>NC_048903.1:2200083-2800083 GCF_011077185.1 Oxyura jamaicensis | reverse complement strand
AAGAAGAAGGCAGCATTAGATTTGCGTACCTGTGGTTTTTATCGCAAATCTCATTATGCCTGTTGGGTTTCATTTTTACCCTTAAAGACTTACATTATGCAAATCAGTCAGAATCTCAGTTTACAAATTTTTATTTCTCACTGATGTTCACCATATACTCTCTATATACTTGGTATATGTAAGTCAGTAAGGCTTTGTATAGTATTCAGACTAAATTTAGCCTAATTTCATTCTTAATTATTTCTCTTTCTACTATCCTGGCTGCTTGCACCTACTAAATTAAGTTTGAGCAAAAGGTAAAACAAGGCTTCTACTGCCTGTAGGTAGATGTACAAACAAGCCACTACAGGGTGAGCTAGGGTGTGAACACACAGCACATCACATGTTCTACAGAAACTGTCTGCAACCTGTTCTTTCTTTAGTTTATTTGCTATTACTTTTTTTTTTTTTTTTTGCTAGTTTATGTGCTATTACTACACAAAAGCTGACTTTATCATAGTTTGTTAGCCAATACACACTTTACAACTTTTAAGTATCTTTAGATAATAAATAGATTTTTTTAAACTTCACTTTGTAAATATATGAATATTTCATTTATTTTAATCTTTTGTTAAAATTGCCACATCCTCATCTCAAAAATTGAATCTTTTCTAGGAAAATAAGTTATCTTCTACATTGCTTTTGACTATCAACATATTCCTACTGGTATGGTAGTCAAAACTGGTCCTTGACAAAGGATCTCATTTCAAACACACATGCACATGGCAATAGACTACAGGTGATGGAACTGTAGTAGATATCAGAAAAAACATCAGGCAAAGTAAATACATCCTAGGAATATTCTTCCAAAACAACAAAAACAAAAGAAAACAAAACTTGGAACTAGTTTTCTGATTAAAAACATTTTTATGCTCTGGTTCGTCTGAAAACCTAAATGTTTAGCACATACTTAGTTTTAAGCTTTAGAGTGGTCATATGAAAGCCAGTACGAGTAAACAGTGCATGCAACAGTTATGCAGGAACAAACTCATTGCACAATTAGGGATTTTCCTTGCTTTTTTAACATATATATAGTTGGTAGGCTACATATGTATTTTATAGACTTACAACTTTGCTAAGAAGAATTTATTTATCCAGTGAAAAAACATGGCTCTTCATATGCACCCTCTGGATACAGAGCAGTATATGTGTACACATACAGATGTGTCTTACAAACAAGAACTTATTGATTGTTACTGTTATTGATTGTTACTTACTGGTTCTTTGTGCTACTTACTTATTGTGTTCCTTATGAGCAAAGGGTAAAATGACAATTCATTAACTCATTAAATCTTTGCTAAATATTTATCATCTTCCCTGTATTCTAGCGTATATGTGAATAATGCAGGTTATAAAAGAAATAAGAACCAGAGGCAATGAGATAGTGTGTTACATAAAACTCAAAGCTGAGTGTCATCTGCAGTATCCACCCAGTTCAACATACTGAACTACAAGGTGAAAAATGGAGAGCTGTGTAGGCATGAATAGTAAATCAGCTAAATTAGCTTCCCACCATTTTTTTTTTTTCTAAATGTAATGATTCATACTAGGAAATTGAACTTGGAGACAATGCTTACAATCCTAAAGAAAGCTGTCTGTGATAAATACCTGAGACTAAGGTAATACCTAAAGCCTTGTAATCTAAGCTGAGAAGGAAATCCATTATAGACAGATGTATAAAGAGATGCAGCCTTTGTGATCTCTGGCTTTTCTGAAGTGTAAATTGCCCCAAATTAAACTAATTACAAAAAAAAATCTGACCTGTACTACAGAGATTATTAGCTCTAAACAGAAAATACCTACCTAACTTGAAATAGAATTTCAGAGGTTTGATACTAAAACAACACATCACCTTACAGCATACCAGAAAAGACGATTTCAGAACGTAACAGTCAGGGATGATACAAAAAAGGTCATTGATATATTCTTAATTTTAAAAAACAAAGCTTGTATTATTACTGAAAATCATTAGGCTTTAAAGTGCTTTTCTAATTTGTTACATGTCTGAGTCTACAGTACTGGAGAAAATAACAAAAACCATCCCTTTTGTTCTACAGGCTTTTAAGACATCTTCATTTAGCCTCTGGGTTCATTTCTAAAAGGAGGGAGTATACATGATGGACATAAACATCTATTTATGTATAATCTTCTCTGTAAATGCAAGAAGTAACCTAAGATTCCACCCTATGCTCTGAGACATAATGAAATCAAATGTCTAAAGAGTAGCCGTTCACTCTGAAAAGTTCTTTTTAGTCGCTGTTTGAGATTGCTTTGTGACTATGTATTCCTTGCTATTGTTAAAACTTCATTAGAGTTAAAAAGTTAATTTTTTTGCATTAATTAAGAATCGTAGTTTTAGATGTGGGAAACTTTGTCTGTAAGGGCAATTTTTTATAGACTTAATATATACTTTATATACTTAACTCTTTGTTCATCTTAACTATACCCTGAGAAAATTTTAATTTTCAATTTTTAATGTATCACTTTAATGTAACTCTCACCATTATTATTTTTCCCTTATTCTTGATCCAGGAAGCTGCATGCAGAACCTTATTAAGTTTAATTTCATGTTAGCTTAAGCAGTCTACCTTCTTGACATACCAACTCCATAAAAAGCCAGCAGTCTATTAACAGTAAAGTTCTGAAATATTTTGCCTACCTGTGCTGTTGATACTTTTGCTTGACCTATACTTAACACATGGTAATATTACACTTTTCTAACTCTTACCCTGCTACTTCTGTAGCCTTAGGTGCCTCCACTTACCTTCCATTTTCTTATCTGTAAACTGGGAGTAATAATAGCACAGACTAGTATCACAAATAGCACAGCTTCTGTCAGTTGCATGAACGATTTTTGCCTGCATTCAGGTCAGCAAGGCAGCACCTCTTCTTACTTTTGGCTTGCATTTTGAGGCATGATGAAATTTCTGCAGAAACATCCTACATTAAATACAAAACAGAACTCTTTGTCCAGAATAATCAGGAAATCATCTTTGAAAACTAGTCATAAAATTATAGCATATTAAACTCCTGCCACACCAGTTGTTTCTATGACCACCTGAAGCCCTGGTTTCCAAATGCCAGTTATAAATTGAGTAGAGAGGTATTCCTTTACTTTCACTGCCTTTTTTAGTATGCTATCCCCGTTTTCTTTTTGATAGAATGAATCGTCCTGAGTTCTAATTTTTACAGCTGTAAAGATGGAAATTTTCCATTTCCCGAGCTTCTTTTTTACAGGTTAAAATCCTTCTTCCTTATAGGAAAAAATATTATGGTTGTGATGGATTATTTGGTATCATGTAAGCATTAATTACACATCCTGGGTTAGTGTTTAAACCACATATTTTGGAGAGAGATAATTAACTGTCTGAAGCAGTTACAGTATTATGGAAAAGAGATAAATCTTTAGGTTTTCCTGTCATTGAATTCTTTAATAATTACTATTCCTTTAACAGACCTCTTTGAAGAACTGAGTAAACTATAATGTTAATCAAAATATGGGAAGTTGCTACTTAAGAGGCTAATCTTTTATCTTCTGATTCAGACAAATCAAATTGGTTCCCCCCACCCCCCTTTTTATTTTTTTTGTGGCCCACTTTACAAGAAAATGATGATCTCGGGCATGTTTCTACACCACAGTTGGAGCCTATAGCCAGGGATCAGAGACACCATTGTACTTATCCTCAACCAAGAATGATGGTCAGCTATTTTGCATGTGGAAAAGGGGAGAAGTTAAAATAAAAATTAGTGGTTTGGGCTAAAGCAGCAAAGGTGAAAAGTAAGCCTGCTTTTACACTTAGCCTACAAGTACGGAAATTCACTTACCCAACTTAAAGCACTGCATAAAATAGCAATTGAGGATAAAGAAGTATTAATCAATGAATAATTTGAATTATTCTGTGTTTGTTCTTTGGTGTTTTAACTTTTGCTGAAAATCAGTCAGGAGTGCACTTACAGCCCTTAATGACCTTAATTAGCCCAACCTGAGAGCTCAAGCCCACAGGCCCAGGAGTCCATATAAACTCAGGCTTCAGCATTAATTCCTAGAGCTTGAGCTCTGTTGTTGGGTTGCTTGTTTCCAGGCTTGTGCTTGGCCATGTAAGTTGTTGATCTGGGTTCTGACCTGGGGCCTGACTACCTGGTTGTACCTTGGCCCTGACTAATCACTACAATCCTGCTGCGTGATTGTTGGGCTGTATTTGACCCTGGTTACTCTTGGTAGACCCCACCCTGAACCTTATGTGCAAGCTGACTTTTCAGCTTGGTCCTCGGACTGACCCTGTTTACGTAAAAGTGAACTACAGGAGCATTCAGTGAATTTACAGAGACAAAAATCTCAATTTTATATCTTACTTTGGCTTTCACAGCACAGGTGACCTAAGTTGCCTAATACAAAATGGTAGCAATGCTACTTTAGTGTAATATGCAATGCAAGTCTTGGGGTGATCTAAATATTTAAGGAAAGATATGGGTAGAACCCTTCAATTTATGATTTCTTCTTCCTCAAAGTGCTTAGAAGTTCTTTAGCAAAACCTGTTTCTTCTGATTCTGATCCTTTTAAGAGAAGGATTAGTCAATTAGTACAATGCTATTCAATGTGACAGATGTAAGAGGATTAAGCTGAGCCTTGTTCATAGAGACTCTAAAAGCATTACATACGGAAACTAAACATTGCAACAAAGAAAAAAGGAATTTGGAGATGGATCTTTGTTTTCCACTTCATTCTTAGTGCTTCTTCTTTCTTCTTAAAGGTGATTTTTTTGTGGTTTTCTTATTGTGGGTATATTCAAGATTGCAAAAGCTATTCCTACATTTATCACAATGAACTCAAGACCTTCTGAAACTTCTTGGGAGCATCTCAAAATTATAAAAAACACCAGAAGTCAATACACTTGGGATGAAATGTGAGCTACTCAAGTTCAAGTGTCAGCATCTAGCTCAATGTGCTTAGTAATGGTTTTGTTGAAAATAAGTTGTTTTCAACATTGTTTTTTCAAAATAGCATTTTTTTGAGGAAATTGTGTTCTGTCAAAAATTCTCAGGCAACTTGTTCCATGCTTAAAATAAATAAATGTGGGCGTGGCTTCCTGAAAGAGTAAGAGAAGAAACAACTGGATCACTCAGAAATGAATGGGACTTGGATGCTTAATATACTGTTGTGCTTTCTGTGAGCCTTTCTGCCTCAAAGACTTGAGTTGTAAAATATGGTTCATAACTGAAACAATGTACCTAACTAGTTCTTTCAGTGACTTTATGAGTATTGAAATTAGGCCTAATTTTTAAAACAAGAGCCACATGGTGGCAGGAGAGAACAAGGGATGTAAGAAGATTACTGTGGCAAATGCTTCCTTCAGTTTTAGCTATGTAATACTTCTCAGTTCTACAGCACTGCTGAAGGTTCATGGCTATATTTTAGAATCAAATGGGCATAAACATAATTCATTAGTTACAATGTTTTAAAAATGGCCTCAGCTTTAAAGTTTCCAATATTACTCACTGAACTCAATAGGGAATTCTATAGTGAAGGTTAATATTGCAATAACAGCTTAAGTTATGTAGTATAGTTAGGATATGAAACCTGCAAGATGTTTGTAGATTGTCTGTATTGCAACCCCTTATCATAATATCACATGTCTATGACCAGAAGTGATTTTCTGATAGCTCTTTTCCTATTGCTACTCTTCTGGTGGCATACCTAGCATGCTACTGAGTGATATGACTGGCCAGAAATGGTAGTTCAAATTCATAATTCTCTGAAAGAAATATTTAGCCCTTCAGTTTTTAATGTAATGTGTTACATTGTGAACGTGTCTGCTATTCAAATAAATAAAAATATAGAACTTTCACTTTAAGTTCTACTAAGAACAGTCCAAACTACTAATCCTCTGGTTTAAGACCATCTAGGCATGTTACTTCATGGACATCCATAATTACAATACATTAACATTTTTAGATATCTCAATGAAGTTAACACAATTATCTAGTTAATTGCCAATGGTAACAGTGATGTATTTAGTTGTAAGCTTTGTTAGTACTTCCATAACTGCAGCCCAAACTGGGGTGTGACCAGTCACTTTTCCAATCCAGATGCAGTTCAGGCAGCTGACTTCTATTAAATTAAGAATATTGTAAATTTTGCAGTTCTGGAAGAGTATAATCTTACTAACTCTTACAGAGCTGTGACTGTTTAATCTATACTGGAAGACCTTATAGTATCCTTTCCATTAATTCTATCACTTAAATCACTTAAACTTTGCATATTCCATAAAAATAACTTTCTTTGAATCTGAATCTTTAATTTATTTTAACCTAAATGAATAGAGTTAAAAATATTGAATTCTTACTAAGAACCACCAGCATGACTTTTAAAATAACTGATTTAAGGCAAAAGAAGACATGAAGTAATTAAACAGGATATGGAGTATATTATCTCTAAACCTGTCAGTACAAGAATTCTTAGTACTTTTCTTAACAATAGTGTTGTAAAGTTTCTGAAATCTTAGAGGCCATCATTGCAGCCCTGGTCACACCCAAATCTTCATGCTAACAGGAGCAGCATAAGCTACTCATCCTCTCAGAAGACAGGGTTATGACTTCAAACTATATTTTATTGGGATAATTTTCTTTAACCTATTAATAAACAGTGGAGCTCAAACAGGAATTTTCTGATAATGCACAATTTTAGTGATCAATTGAACTGACAAACATTTACAAAAACCTGAAACTGCCTTACAATGCTTATTTCAATTCCTTCTCTATTCTTGCTGTGCACTCTTGAACTTCTCAATTTCATTCTAAGACCTTATGCTTCTGTATAATCCAAACTGACTTATTTCTCTTGTTCTCCCACTCCAGTCAATTATAAACCTTCACTTATTCTTCCCCCCTTCCTCATACATGCAGGAAAAGGAGTTCTACAAGAGTTGTAGGACATAAGCCAGAGAAAAACTTCACCACTATTAACATTCTCTAATTTTGTATCTTCTAAAGTATTTATTATTATTGATCAGACAGTTTCTTGAATGTGAGAACATTTGCACGCCTATGTAGTCTCCATGTCATCTGTTAGCTTCCAGGTTCCTTAATTCCTTTCACTCCAGACCTGCATACAATTCCTTCTCTTTTAGTCCTGTTAATAGTAATCCTAATAGAGATCCATAACTGCACTCTCAACTGTCTTTCAGATGTCTCTTAACTTTTTCTCTACTTTCTTCCCAGTCAGTGTTCTGCCGATTTCATTAAAGAAACAATTTTGTTTCTTTAGTACAATGCAGTTACCTGATTTCTACCTGAATACAAGGATCTTTGATTTCTTGTGTCACCTCTTAAATTGAGTTGCCTCTGAAAATCCACAAAGCTCCACTGTTTTAATGCAGGCCTCTATAACTATTTTACCATAATGCTTAGAAAAAAAACTTTTGATGTCAGCAAGCAATAAAAGTAAGACCTGTCAGACTGATATTTTCCTTTGTTATTTTTTTATCCTTATTGTATATTAGCTATGCATGAATTAAAAATGCTTCACTGTCTCCTTCAATTCTGCTAACACATAATGAATTCCCTTTATGCAGCACAATCCTACTGCAGTATAAGTAATAAATTCCTGCTGTATACTCATGGAATGTTTACACCACGTTTCAGGCTGGGTAAGACTTTCAAGTTAGAGATTAATGTTAAAAGATTATTAATTTTGACAAACAAATGAGAAACTCAAAGCATCTGGAATCTTTTTGTGCCTCCCAGCACACAATGTTCTGAGCAGTGTTGCATTGATTCCACATAATGTTCCCTGTACCTCAGGGTAATTTGAGGTGATTTGACTCAGGTGACTGAAGTGGCCCTCTCTTAGCCCAGCCTTCCCCCTTGCTGTGTCATGAGAAATAGCTAGACACTGAAACCACAGAGACAGACTTCATAAACACAGAATTGGGAAGTAACAAAATGATGAGGAACTCAAGTGAGATGAAACCTCGTTTTTCGCGGATGGAACCAGAACTGAGTATTGCAAGATTTTACCAGTACTCCAGCTATACTTGGAGACTGCTTCAAGTCACTGCTTTGAACTATATTAAGCAATCAAGGAAAACATTTTCTATCAACCTTCCAATACAATTTCCAGCATGGATATTTAATGTAGTTGACAGGAGTCATGAGGTATCACTATCATAAGAGGCAGTGTTTCAGACCAAATCTATGCCAGGTCTTAGGGTTTGGCTAGGATTCAGTGTTTTAGGAGACAAGAATATCCAATGTCTGCTGGCTGAATGGGCCTGTATGAATCCCCGTAGTTCTGTGATAGCACATGTTAGCATAGATGGAGTGGTAAATGTTGCTGCATTGACAGGTCTGTTGTGTATCTGTTAAAGAAAGAAGCAGTCAGCCAGGTCATCACCTTATATATCTACATCGACTCATGGATTTAGTTTCAGCATTCTATTTAGAACTGTCTTACCTAATCATCTCCCTAGCATGCATTTACTGATTTGGGGTTATTTATTCCCTTTTTAAGATTTACAGATGCTGTCGAGGATGCAGCTTGAGCAATAAAGTTCACTTGTGTGAGTGACAAGTAAAAAAAAACAATCAATCAAACAACCAAACAAAAAACACCCTAACCCATACCCGTTGATTAAAAAATTAGCCCAGTGCAGTAGGTAGTGTTGCACAGATTGTTTCATCTCCTTATAGTTAGTCCTGGTTAAGGCATAGTTGGCATAAGGCACTTAATATGCAGTGAATGCTCCTGGAAGGCTTATTTAAGAGGAAATGGCACCAAAAGAAATGACTTCATTCATGAGATAGATGATGCACACACACAGATGACTAAAGGTTTTAGCTCATTTCCTAAGATTAATGATAATCTAGATGTAGGACAGACTGAGAGAAAATTCCAGTCAAGTAGCTTGTACTGAAGCTTTCCCATCTCTAAGTTGCGAAGTGCTTCATTTCTTGTGGCCTAGGACTCTAGCTCAGTTATGTTATTTGTGTGCTTATTACCTGTTTATCTGTTCGGTGCTATTATGGAATAGTGAGTGACTGTTCAATAACATACTGGGAAATACAGCTTTGCTTTTTTATACATTAGTTAACTAAAGTTATTATTTTTACTGTGAGATACTGTTACTTTGGTACATTTAATATGCTAACAGCAATTAAGGAGTCATTATTAGGGTGAAAAAGTGGTGGTGGGGGGGTGGTGTATAGTTCTAAGGGATTTAATCTTCTTACTCTGCTGTAAACAAGGTCTTGCTAAAGTTTTATTTCTTTTTACTTCAGTGAAAGAGTCCTATTAATGAGAAGTCCTCTGTGGTGTGGACTTTCCTTCTACTGAGAAAAAGAAAATACTTTTTCATAACAAGTAGTAATAACAAATACATGCAAAATTTCAAGAAATACTCTAATATTTTTACTTCCCTGTCTTTATAACAGTTTACAAACGGAAGTAATACAACTCAAATATTCTTGGTTGATATGTAATCAGTTCTTGAAAATGAAGTTCTAGTTAGTCTCTTGTATTTTCATTGTAAATGAGTTACAATAGCTATTAGCAACTGTCCAAAACACATTGTACAGGATATTACAATAGTAATATAGTAAGTCTTGGTAATCAGTAGTTATATAACTCTTATTACAAATCATTGATTTAAAAATAAGCAAAAGTAAGTATAAAAAATGTCAAGCATGACTGAAATTAAACAAACAAACAAGAAAACTTAGAAAGCAAATACTTGGTGCCATGAAGTTTTTTCACAGTGAGTTTACATGCATTCAAAAAACTAAAACAAGTTTCTTGCAAGCCCTATTTTTTTGTTGTTTCTTAAAAACAAAATACACTATTCTAGAAGAGAAGACAAAATAATGCTTTTACGTGCAAGATGAAATTCTTACGATATTAGGCATTTTGTATTGCTCCCATAACTTTCTTACAGGTTACAAAAATATCAAGGATCTCTACTTCCCTTCCCCTGGGGTCTGATCCAATTCATCCGTAATTTAATAGACATCCTGAGAGCTTAACTAAATCAGACTTTTTGAGGATATTCACGGTATGTATATTTGATATATCAGTAGTTGCCAATAACATATGCAATAAACTTGAAATCAGATATAGCATGAGGTCTCTAACTATTTGTCATAAACCACAGAATTCTTGTACCTTTTTCTGAAAGGGCATGTCACACTTCATATTTTCCTTAGGATCCATTAGCATAAGATACTTCAGTAAATGAGGTTGTGTAAACAACCCTTGTTATTCGCAGATCTAAATAAAGTCCTGAATAAAAATAGTTTTGTTTTCCACCAAACTAGTTTTTATGTGCTGTAAATATTCTTAAAATCCATTATTATTCATATCAAGAATCTAAGCATGCTCATTTAGAACTTTGGATTATATTTATGGATTTTTTGAGCATTTGAAGTCTTCTTCCAGACAAACTTTTTAAGTTTTAAACTTTGAAACCTTGTTTTCCACATAAATGCATTTTCTAGAAATCACAAATAATTGTAATGGAAAATAAAAATGTTGTATTCCTTATGCTTTAAGCTTCTAGCCATCTTGCTTCTCAGCACTGGTGAAACTGATTTTGTGATGTGGTTACCAGGTTAGGAACCAAAACAGGGTTGTCACTGCTAATTCTTTTGTAACACACACAACCTGAATTAAGTTGTCTCTAACATCCCCTGGACTACTTGGAAAACAAAACTGACTACTAGGTGAAAGGACTACTGACTGAATGCCCCAGAAACCCATTGCTCACTAAGTCTATGCTCTTTGTTAGAGATTCTCTGTGCCTGCTATAATAGTTTCTTGCTTGGTTACAGAAGAAATCTTTTTCTTGTCTTCCTCTGTTACAGTCTGACTCAACTGTTCAAACAGCTTTGATACCTTGGCAAATCTCAGGTGATTCTGGAATTTTCGGGCAGCAAAAGCGTAAAGTAGAGGGTTAATACAGCTACTGATAAATACAAGTGCTCCAGAGACGTACTCTCCTTTGTCTATAATTTTTTCCAGTGCCAAATATATTTCATTAGAGTCTTCTATCTGAACTGTAATAATATCTAGGATGTTAAAGAGATGATGTGGGAACCAGCATAAAATGAATGCCACCACGATGCTGGTAATGAGCCGTTCTGATCGCTGCTTTGATTGGTAAGTCATTTGTCTTATTCTTTTTGCAACACACACATAACAAGTGCATATAATTAAAAAAGGAATTACAAAACCTGCAAGAGTCTCCAGCAAAAGATATGACACTTTCTGTCCAGTAGAAGAGTAGTTGCGACATGTGCACTGTAGTCCACCATTGATTTCATCTGTCTCTTGGAATGGAATAATAGTAACACCAAAAGCAATGGACAGGAACCAAATGAGGAACATGATTACAAAAATATTTTCTTTTGTTTTGTACCTTTGCATAGTGAAAGGGTAAAACACAGCCATTAGTCTCTCCAAGCTCAGTGCTGTAATTAGAAATATACTAGCATACATGCTGCAGTAAATCATGAAGACCAGTATTTTGCAGAACACGATTCCAAAAACCCACGAGTCAGCAAAGGAGTAAATCCAGATTGGCAAAGTGATCAGTATGAGGATATCTGCAATGGCCAAGTTCAAGATCAGCAAGACTGAAGGAGATACTTGCTTCATTTTTGTACAAACAGTCCAGATGACAATGCAATTTCCAGGGGTCCCAATAATAAATGACAAGCTCAGTATCATGCAGACTACCAGCTTCACAGCATTCCATGTCAAGCCGGTGCTGACTTCCTCAGTTTCACTCATTCCAGAAATTTTTTCAGTTCTTTTCAGGTGCTAATTCAGGTTCTTTTCAGGTTCAAATCCTTGGCGCTTTGTACTCTGAAAGTTCTGATTCTGAAGCTGTCAGCAAACAACTTGAGAGAAACTTCCCTAACTGATATTCTGTAGACTTATATGGCATGTGATCTCACATCCTAATGCTCACAAACGTCTGACCACGTGTTCCTCATGTTGTTTAGGAAAACAGTGTGTCTTTTTGCATGCAGAGCACAAATAAAAATAGTGTTGTCCCTGACTTTGCTCTTAATTATATATGCATCACAGCAGATTTTAAAGCATGGAGGTGGTCTTTCAAAAGTCTCCCTATTTTAAGAAGCCTGCTACTTGGTTAAAGCTACTGGTATAACCAACAGCTATGAGGAGGAAAAAAGATTGTCCTTTTGCTACTTTACTTTTGTTTGTGTGAATGTCAACATTCTATTTTAAGTATTTTAAGACAAAAAGAAGGGTGACAGATAAACCAAAAATGCGCATTAAATGTTTGCACTGAAATTGCATTCTAGAGCATGAAACATTATTATACTCTCTACCTTCATGTAAATTTTTTTTTTTTAATTCAGCAGAAAACAGTTGATCTTGATTATGCTTTAGAAATATGCTGGCATAGAGGAAATCAGCTTTTGTAGTGAGATTGTACCAGTACAATGAAGTGGGATGGAGTTGTAATTCTAATCATAGAATCACAGAATCACAGAATAGTCTAGGTTGGAAGAGACCTCCAAGATCACCGAGTCCAACCTCTGACCTAACACTAACAAATCTTCCACTAAACCATATCCCTAAGCTCTACATCTAAACGTCTTTTAAAGACCTCCAGGGATGGTGACTCAACCACTTCCCTGGGCAGCCTATTCCAGTGACTAACAACCTGTTCAGTAAAGAAGTTCTTCCTAATATCCAACCTAAACCTCCCCTGGCGCAACTTTAGCCCATTCCCCCTCGTCCTGTCACCAGGCACGTGGGAGAATAGACCAACCCCCACCTCGCTACAGCCTCCTTTCAGGTACCTGTAGAGTGCAATAAGGTCGCCCCTCAGCCTCCTCTTCTCCAGGCTAAACAGTCCCAGCTCCCTCAGCCGCTCCTCGTAAGACTTGTTCTCCAGACCCCTCACCAGCTTCGTGGCCCTTCTCTGGACTCACTCAATGTCCTCCATGTCCTTCTTGTAGCGAGGGGCCCAAAACTGAACGCAGTACTCGAGGTGCGGAATCATTAAGGCTGGAAAAGACCTTCATGATAATCTGGTTCAACCATCACCCTACTACCAATGTCACCCAATTACACCCAGTGTAATGTTAGGAGGAAATGGTCTGTGTCTCAGAAAATACATGATTAGGTTGTCCTACTGTGCTATGGGCTATGACTTTATCTCCTAGGAAACCTGGTAGTTAGTGCAGTATTCAAATCCTGTGTGAATCAAAAGTTCTTAAAATCAATAAATAAATAATCTTTGTCTGGCCAAAGATTATGGAAGTACTGTCTTACTCTGGTGTCAGAACATCTTATTTTTAAGTCTGGTTCCAAATAACTAAAGGAGGAACCAAAACAGCAGCACCAACAAAAATGGGCAAGAGTCACAGAAGTGAAACTAGAGGGGTATTTTATGTAAAATAAGCACAGAAAAAATGAATTATGCATAGCACAATCTATTTCATTTTAAATTGTGATACAGATTATTTCATTTGAGGATTATTCATATTTCATGTTGAGGTAGATTTTTACAAACATGGCAAATGTAGTGCATAACATTAAGAAGTATCTTCCAGAATGGGAAAAGGATTGCAACACCTCCTCCCAGCCCCAAATCGGCTTAGCCATTTTTGATCTCGTAAGAGTATAATGAGATCAACTGCAAATCCAGAATAACTCCACTGAAGTCAGGAATATTTTTTTTCAAAATGCTCTTTGTGTAATTAATATTTTAATTTGGGTTTCATCATATGATTCCAGTTCCTTTTATTTTTAATGCATTTAGTACCAATTGGGTAGGGGAAAACCCACATCAATTGTGTATATTCTAAAGGGAATTTCTGAAAATCCACTAATGAAAGGAAGTGGCGGGCAATGTCTCTTCTTCTAATGAAATCACCTTCGTACACATTATTTGGCCAGGAGTAACTTTGGGAGGGCTTTTTATTTACTTATTGCCTGTGGTACATCCAGACTGAACTACATTGCAGATACTTAAAAAAAAATCAAGGAGAGATGCTCAGTACTTCTGTAAGATTTTCTTCTTCAAAACTTTATTTTTGGTGGCAAAAAACAATTGTCTATAAAAATAGATTGGTATCTGAATTGGTATAGGTCTAATCCAGTGACATGTGGATCTGGTTGTACTTCTGAAGCACCTGTCCTTATATTTTTCAGAAACACATTTCCCCCACTTCAGTTGAAGCTTGCTTGCCAGATGGTCTCTGCCTCAGGCTGTATCTTTCATTTAAACAAGAAACCAGATGAATCTCAGCATTGCAGGAACAGCCTGGGATTCCTCTTTCCAAACAGATCCCAGACAGGTGTTGAAATGCTGAGATTGCCTGAGTAAGATTCTGAAGACAAGCTTTTAGATTTAATAATATAGATATTGGTGATAACATTAGCTAAGGACTGTGTTTTTGAAGTGCTCTATGTGGTTGTTGGATCACTACAAAAAGTTCAGACTCATTTTAGGATGTCTTTAATGATCTCTAAAAGTGACTGCTATTTGTTCAATTTACCCTAGTAGGACACAAACTTTATGGGAAATTTAACATGTATTTCCATTAGCAATATACTACGTTCAATAACATGCTGAACACAACGGTGATTAAACAAGTCAGTATCTCAGTCATTCTGGTGACCAAGTGTGGTGGAGTTTTTAATGTATAAACATGCCGCTGGACTTCTGCCCTCATAAACACTGGTCTAATTGTATTAACAGTAGTGAAGTTAGGATGCATTTCTGTGTTTAAAAGATAAAAGTCTAAATATGAAAGTTTTGTGTACATGCATATTATATATGCTTTCTGTATGTAATGCAGTAGTGTAGTCATGAACATGAGAAACTTTGTGTTAAGTGTGTTAACTTTAGATTGCCATATAATTTCTGAAAACATTCAAAAATTAAGAAAGTCTGTGCTATTGCTAAGAAACATTCTGAATTGAATTTGCTGTGGTTTAAGTACAAGGGAGGTGTTTTGTTCGTCCACGTTATATTGCTTCATACACATGAGCTTCCCTCTGGTGGATAGTCTGTAGTTTGCACCACCACTGAGCATTTCTTAGACAGCTAATGTGTTTGGGCTGCTACACTGAAATGGTAATTGATACTTCCAGATTTGCATACTTATACTAAGAATCAGAATTTCACTCCAAGATGCTGAACATTCACTCCAAGATGCTGAACATTCACTCCAAGATGCTGAGGGTTAACATCCTCTGCCCAAAGCATATCCACCTTTCCATGCATTAAGAGCATGTCTGTAACAATTTACAGAATAGCTGATGCATGGGAAATCCATATTATGTGTAACTTGTATGAAGAACAGTCCCAAAAATGCTTTTAAAAATCTTTCCAACTGTTGTCTTCAGAAAGATCCACCGGATGTTTGGCTATAAAGAAATTGCTGGAGAAAGAATAGTAAGTATCATGTTTCTGCTGAGAGGCTGGAAACCAATGCCAGCAACCTTGTTTGCCTGACGATCCTGAAGGAAGTTCCTAGTCTAAACCCTTTAATTCTTCAGCCACTGAAAGAAGATAGCATTTGCAGGATAGATACAGTTGTCCTACAACAACTGCAGTTCAATGGTGTTATAAATGACAGTGTGAAAGTCACATGAAACCTTGATCAGAAACTTATGGGCTACTCCATTCTCTAAGCTAGGGTAAATTGATATGGTTTGCCAGTGCAAAGGTGATCTACATGTTGCTTTCCTGATTACAGGAGGGTCTCCTATATAAATGGGATCCCATGGTGCGCAGCATGTCTCCACTCTGTAATTACGATAAAGGAAAGTGTAATGCTGGAAAAGACACTTATTAGACATTTCTAAGCTCTTGCAAACAGTGTTTGCAATAGCAGTCCATGATGCAGCAAGTACAAATGAGAACACTCTCAGTGCTTCTTCACCACCAGACAAAATACCTTAATGAAGAGCTACCCTGGGATCAGCTTCAGAATGTAATGAAAGATATGTACCTTACACTATAAATAGTTTGTAACATTCTGTTCTGTTTTGTTAACTGGTCTTCTAATAATGATATTACAAAATAATAACTCCTACCCAGCTCAGTAGCAAATAAAAATGGTTTAATACAACTGGCCAGAGAAAATAATTCCTGCGCATTGCATTCAGGAAAACTGCTGTAGAGCTCGTGATAAGAGGAGTGGTTATAGAGGCACACTGGACGTGCATTCACACATGCTTACATATTAGTACCTTTCTTACAGTAACAAAACAATCATGAACAATCTGAATATGTTGCATTGCCATCGATTGTGAAACTATCAAATTAAATGCTGAAATATTATCCTTGTACAACCAGATATACCAGGCTCATGAGAGTAGAGGCCCTAATTAAGGAGGTAGTGAAGGTCTGATTACAAGCAGGAATATGAATAACAATTATGCAGAGATTTTGGAAAAACTCAGAGTATCTTTTCTCAATATTATGAATGTATATTCTTTAATTTTCTATTATTCAGAGTACAAGCTCTCAAACAGTAAAAGTATGGTTTAGTTATACTCAAAGGTAAGACTTTAGTCTGTGTTTACATCAGCAGTCACTAAGTTGCTATGTACGTAAAACGTTGCTATCCAAAATCCTTATCTATCTGAGCGTATATAGCACCACAATTGCTACTGAGTAAATCAAATGCAAATGCATTGTTTACACACTCCTACTTTTATGAGTAATAAATTACCGATGACAAATACTGCTCAGATGACTTGTTACCAAAAGTTACTTGATTTTTCTCTATCTAAACGTACTGTAATTTCTACCTTGTTTGGGATTTCCTGTAAATGTTGTATTACTGTAGCATTCATGCCTCTGAAATTCAGCAATGTAATTAAAGTCCTCAGAGCATCTTAGTTGATTAAAAAAATGCTGTAGTTTGCTGTACATGTGCTGCAGCAACAGACAGTAGCTGTTGTTCTGCATACAGGCTAGGTATATATTATTTCCTACAGTAAACTCTTTTGTAAAGGGATCTGTCCATGTAGTTATGTATTTTCAACAGAGGGTGGCATTGAAGAACCATTTATTGTTTTGTTGCCTAATACTGCAGATGTGGAGGGTGTAGCCATTGTCTGTAAACAGGGCAGACAACGTACAAGTTCAAGGCTGAGACCCGTAGAACTGACTCTGGCATGAAAAGGTTAGATGACTGCAACTTAAATTTCAATACTGTTGATAACATTTTCTAGATAAGCTTCCTAGTTGTTTCTATCTTGCAGATGTTCTTTCTATATATTCTTAACATTCTAGCTCTTAGTGATGTTTTGAACTACATGACCATTTCCAATTGTGTAATACGTAACTAGTACAAGGTCAGCCCTGCCATGAAAATAACTTGGCATCTTATTTAATTTTCTATGTCTCTGAAGCAACAAACTTGGAAAGTGTAGCAATGATTCAAAAATACTGTCTTTAGTGTAATTTACATTAGCATGTTCCTTGTCTTTTTGAAAAGCAGTCCAAACTGTGTTCTCTCATGTTGTGAAACAACCCTGCTCAGCAGATCTGAACAGATTAAGAGCCTTAACTCCTTTAATACACTAAGCGTTGAGCCATTACCTCTAGTGTGAAACAAACCCCTGGTTTTGTGGCCTTTTGTCGGGAGTCTGGTCAACTGTGCTGAAAGTATAAAGACTGTACTTGTTTTATGAGAAACACAGTAATTTTCTCCTGCCCTGTAGCAGCTGCCATAGGTGTGTTAGACACTTGTAGAGCAATACATAAGCCCTAAGTCACTTAGTAATTAACATACCTGGCATGTTGTTCTGCATGGCCAGAGAGAAGCTAGCACATTGTACTGCGCTACTGTTCAGAATGATCTTGTCCAAGCATTCTTATTCTGAAATAAAAAGCAGCAAGGATTGATTCTGAGATGCTACACACAACTACAGTTACAGCTATTTACTAAGCTTACACATCATATATTGAATGGAAACCATGTAAAATATGCCATGTTTAGGCACTGGCAACTTGCTATCATTCTGCAATGTGATCTATTGCCCCTATAAGACTTTCATTTAATATTAGAAATGTCTGTGAATAATGATGGCTTTTCCAGTGTTTTCACTAGCAGAAAGTGCTGGTGTGATGGCACTTATAATAAAACTATTCACTTAGAGTTATGATCAATAGAACAGAGGGGATTTTCTTGGTTAAAAATCTAATTATTCATAGATTTTAAACAATGTAAGGCTGTATTAGACTCCAAAGTCATCTGACCTCATATTTTGACTTGAGCCTAATAACATGATCTAGATTTAGGTATGTGTATTATGTTCTAGTGTTTAGTTAGATCAAAAAGTCCTTTTAGTCCAGTGCTTTTGTCTCGGACAGCAGCAAAAAGGAGGTACACAGGGAAGCCTCTAAGAACAAGCCAAGTTTGACTATGCTTGGCCCACACTCTCTTGCTTTTAGCTGATTAGAGCTGAGAAATTTCCTGAGCCAGATATGGTTTTTACGCATTTAAAAGCTTTGTGGTCAACTCCTCTGTAGACTTGCAAAGTCTGTGCTTGAACTTGTGTACTTTTAGCATCAACAATATACAGCAGCAAGAAGTTCTGCAGCTTTTATACACTGTGTGAAGAATAACCTCCTTTTATTTGCTAGTCTCCTGTTAGCTTCATCTGGTTTCCTACATATGTATGTCAGAAGAAACAGCCAATAGCCAATCCCATTCATCCTCTCTATAGCCCTTATTTGATTGAACCCCCAAATCTACCATTTCTTACTTTCAGACTGAAGAGTTCTTTCATACACAATAAAGCCCTATACAGAAATCATTCCATACTTTTCATTGTCTCTGTTGCTTTCCTCCCTTAATCCAGGTGTTTTATATTCCCTTTGAAACATGTGAACAGACTAGTTCTGAAATGTAAGAGTTTAGCAGACTGAACTGCAGTGTGTAGAAGAAGAATGAGAGAAACCAAGCTATGCAGGGGTCCCAGATCCCTCTTCTCAACCCTGCTGATTTCACCATTACTGTGTAAAAAGGGATCTAGTTTGGCTGTCTATACTTAAACTGTCAACATTTTTTTATTTTTCTTTCCTTTTTTTTTTTTTTTTAATTTGCATTTAGTTTAGTTCATGGGAATCTCAGACATGATCACTGTCTTTCTGTTTTTCCCCTCAGTGCCAGTCTGTACTCCAGCATTTAGAAAACTTCATTCCAAAGGTCACTGTCATTCTTTCTTCAATTACTCCAGATGCTCCATGGTCATAGAGGTCCTGGTGCGATACAATTACCTTGTCATCTGTAAACCATTGACTGTCCTCTGTCTAGTAGATCTTTGTACCTTGCTTTGCTGTGTGTCTGTACTTAAACCAGTAAAGGTCAAGTATCGTTTAAATATGCCATTATTCTGCACTGCATGAAAGATGCTTTTAATTTTGTATGCCAGTTTTCTTGTCAGCTTTGTGTTTTGAGTCATGCCTGTGTAGGATGCATTTAGTCCTCAATGATATTGAACAGTATCTCTTTAAAATCTGCTTTTTCCCCCCACAGCAACTTACATGTGACTACTTTTATCATGATTGCTGTTTTCCTGTCTTTTGAGTTGCTACGTATTAACCACATTGTGTGGTATCTGACCGCATCATTGCTCAAACTATTGCTATAGCTCTGCTGCATTGGTTCCCCTCTGTATCAGCTGGATGTACTTCACGCTGGTATAGCGACATATCCCCATACAGAGTTCTGGTCCTTGGCACGTTTTGAGGTCTGTTACTGAGTGAATAACAGAGCACATTATATGGAAGCCACGGCTACAGCTCTTGCTAGACTTGAAGCTCTGGGTCAGGGGGGTTGTCCCCCATCAGCTCCCACTTGCAATTTAAATTGCAGATCACAGATCCAGTCAGAAACATCCAAGTTCTAGTCCTCAGATTCAAGTTTTGAACAATGTCAGGCTGAATTCCTAGTTTAGCATATTGGCTAGGCTATCACTGATAATAATGTAATCCTATATTCTATACAAGGTTACACAGACATCAAGAAATTGACTCTCTGAAGAAAATAAAAACAGAATTTAAACAGACATTTGAACAGAATTTAAATTTTGAAAATTGATAACCCGTGTTATCTGAGAACAGTCATCTTCTGTGAGCATAGAAGATGACTGTTCACAAACTATGCTAGGATGAGGCTCAAGTAGAAGAGTTCACATTCCCTCATAACACTGTATCTTTTAACAGGAAATCATGAGGCCAACTTATCTGCCACATGAAAGCTCAGATATTTTTTGCTTTTATTTATTTTATTTTTTGCTTTTGTTTTTATGTCACATGATAACAGTATCCATTTTCTACCACTTTTTCAGCTTGTAATTTGAATTCTCTGGCTTCATCACTTTCAGCTGCCAAACACTGATAGCCGAATGACTTCCACCATACCATGAAGAAACTCTTCAGAGTGTTTGTTATTCTAGTAACATATTTAAAACCTAGCATGGTAGCAACATTTAAAGCATCTCAAGCTGTTTATAGCATACTCATTAAAATGTTGTCCTAGCACATCTATTTTCTCAAAGTCCTATGACAAGGCAGTCTTTGGCAAGCTTCTTTCTTTTTAACATGTCCACAAATGGCTCTAAAATACCATTTGAAGCTTAAAACATGACAGGTTAGTTCACTGACCCCTGCTCAAAATGCACTTAATTCACTGTTAATCCCCCCTAGAGGGGGGATTAAATGTAATGGTGGAATTTTATTCAAATTGTCTGCTGTTGAAGTCATTTGAAGTTTCAGATGCTGAACAGCCCTGTAAAACTCAAGCTTGAAATTGGAATTGTGCATTATTGGCTATAATCTTTCCTACACTGAGGGGATTGGTGGGAAGAGAGGATGTTAATCTGAGGATGGACCAGCATTGTGATGTGAAGTATCAGCACTTTGGCTTCCAAGGTTTATGCATATAGAGCATTCCATGATAGAAGTTTAACGTATGTTTATGTTTGATGCTAACCCCTGTGACCAAAAATCCTGAGATGCGAAGTTTTCATGGGACAGGAGACTGAAAGATTGGGTCATTTTTTATTCTTTGATCATTGATCTTGACCATTTGATTAAGAGAACTATCAAGATAACAGTCCTGATCTAATTTTGATGCTAGTTATGGTCTGAGCAGAAGGATTAGAATAACCTTCCCCAGTCCCTCCAACCTTAATTTTCCTATAACTGTATTTTTTGCAGACACAGACAAAGCCTGTCACACAATGCTACTCACGAAGCTGCTGATTAAACCAGTTTCCCATGATTAATCATTCCCAATTGCCTCTGTCCCTCTGTCCAGAAGGGAACTATATTCTTACAAGAATCACCAGGCAATACTTTTTAACTTAGCATGCCCAAGGGATGGGAGGCTAAGTGCCTGTGCATAATTTAGATGCATTTGTAGGTTGTTTGTTTATCTCCTGGGAAAGTGGCATCAGCCAAACATAACAGGCATTTATTTTTATAGGCACTGATAGTCCAAACTCAGATCTGAACAGCTCATTTTGTTATTCCTGTTAGTTTTGTTCATTTTAATATTACTTAAAGAGCCTTGGTAAAATTTGGATCTTTTTTATTTGGTTCCTAACTGTAGTCAGTTTTCCTGCTTATATATTATTTTTAATGTGATAATCCGGATTTAAATAATAGGAAATAAGTAGGTTGTCTATACACCTTGCTTCTCATATCTATAACTGTTTTATAGATGCATCTTTTAGAGGTAGTATGTGTCATTCAAACCCAAATAGCTGTAATATAAAATGAAGAGGAAAAGAGATCTTTAAAACAGCTCTTAAAATCTCAGTTACAAAATACCCCCTTCAGTACATTTTTTAAATATCCACTAAAGAGGAACTCTCAAACTGTTTCACAGAGGAAAAATTGAAGTCTCAACAAATGCGATCAGTCAGATGTTTTTCCATCATTCACTGGTTGTACAATTTAGCACTGAAAATGAGTAAATGAAATCTTAACAAGATCAGATAAAAACCAGCATGTTCCTCAGTAAGTTACTAAATGACTAATGGTCACCAGTTTCAATTCTTCTGGATACACTTGTGATCCAGACCTGGATTCACTTCTGTCAGGAGTCAGTTGGATGTAATAGTAGCAGTGTTTTTTCTTCTTAGAAGTAACTTCAAGCTAGCAAATTTCCTAAGCCCTGTATTTCTTAGCAACTTCCATGACTCCCAGCCCAAGTGGGACACCAAACAATGTGTGACACTGGATGAGATTGCTCATTAAATAAAAGAACAATGGTCCCCAAGCCTTTTCATTATTTGTGTACTAGAATTCTGAAATGCTCCTGTTTGACTCACGCCACATGACAAACAAGATTTCTTTTGCTTTCTTTGGCAGGTATGTCACTATGCCCTAGCCATTCTTACAGTCTTTAAATACATGCTAGCCTTAAAATAGCAGCATGCTGAACTTCTGCTTTCTTTCTCCAAATCCTCTCTTCATCTGAAAAGCATCTTGCCTGCAGATCAAAACCACCTTGTTCAACTTTTTAGCTTTTTACCTCAGACCACAAAGAGTTTCTCTGCACAGCAAAAAATGTCAGGCTCTATCATTCATGCAACATGTGCTGGGAAGTTGCTGAAACTTATGAGAGCTTGTGTAAGACATAAGCTGTCCCTGAGGGTTCAACCTGCTCAGTTTTCATCACAACATAGATCATATTTAAACTTTTTCTCATATATTCCTCCTACACTTAGCTGTACCTCCAATTTCAAAATTCTACAATGGTTCAATCTGAAGCAACAACTTTGAGTAAATCTCAAGTAAAACTTACAGTATCTTAAGTCCCAACATTCTTGCTAAGAATTTCTCACTTTCTGATTCTAACAAAATTCTCTTTGACTCAGCAAGTATTTTACCATTCAGCACCTTTTGGTTTCTTTTGCTGTCTTGACTGGAATGAAGAATTTAGCAACTGAAGGACTGAACTATAAAAGACATCCACACTTTATGATGGAATGAACATAATCTATGGATTTATTGGATCTTAGCAAATTTTAAAAATCATTTAAATCATTAAATGAGTGTTTTTGAAGAAAGTGTTACCTCTAGGTCCTGTCAGAGTACTAACATCTCATAGCCTCTAACAATGAAAGATTCATTCAAAGACCAGGAAGGTGGGCATACATTATGCATCTGCATTGTAAAACTATTTTATAGATATGGTTTTCCAGTACAGTAATTTCTTGGTGGTCCCAAAGGCAAGTGAAATCATATTAGAATACAAGCCTAGTTTTTGTTTGTGTTGTTGTTTTTAAACTGGTGTGTGTGTTCCCCCAAGAATTTACTAGAAATAGAAGTTCTGAAGTTCTTTGGCTTTCACTGGTACATACAAGTCTGCAAATATTAATTTTCTTTACTGCTAAAATTTAGTAAGGAAGTTTGTTGATTAGAACACCAAAAAATGATCTGTTTCTTGCACTTCACCTGATATGACGGCATAGATCTGCAGATCTCTCCATAACAGGTACACAAATCAACAATATTTATTTTTATTCCTAAAGAAAACATACTGTGATTCTAAATATGGAGAATGAGTATTTCAAGTTAAAATTATTCTATTTTAAATGTTTTTTTGTTTGTTTGTTTGTTTGTTTTTTTGACTAGAACTACTGTTTAAGAGTACCTGCTACACTGGGCCAAACGAACACTAGGGTTAGATTGGGAAATCCAAAAATCAACCTTAAAAGTGGGAGACGAGTATAATAGGACTAGATTACAGAACATATTAATCAAGTTCTCTACCACCTTCTACCTTAAAACTTCAAATTGTTTGTAACTTTTCCAGATTAGTAACATATAGTCCATTCAGTCCTAAATCATTTGTGTGGTTACAGACATAATGACAGAATTACTAGTGACACGATCATGCTGGTTTTTTTCCCTGCTTACTTATTTTCCCTGGTCTGTGCATGTCCTTACACTGTCTTTACTGCAGGCTGCTCAGAACTTGAGATCATTGCAGGCTTATTAGTCATTAGGTGCTCACAACTTACTGTGAAGCTCGATTACGTGGCTCATTTACAAGCAGTAATTGATTCGCTTTAGCAAAACTTGAGCCAAAAGAGCAATATGATCTCCTTTATACAGATTAAAGGCTTGAAGATAGGAGAGATGATAGTGACAGGATCTATTAATTGCGGATATCCTACCATGGCAGATGGCTAGGTTCTCATGTTCTAGATTGATATCCAAGTAAGCCTGCATTGTGTACCTGCACTGTCCAATTGCCCCCTGCCCTTCTTCTGGCCCTGTTCTGCACCATAAACAAACTCAGCTTGAAGGAGCCTGAGGAGCTGACCTCAGCTCTTGTTTTCTGTCCTGATGCTAGTGAGCAGCAGCATGGGGAATAATACAGAAGTGAATGTGAAGTGCTGAGGAAGCAAGAGAAAGGAGAAGGAAGGGAAAGTAACTTTGAAGCCTGGGTTCAAATGCATGTCAGACTGTTCTGGGACTGTGTGTCTGTGCTTATATTTACAGCTTGAGTTTAAAAAGTGTTGTATTTAGTTGGGAGGGGGCTTTCTACAATGCGTGAACAACAATGTCTAAAAATGGATTAAAAAAAATCTTTGTTAAAGGTAAGAAACCAATATCTTCTCCAGGCAGATTAAAAAAAAATCTTTGTTAAAGGTAAGAAACCAATATCTTCTCCAGGCAGATGAGAAATGGAACACTCCTCTGGAAGATTTAACAAAAAACGGCAATGAATTGAACTGAATGTCTGAGATATTTTTGGGATCTTGTAGATGTAAAGTTTCATTCTGAGGAAATGTTATTTAAAAACCCTGTGTTACTATAATAATAATAAAATAACACAGAGGCAGCCTCTTTCCAGTGCACACTGAGCTCTTCAGAAAATATATGTTTATGACTGTCCCCCATTCAGGTCAGCTGCAACACGTAAGTATTATTACAGGTCAGTCACACCTGTGCTAAAAGCAGAATACATTGTACAGGTATGACTGACTTCAACTAGACCTCAAAGTATTCTTGAGAAGGAAAGGATTAAGCTTGCTTTTTTACCTCCTGAGCTGAGCTTTAAGGGCTGATATTTCTTTAAAGAAAAAGACAATTATCTTGCTCCACAGACAGTGAAGAAAGAGCATATCAGTGTTGTGTAATGCTATTTTTTGTGCTGCTTTTTCAAAATAAAGTCACGTTTAAACAACAGTGAGGATTCCTACCAATGCAGAAAAAAATAGAAGGGTAAATCTTGTGCCAAGGAGCACTGGAAAACTTTGTACTACAGAGAGTATTACTGGGGGAAAAATCCTTGGCAGCTTCTTAAAAAAAAAACACAGCATATGTATGCTCTAATGAAACTTCACGTTGAACATGTGTGCTGTTCCAAAATTGAACTTTATGGAATATAACTACTTGTGGCAAACTAATGCAAAATTTACCATCCTAATCTTCATATGTTCCTTATACCAGTGTAAATGTTAGGTTTTATCAATAGGCTTGTGTAGGTTTCAGGCTTCACTTCTCAATAGTGATCTCGATTCCTTCCTGGCCTCAGGCATGAATTCAGATTGCACGTATGAATATAATTTAAAGCTGAATACCTGGTCTGGTGTGTGATGTTTGTGGGGCACTGAAAAAGAAATGTCACAGATCATATTACGGTATTTTCCAAAGACAAAATTTTTGGGAATTCAGGAAGAGATGTCACAGTGATGTCTGCAGGAAAAAATGAAATGAGCAGATGTTGTTTGTACATTCAATAACAAGGAATATGATTAAAATAATTGCTATAAATCAAAATACTGTTTGTTTATGTATGTGATAATAGGCATCTTACTCACTACATCTTTTATCTTCTTTCTTGTCTAAGAGACTTCCGTGAGTGTCTGTTTCACTACTCTCATTTTCATCAAGGTTAGATTCTGGATCTTGGGGTAATTCTTATTGTTGAAAATCTTGTGAGGCAGTAAAGATTAAAATAGCAAGTTTCTGAAAGATATGAATGGTGAAGATTGTGTTAACATATTCTGAACTTGGTAAATCCCGGAATGAAAAACAGTAACAATGGGGCAATTACTGCATGGGCCTCTGCCTACAGTGCAGACCTGTGCCAATGCTTTGGTCGTCATCACATCTTTCTTTTAAACTTGCCTCAGCTGTGAAACATGTACCGCTACTACAAACAGCAGCGCTTAATCAGTAGACAGTATATGATAGTTGCTTACTATATTAAATATTTGTTTCACATACTGCTTTTTCTCCTGTTGTTTATTATCCTTATTTGCTAAGAATGCACGTCTTTGGGACAAAGCTGCTTTTCTAGTAGTGTGTCTAGCTCAGCACAGTCATGTTTGGGGATATTTGAGCCAATACAAACACTACTTAAATGGCAAGGATCAGAGGCAAACAGAGAATTCTGTTCAACCAAATAAAAGATGTTTAAGCAAATACTAGATTTCTGGAAAGGATCATTTCTTTTAAATAACAAGTCTGCATACTCATGTCTAATTCATGGTTTTTGTCAAGTTGCCAGTGCAAGCCCTCAAGGAGTCTTAAACAAAGATAATTCTACTGATATTCTAATTTCTGCTGTTCAGTATAGTTTGGTTCTGATGCTTGTTTGGAAAGAAGAAAAGAATATTTACCTAGGATACTGATTATACACATGAAAAAAAATTCTCTACAATGGTAACAAAGTGGACTTTTTTTTTTTTTTTTTTTCTTCTCATATATAAGCATGACAACGGCACAGTACTGTTTTCATCAGTATTTTCAACTGTAACAAATTCCTTTTCCTTGTCCAGATAGTTTTCGATATGAAGCATGTGAAGGGAAGTAGCACATAGCATTATACCTTTTATAGAAATAAGCTTGCTGGCATTTTACTGGCAGTTTCAGACTTGTAGTTGGTTCTGCTATTTCTTGGATTTTAACATGTAGAATTCTGTGAAGATGATGTACATGATCATGGTCCTGAACTGATGGTAATCTGTAAATGCCCCACTGTCAAGTCATTCTGGATTGCCTGGATTGCCTTTCTAACAGCACACTACTTGGAAATACATTGTATTGAGTTGGTTATTTGCAGAGCATCAACTAGAAAGCAATGCCAAGGGGCTCCACAGTTGCATGGTTCCTCTTGTTTCTCAGTGCAAATGGTACCAGGCACTCAATAAGAAAACAGAAATTTGCTCTTAATATTTAAACAACCTTATAAAGGCAAAGAGCTTAGTTTACTTTGTTTTCCAGTATGAATAGTCCTGATCTCCCAAAATGAGGCAACAAAAGAAAGAACTAACATACACAACTTGATTCATCAGCTGAAAGACTTATCTAAAGAACCAGGGCTTGCACAGCAGAAGGAATAGGAATTACGTGCTTAGCAGGTTTGGAGAAGAATAAGAGGAAAAGGTGTTTATGAAGAGTGAACATATTCCCAACTGTCAGAACAGTGCAGAGATTCATAACAGAAATATTAAGATTGGTCTGAACTGAGTATGGAATTGTGTGTGATATCATAACAAGAAATAATAAAGGTTACACAAATGACACACATTTGATAACCAAAGACATAAATAACAGCAAACTGGCAAACACTGAGGAATGTGGTGTTTACATCTGTAAAGACCAAAAGGCCTATGTGCTCAGAGGCCTACAGCAGAAATGACTTCTCAGCAGAAAAACTACCCCCAGTAAAGGGAAGATGATAGCAAGGTTACAGTAAGTCATACGTGCCATTCCTCTTTTGGTTAGCTCAGCAATGGAAAGGATAATTCATAAAGACATTTTAAAATAAAGAAGCAAAGACTGCAAACAGTGAGCTTGCCTAAAATTTAGAGGGTGAAATAAAAGACAAAGACAAAAAAAGTGACAAAAAAACAAACCCAAACCAAAAAAAGCTCAACAAAAACCCCACATCATAATAACAACACTACACAGAAAATATGTTCAAAATTTGCTTTGCTGCTGTCCAAGGGAATCCAAGAGGCATAGCAAGGACTTGATAGTTGGTATTCCTTGAATCTCATGTCACAACACAAGTGATCTTGGCCTGACTACTTGGGCATGAACATTTTGGTGCTTTTTAGTATATAGCAGTATGAGAGAATGACTGAGTGACTGATTCGCTTTTTTTTTTTTTTTTTTTTTAAACACAGCTTTACCCTTCCATAAGGTCTTTCACTGCATTTTGTAACATTTAATTCCTACACAAGGATCAGTGTTGCAACCACTTTTACAGACAGTCATACTTGCACACCCTGTCGTTTGCTTTAGTAGAAGGTCATTTCAAGTCAACACTTGTGTGGTGACTAAGCACCTGTCTTTGGGATGGAGGCAGGCCTTTGGTTTTGTTGGATGTTGTCACCTTTCCACTTAGTGTAAATGTAACAGGTGTGGCAGCTGCCTGGAGAAAGACAATCCTAGATTTAGACTTAGTGTTGCCTTCCTTGAGGGCTTTGTTGCATTTTCTTCTTCTAATTTCAGAAGGATATATCTTCTCCTTCCACATTAATGCCGCAACATCCCCCTCACATTTTTCTGAATTCCAGTCAACAGGTTGTGTGCCTGTTTTTTCAGATTCTGCTTTCATGTGTAAGTATTTTTGATGTGTCTTTCTGCAGAACTACAAATCTTGAATAATGAAGTCAGTGAGGCAATAACAGCTACATTTTTATATCTTATGGTGTCTATATAGCTGGTTGAAATACATAGATCAATGAGAAGTAGTTTTCTACTTTTAGTGTCTCACTCTGATATTGATACTGTTCGTGCTGGTGTGTAACCCATTCAAGGCAGGCATATTTCTGCAAATTAGCAGGCACACCAAAGGACGTAGGAAGCTCTAAAGCAAATATAAAGGTGCCCTTGTTGCAAAGTAACCCCATCAGAAATAGCGTTACCCTGAGCATGAAGCGGTAATGCCTGGCTCAGCATATGTTCTCAGTAGGACTGGATGCAGTAGTGAACCAAGGGAGCCTTGTTTTGCTCATTAACATGATCACGGCCAGTCACGAGATGGGATTACACTGGTTCCAAGTACCATTTTATTTTCCCCCTTGTAGTTTGTGCTTCTATGGTATCTTTCCTTATCCCCTCTGCAACTACCCACCACATTTCAGGCTGAGCAGACAACTTCTAGTAACCAGCACTGCCAAAGCATGAAGGCTCATGACCCTTTGGGATTTAAAATCTTGTCAATTCACGTCTACCTGTTCTTGTTATGTGGATAAATATATTTTAATATTGCCAAAGACCCGGCCTCAGCTGTCACATTAGTCAGTACACCCGAGTAACATGAAGTACTGCATCGCCTGTAACCTTTGATACTGGGTGTGTTTGTGACTTTGTAATATGAAAATTCACAGCTGTAGGACGGTGTGTTTCTCCCTAACCCACACAGACCTCACCCCTCATGCGCTACCTGCCTTTCTGCCCTAATTTTACACGCAAACACCCCTTACTTCGGCTTCGGGCCCAGTCACGACCTCACGACCGTGGCTGCAGCTGCGTGAGGGGCTCCCTCCTCACGGCGCGTCTGAGGCGGCAGCCGGGAGCCGCCACCGGAGCCCGCGGAGGTGGAAAAAAAAAACTCGGCAATCCGCGCTCGGGCTCTCCGCGCTCGGCTGGTGACTCCTCGCGGGGGCGGGCACCGGGCCGGGGCCGGGCCGGGGCGGAGCGAGCCCTTTTCAGCCCGGGCAGACGCGCTGGGCGAGAGGGACGGGACGGGACCGGGAGGGGACTGGGCGCCGCCGGCTCCCGGCCGCGGGGTTATGCGCTGGGGTAATGGTGCCGCCGGCCGGCGCTAGGCTCCTTCCGCGCCCGGGAGGGAGCTCCCTCCTCAGCATCCTCCTGCTGCTGCTGCTCTGCCCCGGTGGCGGCTGCTTGCCGCGCCGCCGGCCCTCGGGGCCGCCCGTGGTGCTGGGTAAGAGCCGGGCTGGGCCACCTGTGGGGTGGTGGTGGTGGGTTTTGGGGTCCTCGCCGTGAGCCGGGGCTGGGGCCCGGCCCTATGCTGCTCCCCGCCCGGCCACTGGCTCCTGGGGGGCTGCTGTTGTGCTCTAGGCTCCCCTCGTGGTGTGACAGGAGTGAGAGGTTGGGCTGGGGACAGCCTTGTCGCATCTGGTGGCATAGAGACTGGTGTGGCGTGCTGGCCTGGGAGTGCCAAGTCGTTACTAACAGATGTGTAAAAAGCGTTCCTGTAAGTCTGGAGTAATTACATTAGCTGCCCTCTGTGCCCAGTAATAAGAGTCGTGAGTAAACGTTAATGTTACAGTAATTTGCCTACTGAAATTGTAGTTCCTAAACATCCCCACTGATCAGGTGCGTGTGGTGATATTAATGTCAGCAGTCAGTCCTGTAAGCAGATGGTCCAGTGGTGATAAGAGGGAGAAGAAAATAGGAAAACACTGGGAGAGACAATCAGAGGCATCCTGTTTGGTTTAAGCTTGACTTACATACAATAGCTTAGGTTCTGTTGACTTTTTTTTTTTTTTTTTTACTACTGTTACAAATTTCTGATGGAGAAGTGTAAATGCTGAACAAGAATTTCAGAAGGCATTGTGTATCTGCCAAGCCCATCATGTACAAATTCACGGTTCTTCATGGGTGCCTGAGCTAACTGAGAGGATGCAGATTTGCAAGATTTGTCGCAAGAAGAAGCGGCAAAAGGATTTCATAAGAGGCTGGAATTAAAACCTGAACACAAGTCCTCTGAGTGTTGTCTCTGAAGGCTAGAAGCAATCTCTTATGCTGTCTCTCCACTCTGTAACACTGGGTTTCAGCAATAAGCTTTGGCACTTCAGTGCAAGTTTCGTCCTGATGAAGAGGAGTTTTAGTTGCCCACTGTTCAACTCTAGCTATGAAGGAATCAAGGAAGATTTAAAAGCAATTGGGTAGGGGTTACTGAATATAGTAGCATCAAGTTCTCGCTGATGGATCTATCATATGCGTATATGTTACCTAAGAATGTTTTAAAAGACTGGTTGACCTATTTCTCTTTTAGTAAGAGAAATTCTGGGTAAATGATGTGTGGCTTACCATGGACTCTCAGTGAGTGGTTTACAAAACAGATTTTCTTGCTGTTAATTTTTATCAAACATTAGAATAGTAAAAGATACAAGTTCTATGGTGTCTGTTTTAAAATTTACTCTTTTCTGCTGTCCAGTCCTGATCTGTCCAGAAAGTGAAGATTCAGTTGGTTTTAATGCGAGTAATTTTTCAGGCTTGTCAGTACGTTCGGGAAGGTAGGTGCTCTTAGGCAGTCACCTGCTGTAACTTATGTTTGCAAAATACCATGGGGTTTTTGATGCATATAAATCAATGTCTTTGTGAAAACACCTGCACCATGAGCTTAGCTTCAATGAGACATGACATGGCAAGTGAAGGTCAAGCAAATAAAGGAGGAGAGGAAGGAGTGACTGTCGGTCACTCGCTGGCCCTGTATGAAATGTTGCCATCCTGATTCTAGTTAACTTTTCATGACCTTTTCTTCACCCTTCTTGCGTATGTGACATGTTAAGATAAGCTTTTTAGGAATTACCGCCATGAGGAAGATTTAGGACAGTCATTTAGGGAGGCGTTCTAAGTGCTGGCTTAGCAGAGGTGTTTGGGAGAAAGAAGGGTAGAAAAAAAACAAACAAACACGCATTGCCCTGGAATCACAAATGCAGGAGACTAAGGTGTATGCAGGCTGCCTTATATGGGTTGTACAAGCCCAAGGTGGTTTTGGAGTCTCTGTAAGATGGGGACAGTGCTGATTCTCCCGATGCATCAGGCTGGCATCTAGACCCTCAATTTTTCATATGCCTTCGATTTTAAATATATTTTTATTTTGTAGTATGTGTGGTCTCATGATCTGCATGTTCACTCTTGGTCTGTTTTTATTTTTTTAAGTCCTCTAAGCAGAAAAAGGAGTTGGAAGTTATGTCTTATTCTGTTCATGGCAAGTTGGCCATCTGATCTTAAGGAATAAAGAAGGAAGGAATGCTGTTTAAAGGAATGTTGTCAACATAATGATCGTTTCATAAATGTTTTAGACCAGTGATGGTCATAAGACCCAGTGTAACTTGTTTTCAAAACTTTCCTGTAATGACTGAACTTGCAGCTGCAGCCTGTGCTTACTCAAACAATGGAGAAGGAAGCAGAGTAGTAGTCTGCAAATATGGGACTTTGCTTTTATGTGGGTAATGTCATTCTGCTCCCCAGAAAATAGTAAATAACTCTTCAGGAAGTCTCTCAAATCTGCAAACAGATCAGCTGCTTGGGTACAATCCTGTAGATCCCCTCAGATGGCTGCTGAGACTTTCTTTCTGCGTTGATGACAGATGTCAGATTCATGGAGCTATCTAACTGGCTTAAGTGTGGGTCTGAGAGACAGCCAGACTAATCTGATAGCTCATTAGTGCTCTTTCTGCTTTTATTGTAACAATGTATTGGCCACTTTGTAGAGTCATTTTTCTGCTAAAGCAGGAGAAAACTAACCTGTTGAGGAAGAAGTGAGTAATTTTTGTAGCTGAATTGCCTTAATGAAGGAGCTGGCACAAGGAATGCAGAGATTGGCAACGCTCTTTTAGATTAAGATGTCTTCTAAAGCTGGTTTGTGCATCATCAAATGGTGTCTCGGTAGCAGGAGTTAGTGTCTGAACACGAAATATGTCTTAAGATCATGTTTGTACATATGAAAGAAAAGCAAGACTAGGAACCAAACTAATGTTGGTAGTAATTGATAGCAAAAAATCTCCAATGCAATTGTCTCAGCTTTCCATGAGATGTAAAATAAGGCACCAAAGTGTACTCATATTGTAGTGGAACCAGGGAAGAATAAGGTAAAAGTCAAAACTTTACTTCCCAAGCCCTGCCTGAAAGTGTGATATTGAAGACAATGTTTGCTAAAATCTAAGATGACTGTATTGGAGTTATTCACTCAAGTGTTTTGGGGGAAGAGAGAACTACTTATGCTACTGAATTCCTTTTTTTTTTTTAAAAAAAAAAATTTCCCCAAGTGTTCCTATTCAGCCAGGCCAATATATTCATAAACAAAAATCTCCTCTAACAACCAGGACAGCCTACTTAATACCTTTGCTCTATTGACCATATCGATCTCTGAAAATAACTTATGTGCCAAATACCTGCTTCATGTTTACACACAATTATAATAATCGTGCACTCTTCTATCAGTTTGGTTATGTATTCAACCCACTTGTCTTCTAGTAAGACATTACTTTATTCTTTTTCTTTACTGTTCTTCCCACCTCATTTTCTCACATAGTACATAGTGACTGTGGATGGACTATGCCTTATCAATTTTGGGGTCGATAACCTGTCCTTATAAGATCAGCAGTGGATTCACTGAACTCTTTACCTTTTACAGCTGACTCAACACAATTACTATATCAATGTTCTGATACCTTCTGCAAACAATTTGTTAGGTACTTGGCTAAAGTTTTCTAGAAAGATGCCTAAATGAAGTTTGTTAATAATTGATTTACATGCAAAAGAGGTTTGTCTGAATTTCTGCTGACTGCTAATTGAGGGGCATGTGTTTGTATGGTCAGCTGGCTAATGTCAAGAGTGATTTAACTGTTCATGCCTCATGTGATCTGGGGTATCTAGAAGTATCATGTGAGATCTTGTTTGCTTTCTTGTTCCTAATTTTAAACACGAGCCTTTTTTTTTTTTTTGTGGAAGTCTATCACTGAGTCTATAAGCAACTTTGAGACATTCTCCCTAGAGAACTGTAGTCAGTTTCAAATGAATTTTCCAGATAACTTGGTTTGTTTTGAAGGCAGGCTAATTTCTGGAACCCAAAACTTGACAATTATTTGAGGAAATACTAGCTAGTAAGAAAGTTCTGATATTTATCCAAAGGCATATCCACTTAAATAAATGCAGTAAAAAAAAAAAGTACCAGCTGATAGCCTCTTTGTTCAAAGCTGATTTTTCCCCAGTTACCAGATTAGAAAATTTGGGGAAAAAGAAGTACCAAGGAAACTTAAAATCATAAAGGATTATTCCTTTTCTTCATGGTTTTGTTGACTGTTCTCTTTTCTGAGGGGTACTGAGGCAAGTCACTTTCTAGAGTGCGATTTACTTACTGTCTTCTACTGGGAAGTCAATCAGTCACTAACGCTTTAGCAGAGTGATAGACAGGAGTATCAATGTATCCTAAAGGTGGTTAGAATTCTCAGGCTTGGAAAAGTTGCATCCTTTTAAGCTCTCGTATTTGTCAATGTGCTTTCCATAAAACTTAAACAAATACACATCACGGAAGGAGATCTATTAGCTTTGTCAAGGAAGTTGAGACAAAAATCAATGAAGGATATCATAATATTAGAAATTAATTAGATGCATAAATGTATTAGAATGAGTTCTGTTAGGATTACAGTCTTAGTGAAAAGTGAGAGTAATGCTAAAACTTACTGATCATCAAATCTGATGGAAACTTTTTTGTGCCCAATGTGAAATCCCTGTTTGTTTCTAAGTATTGCAGTTTATTAGTTAACACCTGCATTACACAACTGCAAATTAGGGAAGCAATAGTCCTGCTTGAGATCTCTTTCTGGATGTTCAGTTTTAACAAGTGCCGATGTATTTTGCAGAACTTCACTTGCCAGTTATTTTATAAGTTTATGGAGTCAGTCTGTGGGCTTTAAAAAGTAAGAACCTTCAGCAATAATTCTAGCAAAAAGGCCTGGAAATGCTACTTATTGGTAGGTATGAGGATGATGACAAAAAATACTTATTCTGGCCACAGGTATTTTCTGTATATGGTATGAAAGCAAAGGGGAATTTTTTTTCCTCTGGCTGCTTTCAAATTCCATTTCAGAAAAATCAGAAAGGTACGTCCTTATCCTACAGAATTCATCTTGTGTTAGCTTTCTAACCTGTTACTTATCAAAAAGTCATGAAGTGGTTCTCCTGCCAACTGTAAATCATTAACACTGTTAAATTGTGTGGGGTGAAGACTGAAGGTATTATACACTTCTCTTCATAATTTGGAAAGTCAGAATTTGCCTTTTGTTCCCTATAGCTTTATCACAAACCCTTTTTAGCTTGCAGAATATACTTTTTGAAAACAAAACACTAGTTGTGAATATAGTGATTAGCAGATCAACAATATGAAAGCGTAAACCTGAAAGGAGATTTGTGTTAATACCTGCTTTATAAACAAACAGACATACCTTTGTGTGATACTTCAACTGCAGTACTGTAGCCTGGCACAGGTGGAACTTGTCCCTTAGCTTTTGTTTAGGATTACATAAAATTACCACACCTGTTAACTAATCTGTTCCCTGTCATCTTGTGAGCAAAAACTAGTATGTAATGATTCTCATCTTTGTGGTGGACACAAGACCACAGCCTGTTTCATCAAGAAGCTTGAAGATAAAATATTCTAACCAAATTAAACTTGCAGTTAATCTAAAGGCACTCCAGTAACTCCAAGGGAGACGTTTCCTGCTTTCAGTGTTCTTGTTTGTAAATGTATATTTTAATCTTCAGAGTTGTGAGTCTTCCTACTCCAAACTGATGTGCTTAGGACTATTTAAGTGCTGTTTGGAAAAGTTCTTAAAACTCTAAATAACATTCCAGGTGTTTGCCTAAGCTTTTGAAAGGTATCTTTGCTGGAAGAACTTGATTTTTACCAAAGGAAAGGAGGTTCCAGGATAGAACAGAATGTCACTCATGTACTTTGTTTTGCTTCAGAACTGAACACAAAATCAACCTGTTTTGTCCTTGGCAGGTCTGCTGCTGAAACTGGCCAGCCATGAATGATTGATATAAATAGAACTACATTCCGTTCTTTTTGGAATTGAGAGCACTGATACAGCAGCCAGAACAGGCACGAGATTGTGGAACAGGCTGTTGCCTTATACTTCTATAAGCAATAACTAGAGACAGCGTTTTGTGAGGTTACAAGATTGAACTGCAGTAAACTTTTTCTAGGGTGTGATGCAATGCTACAATCCTCCTTATTATGCTTTCCAGTAAATCAGTGTCCTTGAAATATGACCTAAATTTAACTGTGGTCAGCTACTGGATCTCTTAAACGTTTCACTTAAGAGTACAGAAATAAAAACACTAAACACCTCATGAGAAAGTAGGGGCAGGGAATAAAGAAATCCTGAGGTATGTCTCATGGTGGGCCACAACCTGTGGTGGCTGAGGGTAGGAAGAGTGTGGTTGTCACCATCTGTACTTAGCCTGAAGATTTAATATAAAATATAAGTTTATCTGGGGGACTTGTTGCTAAAATTTTCAGCAGTACTTTTAAGATAAGGAAATTCTTACTTCAAAATTAGAACTTCCTTTATTTTGTGCTTAAAATAAAGGAAAACAAAACTTAAAGGAGTATGGGCATTTAGCATATGCTAAATTAAGAACAGTGTATTTTGGAGAGGGTGCAAATATAAGATCCTTCCCTCCAAGTATTCCTCCCTTATATCAGTACTGTATCAAAACACAAAGAACAAAACTGTGGTGTCCAAACCTGACTCATATGAAACGACACTTGGATTAGCACACTAGCCAACTAAATTTAGTGTAATAGAAGTGCCACAGGACGTGATAATTGTATTTAAGTTTTACTTTCGCTTTTGTGTCAAATTCAGTCTGCAGACAACTCATTAAAAAGAACAGAAAGACGTTCAATTCTGTTACCTGCAGGAAAAAAGAAAATCCTCCTGACTCAGTTTGCATTTTAAAACACGGATAATTCTGGCAATGTCTGAGACAATGTGTTTTTCATACCTGTGGCTTAAGCTAACCTGTTCCTATACTGTCTGTTCTTTGAAGTTAGGAACTATTCATCCAGAGTTATTTTACATGGTGGTTCCCCGGCTCTTTTTTTTTTTTTTTTTGAGAAACTAAACTTATTCTGTGGGATATATGTATGCAATACTTCCTTTAACTGGATAAAAATAATTACATAACTGTTACGTCTGAATGCAGTGATACAGCATGTGAGGACTGCAGCATTACAATGTTATAACTGAAAATGTTACACTCTTTCATTTTAGTGTCTCCTTTTTATATCTTTCAGTTCCGGGGGACTTAGGTAATCAGCTGGAGGCAAAATTAGATAAGCCATCAGTAGTGCACTATCTCTGCTCTAAGAAGACCGACAGCTATTTTACACTCTGGCTGAATTTAGAATTGCTCCTGCCTGTCATCATTGACTGCTGGATTGATAATATCAGGTAAGACCAGATATGTTGCTGTTTGCAGTTATCTCCTTTCCCTAAGCTGACATGCTTTGTATGGAACTGCCACCTTAAGTTTCTTTTTTTGATTCAAGAGCAATGAGAGAAATGATGTGGATTTCTGCTAGGCAGAGTAACAGGCTGAGCTGGAGGATGTGGCTCTGTTGCATGTGCAGTAGCTCACCATCCCTGAAGAAAATGAGATTCTCTTAGTTTCTGCCACCTCCCTGTACTACCAGTTACCACATGGTGGCTTGGGCACTTACTGGACTTCTGTAGGCTTATCTAAAGCAGAACATTTGCTGTTGGTTTGATGAGTTACGTAAGTTTTGATGAGTAAGTGGGAAGGAGGTTCATTGGGCAGCTGAGAGAGGAAAGATGGGAATGTGAGCTTGCACTTTTACTGGCAGTATGTCATCAGAGAGCAGTTTTGTGGGCAGCTGAGATGCCTGGGATCCCTTAAATGCAGCCTGGAAGTTTTACCAGAAATTATTTTGGCTCTACAAATTGTCAATATTTAAAGTTTATGGGATATTTTCATTTATTGCTTCATTAATGTTCATGTAAAAATCATAAATATCTCTAAGAAAGAATACTGTATTGGCATGTTCTTCTCATGTGAATGTACTGAGCTTGGTGGCAGTATAACTTTAACATAGCTTTATGGAGTTGACCACTATTTAATAAGTTATGGATTTGACAGTAACTCGTAGCATGTGAAAGGCACTGACATGAGATTGAAATCCAAAATCCCTTTCTCCTTTTTGGGATGATGATGTTGAGTATTGCAACTAGCAATTAAATAAATCTTTCTCCATAATGAAATGAAGTTGCTACAGCTCCTTATGGTATGGAAAGACAGCTTTGCAGTGCCTCCTTAAATATTTTTTGCTTCTCTTGGTTAGGCAGAATCCCCTGTGGCTTTTCTATGGTTTTATGGATGGTAACACTGAGTATTCAAGGAAAGAGGAGTATGAAAAATGTAAAGGTTTCCAAGAGTAGTGTATGAATGCATTCAGGAATGCAACACCATGTGAATGTGTATCAGCACTTTAAGTTGCAATTAGGAATTCAGGAGCCAAAGCATGACTGCATTTGTTTGGAGTGTGCTAGAACTGATAAGCAAGAGTATTTGTTGGAGGTCCCAGGTTGTGTGCATTGCAGTATTAACTTTGACATAAAAGGATGATTATTTTTAAAGCTATAGAGAAGAAATTGACATAAAGGCTCAGTTTTTCTGTTCTGAAATCCATTTGCAAGAAGGGGAGGAAAGGCATCTTGCCACTGTGCTGTGACACCTTAAAATAATCTGTTACTCATTTTCCATTTTGAACTTTGTGTGGCTTCAAAGTAATTTCTGATCTTAGCCTCTTCCAAGTAATGTTATGTCTCCAGCAAATCTCTGCCTGTAGCTTTGTGAGTACTATAAACATATGGACCCAAATATATTTTATGATACAAATAGAATGCCAGAGGGATAAGTCACTTGGTTTCTTAGCTGAAAACTTCTAGATTTAAAAATTTTTCTAAACTCAATGTTCCTTCTGTCAAAGATAACTATTTTTCCTAACTAGCTTTCACTGCATTATTTGTGTATAGAAAACTGATTCTGCATAGCTAATTAGTAGCAGCTTAGCACTTTCTTTTGAAAGACTAAACAGATCTACCACATAAAGCAACCAAGGAGAAAAACAAGAACAATAATTGCAGAATTTCAATTTTTGTGGGCCACTGGAAAATCAATGTGAAGTTTTAAATTTGATGCTTTCCATTCTGCAGCCTGGGGAGGGGAAATTATCTAAAAAACACCTAATGCCTACATGTGTTACCTGAGGTAACAATTGTTGTTAGTCAAAAAATAGCAAATGCTTCTTTATGCTGGTGATTAAACACAATGAATTATTTTTAACTAGGGGAATTCTTGTTATCTGATTTTTAAAGGTATTTTATCTTCTACTGCCACACCTTTGTTCTTACATTCTTGACAAGTTTTCTCCATTTTGTGGCTTGATGCAAGGTGAAATGGTGAAGAACTATACTAAGAAGCTTATGTTCTAAAATCGAAGTCTAAGCATAATTCTGTATTCTAAGATTAATAGAGAAGATATGCCTTATGCTGAATCTAAAACTAAAAACTAATTAGAATAATTGTTTGCACTGTAAAACCACTTAGCCATTAGAGTACTCTTATATTTGCCTGTGGTTTTTTTACTTCTGGGTAATAGCACTTAAAGTTCTTGTTACTGCACTCAGTGAAAGACCTAATGTAGCTGAGAGCTGTCATGTGGTAATACGACATGCTTCATGTTTGTTTTTTTCTTCCAGGCTGGTATATAATAGGACAAGTAAGATAACGGAACCACCAGATGGAGTGGATATCAGAGTCCCAGGCTTTGGGCAGACCTTTTCTTTGGAATTCCTTGACCCAAGTAAAAGGAGCGTTGGTATGTAGAAGCATATTTGAAATGCTTTGTCACTTGTAGGATTTCTAGTATGCCTTTATATAACAAACCACTGAAATTTGACTTCAAATTGAGTTCTGTTCACAGGTAGAAATACCTTTTTTTGGTAGTAGTAGAGTAGCACATGGCTCACTTGACTTTTCAATGTTTTTACTGTACACCTTTTTGTCCATTGTTTGGCCTGATGGATTGAGACAAGGAAACTTAGTCTTGCGCCAGATTGAAGATCTCTGTATAAAACTTGAGTAGGCATCTTGAGGACCCTTTTAGAAAATGAGACATAGATTAGAAAATTCTGTAAGTGAAGCTTGACAAGCAAGCAAAATACAGAATAAACATTTCTTCAGCTTAGTTTTGAGCATGGTGTTCTTTTGGTATCAGGAATGAGGTAATGGGCTTGGGGGAGGTGGGATCACTTTGCAGCTCCCTGTCTCTTGTCAGTGCCAGAATAATTAAATTCATGCTGCAAGATTGCTGCATTACTGTGTTTGGCTGCAGTTTCCTTTTTTTTCCCGGGAGTCTTTCAGAAAATACTGGTAACCTTATGTGAGAAGTTGTTAGCTGTGGCTAATGGCTTAAGTAATTTAATAGCCAGTAATGTACTGAGCTTCACTGTAGAATGGTCCCTGTTCAATTGCATATATTTCTTCTTTTTCCATAGTGAGCTGTCTCCAAAAGGGCACTACTGTGCTTGGTGATCTTTACTTCATAAACCTTATAACTAGAACAGGGCCATATTTAAAACTGCCTCTGTTTGTTTCAGGGACATTCAAGCATTCAAGACTAAGGATTGAGGCATTGCTCAAAATGTAAATATGGCTGTGACATTCAACAGGATGTTTTGACATTTCACTTCCTAAAGTGTTACTAGGTGCCCTTAATTGTGGTAATACTTGCATCCTATGTTTCAAAACCTGTAATATGTAACATCTTAACACACATACTTGCAGTCAGTCTGCAAGTGTTTCCCTTCTTTGCTTTTGAAGCTTTATGTTCTGTCTCAGTCTGCTAACTGATGGATAGGAAAATAACTTTGGGTAGTTACCAGTTTTGCCCTGGGGTATGCTGTAAGCTTTTTGTTTCCAAGAATAAAAACTGATCCAGAATTTGCCAACATTTATGAATGTATTATATGCCGTAACTGAAGTTAATCTGCAATCAACATAAACTAGGACTGTAATGTAGTAATTTCTCTTTTAAACAGTTCAAAGGTCGGTTATGCTGAGGGAAAACTTGCCCCTGCTGTGTATGACATGTTTTGCTGTGGCCAGCTAGGAAGAATTTTTTAAGAATAGTCGTTTTTCTTCTATGGGACAGTAAGCATAACTCATTTTGCTTAATATGCAGCTTTTTAGATTGTCAGATTGATAAGATTAGGGTTTCAATGTCTGTCTAATATATGGAATCATAGGTAATGCATCCAGAACCCGCATCGTAATTGTATGATGGCTGCTTCTAATGCTGATCTTTTCACTGTTACATTTCTCTGCTATGTCTACAGGCAGCTACTTCTATATGCTGGTGCAGAGTTTAGTAGACTGGGGCTACAAACGTGATGAAGATGTAAGAGGAGCACCTTACGACTGGCGAAAGGCACCAAGTAAATGTCTTGTTTGTTCAAACTTTCTTGACTCTCGAAGCAAGCAAATAGTTTTGGGTCCTGTCCCCCCATCCTAGTTGTACTATTTTACTTAATACCTTATTTTTAACTAGTTCTTAGGGCCTGGGTAGCCCTAAGAACTAGTTAAAAAGAACTAGTAAGAAAGTTAAAAAGAACTAGTAAGAAAAGAAAGTGTTATGGTGTATTTTTTTTCTCTAAATTATTTGCTGCTTAAGATTTGCCTAAAAAAAAATGAACAACCAAAACCTACCAAACTCTACAAAAACACCCCTCCCCATGGTGCATTAATAGTGGAATTTCTAAACTCTACACTATTGGTCTTCACAAAGAACTTTGCTAAGGGTATCGCTTTGATTCTGGTGTCACACCAAATCTAGCAGAACTGCCTTGACTGTATCCTGAGGAATAAATGATTTTATGTCCTTAAAACTGAGCAATTAGGGGTGCTGCCTACGTTTTTCTAAGCTTGTTTTCATGTAAGTGTTAGAACATAGTACTCCTCATCTTATTCTATTCCACATGAGCACAAGTGGTTTGTAGATTCTTCACAGCTTGTGAAGCATATTGAAGAAATAGCGTATATGTTTTATTAATACTGATATTCTAGTATCGGGTTTGCTTTGGCCCACAAAACTGAAGCATGTAGCCCTGGCATCCAGGAATACTGCCTGAAGGAAAATCAATAACGATGACTTCTGGTTTTGATGTGACTGCTTTAAATTTCTGTTGCAGTTGACACATAGAATTGGTATCTTATTACAGGGTTATAGGTAGGTATTATTGATTCTTTTTCCCTCTTCATTTTAAAGCTCATTTAATTACATCTAATAGAAATGAAGTATACTGTGCCAGCAGGAATCTGCAAGAACTCTTATTTAGGGATAACTTTGCGTATAGAAGATGTGCTGCTGAATGGTTCATGCATACTTTAAAAGAGTGATCTGAACTCTATTTGTGCTTTCATGAAATGACAAATCTTCCTGGACCTACAAAATTGTTATTTTTAGGAAAAAAAAAATGCATTTTGTAGGAAGTTCAGTTTTTTTTCCAAAACTCTGCATTAGCACAATTATTCTAGACTCCAAATGAATTCCACTGTTAATTTTTGTGGGAGGAAAATTAGCATTCCATCAGCATGGGATACTTCCCAGAAAATCTGATCTTAAATGTATTTTAAAGGTAGGAAAAAATGGAGTAATGCCTTAAATATATTTAAGTTTCATAGAAGTAGCAAGAAACTGTCTTAAAGCATCAGCTTTTCATAAATTACTGACGTAAAGATGCATTGGTTTTGATTGCTTCAAATATTACCTTTTAAATAATTGTGTTGATGGATGGCATCCACAATTAGCAATTATAACTGTGTGACCTGTGTATTTCTTGTTTAGATGAGAATGGAGACTATTTTGTGGCCCTTCGCAAGATGATAGAATTAATGTATGAGCAGTATGGAAGTCCTGTTGTTTTAATTGCCCACAGTATGGGTAACATGTACACCCTGTACTTCCTCAACCATCAGACTCAGGAATGGAAAGACAAGTACATAAAGGACTATGTGTCATTAGGAGCTCCGTGGGGAGGAGTAGCTAAAACTCTGCGTGTGCTGGCTTCAGGTAGGTAATTTGAGGATTTTCAATGTATTTTGTAAGTAGTATGAAATACAGTAAATAGTTAACTGTAAAACCAGAGGATGGAAGTTAAAGGTACTATGAAGTTAAAAATATTTTTTTGTAAGTGATGGCAACTTGATGTCTCAAGTCCTGTGGCCAGACTGTCTTTCCATTCATGGGAATGGACCAAGTTTTTACATCCCTTAACTAGGAGTTGCATCCCCTCTTAACTTTTCAGTAGATGACACAAGCAGCTGCTGTTTGACCTGCTGCTTCTTATTTCTGTCACTTCTGCCTGCAGCCTGACTGTTCTCTGTTCAGTATTGCTAAGTCAACATGGACTCTAGAGCATTCAGTAGCTGCCTTGTATAAAATAGCATACAGCTGCTTGAGATGAACAAAAAGGGGAATTAGTGTAGATGCAATAAAGAAGTGGTATGGTGCCCAGAGCACAGATTCCTGCTGAAGTTATAGCTTGGTTTTTTTAAAAAAGTATGTCTTTCACTATGCAACTGCAAACAACTGAAAGTTCAGTTACCACATCATGTTATACCATAACTATTTCACAGCAAAACAATGTTTTGTGCTTTTGGCATGTAATTTGTGATGTTTCTGTCCTGCTGTTTCCTCGCTTTTGTTTGGCTAGCTTTGGTTATTAGTTGCTTCCCAAACAAAGCTGATGTCAGAAATGGGCTTCATCAAAATGCAGAGCACATAGCAACTGCCAGCCATGCATGGACAAATCAAAAGAATGCTTTGCTTAGCAAAGGAATTTGATTCTGAACAGGAATGCACAACTCAGTTATTTAAAAATATATATATATATATATATCAGATGTTTGTATTAATTTGTACATTGTTAACTCTATTACAGTGGCACTGTAAAATAAAATAAATAAAAAAATTGACTTCCTTCTTTCCACAGGCATTATGTGTTTTGTATGCCATAGGAAGAGCAGGAAGTGAGCAATGTTAAAAAATACCTTCATAAAATTCCAAAAGACTACACAACATCAGTCTCAGATTTCCTTTGAATTAAATTTCAGTGCTTCGTATTTTGTTTATCCATTATAATGCATCTCATCAAAATTAGCTAGCTATACATGTCTAATGAATAGTTAGATTCCTACTAAAACATAGACATCTCTTAATCTGTATGTCTGTAGTATTAAACTTCATGGTTTTGAGCAGAAAGTGAAGATTTAGGAAACTTAAGAGGCATAGTATAGTATCAGAATACCCATTTTTTAGGCTAGCTCTGTCTCCTAAACATCTGTAGGTTAAAAAAAAATCACCACTATCAGGTGTTAATGTTTTGATTACATTAGTCTAGCTAGTTCCTGAAATTATCAGGATATCAGCATGGAGAAGAATTGTTCCTTTAGCGAAAGTACTGTGTTCCTGAAGGAAACATCAGGCAAGCTTTCTTCAAGCAAAAATGCATTCCTTCTGTTCCCATTCCTGTTCATAGTATGTTAATGGCTAAGACTTAATGTTAAATCCACAGCTGTTTTCAAAGTGGAAGGAACACACAAGTGGAAATTACTGTCTCTAGATCTTCTGTGCTGCTTACTGCTACATATTTAAGTGCTTCACAGGACTGGTATTTTTATTATAACAATTCTATTGCCAATAAAGTGAGGATGCTCTTCCTGTTTTACATATATGTAATATATAAAATACATATGGCAAGCACAGACACACAGTTCACTTGTTCTTTTTTCTGATTGTCAGCTTGAAATGCTGACAATGTTGTCGTTAGACCTAATATTTTATATGCTATAATGTCAGTGCCTGCTAGCCTAAGTGTGGTCTTGACCTTATAGTACTTCTGCACTTCAGGAAAAAAGTATAAAATTTGGTAAGCAGTTCTGAAAGAAAAGGCTGGAGTAGAGTGTCAGGTTCTGTATTTGTTGTTTATTCTACTTGAAATAAACTTGGCACAGATTTCTCTAACTTTTAGATTTGGAACTCAGGATTTCGTTGCTGAAAACTTGCAAGTAGTATTTGGTAGCTTAGTGGTGAGTGTGCACAGCTAAGTATTTATACCACACAGTAATGTGAAATGCATTTAAGGACTTCTGTAATTCTTGCTATGCTCTCTTGAGTTTCCTTTTTATCTGTTTCCCAGGATTATGCTTGTAATGTCTCCATGCAATCCTTCTGAAAATGGCAGTAAATACTGTGCTTCACTGGTCTTGCTGAACCAACAGTGCCACCTTATGGAATTGAAAAATACATGCTTTGGTGCTGTTTCAGAACAGCGGTTTTGGTATTTCAATTTTTAAGGTTCTGTTGACATGAATAACAACATGCTGTAACTACCTGAACCTAATAATAGAAAATTGGATTCAAGTTTCAGCTGACAAAAGAATTGAGGGGTGCTAGCCACTGTGATGGAAAATAGGTCAGATCAGTCACCACAAAAAAACTCTGATCTCAGAACTGTTTCAAAAAATAATAAAAAAAAAAATCCTGTGACAGCTATGTATGCTATTTATTAAGTGGCTTTTAATTTTGGGGAGAAAGACACGAGTAGTGGTTACAATCTGAAGAAAGCATATAAATTATAACTTAATCCTATGTTAATTTGAGCCATCTTTAGAACAGACTGCCAAGAAAAATGTATAGTCTTGATGTCAACAACAAAAATCTTGTTCCTCAAATGGTTTTGGTCAAACATTAGAGTACTGTATTAAACCTAAATAGTGTAAAATGGAAGAATTTTGAGGTTAATTGGGTATATGATGATTTAAGACCTTTAAGGTAGCAGTTCTCTTTGTTTGTAAGTCATACATAATCATTAACTTGTATGTAAATTTGTAAGTTATTGGAAGTTAGTTTGCAGAATTTGATTACTGAGACAATCAAAAATGGAAAAACTTCTCCAATTTTCACTCTAAGCAAAAGGAATATTTTTTGATTTATCACTGAGCGGTACTAATTGCTTCTGGTTATGAGATCATGCACTTTTTTTATGTATAATGTAATTCTATCTTTTTTTAAGGTGACAACAACAGAATACCTGTCATCAGTTCACTCAAGATTCGAGACCAGCAACGATCAGCGGTTTCCACTAATTGGATGCTCCCCTACAACTACACATGGCCTCCAGATAAGGTCTTTGTAACCACACCTACAGCCAACTATACTCTTCGGGATTACCAAAAATTCTACAGGGACATAAATTTTGAAGATGGCTGGCTCATGAGACAAGACACTGAACCCTTGGTCTACCAGATGACACCACCTGGTGTGCGCATACACTGCCTCTATGGTACTGGTGTAGAAACACCAGATTCCTTCCATTATGAAAGTTTTCCTGACAAAGAGCCCAAGATTATTTACAGTGATGGGGATGGTACAGTAAACTTACAGAGTGCCTTGCAATGTCAAAAGTGGGTGGACATGCAAAAACAGGAAGTGGTGGTATTTGAGCTTTCAGGAAATGAGCATATTCAAATGCTATCAAATGATACTACTATTGCTTATGTGAAAAAGCTGCTTTTTAATTTGTGATACCTTGTGTTGACAATTATTTTCCTCACCTGTGATGCCTTCCCTTAAGTAAGGGAAATGCCTTTTAATCCCTTGGTATTTAGTTATTTGAATTATTTATTTTGTTTTTTAAAGCTTGTGTTCAAGAAGTTGGTTGGTGTCCTAAATGGTTGTTTCCAATGTATGTTCATGATGCTTCATGGTGTTCTCATATTCTGAAAACCTGGTCAAATATGCATTTTGGTGCCTCCAGTATTGTGTCCAGTATTCATACAGACTTTCATTTGGAGATTGTGCAGCCCCTTGCACATACTATGTGATTTCTCCTTTGTGTGGCCTTTTAGGGTTAGGAGTAGGAGGGCTGGGATGGATTGCAATCTGACTCCCATGAAACAAGGGAAGGATATTAACAATTTGAGAAGCACAGCAAATTCCTTCTAAAGGGTCTTGCATATTCTGATCCACAGATCCCACTACCTTAGTTTGTAAATGTACATATCTACTAGGTAAGATAGACAAGGTCTGTCTGGTACTGGATGACCTCTTGTCACATCCAGCCTTTCTTTTGTTACAGCTTTCTAGGGAAAAAAGATAATGTGTTAATTATTTGAAGGTTCTCATTAGGTACATTTTTAATAAGAAAGAGAAAAAGTTGTTTGCTTAAAGTTTTCTTATTGACTTCTAGAGCCTAATGACTTAATCAGGAATCTGAGGAGTTCTCACCTGGTACATTATTATCCATGAAGGAAAGAAGTTCAGTTGTGGCTGGGGCTTGCAATACCCTTCTTTGGCTGTGTAAATTCTTCAGCATGTAAATTAAAGCCCATAGAATTGAATGTGGGCAAACACAGTGCAGAATTGCACTTCAGGTTGCAAAAGATCTCCAGTAGCGGAAATGATACTGTATGGTGAGCATTCATTAAAAATGGAAAATGAATTTCCCGAAACAGGGCAGGGAGTGGAAGCCAGTGTAGCACTGGTATAAAATATAAACCTTGTTCTCAAATAATTAAGCTCTTACTCAGTTACTGGCCAAGCAGTGGTTGGATCAATGTTATGTTCAGTTGAAAAGAAACTTTAAACTTAAAAAAGCGCCATCGATGGGAACTGAATTTTAGTTATGTAACTGCTATTTCAAGAAGTTGAGATCTCAATTTCAGTTCCTTATATGTTTAGACAATTGCCAAACATGCAACTCTGTTACTACAGTACTGTTTATTCAGCGTTTAGAAAAAAAATATTTCAGCTTTGAACTACACAGAAATGATGGCATAAAGGCCATGGTATTTACAACCTGGAAAAATGTCACTGGAAGATTCTTTTCTGCTTGCTTTAAAACTAGTCACCCAGTTACTCTACTTAGTTCTCAGAAAACAACTTTGAATACTTTCAAAATGCTAGGTCTTCCAGGAAAAATGAGTTTTGGAAACTCATGAGAAGCATTGAGGATTTGCTACTTATGAAACTGAAGTTCTCTGAAGGGTAAACTTTATATTTGTAACATGCATAAAAATGCTTACTACCATCAAATATAAGAATAAGGTATGCTGAAATGACAGGTTTGAACCTTTATTACTGTAGAAAATATTTTTGGCACAGGAAGTAGGTTTAAAGCTTTAAAATTTCAGAAATGATTTGTAAATCCAGAACAACTCAAGCTAGGGTCATGGATAAGCTAAATATCTTCCTAGGTTTCTAACTTGCTTACGTAGCTTTACTTTTCCCCTGTGTTTTTCCCTATTACTTTGGTTGAGGGAGAAGACATTTTTCTGATGTTAAAAATGGAATGTGTATCTTGTCATCAGATACATGGAACCTATAGTTCAGCAGCGATATTGTCTAGACTTCTGCAGAGAAACTACTGTCCCAAGCCACTTTATAATTGGCTACTGCTGAAATGAGGAGGGGTGGGAAGCAGGCAGCACACAAGTCCTTCAGCCAAGTGTTCTACTTTGTGCAGGGCTATCAGCTGGATAAGCTTCAGGCTTGTGTTCCAAGACTGCTCAAAGATAAAGCTCTTCCTTGTGGTCTGACTCAATCTTTGAATAAATTGATAGGTTACTGGTTTGCAACAGAAAGAAAGTAGACAACAGCTTTTCACAATCTATTTCTTGCTGAAGTAGAATGCCTGTCAATAAGCACTTGAATGAGTGGAACTGGAGGCTGTATTGCAGGCCACCAACATCAGAATCAATGGCTGAAAAATGAGAAAACATAGGCAGACAGTTATTAACCTGATCTGGATAATGTATCTAAGTTTCATTTAGTTCCTTACCTGTTTAGTTAATCGCATTCTCAGTCTCATACCAAGAGTTTAGCTTGAAGTTCCAAAATATGTTGTTCTAAAAGATGCTTTTTAAATTTTAATATTTCTCTTTTGGAGTGCAAAAAAATCTTCTCTAGTTTTTGGCATCTAGTATTGTTTCTGAAATTAGTTGAGTACATCTCTTGACCAGAAGACTTGTAAACCATTAATCTATATTTATCATTAGCTTTCCATTAGCAGACAAGTCCAACAGTGTCTGTGCTTAACCTTGTTAGCTATTCTGGTAAAAATGATGAATATGAAAGTTTTTCAGGCCTTGGTTTTGGCTCTCTATTTGTTACTACGAAATATTGTCTGAGAATGTGCGGACCGTTAGCACAAGCACAGTGCTTCTGAGTTTGATCTGATGGTTCTACAGACTGTAGCTCTGTTTTATGTTCAGAACCTCAGACTTCTTTTTCTGCCAAACTATCTTCAGCCATTTCATTTTCTGTTTCTTGCATATTGGGATAGACTTGTGGCTGTGAAGTGAACACAGCAAGCTACATCACTTTAATCACTGAAACTGAACCACTTTACTCAGCCCTTTAAAAAGTGCTTACTCAGGCATATTCCTCTGCAAGGCAAGAGTATTTAGCATTCTTTATAGACTTGCTACCACCATGTAGCACTTGAGCATTCTAGATTTTCGTGGGGAAAGGGGGGTATGAAGAATTACATCTTAAAGGGAAGAGGGGAATGTGACAGTTCCTTAAAAGGAGTAATTCTGGTGCTTTGCCACATTGCACAGTTGAAAACTTTGATTTTACTGACATGTCTTTGTTATACTGAACACATATGGATCATGTCTTTCTCTTTCCATAACTTTTACTAGGTTTTATTCTTCCAGGATATTTTCAGAAACCAAAAATAGTCTTGAGGACCAAATGTGTTTATTTTTGACAAAATATATAGAAAATGCTGAAGGGGCTTTCAGCTGTCGTTGTAATACTTCTGAAGTGGCTCAGAGTCACTATGTGATTCTGTTTAAAACACAGAAGGCTTCAACAACTAGCAATAATTGCAGAGGACTTGCAGACCAAAGGAAGGAATGTTTGGTATTAAGGTAGTTCTTGGAGCACAGTGTGTTTGAGGCCCTCTTAAATTCAGGGAATGTTTGGCAATGACTTTGCTGCTCTACATTTAACAGTATTTTGTATGGAACATAGAATTCTGAGACCTAACATTTTATATGCCCTTTTTGTGTATGAATGCGGTCAATAGATTTTGAATATTTTACTGTCATACTTTGATAACATAATAAAGTTGATCTAATACAGCCTGTGTCCTGTTGTGATTGTCTCGCCTCTCGGATGTAAGGTTAAATTGGTGTAGTTTTTCTATTCAAGAGATTCTCGAGGTGTCTCACTTTCTCAACTGTTTCTTGGCTCATCTTCCAAATCCACCTACTGTCTTCTGATGTTATGCCTTCCCCACAGTACATTTAAAGTTCTCTTGTTAATTGTTCTTGAGATGTGGGGCTGAAATTACTCAATTCCTTTTTGCTTGCTTTTTTCTTGCTTATCTTGTATGCAATAAAAGTTCTCAGGATGCTCCATGCTTCTTTTCAGGTCATCATTTTGAGCTTAGTCCCTCAAACCTGAAATGCCCCAGATGCTAGCAATTATCCTTATACTGTTGGCTTCTAAACTGATGCGCAAATCCATGCAAATTGACCACACAGTTTCATAGTTGTATAAGACTTTTTTTTTTTTTTTTGCAATTAAAAGAAGTGCATTGTGGCTCAGTTGTTAAGTTTTAAGCACGGAATGATTTGGTAGGGCAAAATAAATAAATTGGAAGTTATTTTCTACCTTGAAGTGTTCTAAAAGTTTGTTGGGCAAGCATAAGTCTGCTGGTGGCTTGCCAGGATGCCTCACTGCCTTGTGGTATAAGCCCACATCTCTTGAGATGGGGGGGGGGAAAGATGGTCCTAAAATTTGCCTTGTTAGGGCTTTTTTCACATGGTAAAGCCTAGTACAAGATGAATATTAATAAGTGCTGCTCTTCTCAGTGCCCTAGATCCCTGGGAACTGGACATCTCATCACGTTCCAATTCTTGTTTATGTTTATGCCTATGTTATCTTCAAGATACAGAGATGTCACACAGCTGCAGCAGGAAAGGGAATGTGGCCTTCTTCCAGCTCCCCATTAAAATGTGGAAAATCCTGGATTACAGCACTTCAGCAATTCTTAGAAGAAGCTGGAAAGTAGAAGCAGAGGCTGAAACTAGAGGGGGGTGGTAATGTTAGAATATTGATGCAACACCAGCACTAGGTTGTCATGCATCTTTTAAATCAAAATGTTGTATTTACAGATTGCCTGATGCTATTCTGTTGTGTAATCTCAAATACTTGCTTTGAGGGAAAATCATTTTTCAAAATTATGCTGAATTTCTCATTTGCTTGAACTAGTTTAATGAGAATTAAATTGGAATGTTCAGCTCCTGAATCAGCATTCTTCAGGCGAAAGTGCAATGCAGTATGAGCCAAGGAAATCAAAGAAGTTTGAAAGTTATGTTTGACTCAAAATACTGGTGTTAAGCTTGTCTTAATGGTTTGTCTACATTTAAGTCACTTGCCAAGGTGTAGCACCTGCGTTCCTGAGGAGAATCTTCTAATACTGATCTTCCACTACTGTTCACACTTTGTGACCACTTAAAGGTACTCGATATAGCTCAGTTTTACCTCCAGCTAGCAATCATAGAATATAATCTTTGCTATTTTTAGAATTGTCTCTTAGTACTGCAGCAAATTCTTAAATCTAGGTTTTAACCAAAGACTGCATAATAAGTTATAGGGGCTGTGAAGAGCTACCGCTAAAAACAAAACAAAAAAGGCAGGTCACTTTAAACATAAGGGTGCTGGAAAGCTAAGCTATAAATAAAATATTCCTGTGGCCTTGTAAGATGTAGGTGGCTATTGTTACTTTACTGAACTAATGCATTTCTGCACTTTGTTATGTGGATACTTGACCCAGTTTAAACCAAAAAAAAAGTTAAGAAAAGCAAGTGGAAGAGCAAGTGAGCAGTCTCCTTGTGGAGAAAGGATGTTTAGCATGAAACGTGTGTGTGTGTGTGTGTTAATCAGGGCTCAGAAGCTGAGTAAGTGGAAAAGTACACTGAGATATAACCTGATGAATAGCATTAACAAAACCACCTTCATAAAGAAACTTGAAAAATAAAATCTATCCATTGAAACAAATTCAAAATGCAAACAAAATAATTTTTGTTGCCTTTAAGGCAATCCAACTAGAACTTTAGCTGTTTCTCTTGCTGGTTAAATATTCCAACAGCCCAATTTATGCAATTACTAATAGTTTTGATGGAGTTAATGAATTTAAAGAAGTTGTATGTTATGCATATCCTTACCCAGTCTTCACAACCACCATTAAATGATCTATTCCTGCAGTGCAGCTACAGATGGTTGAGCCTGTTTAATTGTGACTCTTCTTTAAGCTCAGCTATTTCTGTTTCTCATTCTGCTTTGACTTATTCCTCAACAGTAACATGCTCTTTGTCAAAGATGAACATGGATTTTACTAATGCAGTGACTGTCCAAAGACAAACTTTCAAGGCAAATTACATTTTTTTTTTTTTTTCAAAAAAGTGATATATATAAAAGCTTGGGTACATGTTCTGAGCCTATGAATCTGATAGCTAACGAAGACTTGAAACAAACAAGCAAAAAAGTAACTATTCTGAACAGTAAAGCCAAATTGCAATTATCTATTTTGTTTGTAATCAAAGCTTGCAGGGAAAAAAGCTGAGAGGCTGCTTCTAGTCATTTCCACAATTGTCATAATCCTGTCTTTCTTTGCTGGTAACTTGCTACAGTGCTTTGAGCTGAACCTGACTGTCAGTTTTATTTTTTTTTTCTGCTTTCTGTTTCAGGTCTACATTAAATTTAGGTGATGTTTATACAATGCTTTGGAATATACTAGTATATGGACTCCTAAATGTTCAAAAATTACTCTTTTCTTCCTTTAACTGCATGCAATTGTGAAGCTTGCTTACAAAGGCTGAATTTGTAACAGAAGAAAATGGGATGTTCTCAGTGGACAATGGCTTTTGAGCCTTCTGTTTGTTCATTTATACCTGTTTTAACTACAAGGACGTAGAAACATAATGGATTTTAATTGGGGAGTAGGAGGGGGATATACAGAATACTCGGTGATAATATGATTGTGAGGCTGTAACTGCTTTAACAAAGTCTCATGGAAATTTTTAGAAAACAGTTCTACTTGGTACAGAAATACCTGCGAAATCTGGCATTCAAACATTGGCAACAGTACCTAGAATCACAGCTTTCCTCCTCGGATATGCTGCTTCTTGGGTTAAAATTTTGTGTGCCAGGGACTCTTAGGCCATCAAAATCAGTATTTATTTCATTTCTGGGGAATAACAATAGGATTTAAAGATGAATGGAATGCTGTCTGGAATGCAAACCTCGGCTATGGCTTTGCAGTACAGATAATAATGGAGCCACTAGAGGGAGGAGTATCTCAAAGAATGGTCGGTGGGGTGTCCCGGCTATGGATGGCAAAGCTTGGCCACAGCAGTGAAAGTGAAGGGAGAAGTAAAACACTCCCTTCCCAAGCATGATGGAACCAAGGAAAATATCACCTGACCTGAATCTATTTTATTTTAACGACAGATTTATAGCATTTTGTCTTGCTACTTCTATTTCCCTATTCCCTGTTAGAAAGGGGTGGAGTATTGCAGAAAACTTCGTAATATCGGGGGATGTAAGCAGAGCTGAATTGTCTCATGTCCTGCAGAAATCTTTCCTATCCTGAAAAAAAACATCAGTTCCTAAGAAACTGAATTAGGAGGATTAATGCTTAATTTGTTCTGATGTAATTTCTTTTAAGACTTACCCTGGATATAAGTGAAGTTCGCAAATAAGACACCCTCAGTTCATGGGAAAGAACTGTCTGTACAACTTCATGTTTCTTGCTCTTCGGCAGTCAGTAGCATTAGAGGTTTGTTCCCCACACTGATAATAAGAAGGCAGCAATACTAGTTTATTTCACATCTGCTAGTTGCCTTTTTTTTTTTTTTTAAATGACTTGTGTTTGAGCAGCTAGAACTGACTGGAGTGTGCTTTTAAGTCTGAATGTGATGTGATGCTGTTTTTTGAAGTAGTTGGGAGCTAAAAGATGAGAGTATTCATGTATACAGATGCTTGGCTTTCCGGTGTTCTGGTTCAGGTATGTTGTGATTTTCTTCCACAGATTTTTGAATACATTTTGTTTTGTAGTTTTGCTATACAGATGGGCTGTTTTAAAGATCATTTAAAATAAATGATCCTCATAAACATGAGAAGAATTAGGACTTTTACAGTTTGGGTTGAATTTACTTGCTTTTGGTAGATCTGTGGGCAAATTACTTAGAAATGAAACCATGAATCGGCTTGGGAAGTGTCGTTATATGTGGAAAAGTTCAAATTATTCAGTTCTTCTGCATGAATATTGACTCTTTCTGATTTACATTTTTGTCTGTGAAAGCTCTGCAGATTTCTCAGGGTGACATAACGCAGACTTTTATGGTTTATATTAAAAATACAGTAGAGGGCACTAGTATGTAACAGTTACAGGATTTGTTGGGGGTAATGTTGAAGGGCATGTGTGCTAATTTCACCTGAGAAGTCCAGGCAGGATTACACTGAAGACCTGAGATATGCAAAATATGTCCTGTTTTTGAGCATTTCTATGCAGATCCTACTTTTAGAAGAACTTTAAATAGACAAGGATTGTTCTATCTAGCTGTTAAATTTTAAAGGTTTGTTATCTGTCTATTGGGCACATACTTCTCTATCAACATACATTCTTTTTTCAACAACTAGATGGAGTATCTGTATAAATGTATTTCATAGGACTGTATACTGAGTATAAGGGAAAATATTTAAAAAAATAAAATTCTGTGAATGCAGCTGGATCTGTTTTCTTACTGCGCGGCTGAACAATGGACAAATCTCAAGTACCTTTAAGTTTTCGCTTAACTTTTTACCACTGACTCATACTTAGTAACATCTCTGGGAAGGCAGAATTATTGACCAAACTGTAATTGTGTATATAACTAAAAATGTCACCTTATGTGAGTAAAGCATAAGGATCTACAAAGTCGTCAAGCCAGATGGCAAATTGAGCTGTAAGAAAATGCTCTGCCTACATGCTAGGTATTTTCATTGCTATTATTATCTTTGAAACTCTGTTTTGTCTAAGATGGTCAAACAAGAATTCTAGTATAAGTCTACACAGTTTGAATAAGCTGAGCCAGGAAGACTGCTATTATATCTTCGTTTGCTAGCAGATTCTTTGTACCTGTATAAAAAAGGCAGGATGGAATATATAAAGTTTCATTAAATACTTAGACCAAATGAGAAGACATTTTTCTTCTAGTGAGTAACTTGGTATTTTTTTTTTTTTTTTCTTGTATAGAGTCAAGATATGGCAGCCCCAAAATAGCCAGTCTTTTACTATGTACATGTTTCAACAGGTAGCCTTCATCCTAGATAAGAGTCACAACAGCTCTTCTGCTGTAAAGTGCATGAGGCAAATAAACTGAGGTGAGTGGTTGTTTTTGTTTTTTAAAGCATCTGGATGTACATGTAGATCCAAATCTGCATCTACATGTTTCAGAAGGTTTATTAATTTGATTGTGGATGTAACAATGTTTATTATAACTTAGTAAGGCTCCTTCCTAAAGAAGTTTTATTTATTTATTTTCTTCTCACCATTCTTGGCCCAGAGAATGGAAGAACTTTCTGAATCCGTGGTTCTTTGGCCTTTCAGTATTTTCATAATTCAGTGGTAACAGATCTTGTCTTCTGCAGGTGCCATTCTTAAGCTTTGGCTGTTCTGTCTTGGCCAGATGGAATCAAGAATCAAAGCTACTCATTCCAACTCAATGGATTTTTTTTCCTATGCTGCTTTGTATTGCAGATACACCTTTGGTGTATCTGCTAGTAAGTCCCATCCTCAACCTATATTAATATTGGCGATTGAATTCTCATTTGTTTTAGTTTTGGTGATCTTAGAAATCTAGCATCAGAGCCTTTTAATATTATGGCATATTGGTGCGTTTTTATTAGCTGTTTCCTTGATCCACATCCTTCCTACAACATAAGACACTGAAACACCTCCAAACCAAAATGAAGGTGGCAACACTGCTGCTGTTGCTAGTGTTGCTAGAGCTGAAATATGATTGTCACCAAACTGAGCACGTGCCTTCATTCTTCAGAGACTTCTTGTTAATATCTCCTATGTCTCTTATTTAAATAAGTATTAGTAGCTATCTTTTTCATTGATATAATGACCCAGCAGACTAAAGATGACAGCAGAATCAGGAAACAGATCTGAAAGACAATGCTGTCAAGGGGCAATGATAAACGGTCCCTGCCTATCCACATGACCAGGACACAGTTTCATGGACGAAATATGCACAAAAGAAAAACATGCACCCGTAGATCCCAAGACACAGATTGGCGTCCCCTTTACACAATTGAGGTATTTGTAAGGATCTTTGGAAGGTGAAATTGTGTAGTGAAATGTTAAAGAGGTTTGAGTGAGGGCAAAATGATACAACAAAGAATGTCGTAATCTGCTACATGTGTGAGAGCCTCACTTCTGTTGTACCTGCTTAAGTTTTGAGCTCTTACAACATCTCTAGATGCAGGACAGTACTGTTTAAAATCCTTTAGGCAGAATCTAGTTGTGTACCTTTAACTCCAAAGTTATGCTCTTGTCATTGATCTACAGAACAAATCACCTGCTAAAGGACAAAGCTGGCATACTATTTCTTTCTCAAGAAAGAATACTTGAGAAAAATGTAGCGTGTGAACAAATGCATTTTCTGTATAACATTCCTTGTAATTTTGTCCTGTTCAACTAATTAATCCTAGTCAAAGATACTGCATTTTTGATTTTTCATCTATATGTAGGTATTGCAGTATATGCCACTTCACATTTTCATAGAATGGTTTGGGTTGGAAGGAAACTTAAAGATCATCTAGTCCAACCACCCTGCGACAGCCAAGGACATCTTCATTAGATCAGGTTGCTCAAAGCCCCATCCAGCCTGGCCTTGAATCACTTTCAGTGATGCGGCATCCACAATCTCATTGGGCAACCTGCTCAAGTGCCTCACCACACTCATAGTAGAGGATTTCTTCTTTATATCTATCTAATCTACATCTACCTTCTTTTAATTTAAAACCACTAGCCCTTGCCCTATCGGTATGGGCTCTAGTAAAAAAAATCTTTCCCCAGCTTTCTTATAAGCTGCCTTTAATAACTGAAAGGTTGCAATCAGACATCTCCAGAGCCTTCATTTCTCCAAGCTAAACACCCCCAGCTTTCTCAGCCATTATTCATAACAGGTGTTCACACATTTTGTATGTTACTAGTACGTATTTGTATGTTTCATTTGTACTTCTATTACAGACTAGAAACAATGAATAAAAATATAACTAAAATATGATGTCATCTGGAATATAAATGACAAAGCTAAAAAAAAATACACCCTCCATTTTTAAATCCTCCAATTTAAGGATTTTTAAGGATTTCTTGGAAGGATTTTTAAATCCTTCAATCTAATTTTGACTCCCCTAATCCAGCCATCCAAACTCTCCTCCCTGCCATTGAGTCTAGCCTTTCCAACCTGGTTCCTGTCATTGAGCCCTAGCTATATTTCACCCTACTTAAATGGTTAACAAAATTTCAATACTTTAAGCTTAAATAAGCCTTCCAAAGCCAAACACTACATGAAAATCTTTCATACAGACAGAAGCAAATTGATAGCAATTAAACATTATGCACAGTTTCTTCTTGGAGAGAGACCAAATGCTTCAATAACGGCAAACGGAGTTCAAGAGACCTATTCTTTCTTAGCAGGGAAAGATAGAAATACAAAAGAAAAGCACATGGAAAGTCAGAATTCAGCTTGGCTCTGAAGGATGTAAGGCAATCAGAAGAGAAAGAAATGAAATGTTATTTCATGTCAGAAAGGCAGGAGGAGGAAGTGGGAGGCTGGGCTGGTAGAACGATGTCTGTCAGGGTATAATGTATTTGCATTTGCTTTTAAAATGTACTTCATCAAAGCAGCAGAAGACTCTGAGTGAGATAAGGAAAAAACTAATAGCTAGCTGGACTGCAGTAACTGGAATTTGACTAAACTATATCAAAATCTGCCTAGCAAGTGCTAATTTAAAGCTCTCTGGACTCTCAACTAGAAAGCCCTGGCAAGCAGAGATTGATGTTGGATTGATGAACAGTAAGGACTGCAGCTGTTTGAGAAACCTCGAGTTATCAAATACTTTGATATAAATCAAAATGAAGCTAAAACTTCAGTCTGGAATTTTGGTTACTTTCAGAGCTTGCAGTTTCAAATATATATATTTTAAGATGCCTTAAGTTCTAAAGTCTAACAAGTTGCTGTCCACAGCTCTGCAGTGGTCAGGCTATTGACAGTCTCTGTGCAGGAGATCAAACTCTTCCAGCTTAATGGCTTACTAAATTCACTATGTAATGGTGTTTTGAAAGAATTAATCTTTGAGACTATTTTTTCTGGACACGAGAAGAGCTTCTCCTAACTTTTGAGAACAGAGCTCAACCATAAACCACTGTTCTTGTTGTCTTCTCAAAAGTCACCAAAATGACAAATATTTTAATGGACATAGTATTATATTCTATTAGAATCTTTACAAATCAGTAGTTGGATACTTGTAGCTGTGCTACAGGGCTGCAAAACCATTCCAAATAGCTATTTGTTATTTGACAAGCATTTGCAGAGAAATCACTGTTTTCTACTAAGCTGTGTGTAATCTATGCAGGCAGTGAATCAGCACAGTAACACATTTAACTTCACTGGACAGCCTCCTTTGCAAGGTACTTGTTTCAACGCATAGCATCCATCTTTCCAGTCCTCTCTGCACAATACCACCTTTCTGTAAGTTACTGACTACTTGTAATCGGTGCAGAAACTTGTCTCAGTAACAAAGTTAAAAAACGTAATTATGAAATGCCAAGTAATTTTAAATGGCTGTAACAGGTAATTGTCAACCCACTGCATTTGCAGTTCAGGACAGATCTATAATACTCATTAACTTTTCTAAATAAGCGACCCTATTTCAAAATGTATGTGGGAAGCTATGCACAAATGCAGTCAGTAGGAATTTGTATGTTAACCTCCCACATTGCATTAGAATGTCCTAGACCACAGGAGGTGGTATGTAGGAGTGGGTGGGCAAACTTCAGAATAGAGGAAGGTACTGAATCACTTGAAAATTCTCCTTGCTCTTTATTTATGTATTCAATTACTTGTTCCATTTTTTACCTCCCAAGCATTCATACTTCACAGGGTTATTTCAAGGCTGAATAAAAGTGCTACATTCTTGATGTAAACCTGTCTTTACTCCCACTTCCTCTTCACTTTAAATTTAACAAACAAAATTGTGCTGAAAAATGATGAACCAACTCCCAAAACAAGGCAACTCAAAGCCTGCAGTTGTCAGTTGGGATCCAGGATTCACAAAAATGTACAATTCTGCGACAGCTGAATTGGAAGACATCTGTATTTTATGGTACACCAACATGTACTGTTGTGCTATAGATCACAGAACAGGAGAGATAATCAAGAGCGTGAAGGGCTTATATATCTGAAAGAAAAACAAAAATGAGAAGCTAGGGGCCAGCACAGAAAATGTAATTAAAGGTGGAAAAAAACAGGTATGGCTTTTGTGTTTTAAAGCAAGCTGTAATAACTATAATTGGAAAAGCTTTGGTTCTGATAAAGAGAGTAGAAAAGAGCATCATAGGAATTGAGTCTTGAGGCTGTAACAATGACTTAGATTTCATCAGGGAAATTTACCTATGCATAAAGGCAGACATGCCATGCAGAGCTTTAAAATCACACCTCTGTCTCCTAGAAATGCAGCAGCAACCTATCATTTTCACTAATGTACAAAAACAATTGCTTCATACAAGCAGCATTATTACAGCCCTTTTTGCCTGCTTATCTCAACTAATTGCTATTCATATTAATCTATAATGTAATCTATAGAACATGTGTAATACATACTGTAATATAAGCTTTCAGTGGATGAGGCAAGAGGCACAACTTTTCCTCGTTCATACAGGTGTTAGAACTGCCTGAGATTCTGCAAGTGAATTATTGGTTAAAAGCCCATCCTATTAAAAAAGTAGGATGTGTTTCTTAACACAGGGCAGCTATAAAAGAGGAAAACAGCTATGTGGCTGCATGATCCTAGAGCAACAAAGCATCAGGGATAGCTCTTTGGACAGACTGTATTCATACCCTGACTGGTGACTGTAATTTTAAGCAGTCACAATTGACTCCAAACTTTGGTGTTTATGCATTTTTATGCATACTTTACACAAAACTAAAATCTCATTTAAAAGTCTTCTCATTAGCTTTACTGTCAATTCTACTGTGTTAAACTTGCATTGAAACGATAGCCCAAATATAGAAGAAAACATATCTTACAATTTGTTACTGAATTGTCTGTTTCTAGTAATCTGCAAAATTCTGCCTTAGAAAATTACATTTATCTCAGAGACTTATTAGATAATGTTTTAAAATTAGCTTGTGTCTTTAAATTGCAGTTCCAGAATGGCACTGTTTGGTTATAGTTGTTTCCTAAACTAGTGCTTATCCTCTTAATGAGCCCTTGATGATAGAGTATAATTAGATGTACAGGGGCGACTCAATTACTACAGATACATTTGGGTGTGTGGATGCTGGCTGAAGCAATCAATTGATTTGAATGTCCAGTCAGATGCAACTGCCTTTTATCAAAGACCACTGAGAATCAGCTTCTTACAGTCTGCAAAGCTAATGAGACTATCGCAGCTTTTCATATTCCACCACAAAAATAGTTAATCTCTGCCAGAGGAATTATTTATTTATTTTTTTAAATCGAGCTGCCTTTCATTTGGGTTGCTGCTCAGCTCAAGAATATTTTTGATAAGTTGGGATTCTGGGGGAAAGGGGTTGTCTTTACTTGGAAAACTGCTGACCAAGTTGCTGACGTGCAAGGAGGAGACAAGACAGGGGTCCTCCCATCCCTGTTCCTTCATTCAGAGCTGCTGGAACCAGTGTATAAGCCCATGAACTGACAGAAACTATCTTACCCTACACCTAACTCCCAGTGTTTTATTTCCATGTTGCTAATAACATGCAATGTCTTTGACTCTTCACAGATAAATACCAAAGAGGTTAAGAATAGAGAAACATTTACCTACCTGACAAGGCTGATGTGAGGATAACTTGACTCTTATCTACCTGTATTTACCTGTGAAGAGCTAAATGCTAAGTATTTTTTATTTTCTTCTCTAAAATCTTTTCATACAGCCTTTCCCCTCCCCATTTATTTCAGTGCTGCTTTTGCTATCTATAGTACAGTTCTAACCTACAACACATCCATGAAGATCAGAGCAGCTCCATGGAAACTAAGATATTCCTTCTGAGACTGACATTTTTTTCATCTAACTGCCAGTTACCAGATGATCTGGAATAGCTAAAGCATTGACTCAGGCTGACTATGCAGACAAGAATGTATTTTGCTAGTTTGCTTTCCAAATTATTTTCCATATTTAAGTGCTACTATTATCTTCTGCAGTTGGAAACTAAAATAGGAAGCTGCCAATTATATATTGTTTCTATTACAGCAAAACAGGCTCATGAAGCAAACAAGCTCACTGTTTTTGCTGCAGAACAGTATGCAGAGTTATAAAATTCTTAATATTCTTATTTACTCTAGAAGTTAACATAGGACTCCTAAGGCTGACTGATGATCAGATTCTTCCCTTCATCTTTAGATAAAAATAATTTACGTACTGGAAAAATTAACAATTGCTCCCCACCACGAAACCCCCAAAGACAAAAATGACCAATAAAGCATCTGAGATTGACCTAAACAATACCAGCTGGTACTCACATCCAAATTCGGATCACACAAAATCCACATCACACAAAATAGACTTCAGTCAGGCACAGGCGAGGCTTGTCTTCAGAAAGCTTGTATTCTTAAGTAGTAATATTATCACACAAATACCACTTAAGTGAATAAATTAATTTAGTTACTTAAAATAGATTCCTATAAAAAGGTTTCGCATTTGGAAGATGTCAGTTCTGCATACCATGTGATTGTTTATTATGCAAATATTTTTTGTAATATCCATTTAAAACCACTGCAAACACAAAATATTTATGAAAATTTTAAATAGCAAGGAGGGAAATTTTCTTCCATTTACAAAGCTACTTCCAGTTCAGCAGTGGTGTAAACACTGAAAGCAGAAAATGTAAATATTTTAATGCATATCTTATAAAATTATTCAATTAATTTTTTAGTATGAAAGTAAACTTCTATCACTGAGAGACATCATAACAGCATTAGACATTATTGTGGTAAAGCCCTTTGAGGTTTAGTAACGCATTATTTTTGCAGTAAAAATATTTTTAAAAATGCTCTAAAAGAAAACTCGAAAATCATCAGTTTGTAAAGTACTCATGCAGTACAGTTATATCTGGGGTGCAGGTGGGGGACTGGAATGCCTTCTGAAACCAGTGGGTCTATTAGGTGTAAACCCAGGTAAAAAAAAAATAAAAATCATTTTAGTTAGATAATGGAATTACTCCTTATTATATACTTCATGTTATGCCAGTATAAAACCTGTAGAAATTACCACTAAATTCTATACCTCTAAGTACGGTCCTTTTTAATTAATGTCCTCTTTGGACCAAAAAGCCCTCCTGTTTACTTCTTTAGTTGTCCTAGATTAGCTCTGACAGTAAGCTCATGGTAACTAACGTCACTGTGGCCTTTGCACTTGATGGTTTACAAAGCAATTCCTGAGAACACAAATGAAAAACTGATCTTTAACCCAGCTGTCAAAGATTTATGACACACAGTGAAGTTAAACTTAAATAAATACTGATGTACAAATATAACTCCGATAAGAACTGAAAACCTGCCTAGATGTTCTTGGGCCTTTTGAGGCACATCCTCTCACTGAGGCATGCACAGTAGTTATAGAAGCAGATGTTTTATTTGTGGATGTTTATTGTACAGTGATCAGGTTTCAGGGAAATTATACTGACTGATGAAGACTAGTGTCCAAAACTTCCTGCCTTTCTAGAAATGTGCAGCAATACCAGACAAGTGAAGTGGAAAAACCTAAAGTATGTATTTCATTTACACGAAGGTAATTTTCTTGTTTTTCACTAGGAATACTCATTGTATTTTCTGATTCAGCAGTGAATTATTTATCAAGACATGCAAACAGTGAAAGGCAAATAAGCTAACTTGAACCAGCTTTCACTCTCCTGCAAGTTAAAACCACACAGACAGTTAACACAAACAGGTTACATATTTTTTTTTTTTGAACACCAGAAATCATTACTGTAAAGCCAACTTTGCTGCCTCTTAACATCCCTTATGCAAAAGATTCTATTAAAACCATTCATCAGAGTATTTAAGCTTCCTGTATTTAGTAGGAACATCAATACAGCATCCTGTAAGATACAGCGATTTTCTTTTTTTTAATTCTTAAACACATTGTAAGCAAGTTTGAAGCTTGCTAAAGAGAGCTTGCAATTCCTGAAAGTATAGGAGTAAAAAAATGGTTCTTTACCATCAAATATTTAAGGGAAACTATAGCAGATACATGCTTTGACAAATGAAAATGCATATCACAGATCTTAGACTTTATACTTGTCACATAGCTGAAGCAGTGCGTTAACATTCAATAGACTCCATTACTATAGCAACATGTGCCTGTCAGATCAGAGCTGATTTCATGCGGGCACCTCCCATGCAGAAACGTGCTAACCCTTTAATAGAAATCTCCAGAATTCAACAGGATTTTCATCTATTTTCTTGTACTGTGTAATAACATTAACTTTCTAAGAAGTATCTGGCTCAAGGTAAGCTCTCTGACCTGGATCTGTGCATCTTGCTCTTTACTAAAGCAATGTTCTGAGGCATTTAATGCAGCTAGACACAGAAGAGGATGATCGTGGCTAGTTTTTCATATGGGAAGTTGTAAGTGAAATAATCAGATATGGACACCTAAATAGTGTTTATAAAACAGTACAGAACACTGGATATCATTGTTTCCACTGGGGTCAACAGAGACCCCCTTATCCACCCCCCTTTATTTCAGCAAGAGCAAAAGTTTGTTTAATTTTGACCTACAGTCACAGTCTAAAGACACTGAAGTAGCATTATGATAATATACAGATGGATTAAGTGAGGGAGAGGTGCAGAGCTAAGTGATCTGAGCAAGTTTACATAAAAAATGGCATGAGGAATATTGCTTTGCAGCTTTAAGTTAGCAATACATTATTATTACTATATATGCAATCATTTACATTTTCCTTGTTATTTGATTAAAAGAAAAAAATGCCAATACAAAAATCTCAGTTAATGTGGCACACTACCTGGTTCTAGGACTTCATCACATGCTCCTAAGCCTGGTTTTCCACTGCAGGATGCTTTGTTTTGGAACCTTTGCATATTTTTACTCAGTCACATGTTCATTACTATGTTCAAACCTCTTTGGTGGACTCAAAAAAGCCTCCCTGTAGCATTTTTGCTGAAAGATTTATCTATGCATCAAGCTAAGTCACTAGCAATACACATTTCTTAAGAGACACTTACACACTGACACATATCCCACAGAGAATGGCAAGCAACAGGTAACTTAATAAGTTATAGTAGACTCTTTTCACTTTATATAAAGTGGCACAACTCACTTTTAATGTTACTTATTGATATAACGGCTCATGATATGCTTGGATTTCAGATGACTTAAAATATTTTACAATGTTTATTCATATCAGGTAGTTTGCAGAGTCTGAAGAGTACTGGTTGCTTGGGGCAATATGAAAGCAAAAAGATTCTAGTGAGATGACTGTAATTTCCCACATCCAATGTTTTCTGGATTCTTTTCAATAAAACCTGCCAGCCATTTTTTTTTTTTTTTAAGTGAGGCATTAGACAGGAGTAGAATTCAAACTACCCTTGCTCTTTAATCACAGTTGACTTTTTTTAAAAATCTAAACTGTTATTTAGAATGGTAGTTCCTCATACATTTCAATTTGTAACCCAATTGCAATCAGGTTTGTAACCATGAATACATTAAAATCTGTTGGATTTATGAATCTAAAAGTATGTTCACTGTCAACATGCTTTTTTAGAAATGTTAAGTTACCTTGAAATGTCAAGTTACCTTGAAAAGGCTTTGCAACACACCAATCGACACTTCTTCCTTTATTCATAACTCTGATACATTCCACCTCATGTTTTCTTTTTCTTGGTCAATGGCTAAAAATGAACATATGTACCGTTTTTTTTAAACAAACAAACAAACAAACAAACAAACAAAAAAACATCACCACCACCACATAATGCTCTTGAATCATGTATTTTTCTTTCCTCAAAAATAGAAATTCATGGAAAAAATATTAACTCACTACTTTAAGAAAAGCACCCATATACAGAATAATATTGCACCAGCATTATTAAGTGCTACAGCTAGTGTGGCTGGCATTAAAAAGTGGTTGTTAGAACCAGTGTAAAGCTGCATTTTGGAAAATATGTCAGAACAACAGAAAATCAGGGCTAAGAAAATGACAGGAAACATGCATCTACTGCATCCCCCAGCAACTAAGCTAGATTACATACACCTAAAGCATCTGCAGCAGTTACTTATATGACTTTTTTAAAGGTCTCTATCAATAGGGATTCCAGTTCTTTCAAGAGCCTAATGTTCAGTTACAAAGAAAGAAGCAGCCTTATACCCAACCCATAACTAACTGCTACAAAAGTACAAAAAGTCTATCTTCTCTTCAGTAGATATATGAAAACTATTTTATCACCCTTGCCTGGTACATACCGAAAGAATGTTACCACATCATCTGAAGCTTGAAGCAAAGAACAATTGATTCCTATTCTTGCTAGTTTTCTTTGTGAGAGTGCAGTTTCTTAAATGATACTGATGACAGGGGGAGGGAAAAGAGTAACAGCAGTACTAGTCACAAAGCCACTTAATCTGCTAAATATGTATTAGCATGACTGCTATCAATCATAACAGTCAGCACTGATTAGATGCAGAAAGCCCTAATAAACTCATATATACTGTGATTTTGTAGTTTTATCCTATCTTTCTACAAATGTAATACCATGTATGTTTCAAAGTACTGTAAGGAGTATACAACATTTAAAACATCCAAAACTATTATTTAAGATCATATACAAGGCAAGAAATTGAAAAGCCACATTAAAGATTAGTTGATTACTCCACTAATTCACCTGGGAGAAAATAACACACTTTTTTTTTTTTTTTTTTTTTTTTTTTTTTTTTTTTTTTTTTTTCCCCCTGCAGCTGCCGAAAAACAACTGTCTGTTTTGCATGGTAAACCTGAGAATTAGCAGAAACAAGCTGTTTCTGGGCAGCTGCTACACTTGCAGGAAAACACTCAGCTTTTTGAAAGAGCTGGAAAAAGATGTAGAACTACAGCTGCACTGTATTCAAGTGAATTCAAGTATGAGATGGCTGCAGCATACAACATTTCCCATAAATACATGAAGGAAAGAGAGCTGGTATAAGACCCGGGGGGGGGGGGGGGGGGGGGGCCCACTTTAAGCATACTGTGTATATTATTTTATTACTTCTTATTTGCTGATTTTGCGCCCTAGTATTTGGACCAGCGATTGTTAAACACACTTTGTATTTGCAGTAACACCAGACTCTCTCATTAGAATTCTGCTTCCAAAATGTAGTTACTATAATTACATTTTAAAATACCCAATTTAACTCTCTCAACTAGGTACAATGACAACTAGGTACAATGACAATGACTGTACCTACCATAGAGAGAACCATGATTAGATTATTTAGAAGTAAACACAATTATAATGTTTACAAGGCATGATCACAGAACAGCTTAGTCCTCCATTAAAGCAATGCCATGTGTAGAACAATGGGACGCAACATTTACTCTCAGATGTAGCTTAGACCTACACAAGTTATATGTAAATCTTTAAAACAGGCAGAATTTCAGGTTTTCAGTACATAATCTACTTCTACAGAATACTATTTCTTTTCAAAAATACGTTTCAAAAATATTCCAAAATATATAGCTTATTATAAAATTAATCTATATAGTTCTAGGTCTTCCAACATTGTCTGTGGTATTACTTCAGTGCATTTCTTCATTAAACTATAGAACACACTTATTTTGGGGTGAGAAAAGATTCCAACCCAGTGTCCTGGGCCCCAAAAGCTACTTCCAGTATGCAATCCAAATACCCACATAACATGTGTGTGTGTTTATTCAGACAATGAAAATACGTAACTTGCTATACTTCTGTACCTAGCCTATAATAGGATAGCAATGTTGCCATGGGAACAGGTTCCCAACGGGAGTAGATCACTAAGCGATGACACATGACAAGAAGCACATTTCTGGATCCTTTCTGTATGTTGTGCCAGGGTGGATAGCAAGCACGTCAATGCTTAAGGCTACCTGACCTACAATGAGATTCCATTGATCATTTTGCATTACACTTGAAAGCTTCTGTAAAGCACTACTTGCTGCCAGTACAGCCTTCCAGGTGTGTACGAACTCTTCTCCCTCATCTTTATATCTACCTTTCATCTGTAGACTCCTGTCTTATTATCAAGTCCTCCCTTTTTGCTTTGTTTTCCCATAAATGTACTTATAATGCTCATACATTATTTCCGTCCACTGAATACCTCCTTTTCTTTCCTTCTCTTTCTGTGTGTAAGATTTTTTCAGGATCAATCCCCCTTTGTGCATCATGCAACCTACCTTTCCTCCTAGTGTTGTCCCCTGACAAAACACCCAGCACTACACATGGCCCCTCCAACGGGGAGACCTACATACATGCAGAGCCACAGCAATAACACTAGAGAAGTATTTTAATTCAACAAAAGTAAATGCAGATCTCTTCCTCCCATCTCCTCATGTACTTCTCCCATCAAAATGGCATCTACAGACAAAGCGAGACTGGGTATTTGAAGAAGAGAACATAATGCAAGATTGGTTTGGGATACATTTATATCTATTGTCAACTAGTTCTGTCAGCTCAATTTGTGTGTCAAGTGAAAGAAAAGATGAAAATCTGCCCTGGACATCATCCCAAACCCTTAAAACATGCATTTACTGAAGGCTTGAGACGTGGCTTCAGCCTTCTTAGCAGCATATTACAAAGCTATATTCAACACTATATTTTTTTCCAAATAGATACCATCACTGCTTCTTGTCCTATACAATAAATGAACTATAGCAAAATGAGGTACATTTTCATTTGTTCTTTCAGAAATCCTCAACAGACCCTTTCCACAGTTTTTTTTTTCCCCACTGTGTGGGGTAGCAGGTATATTTTACATAAACTGATATGACTTAACCTTTACATCCTAGTATAGTGTTTCAAAAGCTTACATCCCCACAGGCTTTTAAACTGAAAGGTACACAGACACACAAGATGTTAATAGCTAAAATACAGCACCAGTACAGCAGTGTTAGAGAAATCTGCTTGCTCAATTCCTTCTTTTTATATGTCAGTTAACATTTTACCATAGACTTTTGTAGGTCTTGATGTAAGAGATTTCATGCCTTTTTTTTTTTTTTTTTAAAAAAAAAAAAGACTCAATATGCATTGAAGAAGTCTATAAACTACTAACTTGCAGGAATAGCATTCTGTCCTCAGGTCTAGAAGCCTTACTGTACTCTATTGGACATACCAAACCATTAGTCAGACATTGGCAGTGTCAAGAAAACTTCAGCTGAACTGGAAGGTAATATATTCAGCTGAGTTTTACTTTTCCAGTTTTCTGATTACTTCTTGTTCCATGATTATTTCTCTGCATCAACATTTGCAGGAATTTCTAAGTCAAATATAGAATTTGTAAACTGTCGGCAGCTCAAGTTCCATCTGGAATCTGAACAGTCAAGCTGAGCTCCGTCTGCTCCACACTATGCTTACACCGCCATTACCAACAAATATTGTGAAATTAGAATTCTACAGACAGATTTACTAATGATGTACAGGCAGAACAGGACAATTTGCTCTTTCACACTTCTACTATTATTCCAATTATAAATCTCATAAAAACTAATTTCCTAAGGTCATTTTTAAGTCTCAGTGAATCAAAATTACACTGAGATTCCTAAATTCAAATGCAAACGCAATAATTATTTAATAACTCTGAGTATAATGGCATGTCTATAGGAATATCCACTGAACAGGCACATAAGAGTATTGGTAGAGTGATAGCTACCAGCATTTATGATTCACTTTTTGGCTTTTTACTATGAAGCAAATAATAGCTTCTGGAAAATTGTCCCTGCAATTTGCAAAATTCACTTTTCTATGACTTACGGACAATAACACAGTGAGCTCCTACCTGGACTGGAGTGCTTTACAAGTGAAACAGCCTTCCGCTGCGAGGAAGTGTCAAATTCCTTTTATTATAAGGAGGTAAAGTTGATGCCTCCCAACAAGGCTGGTCAGCACTACCTTCAGCCTATAATTATGAACAATCTAAACTGGATCAGTCACAACTGATATCTACATATCCACATTCAGATCTGGTCAAAAGTCTACTAATGGGTATAGCCTTTTCCACACACTCCAGCACAGCAGCACAGGTTACAGAAATCCAGAAGACAACTTTTTTTTTTTTTTTTTTTTTTACACAATTTATCATGTGACAAGAGTTACACTGTTTACGCTTAATACGTTCAATTAACAGAAAAAGGAAGATCTGCAGTTTTCTACTGCATTTTAAGTGCCATTCATTTTCATATAAAATATTTGAGAAACAAAGTTGTGTTTTTGCAGTAGAGAATTATTTTTCTTTATTCCAAGGTAGCTGCGTAGTCATAATAAGGAGAAATGCTAAGTAGGGAAGGGGACAGTAGAAGGCCTCACTGTTCCAAAATAAGGTAGAAGCTTGAGAAAAAGAGGATGAGCAGTGTGAGAACAGTAAAAAAAAAAAGATCACAAGTTCTCAAAACATAAGAAAGGAGAAATTAAAGGGTTGAAAAAAAGAAAAATTGTACATATATGGGATAGAGGAGTGTCAAGTAGCTTGTGAACCTGTTGTACTCAGCCAATGAGGAAACAGGGGAGGTGATCAGGCGTCAGGTAATAGGGAATAAAAGGTTATGATTTGTTTACTAAAATGCGCTCCTGATTGACAGGACGCTCACCATTGCAATTGTGAATAAAATAGCTTCACAGAAGATCCTGTCTGAAGAAAATTATTTGAGATTTTTCTCACAAATAGAGAAATGGACTGCATTTTTGTAAGAGATACCATTTAATTTTTTTTCATTTATACTCTAGTACTTCAACTGCTGCTAACTCATAAATATAGTGATGCTGAAGTTTACCGTCATAGTAAGATTTCTCACTATAAAAATCATTTCCTTTCTTCAACTATACTCAAGAGAAAGTTATATTTGTCTGACAAGTACTTTAAATAGTTCCAATTTCACATTTAGATGGGTGCCAGACCACAAACCAAGCTGCTTCTACACTGCTTCTACGGGAACTGTTAAAAAAAAAAACTAGGTTAATGTAGAAAAACCGATGCAACACAGGAAAAAAAATATCAGAAAGGCAAAGAACTTGGACATACAGAGTTTCCTCATATTTCCCTGCTTGTTTTGATAAATATAATGTCATATACTCATGGCAGTTATCATGTGAGGAGGGAAAAAATAACAGGTATTATTGAAAAATCAATTTAAAGGACTCAAGCACCAAACAGCTTTTAAGTCATATTCCAAGATGCTAACAGCCATACGTGTTTAACACGCAGATGCTAACAGACATACCTGTCTACCTATGAAAATAGTAAATGTCCTTTCCTGCTATGAATTCAGATTCTTTGAAAAGTGCTGTTTTTTTTTGAAGTATATATTTGCTAAGCAGAAAGAATTTTTTTTTTTTTAAGATTTTTTGAAAGCTTTTTCATTTATGTATCTTAACAGTTGTTTCAGAAGCTCATATGAATTAAAAGGAGTTTTCAACCTAAAGGGTCTAGCTTAACATTACTTGCACACTGGAGCTGCCCTTAGAATAAAAATGGTGGGTTTTAGAAAGAAGATTCTCTTTTTGAGGAAACAAGATTTTATGATGGAGGTAACTAGGGAGTGTTTCCAAGTTTATTCAGAATTTCAAAACTACTGCAGAACATGGGGGTATATTTCAATCCATCTCTTTTGAGTATGTCAACCTGTAATCTCCTCAACCAGTTACCATTGTTAGTTACAACTGAAAATTCTATGTAATTTGAAATGGATGCTTATCAAATTACTATTTTTTAAAATATAAATTCATGATGTGGGTAGGTGACAAAAATCTGTATGGTACTCATTTACTGAACGCTTTTGAGAATACCTGGCATAGCATGCAATAATGGAAAAGACACTTTATGACTCTGGTTCGGGAAAAAAAAATGTTTTTAAAACCTTTACTGAAATAGGACTTCTGAAATCTCGTATTTGAATGAATTTTGCTTTTGCTTAAATCTCAACTGGGGGATAGAACCATGTCCCCCACTTTCTATTACCTTAATCGGAGAATCACAGAATCACAGAATCACAGAATTTCTAGGTTGGAAGAGACCTCAAGATCATCGAGTCCAACCTCTGACCTAACACTAACAGTCCCCACTAAACCATATCCCTAAGCTCTACATCTAAACGTCTTTTAAAGACCTCCAGGGATGGTGACTCCACCACTTCCCTGGGCAGCCCGTTCCAGTGTCTAACAACCCTTTCGGTAAAGAAGTTCTTCCTAACATCCAACCTAAAACTCCCCTGGCGCAACTTTAGCCTGTTCCCCCTCGTCCTGTCACCAGGCACGTGGGAGATTAGACCAACCCCCACCTCGCTACAGCCTCCCTTGAGTGAGGTACCTGTAGAGAGCGATAAGGTCACCCCTGAGCCTCCTTTTCTCCAGGCTGAACAAGCCCAGCTCCCTCAGCCGCTCCTTGTAAGACTTGTTCTCTAGGCCCCTCACCAGCTTCGTAGCCCTTCTCTGGACTCACTCAAGCACCTCCACGTCCTTCTTGTAGCGAGGGGCCTAAAACTGAACACAGTACTCGAGGTGCGGCCTCACCAGAGCCGAGTACAGGGGGACGATCACCTCCCTAGCCCTGCTGGCCACACTGTTTCTTATACAGGCCAGGATGCTGTTGGCCTTCTTGGCCACCTGAGAAAATCAATTCATCTGCTCAATTTGTTCTCTAGTATGAAAAGTTAATTTCCAAGCACTGGAATAGTATTTTGGACATTCAAGAAAATTATGTTCAACAAGGAAGAAAATAAAATTGCTCACTATGGCACTATTAGCCTTAGTTTTTCAAATTTTTGAAAAAACAACTACAGGAGCATTTTTTTTCTTTTCCCTCAGAACACACTTTCTAAACAAGTCTCACCTCTGTATGACAGAGTCAGAGTAAGTCAGTGTTGTCATATTCAGCTTATTATAAGGGTATTCCTCTGCATTACATAATGTTTTCTATGATCACTCCCTAGAAAATCTCTGGGGTTATTTAATTTCTTCCCTACTCTACTAGATGCATTTAGAATCAATTAGAAAACTGCTTCTCTCTACAATTTAATTTTTGTAAATATAAAGCTTGCACTTTTACAAAGGACAGTTCAGGTATCAACACTACCTATCGATCTGCATTGTTGTACATGTACAGTTTGTGAACAGACAGGTACCACAGACAACAAGAGTTACCGAACAGAGTACTAGATGGAAAAGTAAACAGTCAGTAGAAACAGAAATAAATATCGTCTCTCTGCTCCACTGTAAATACACAGTATGTCCTAAGCACCTAATATTTCAGCAAGTCAGTACTAACTGTCCAAATGTACTGTTGAGAAAGCTAGTGTGATAATTTTCCACTGTTTTGCTGCTTTGGGGGGATTTAACACTAGATGGCGTATCACACCACAAAATGTGTAACAAAGTATAAGCAAATGTACTAGAGCAGGCTTGTCATTTAAAAAGCTCCTTATACCCGTAGAGTAAAACTTCCATATCTGCTCCTTCTCTTACTTTTTATAAGGTATGCTTCAACTGTATTTTTCACCTGTGGCTGAAGGGTACAGAGGCAATACAACTGTATTAAATACACTAGGTCAACTTCTGAAAAAGGCCCTTGAAGAATAAATTTCATACAATATTCACACATTTCTTTTCAGCTTACTACTGAATGAATTCTACAAGGTTTTATCATGTATTAAACATATACTACATAAACTGATACTAAAATATAGGTTGATATCCACAAAAGAGTCATATGTATAAAGTTATGCTTTGCCTTCACAACATCTCCCAAAATAATACCACTGTGCTTTAGTTTCACTGCTGACATATCCCTGTATAAAACATTATTTTAACTCAGTTTATAACATTGAATGTAATTATGAAGTTGGGAACTCAGAACTAATAGCTACACAGTGCTACTTTCATACTAAAAATAAGACCATAACGTTAAGCTGTTGTTCTCCAGACTTTTTTTTTTTTTTCATAAATACTGTAAGGTTGCTTACAGACCAAATGAATCACAAAGCTCAGAAGCTAAGCGTGCATTATTTTCAACTGATGCTGCAATCAATTCATGTAATATAAGTTTTCATACACTTACTATCGGTAAAGGTGTGCAAACTAAGTAAAATATTATATAAATTATAAGCACATTAATTTTGGCACACTAAGTAAGTTTTTCACTTTACTGAACAGAAAACACATCAGAAACTATCTGTATTTAATGAACCTGTAATAAACATATTGTTTTCCTCACTTACAGCAATAGAATTCATTCTAAATATATTTATTATTTAAGAGAGATTTTACTACAGTGGAGCTACTTCCATCATACCTCACATGGCTTGGTCTTAATTTTTTGATTCTGCAAGAACTTTCTCCTTAAAATAAAACTGCTGGTAGAATTCCTAGATTTTTTTTTGTGTGAGACAGCCAGTTATCAAAGGAAGAATTTACACAAAGATAAGCCTTCATCCTATCACACGGCCTTCATTCACAAGCTTCTCCCACAGTCCTTGGCAGAACAGCTGGATTTCATGAATATGGCAAAATAAAAAAAAAAAAATGAACTCTGGTTTAAGGATATATATGAGTAACTATTTTTACGTTGCCATGAGTAGTCCTTAACCATTCTCAAGCCTGTCTTACGCTCCAGGCAAGACTACCATGCCGAACAATGTAGGTAAGGAAGAGAGATAAGGGTTCAACTGAACTAGCATTATGTAGAACTTCAACATCAGTCCAACAAGAGATCAATATTCTTTCAAAGTTCAGAATTCATGGACTACAAACGCACTAAGATCTACTCAAACACTTTGATATCTTACTGTACTTTGTCCTTCACGTGGTTCATATTTCTGTATACTGTACTACTGAATCTGCAGTGCAGGATACAATTTAGGTATTCAAACATCTATCTGCATAAAGAAATGTTATGATCAGATGTATCCATTAAATGCATCAGATGTATCATGAGAGACACACCGTGATTTCTCCTACCAAATTATCAACTGATGCAAACTCCTTAACTAACTGGTCTCTTCTAACTTTCTTTCTCCATGGAAGAGCTGAGATTTCACCTAAAAATGCAAATTTATTTGTGCAGTTGTACTCCAGACGTTGCGGTTGTGCACTGCAAGCATAACTTTTAACAGTAACATTTTCAAATCACAATGGTTCCTATGGTGAAAGCTTTACTGCTCAAGATTTGGAGCTTTCTAGGCAACCAGTATATTTTATTCACAAGGCAACTACTAAGTGTATTTTTAGATCTCTAAATAAATATCTATGATTCACCTACGTATTGTATTTGTGATACATGCTTGCATCACAAAACCCTTTAAATTAGACCTGTATTTCATATGCTCTGTAACAGCTTGGAATCGTTAAAGTAAGAATCTAGCAAGTGGAGTATTTTTCAGCTACACTGGTGTCTGATGCATGAATCCTGCAATAAAACGCAGGATAATCCTGACTAAGAATTTACATGTATTTCTTTTAAAAATCTACCCCAAGGAATAAAAGAGAGACACTCTCCTTTCAAAATGGGCACAGGATCAAGATCCTGTAGGGATCAGTCAGTAGAAAACAATCCTTACAGATGCCTTCATATAAAGGCAACGAAATGAGAGTCAGGACATACAATAAAATGTAATTTTTTTCTGGAGAAGAAAAATAAATTTTGAGAACTCAATTCCATATAAACTCAGATCAAAGCCTAAAATATTTTAAATAACATTGTAATTGCAAGACAGAGAAGTTATATTGTTGCCATGACTGCCTTCCAATGCCTTTATATGAGTTCATTTCTTTATCCTTAATCTTAACTCTGAACTAACTCTGTATTTATCTGTGTTACTGCCATATCAGCCATTTTTCTTCAGAAGTCTACTCCACTTCTTAATCTTCTACACTGGTAAAGCCTGATAATCTTGTTATAATAAATCTCACTGATCAACATTTCAATTCAACATTTTACTCTTTTCCAGCCTGGTTTTTAACATGTACTTTAACACCTTTAACACCTCCATTTGGTATGCAGAAATAACTGTGGTTAAACAATTAGAGCTCTATTGATTTTCTTAGCTTGTTTTTTCTTCTCTCCGGGTAGTTATGCAGCCAAGGCTCTAGCTGTATAACAGTTTTCTCCACTAACATAGGCAAAAAAAAAAAAGCCCATGGTGTTCAAAGTACAGTTAGGCAACCAACATGCTAACCATAGCTATTTTGGTAGCAGCAGCATCCTACAAAGATGTAAACTCCACCAAGATAATGTGGTTAAAATTGTATCACTCAAGGAGGTCAGACAGTCAAGAATAACTTACCCCCAAACACAATAATCAGGCTTGTATTTGATGTTGAAATTACAGGTGGTTTTGCATTGCAAACAACTTTGTGGCAAACAGAAAATACAGGCTTTTCCCCTCCAATACACACATGCTGATTTATGTTGTTTTGGAAGAAGAGTTTCCTATGTATTTAAAACAAAACGATCCCTTATTAAAGTGTACCAAGACCTTGAAATGACAAAGTAGTAGCTGGGATACTGTCATATGAAGACAACCTTACTCCTGTCATACTACTGTGGCTATAACCAATGTAATCACTTGAGTTCCACTATTTTTAAAGAAAGATGCTTGGTTTGTACTACACCCATTTCCAACATAATAACACCTTGTTCAGACAGATTAGTGTATGCTATTTTCCCCCTGTAACATAAAAGGCAAGATGGCATTTTTGAGGATTGGTCAGGTTCTTCTTGAGTGTCTGATGCTTAAAAGGTTATTAATGGAAGAGCAACGTTCGCTGTTGTGTCGTCACAGTGTTACAGTGCTTTTAGCATATTTTATATATAAATTATGTTTCAATTGTAGCTTTATGCCCTAAGATTCCTTACAAGAAATCAAGAATAAATAATAGCTATTAGGGAGAGCTACCTCTAATCTTAGCATCCATAAGGAGCTATACATATGGCTCCATACGCTGACAGCAGTCAGTCAGTTTGGGACGTCTTCATTTTACTTGTGTTATTGTAGTTAGTGATCACGTTAAATGTATAGCACTGTGACAGTACCATGAAGCAGGAAATCTAAGGATGCAGAAAGATTCAGAGATAAAACCATAGCTCTAGGTTAATGACACACTCCTCTACTATAAGGACAGCAGTCTAGATTTAGAGGATAACTACTGTTATCTGTTCTAGGGTCGCTACAGTATCCTACAGCGCAACCGTATGTGCAAACTTTAAATAGCTAAGAACAAAGAACATGAAATCAAGCACAACCAACTGAAAAACACTTTCAAATATCACTGAAATTGTGTGCTTTGTACTTCACCATTTCAAACCCAGATTTTCAGCCTTCTGTTAGCAATCAAAGTATACAATTATATGGTGAGGTTTCTCAAAGAAGTCAACAGTTTCCATTTAGGATAGAAAAGGAAGTAGCTACATTTCCTAAAGTGCTGATCAACCAGCAAGTACAAATCAGTTTAAGCATTTTTAAAAAAATCACTGTTTAAGTTCCGGGTCTAAACATGAATTAAGCTATTATGAAATATGCTCCTTGATGCTGTATGGAGAATAGCTAATTTAATACATTTTCATTTAAAACAGCTGCAAAAACAAACAAGCAAAAACAAACAAAAAAAAACAGCACTAGTGTGAGCAAGTAGTCATCTGGTCTCTTATTTCAACCACTGTATTGCAATCCCTGTCCTGCGCTACATTATTTGTAGCAACAAAAGCCCTACAGATTTGCCAACTTAAAAGTAGAGATTTGTGGCATGCAAATTAGATGCAATCATTAGTTTTGCACCCTTAATAAAATACTAGTTAGCTAAAAAGCTGGTGGATTTATTCTGACAATGCTGATTTATGACTTACATTTTCAATGTAAAAGGTGTATTTCTATTTAACATTCTAAGTGTATAAATCAGCAAAAAGCAAAAGCTAGAAAGTTGAATCACAGCGCAAAGCTGATTAATGAGAAAATAAAAGAAAGCAATGTACTTGACTGGTGAGGAACCTGTTCACAGTGATAGAATGATTTTCATTGAATAAACTCAGAACATGGGGGTATATTGCACAAAAATGACATGCCTGAAGTCTTTTCTAATAATTAAATAATCCTTCTTTGCAAAATGCTATGGAACCAAAAAGCAAATCTTTGTTGAATATATTTTCAGCAGTTATATGCGTGAACAGATGAACGAACAGTATTTGGATTGTACAGGAATATGGAGAAAATGAGCTATTAACAAGCCTTTTGCTATATCACATCCTAGGGATGATGATGCCCTAAAGATTTTGTCCATAACCAAGTATCTCAAACTCTTGGCGTTAGTTCAAGGTTCTTACCATGCTGAAGCTTCTTACTATCCTATGCTGAATAACGCAGTTTTAATTTCAACAGGTCTCCTCTATCTTATATGAATTTATTGTATTCTAAAGAAATAAAGCCAGGATCAGATAATTGCAATCACTCAAGAGTATACTTCATGCAGCTACAAAATTACTATTTGCTTTTAGTGTGCTTCAATTTAACTTTACAAATGGCATTCTTGATTTCTGCAGGCATTGCAGACTATGTATTTAAAACACATTATACCCTTGCACTAAAAAATAGTTTGTTCTCCTTCTTTTTCATAAAATAAATCCAAGCTAAAGCACATTGTTATTATGAATGTCTAGAAAAGTGGAACGTGCAGATCTAGAACTTTAAAGTGCTCTTTTCCTATTTAAGTTATTCACAGTAAGTTAAAAAATATCACTCAGGAATTTGCTGAACAAGAATTTTATGGCAACATTAGAGAATTTAGTCTTTTTTTTTTTTGGAAAGTTTCCATTATCCAGACTTTCTGCAGTATGAAAAGCCAGCAGTTCAGTTCTGAGACAGGGTGTTGCTTATTACAGTCAAGAAGGATTAAAAGAACTATGAAAGGCTCTCTGCTGGGCACTGTGGATGTTCACAGACTGAATACTGGCTTAGAAACAAAAGAAAAATCAAAGGTAACACTTCAGACCACAATGAGCAAACTGCCAATACCTTTTTAAAAATAAATGTCAGTGAACTCCCTTAGTTTATATCAGCACTCAGTAGCAGCATAGGATGGGAACACTGAAGAAAGTAAGTCCTACTGCATTTTAATTGATTGCAAATTGAGTTCATTGGCAATAGTAGAGATCCGGGATTTTCATTCTGCATAGCAAAAACTTTCTAGTAACTCTCTTGTAAGGTTTAAATAAAGAAAAGCCATTAGCTAAGGAAGAAAGATATCTAGGTGTCATAAATGCCCAGTATCATCTTACACTCAGCAAAATGCAAATGAATAAATTTAAATATATAATACCAGAAGGATAGTTTACTTAAACATATGTCAAATATGACAGGCTTAACTGCATAGCATATGCCATGAAGACATGCTTTGCATTCATATGCATGTGCAAGTAGTGTGACATTTTGTTTTTACATCAAATTAATATTTTTAAGGATGTTGCAGAAATGGTGGAGTAAGGTTAAAAATTCAGATTATTAATTAGTCTTTGGCATTCTCATTACCTACATTTAAAAATCTTTCCCTCTTTTATAGGTCTTTAAATACAATTTAAAGAATAGAAGGCAAAACCATAGATAAACAAAGTACCAGGGAGATTTATAAATGGAATCCATTTTAAAAAATCCTGCCAGAACAAAGCTAACCTAGCCTTCATTTGAAATTCATGTGTTTAAAACCCCAGAATGGAAACTTCCAGTTATATTGAAAGCCATGATATCCAATGGCTACTGGGACTCCAAGAAGGCTGTAAATCTCTACTCCTACATGTACATTTTTTGAAGTTGGCACAGCTGTCTTGCATATAGACTTTCCCTCTTACACTTTGGGAAACAGGAACCACAATCTTGCACTTTATTTACTGAACTTTCACTGTACTTACTCATCACTGAAGGCTGTTGTTACAGACTCTCCCTGCACACGTCCATGCCAAAAGGCAGAACTATTTATGAACCCTTGTAGAAGCAGAGGTTAAACAGGGAAACCAACAGGAATTCAAGGTGTCTCAGAATTCACGATCTTAAGCAGAATTCATTAGACAGGCTGGTAAACATACTGTGTATGTTAGTCCTACATGATCATATCCAGCAGAATTAAGTAAGCTGTGATTCATTCACTTTAATTTTTTGTTTTCTTTTCCAAATGTACATCTGGTTTAAAAGAATATCCCATTCCCTGATCCCCTTTATGATTTTTCCACAACTAACAGACCTGCTTGAGGTCTTTTCAAGAAGAAAAACATAGCTTAATTTTTCCCTGATGTTTCTTTTTTGAAGGATCAGCAAGTAAAAGATAACGTATTTGCTTATCTACCAATATGGTAAGAAATCTCTGGAATATCTGTTTATGATGGTATTGTAGGGATTGTATGATATAGGGATTGTATGATATAGGGATTAAGGAAGAATGATTTTATGTGACAATTATTTAATTAGATAACCTGATAGTTGGAGAGAAAAAAAAAACACCATCAAGTTAAGATTTCATGTAGCACAGACACGCATTTGTTGGCCTGTTATGATTTTTCCTATTATGGACCTTTTTCTACTTCCCTAGATCCACTGTTGTATGCTTAGACATACATACTGTCCCACTCTAGCCTCCTTCCTTACAGGACTGAAGTCCCACTGTTTCACTTGCAATCTACCTTTATCTTTAAATTCAACTGATTCCCATACTTAGGTAAACTCTGAGCAAATTCTGTCTGTCTTTGCTTTATATCTGAGGTACCATACCCAAGCCCTGTCTTTTCCCCTAATCATAAATATTTCTGTATAATATTTATATATAAAATATGTAATAGATATATTTTCTGAATATATACTTTTAATAGATATTTTGGTAGCAGTATATTGCAGATTTGTGAGTTGTTTAGTATCTTATGAGAAGCTGCTTGGTCCAGGTTTTCTGTTAGAGCCTTGTTTTGGCCAAAGATAGGATACCCTGAAAAGGCTAAAGACTAAGAAACTTACCAGAAGTACTGACTTGGTGAATAGTTCAGTAGCAAGCAAAAACTGCTCCTGTAGTGAACTGCATTCATAGGTTACAGCTCTCCTTCTTTGTACTCTGGCCAGAAAAGACTGAATCGCAAACCTGCAAAAATAAACGCAATTCTGCATGGATGCAATCCATGCAATCCAATCCATGCAATCCAATCCAAACTTGCAAAATTTGTAATTAAAATCACATTAAGTTTCCCCGTATAAATTTAATTCTGTAATGTGACAATATACACTTCATTAGAATGTTGCCATTACATAGTCTAAACATTAAACGAACAAAAAGATGTTCAACAAATAGAAAACACTAAAATAAAAAGCAAACCTGGCATGCATGTATGAGATACAATTAGACATAAATAGCTGTTAATTTTGCATTCATAAAAACACAGAAATTACCTATCCTTACCATGACTCCTCTTCTTCAATTTACTGCTCCTTACTACACACTGCTTGTTAACACAAAGCAATAAATCTCTCTACAATATTGTATTGATGCATGGCTGTATGTGGGAACAGAATCTACTGGTTAACCCATCAGTATGATCCTTCAGTGTTAGGAAAATACCTGGCTTAAAAAGCAAAGTGTACTCATGAGTATTTGCAACTTAATTGTATTTAATCTGATATATTCTTTTAAGGATCTTATTATTAGCTGCATTATGATGTGCTAAATTCTAAATTTAATTGGAATTTGGAAGACTTATATCGTGCCTGCATGCCAACTGTAACCTTAACTTTTTTTTCAAAAAGTTATTCTTTTGGTCTCTTATGGTCTCTCGCCTTTTCATTAGGCAGCCAATTCAAGAAGTCAAACACCAAACTAACTGGGAAATACATGATTTGAGTAGGATATATCAGATTTTGTAATTACAAAAAGAAGTACAAATGAACATTTCTACATGATTTCAACAAAAAAGCAAGCTAATATAATTGAAATAATAAGTAACTATGAAAACATAATCCCATCACTGGAATTCAGAGAACAGCATAAGCTACCAGTATTTCTATTTTTTTCCCTTCCACGCAGATCATCTTGCTAATCTTCCATGATCCTCCCACCTCAGGAGGAATTCTCATAGCAATACAGGACACGCATGGGAATCATGAAAATCAGAATGAATCAGAATAATGAGATTTCGCCATTTTTCTGACCAACAGATCTAACCAAGTTACCAACTGGAGTGTCATTCTGTCCCTTAAAGAAGGTTCTTCAATTTATGCTTCAGAAAAGGATTTGTGATACGTGAATTTAAATTATTGCTCTTTTTACATGAAAAAAAGCAGCCTTCTCCTTTCTTCCTGTTCTGTGTAAGCAGTTTCCTTTCTTCCTTTGCTGAAAGTCAAACAACCTCCCATTTCACATACAGTGTATGATCTGGTTCATAAACTACAAGATTTATTTTGATATAACTGACTATATATTTAATGTGTAAATCTAGATACAAGGAATACTTAGCATTTTTACTCTTACTTAACTTTTCTGATAAGCTTAGTTGGATCCCCTTAGAAATTTAGATAATATTACTTGCAAAATTCACTTTGAATGAAGTATTTACTTTGTTGCTTAAAACTAAATTATTGCCTTTATTTTTAAGTAGAATGCCTGTGTTTATTACTGTAACAGCAGGTACAGAAGACCTATTTCTAAGTTTGGCATGCATAATATCAAAAAATTTAAATCATCCATAATTTTAGAAAATACAGTTAAATCAGCAAACTAAGCCTGGGCTTAGAAAGGGATGTTAAGATATAGTCTGATGTCATGTGTTTTCCTCTAAAGCAGTGAAATAACACTTTGAAAAAGAGCTGAACGTTAAAAACTTTTCTAAAAGGCATGGATAGAGATGCCTCAGAATTACAATCAATGATGATCATTAACTTCAAGAAAAAATTCCTATTGTGAGGAACAAAGTTGTGTTTTTGCAGTAGAGAATTATTTTTCTTTATTCCAAGGTAGCTGTGTAGTCATAATAAGGAGAAATGCTAAGTAGGGAAGGGGACAGTAGAAGGCCTCACTGTTCCAAAATAAGGTAGAAGCTTGAGAAAAAGAGGATGAGCAGTGTGAGAACAGTAAAACAAAGATCACAAGTTCTCAAAACATAAGAAAGGAGAAATTAAAGGGTTGAAAAAAAGAAAAATTGTACATATATGGGATAGAGGAGTGTCAAGTAGCTTGTGAACCTGTTGTACTCAGCCAATGAGGAAACGGGAGGTGATCAGGCGTCAGGTAATAGGGAATAAAAGGTTATGATTTGTTTACTAAAATGCGCTCCTGATTGACAGGACGCTCACCATTGCAATTGTGAATAAAATAGCTTCACAGAAGATCCTGTCTGAAGAAAATTATTTGAGATTTTTCTCACCATTTGAATTCAAGAGAGTCATTAATTGCTACATCTAAAGAAAGAATATCATGTGACTGAACAGATTTTTTTGACACAGAGTTAGAATTAAGTTCTTCCTTCTTTATCTGATTATGTCTGCCACATGCAAGGAAAGGCCAACAGGCAGTGGATTACTGTCATACACTGAAGCTTTAGGTAACTTAAAGAGAGATTCTATAATCCTTTACTTGTAGCAGAGATGATCCTAGCTTCAGCATTGCTCATAGGAGCACTCTTTATGCAGCACGTATTGAAGAAAAAAGTTTGGGGCAAGACAAATATGTGGGAATGAGAAAGGCTGTGAATTATTAAATGCTTCTGGATATCCTGGTCTCTTACTGAATAACTGCACAATTAAATGTGCCATACCTTTTGTATAGGGGGGTACTTTGGGAATAAAGCAACATTCAAACAGAATGCCTAAGTCAGTCTGAAGAACTCAGGAACTCTATTCCCTTGATCAATCTATAAAGTAATAGTCTACTTCATTAGTATCCATAAAGACACTCCAAATCCCAGCGGGGATTGCTCAAGATTTTGCCACAGCTTTCCTGCTACTAATAAACATGCTAACTAGATTAATATTAGTTTGGATAGGCCTAAAAATGCTGCACTATAATAAAAACATCCACTGAGCAATCTTTTGCAGTTTCATCAGTTTAAGTGCTGAAGCGTTCTGAGGATATCTCATTGTGCTTCTGAAGACAAAAGCTCAGAATGTGAGACTGTTTTTCATATGGTACTATAAAAACAATTTTAAAATTTTGACTTGCTTAAGCCCTCACACGTTCTCTTTTTTTGTTTTGTTTTGTTTTGTTTTGTTTTTGTTAAGCTTCTACTTAAAATATTATCTGTAATAAACAGAAAAAGAATATACTTCAAACAGCACTGAACTGAATATGCCTCTATGTAACAATACTTAGAAGTCAAAAGCAACACTCCAACTTGAATGTAAGTTGTGCATTTTTTTGTTTCTAATAAAGCACATCTTACCTTTGTCACTTATGTGACATCATCTCAAACGTTATTTTCTGTGAATTGCTGCTCCTTGTAAGACTGCAAAAAATAATAATAAAAAAGAAATGGTCACATTCTACTTTCTTAAGGTCATAGTATAAATTGTCACTCATGTTACTATAGAAACAGAGTGGATTTCGTCATTATAATGCATGCAGCGATAATTGTTTTTATTTTAGTCCATGGATAGGTAGTTAATGGTGCCAGCTGCAGTTAGCACAGGCACAGACTCTTGTCATCTAAGCACAAAGCTGCTGTCTCCTGTCATTGTGAGCTTCCCTAACTATCAGCAATTCATAGGGGAACTTTCAGGCAGAAAGAAGAGCCTTTCACAGGCCTTAATCTGTAGCTGAAACAGAATTCCCTGCAGGAATTATGTTTTCATATGAAAAAGAAATAAACAAGCTATAGCACAGAGTGCTTCTTCACATTGTCTTGTCAGGTCATTGCAGAAAATCTGGTTTCTGTGTGGCATCTTATAAAATTTGGATTGTATTGAAAAGAGGTTCAGCTGCCATCCTACCCTCAATACAAACTTTCTCTAGAAAATACAGCTGGATATTATGAGCTTGAGATTAACACAGATCTCTATGAAACTGCGTATTTTAACCTTGATATTATAAACAGATCAACACCTATTAAATGAAAATACTGCAGTTCTGTCAGATTAATGCTATTAGATGCATGCTCAAATTTATGCTCATTTAAAATACAAAAGTGAATACTAACACACAACAAAATCATAAATGAAAGCAATATAGGAAAAGGGATAATATAGGGTATGGAATAATCCAGGGTCATCCAAAGCCTATTCAAAATCAGGTGTAAATCAGTTCTGAAACAGATGCATCTAAAATAAGCAGCTAAATGGCCCCACTGAACTTTACAACAGGTACCACATACAAGGCAAAGATGTGAGAACAGGATCTGTTCAGCTTTAAGAAAGGAAGGCTCGTGGAGACTTCAGCTACTCTGTGGCAAGGTACAGAGAAAACGAAACCAGATTCTTGGAGGTGTACATGATAGGTAGACAAGGGGCAATGGGCCCAGCCCGGTACGCAGAAAGTTTCAAGCACATCAGAACAGTTTCTTTCACCACAAAGGTGGTCAAACAGTGGGGGACAGGGACGCTTTACTGAGAATATGACAGAATACTGGAACAGGTTGCCTAGAAAGGCTGGGCAATCTCCATAGATGAAGCTCTTCAAAACTCTTCTGACTGCAATCCTGGGCAACAAGCTCTGGATGACCCTGCTTGAGCAGGGATGATTGGACAAAAAGACCTCCAATGGTCCCAGCCACCTGTTTCGCCCAAACATGAGCTAAGCATCATGTAAAACAATAGCAAAACAAAGTCTATTGTAATCTGTGCTTCATGAGAAAAAAAATGGTTTTTCATAATATATGTCAGTTGATTCTCTAAACTGGCTGATGTAATTTTCAAGATTATTTGAAGAATAGGAAGTCACTCATGAATGGATATTACGCAGGTCTTGACATTGTACCAATTTGCTTTTCCTTCAGTTATGTTCCACACAATTTGCTGAGCTGAGCAACATATGGAGTGCTCTTTCCTACCGTACAGTTAATATGGAATACCTATCAAAGCTGTTATTTTATATTAAAACTACCTTTATTACTTTTACTAAGATTTGGCTTGAACTACAGAAGATTTATTACCAGTTATTCTCAGTTCATGTTAATTTGGTTATAATTCATAATAGTTGTGTTGAATATTATCTCTTCCTCGTAAGAGATGCAGCTAATGTGTAGTTTAAATATTAATAAGCTTATTCTTTAAAAGGATAACTACAAAGCTTAATGTAGATTATTAGCCAAGCAGACCATTGTTTTTCCTAAAGTGAAGATGCTTCAAATCAATAGGTTTATAGGTTAACTATAAAGCACCATTTTCTGTACTTGCTTTCCTTGCTCAACACTATGAAGTGCATAAATTGTACACAAGATTGTATTGCCCTCCGATGTATGCCTGTGCAACACGATTCTGAAAAGCCTCCTAGAATCCAAGAATACTGTATGAAAAGCAACTGTTTTTTCTGTCTATTTTCCCAATTTAGAACTGACAAAATGCTGTAATAAATTAGAGCAGAGCTTCATCAAAAATAGACATTTATGCAAGGCATTCTGAAAACTGAATTAGGGCTAGAATTATACTTGGAAATGTCTGCTTAGAGGTCCCATCTGTGAACACAACAAGTTATAACAGACAAAATGTTGATGGTGGTATAATTTGTGAATACCAATAATGACGTTAGACATTGCTGGACAGCTAATATACAGAAGTCACTGTGTTAATGCAGTTCTTTCATTAATCGCTTCTCCTAAGATCCTAGGAGTGCTAATACATATTTTCTTAGTCATAAAGTTTTATGTAGCATATCCCTGCATGCTTCCAACCAGTGAGGTTTTCCCAGCTCCTCTGGGATTCCTCACTCTGTACATACGTACCCTACTTATTTTGTATTTAGGTCACATCAACCATGCACACAACAGCAAACGGGTCACCATATGTCCAATAATTCCAGATATGTTTGTTATACATGTACATTCTGAAGCATATTTGATGTATCACAAATGAGCACACACGTTCAGAAATACAGCAATCATAATTATAACTTTAATGATACATCCGATGCACAATACAAACTGTTTTGGGGAAACATTAGGCGTACTGTGTATATGCATACAACTTCCTAGTAAATCTCAGGCAAAAGTGACAGCCCTGTATTTTCTGAACCTTTTCCAGGCTGACAGCCAGACTGGAAAGATTCTGCTGCAGCCCTCTAAGCTATATTTGGTAATAACTTACTTCTCCGCAAGTATATATAACAGCTATGTGAGAGGAAAAATAAGGTTCTAATTCCCACCCATTTGAGAAGAACCCAGTGGAAAGAAAATAGAGTTCTGTGCAAATGTGGGTTGCTGTATGAAGCTGGAAAGCACTGTGACTACAATCCCTGTTCTTCCGACCTTGGCACATTTGCCCACAACCTGGCTCTTTTGCTCGGGCGCAATATTGAGCTGTGACTTGAAACAGAAACAAAATATGATCAGTGAAGTGGTGTTGGCTTGTTTTATTTTTACATGTATGCTTTGAGCAAGCATAGCTCAAGTAAATAGACCATAACAAGAAAAGAGTAATTTAGACATATTTCAGCAGTCAGCTTGACTCCCATTATATTTTGTTATGGATAGCTCTTAAGTACTTCACCTTCTGTAATAATTTTGTTGTGTGACACAGCATACCGTTTCCTAAGCTGAACTTAATCAGCATGCATGGAGTGGTAAATACACATATGAAAGCTTGGTAAGAACAGACAATATACAGTAATATGAAGCACAGCAGTACAATAAGAATTTGGACAGTAATAGGTATCAAAAGTGGTATTCTTTTTCTTTTTACATTCCAAACCTTTAGTAGTGAGTTCAGTACCTCATGTTTCCCTAGGACTCTGCTTCACTACAGCTGTAACCAAGCATGCACATTTTATAGCTAACAATACAAGAACAGCAGGAAAAGCAACCTTTCTCCCCAAAGTAACAGAACTGTAATGTAAGAAAAACACCAAAACCCAAGTAATCTATGCAATTAAAGGTATTTTTGATGAATATATATATATATATATTCAATCACGTAAGGTTGAATGAACTCAAAGACAAGCCACTTGGAAAAGAATCCCTGGAAAATACTTTTGTACCTCATTTCTGAACTGCTTACATGAGGCTGCATGTCATAATTCCAGAGAAAGAAGGCGAGAGGGTCTTGGTCTTTAACAGGGCTAATCAAGTAACTTGAGAGATTATCCAGATGTGTTACTGGCTCCCTCCTGCTACATGGAACATGTCTGAAAGGTAGGCAGAATTGTTATGCTCTATCTTTTATGTTCATAACAGCACAGAGTAATGATTTAAGGTCCTGACTGGGAAAGAATTAAAAATAACTAAATCACTCTTGTTAAGTCAAACAACTATTCAACAAATTTATGGTATTTACATACAGATTACTTTATGAACAGTGACAACTTGAATTCCTTCTTGAACCTTCTTAAGACTCCTGAGTAAGCCCTTCACACAGCAATGCAGATGATATCAGGAAAGTCAGTTCTCTGTGAAATCCAGAAAACCAGACAAAAATCTTGCATGTAAAAAAAAAGTTTGATTTCTTCCATGTGCCTTTTCTTGACAGCTGCTAGTTTTCTTGACAACTTTTGTGCTTTTACTGAATTTCACTATTCTTCGCAGGGTAGAGAATCACAGTCATGAACAGAAAGAGCCCCACATGCATCATATTCATCCAACCATGCAGAAAAACTGCTAGCCTTTTATTTAGGACCTGCTATATGGCACAGCTCTGGCCCTTAAATCTCTGCCACCTTAATTTCAAGCTGTTTTCTTTCTTCACTCATCCTCCTACCAATGTTAGCAATAGATGAGCTTGGGTTATCAGCACATTTATACTTTATCACTAAGCATGCAAGAGCAACCATGAGCAATTGCCTGTGACTTTGGTACAGTTACTACATTAATCTGCCAATACCTGGAAATTGATCCAGAAAATTGCACTTATGACCAGAGCGATCGATTTTCATGGGCTCCTGAAATAAATAAAAATGCAACATCTGAAAAAATATCCAATGATTTGGGGAGTTGCAGGGGGGAGTATGAAGGATAGGGAGATAACCATGCATTTCACTCAGCAAGATAAAATACAGAACAGCCAGGTTGTTTCAAGTTTTATTGTTTAAATCAATCCAGTTCTTTTGAGCAGTTCCTCTGTATTTTACATGCAATGAATTTCTAAAAAAAAAACACAAGCAAACAGTGATCTATAAAGGTACAGATTTAAATACGATCCATCAAAAATAATTATTTGTTATTTCAAGCTTTTCTGCTACATTTTTAGTCATCAATGCTTTAGTGAATAAACATTAAAAACTATTGTACATAAGTGAAACAGAACAGGAATGTTACAGAGCTTCAAATGGAAAGCTAAAAGCAGAGCGTTTGGGTAAGATCTTTTTCCATTAAGTTGTCACAAACAGATTAAGACCACAAGTACACCTGTTTATATGATCAGCCTGCTCTTCCACATGCAAATGTACATTTTTCCACACCTCAAATGTAACTGCACAAAGATATTTTACATCTCTAAACAAGGTCAAACAATGTTGTATTTGTCCACGGCTACACCAAAATTATGGTCAATATTTTCAGAGTTCTACTAACAAATACTCTATGTGCTATTAAAAATAAAATTTGGGAATCACTAAAGGCAGAATCTGATGAACGCTGAGCACACATTTGTTGTAGGAGACATAGATAATCAGAATTTTAGTCTTGAGTAATTTTTTTTGATAATAAAAGTTTTCCTATAATTGTACACAAGAACTGATCAGGATTACTGTGTTGCTGCATCAGGTACTTTTGTACAGTTCTTATGCCAAACTTCTGTTCTCCGTGCATCATAAAGCTCAGTGAGACATGGTGCAGCACAGACAACGTAAAGAAGTCTTACCAGATAATGAAATAAGGATGCCTGATGTACTGAGGCCGACAGGCTGTCAGCTTAACAGAGCATGCACCATTACCTGTGACAATCCTAATAGAGTGCAGAGAGAAACCTTTATCTTACAGAATCACAGAATGTTTGAGGTTGGAAAGGGCTTCTGGAGGCATCTGGTCCAACCCCCTGCTCAAGCAGGGTGACCTAGAGCAGGCTGCCCGGGACCACGTCCAGACAAGATTTGAGTGTCTTCATGCATGGAGCTTCCACAGCCTCCCTGGCCAACCTTTGCCAGTGCTCACTTACCATCACAGTAAAAAACAAACAAACTACTGTTTCCTAATTTTCAGAGGAAACCTCCCATGCTTCAATCTGTGCCCTCTGCCTCCTGTCACTTGACACCAGTGAAGGTGTCCATCTTCTTTACACCTTCTCTTCACGTACTTACACCAACTGATGAAAACCTCCCGAGCCTTCTATGCTGGACAGTCCCAGTTCTCACAGGAGCCCTTCCTCACAGGAAGAGATGCTCCAGCCCTGTAACCATCTTTGAAGCCCTTTGCTGGACTCTCCTGTATCTCCACCTGTCTTGTACTGGTCAGCCCTGAACAGCACAGAGTACTCCAGGTGGGGCCTCACCAGCCCTGAGTACAGGCACTCAGTAATCATTATTAAATTCCCAACATACAGTTCAAAGTGGGATAAAATAATCTATATACTCCTCTTTTCCATTCTATAAAGAAACTTCTAGGGCTCACAGTACACTTAATAGAAAATTTTAGACACTAATATGGAATACTTCCAAGCCACTCTCCCTTAGGACGTATGCGCTGCTATTAAAGATGGTTTGGAGAGACTGAGTATTATTTATTAACAACATTTTAATGTAGGCTGCCTCATTCAGCAAAGCAAATTTGGTGTGAGGAATAGAAAATCTCTCCCATCAGCTCTTAAAATGATTCAGGTAATATTCTGTCTGATCAAAAGACTAGCCAATTTCCTCCTGACCACATCCTTCACTGCTCTGACAGAGAATGCAATGAAATACAAGCCTGCAGGCACGTGCTGGAGTAAAAATATTTTTAGATTTTTAATCCCCTGGCTGGATACAGCCATATTAAATATAGATTACCTTTTATGACTACAGATAAAACTGAATGAAAGAAGGGAAAAAGTCACTGAGTAAGAGAAGAGTATAGCAATGTAGGTAGATGACGCGCTATAAATAATACAGTATTGAGAAAGCTAAGGTATATGTTCATCATATGAAGCAGAAAAATGAAGGCTCTATTTTTGGCATAGATAATTCAGTGTAAGAATACAATTATAAATGAATAATGCTAATTACATTAACGAACCATCCTTGACTTTACAAGGACTTGTTTGTAAAAGTCCTCTATAAAAAATGAGATTCAAGCCCAGCAACTTAAATTTATATAGCCATGTCTTGGGATATAGAGAATACGTAACATATTTTTCAGTTAGAAGTTGTTATAATCCTAATTTTGAGAACTCAATGGTATTTTCACTAAATATGCAAAGCTTTGGTTCCCTTCGGTCACCTTGCAAAATGAAATCCTACTATTTTGATAGAGGATTCTGAATACAGGTTATTCTAAGCAGTATGACAAGCTGATGTTTCAATTCAGTTTTTATTGCATTGGTATGATCAATAAATTAAGAGTCTCACTGTTATGATTTCACATATGTTTATCTGACTTTTCATTGAGACCTCATGACACCTCCCTTTGCTACGGATAAGATTTGTATTTTTAGCATTGAATTTAGTATGGAACTACATATCAAGCTAACAATGCAACTTTCACTGGGAAGTAGTTAGTCATATGCCATGAAATAAGTGGGATTAAACTGTTCTGCTTTAGTGAATAAGTGATTGCTAGGAAGGACTAGAGTGCAATTTGTTAGACTATACACTGAACAGTTCAGCAGGAGGTAGGAAAAAAAACGAAGTCCTATGTTTTAAAAGACTACCTTCAACTTTTCCCAATTAAACCAAGATTCATACAGCCAAACGTTTCTGTCCAGAGCAGACTGCATGTAGGATGGTGCGAGGAAAATGAATCTGTGCCAAGCAATGGGTCACAACATTCATGTCACTCTCAATAGAAGTAGCAAGCCTTCCTTGGGAAAATGGTTGTTTGACTAGTCCAGAATCCAAATTTACTGAGCTAATCTAGAAGCTTCATTTCATTTATAAATCCAAATCACTTTTTGGAATATATTAATGACACAAATTTAAACCTAAGGATAGAGAAAAAAGAAAATAGAGACTCTGCACCCTTTACACACATTCATCTGCAATACAGACATCAATCATCTCCTATAGAAAGAAAAAGAACTATGGCTTTTACTTACAGCAGTAATGACAAGGTGCTAACTAGACAGCTACAAGAATGGTAAAAGTATTGTATATGGAAAAAAAAAAATTAAAAAAATTTAGAGATTTAAAAACAAACGAACAAACACAAATAGCTCTTTTCCCAAAATGGCATGGCTATTCAGATGGCATGGCCATCTGAAACACAGATCAACTGGGAAACTGGAAAAGTTCCCAGCAGACACAGCTCTAGCTAGAATTTTCTACAGAATCACCACCACCATTTAGCGGTAATTGAAAGAATTTAAGGGCTCTGCTCCAAAAATAATGCAGTTTATATATTACATAGAAGCAAAAACAAACAAACAAACAAAAAAAAAACCATTCAAGTTCAACAACCTTTTGCTGATGAAAAAGGGCTGTTCGGGTTGAAACTCCTTATTAAAGCTCAATGTTCATTATTGTAAAGTAAGAATCATTAAATAGTACTTGCATCTACTGCTGAAGTCACTAGCACCACAGTGTTTAAAGTACTTTTAACTCATGGTTCTAATTCTGGCTACTTTTTTTTTTTTTTTTTTCTTTCCCCTTGCTTGAAAATTTGAAACTGTTCACAACCAAAGGAGGAACTGAAGTAAGCTTTTAAATTATCTGCTTAGAAGAGAGATGGCTAACTTCTGAAGATGTAAGGAATTAAGAGCACAGTAAGCATACAAATCCCTTTTGATTACAGAGGGCCTGAACTGCCTGTGATTGATCAAGTGTTACACTTTTTCTAAAAAGCAAACAAACAAACAAACAACAACAACAAATTCTCAAACTTATGGAAACTTTCAGTGCTTTATACTTTATAGTTTTATAGTATATAGCACAGAACATGATACTTCAGTTCTTATATTAAGCTGCCTTTGCAGTATTCCTCACTTCCTCACTCAAAATGTCTTAAGACTGCACATTGGCTAAAAGAGCACGTGGGAAGCATTCCCCCAGCTTTATCACTCTTCCTAAGAAACAGGTCTCAGCATAGTAAAATCCTGTTTGCAGTGGTTCGTGCCCAACTCTGAGCTCTTGGTTTTTGTTTTGCTGCCCTGGCTGATACATTGACCCTTCTCTTACTGTTAGAGGATCTACCACCAATGTCTGGTGGAAGGAAGGTTCATTTGAAAAACTTGCTGATTACAGGAGACGATCCTGTTCATCTTCAGCGCTGGTATAAACCACCTGGAGTCAGTAGATAGGCACTGGCTCCTTCCAGAACTGAATTGGTTGTGTTTACATTAATTGTTTCACCATTTGAAACAAATGTTTATTTAAAGCTGATTGAGGTAAGAGCTGACCAGTGTGCCATTTATATCATCAGTGACTTTGCCACTCCATCACAGCAGGTTTTACTTTGAAGAAGCAAAAATAGCTTCATCAGACACAAGGAAAATTTTAAAGCTGTGGTTAATCAGCAGCAGTCTGTTGAGAAAACAGCAAAGTAATGAAATCTCCACTTCTGAATAATTTTACTTGGGAAGCAGTCAGATTTCAGCATAAATTAACTCTAAACATCCAGCTCTGTTTTCAGCTAGAATGAATCAATCAAGTACTGAAGCTAAATTCACGGCTTTTCATGACATACTCTTTAGGGGAGGGTATGGTGAGATCATTTTTTTAGGCACTTAATACTTTTTCTCATACATAGGAGATCCATTACTTGAAAATACAATTCACAGTTACTGACATAGGGTCTTTCATTAACCTTATGCTCTCAATATTCCACATACTGGTAACCAATGACACTGGAATGCTTACAGAGATGCTCAGCATGTAAACACACTCCGACATTTTTTGTTTTTTACTTCCCCCCTCTTTACTTATTTAGTATACATTGTAGACTTTGGTCTAGTCTTTTTTATCACTTAAGTACAGTTTTAGTTACATCTCATGTCTCTAGTACTACTTTAAAGGTTTATGTTTGAGCAGATAATTGTTTGTTTCACAAATCTTTTTAAAGTTTTCCCTAACTTTTTTTATTACAGCAATTTATTTATTTATTTATTTTTACCAGATAGGCAGCATATGGCTTCAGTATGGAGCAATATTTAATGAATCCTTTTTAAATTTGATCCTTTTCCTACTCTGTCCTAATCTATGATCACATCATTTTTTTCTTGAAATAATCTGGTATTCAAAATTAATTTGAGAATTTAAAGTTAAATTTTTAAAGTTAAATTTTGATTAGGAACTTGTATGCAAAATGTTTATGGCAATAATTCCATCTTAAACTAGCTTGACTTACAAAGCATTCTGAAACCTCCCAGCCTGGATTTCCAGAAGTAGGCAGAGTGATCTATACTTGGGTACCTAAATTAATGGTCTGGTTTTTCAAATATGCTAAGTAAAATTATTTTACAGTAATTGGCCTTGTACTCCAAAATAAACAAACATTTAAAAAAAAAACAAAAAAACAGAAGCTCTTTTGCTCTACCCATAACAATGAAGTTTTCTCCTAAAAATAATCAAAATATCTTATTGGAAGACTGCAGTTTTTAAGCTTTCAATATTTACTCACTGATTATTTAATTTTCTCCTAGAGCCTATGTGGAAGCTACTACCATACACAATCTATAATCTATAATCTATAATCTTCCTAGAAGTTCAGTTAAATACATTTTTTTTTTTTTTTGTGGTGGGGGTATGGAGAAAGCAATACAAATATTCCCAGCAACCCTTATTTAGCTTACTGACTTCCTGCTGAAGAACCATGTTCTAATCTTCAGAAGCTTTATCTGACCAGACAAGTTTGACTGGCTGAAACTTATGAGCACTACTTCAACTTGGAAAAGAAGCAACAAAATTTACTATTTTTATGAAGTTTTATGAAGTGCTTGTCACAACAGAGAGGGCAAGTTTGGATAATCAGTTCTTATTACTATTAAATATGTTTTGCTCCCAAAAGAAGGATGAGTCATTTTGTCCAAGTAGTAAATAAATTATCTGATTGCTTTAGCAAGTGGAATCCCAATAAAAGATGGCACTTAATAGGAGAAACACACATTCTTCCTAGGAACAGCAAGAACCAGAAACATGAAGATGCAGATATACAAGACGTTGCACATTTTAACTAGTGCTGTTCTTTGACAACATAACAAGCATCAATGAATCAATCAATTTAACTTGACCTCTGTGAAATATTAACTCTGGAGTCCAGCCAGTATTTTCCAGTTTGCATTCAAGTCAAGCTTAGAGAGTTATTCTGGAAGTGATCCAGCCTGACCCCTTCAAAAAGGCTGATGTTTTAGCAAAAAATCAGGTTAACCCCCCCAAAAAGTTGCTCTAAGACATGAGGCATCCCCAACAATTAAAGCATCCAAAATCCTGAAATTACAACTGGACATTTAGCTCTAAGTCCATTTTAGGTATGCAAACACAACTGGTTTAGGCATCCAAATAAAAGCAGTTTTCACAGGTAAAAAGTTTGGACTAGATGATCTCAGAGGCTTTTTCCAACTTCTATGATTTGGCCTTCATAAGCAGTTAGAGCATCGTTGATATCTGATGGATAAATTACATTTTGGTGATAATTATTTTCCTGTTATTCTATGGATTAGTTCAGTTCATCCATATTAGATATTTGCCCCCCTTAAGGCTACTAACAGATTAAAAATTCTCCTTGGTACATTTACAAGTTGCCTGAAAATCTTCGGACATTCCCTTTGGATCTCTTTTTTACACAGTATTTCCCTACTATGCTGCCATTCTGTTCTCTGACAGCCAAGTCTCTCGGGACACAGTCATTGCCTAGATTTTATTCTGCCCCTCAAAGTGTTTTTTCACTCTAGGCATTTTGCCTGATTTATTCTTACCTCTTTAAATAATGTTTTTCCCTCCTGCATTCCATAACATAACTTATGTCTGTCCAGCATGGACAACATTGTGCAACAAACAGAGGACTGTTTCTCTGCTGCCTGTCTGCTCTCCTTTTTTCTCAAAAGCAGCCCTGCTGCATACACTATCTGCTACACAGTTCCAAACACAAAGAAAAAGGTAAACCACCATAGAAATGTTGGGTAGATGTGAAGGGAAGTAAAAGTTATTTCACAATCAGATGACAAGGAAGGGACACTTCTTTCAAATGGCTTTCATGACAAGTCACAAACTATATCTTTGTATTTTTCAGTTCTCTGAGCAAAAGTCTTTTAGAGGTCACATGTCTTTCATACTATTCAGATATCCACACCATGGAAAAACCTTTCTGAAATTGGTCATTCACCTAGTATAACTTTGAAAAGCTTCCCATCCAGTTACTCATGTTACAGGACATTAATCGTATTGAACTACGATACAATTTAAATATTTCCTCTCTATGATGTCATCTTAAATAAAAGATCTGGGCAGACTTGAATAAAAAATAAATTTTTAATTCAACCATACTTTCTCACTAACTTCTTGGAAGTGAGTAACGTTCATGAAGGTTTTTAATGGAGATTTTGCTGAACCACCTAAGAAAAATCATCTCAAGATGAACACCCATCATTTACATGATTACCCACAGAAGTATTTTAAACTGGACCAAGTACTAACATATTTTAACTGGACCTTGTATCAGTGAATGAGGGAGGACCAGTCGGAGATGTGAGAGTAGGGGCAGCCTTGGCTGCAGTGACCATGATGGGGTGAGGTGGAGTTGAGGATCTTGCAAGGAGGAAGCAGGGCAGAAAGTAGGATTGTGACCCTGGACTTCAGGAGAGCAGACTTTGTCTTCTTCAGGGATTTACTTAGAATAATTCCCTGAATTAGGGCCCTAGAAGGAAGAGGGGTCCAAGACAGCTGGTCAGTATTCAAGTATTCTTCCAAGCTCAAGGTCAGTGTATCCCCACGAGCAAGAAGGCAAGCAAAGGAGGCAGGAGACCTGCATGGATCAGCAGGGAGCTCCTGGAGAAGCTCAGACAGAAGAAGGAAGTTTACAGCATGTGGAAAAAGGGACAGGCCACTTGGAAGGAATACAGGGACACTGTTGGAATATGCAGGGACGTGACAAGGAAGGCCAAGGCCCAATGGAATTACATCTGGGAAGGAATGTCAAGAACAACAAGAAGGGTTTCTTCAAATGCATCAGTAGAAAAAGGAAGACTGAGGAAAATGTTGACCCACTGCTGAAAGGGGCAGGTGCCCTGGTGACAAAGGATATGGAGAAGGCAGAGATCCTTAATGCCTTTTTTGCTTCTGTATTTACTGCTAAGATCAGCCCTTGGGAATCTCAGATGCCGAAGACAAGAGAGAAAGTCCAGATAAAGGACGGTTTTCCCCTCATCGAAGAAGATCGGGTTAGAGATCAGCCAAGCAAACTCGACACCCACAAATCCACAGGCCCCAATAAGAATGCACCCACAGGTACTGAGGGAGCTGGCCAATATTAGCCCGATTAAATGTTGATCTCAAAATGCAAGAACAGGTAGGCAATTTAAAGAATCATCCTAAAGTAATAAACATTCAGAAGTAGAAAAATCCCTAGGTTTTGTAACTGAGCTGTAAGCAACTGTTTCTGGTATGTGCTGATTCAGCTCTTTATTTGTTTAATAAAGAGGAAGGCCTGAACTGTTATTTAAATCCAAAAATGAAGAACCTGTCTGTATCCCAAAAATGGACAGTGAACAAGAAGGAATACAGATGAGTGTATCCAGTTCAGAATAGGAGGGCAAAAAACCTGTAAATGATAAAAAGGTCATGGTAGCATTTATTCCTATAGTTGTTCTCTAGCTGTCTCCAAGAAATATTCTTGCCACCTTATGCAAATAACTTAATTCATCTCATCCTAAGAAAATATTCATAGAAGAAATATTCACTTAGGCATAGAATTCAGTCAAACAATTTGTATGTAAAAAGGTTTTGACTTAAGCCATTTTTGTTTAGCCAGTGAAACCATGTTTGTAGTACCTATTACAATTCATTAAAACTGTTCACAGGAAAAGGCCCTGAGATGCCTGCTGTTTCTGATTATCAGAACAGAGCTAAAAGCTATCTACCTCTTCTGTTGCTCCCTTGGATGCTACAATTATTCTGGCCAATTGGACATGAAAAAGAACATCCATTCTTTCAGAAATCTGAAGCATAATCTACTAGTTTGGATAACTACACTGCTTAAAAACACTATAGACAGACTCAACCGTAACTGTTCATCAGACAGTTTGCTGAGCAGCAAAACGTCAAATACGATCTCAGATAACTATCTCTTTTTTCTTTCCTGCCAAAGAAAAATAATTCTCATCCATAGACAGAAAAAAAAAATCTCCCCATAAATTATAGGTAGCCTCAAGCTAACTTCATGTAACAGGAACACCAAATAAGAATACTAACTGTTAAGCTCTAGATGTCTTCATGTCTTAATCTACGGTTATTTGCCTTCAGGTTGTACGATCCAATAAGTGATTTGGAATCAGTGTAACAAGGCTATAATAGTGCCTTCGTAAACTACAAGCCTTCAGTTCTTGATGACAACTGCTATTCTGTTGCCTTTCAAATTTAAGTTATATTGAAAAATCAAGGTTTATTAGCATTATTTTGACTGCGTACTTAACTATATTAAAATCATATTTTTATTTTCAATAATTTGGCATTTAATTGGCACTTTTTTTTACTAAACTTAATTATAGGGCCATGTTTGTTTGTCTTTCAGACCGAGATGTCGCTCCACTAAAGTTAAACTAAACATGGAACAGAAGACTACGTAAATTTACTTTTTTGGACCTTGACAGTAAAATATTCATATATCAGTGCAACACTATGAATAGAACAAGTAACTCAGCTTTATTCTCTCGATCAACTTTTACCTCCTAATAATTGCAAATATAGTTTAGTCATTATGAGTCATCCTATCCTTCCTTACCGCCAGCAGGACAGTTAGCATAATCAATTATCTTTTCTTTACACACACAGGACAGCTCCTATATCATGAAAAAGGCACAGGCTTTTCTATACTATCAAAAATATTTCGGGCTTAGTTTTGCATTCTTCATGCAAGGCTCCACAACGAGGGTGTCAGAAGCCATGGCATAAAGTTAAATAGGGACGTTAGTTTCCCACTGCGGGTCCTAATTACTAATATATGAAAGGATACATTTAAATCATACTATTACTAAAAAAATCACTATAGTTATGACAGAACCAGCAGGCAGTAATTCCAATACCTACCTGAGGGCCTTAGTCTTCAGTATACACTGCTTCCCCTGCTTCTTTGTTTCTGTTTTCTTGAATTCCCTTACCTGCCTTCCAACAATATGGCACAATTAGAGGTAACACATTGTGCTCTATTTTATTTCTGGTAACACGACAGCTGAAGTCCCTTTCAGAGAAGCGCCAACCTGATCATCTTCCTGGATTCCCTGTAGCTTTGAGGATTACCAGAAAAGGGTGGACCGTCTAATTAACACTTCTAAGCGTTGTCTAACATAACCCCTTTTATAGTTGTGAAATCTCCCACATCTACAACTATTTTGCACTATTTTTTTTGCTTGTTTGTTAACAGTCCCTCATAAAAAAAACATCTCTAGATATTCTAAAATGACCTGCTTTCTCAGTTCAGCCTTTTTCTGTGCATTTAATATCTATCCTTGAACAGTGATAAACAGACAGTTATAATGACATACAGAGTACCATGCCATGGAATCTCTTAGTGATAAATCATTTACCTTCAAATGAAGAATCACAAAAAAGTTATGCAGCACATCTCAAAGCAATTTTCAGTACTCTACATGAATTAGAAGGTCTAAAAATAGTTTCAAAAGGGTATTTAGATAGTGACTATTTAAGGGCAGATCAAGGCTGTCTCTAAGAAGCACTTAGACAGTTTATTGCATTTTTGAATACTTAAATGCTTTATTTCATATATCCTTTCAATTATACAAGACTTACCGTACCTGGCTGTGTCATGTATTTTAGCTACCCCATTTGGCACAATCTCTGCTTTTCTATTCCAATATCAATGAAACAGAACTTCTTCCTCTATTTTAATTTTCAGTCTATTTCTTTGCAAGGCAAAGGAAGCTTTGATGCTACATGGTTATAATTTAATAAGGATGAGAAAATGGAGGTAGTGAGGAGGAATCATGACATCTGCTGTTCTTTAACACAGTAAGGGAAAACCTTTGGAAGCATAGCTAGGTAAACCCTTAGACAGAACAATCAGTGATCCTTCAATAATGTCTGATTAAATGTTTACTAAGCCTATCAATAAGAAATTGGATGTACAACAAACTGAAAACAAGTAACACATTGAGGTATCCTTAGAAAATAAAATTAGTAATCTTTTTCTTCCTTTATTTCCTAAGATTTCTTCCTGCATTCCTTCTGCTGAGATAAATGCAGGGATTCCACTGAAATTGGGAACAAATTTTCTCTCCTATCTGGCTTTCCCTGAATTCATTTTACTTGTGCAGGAAAATGGGAGTCTCTGTGTGCAGGGTAAGCAGGCTGGTTGCTGCTGACAACAGCACACTACAGCTGCTGTTAGCAGAAAGCAGGATCCATGAATCCAGTTATTCAGCTGTACTCAAATGGCTGATGATTGCCTATGCAAGACCTTAAAGAACTTTTCATACTTGATTTGATAAAGTCATTCTGCTTTTACTACTGTGCAAAACTATTCGGAACTCTTACTTAACTTAATATAGGCAGAGCTAATTCCAGCTTCAAAAGTAGTGCTAAAGAATTTTTATGTGAATTTGGGAGCAAAGTGATGCTTATTTTTCTTCCATTTCAGTGCCCCAAAAGTTAGAATAAGGACTAGGTGTAGGAAATAAAAAATGAGAGTAAGAAAGATGTGAGATTTGGGACATGAATTATTGTTACCTGCATTTTATAAAGAATTGTTATTCTCATTAAGTCCTTTAATTGAATGATAATGTGTGTTAATAATAATCTGTGTGTTTGAGTTAACATGTTTAGATTATTCACAAGTATTTTGACTATATTTTGGTTGTGTTTCAATCTTTTTTTTCCAAAGTAGAAAATGGCTACTGGTGTGCTTTCAGCTAAAAAAAGAACTTGGCCTCATCGTGATTATGGGGTGAGGAAACAAAATGCAAAGAGAAGGGAGTTGTGACTCTGCCACACAAGCAAACCCTGTGCTAATTTCTGGTTTTGTAATTTGGGATACCCCACAGCTATATATACTCCTGAAAGTTTTCCTCAACTACACCATTTACCTCAGCTAGGCTCTCTGTCATTTCAAGTTCCCTGCTATTTCAGATGTAGCATCCCTCTGCCCCAGACTACCACACCAAAGCTCCAATTTTGAGGATGTATATTCTATTGTTACTTGAATGTGTAAGAAATGACAAAAGAAATTGTTTTTCATGATTTGTTTTTGACTATACCGAGAACTCATTTTTAATAATTCTGAGTCATTATTCAGAGTAAAGCATTTGCCTTGTAGTCCCACAAATATTTCCTACACCTACAATTTCAGTCAAATAAAAATTCTAATGTAGTAAATACTATTGTAAGCTTCTTTACCAAACTGTATAATGATGAAAAATTCAGGTATGGCACTAAGAATACAGAATTCTGATTTAAGTAAGCTGTGAAATACTCTGGGGAAGGTACTTTAGGAAGTGATTTGATGGTTGTCATGTAGCCAGGATTAGAATAACTATAAGACAGCTGTATGTATTCCAGAGACTTCACTTACACTGTGATCAAGTTAGTATGCTGGTGGCATATAATATAGAATCAGGGCAGGAACCTATTGAAACAACACAAATCTAATAGTGGATAAATCCAAAAATCACTATGCAGTATGTAATATCAGAATCTGTGTCAATTTCTCACCTTTTCAGGAGAGCTGCAGAAGTGAGCTTGCTCAGTAGAGTGTGGCTGCATGATCCAGCTGCTATCAAGGAAGCCTGTTACACTGGCATTTAAGAACTATCCAAAAAACATCTGAAAGAGGACGAAAAACCATTGCAATATCAACCTATTGAAAAAATAACAGTAAGCCTAACTTCTTCTGCATCATTAGTATAGAATAAATCATACAGGGATGAGGATGATCCAAATGAAGATTTGCTAACATCGTGTAAATAAAATATTCTGCTTAGTTTAATTTGGCTGTCCAGGTTTCCCTGTAATATTACTTGCTAGCTTGCAGTACAATTGCTAGAAAACATCTCCTGGGCACTGGGGTTCCAAAGCAGCAACACCAGGGCTATGCATAGGATCCTAACATAGAATCCAAGTTCCTCTCTACAAAAAGAAAGCTAAAGTACCATTTAACACTCACCATCTAGCAATACGAAATTCCAGAAGGAAAATAAAAAACTTGCAGAGCTGAAACACACAACCTTTCAATATCCTGAATATCACATATCTCACAGCAAGAGATGGCATAGTGCTCAAACTTATGAATTAAGTTGCAAGCATTTAGCTGCTTTTTAAACAACTCTTGAGAAACTTTCCTATAATGGTGGTTACCAAAAACATAAGTTTACTTATACACTGAAAAAATCACTTCTTTTGACAAGGAGCTACATAGAAATCATTTGGAAATACTTTGTCAGTTCACTTGTAAGGTAAACAATGACACTGCTTCATAACTATCTGAAGAGCCCCACAGAGACATTGGTATGTCTTTGATTTATGTCTGATGCCTTTTTGAAAAGCAGCTGCAATCGGGCTACACTTTTTTGCAGTGCTTTGCTTTTCATTAGGAAGGTGGCGTCCTGACTTCATTTGGTTGCTTTTACATATATTTTAGCTTCTAAATCTCGGTGACAGGGAGGAAGGGTGCACGGGGACAGGGCACAGCTTTCAGGACTTTCTCCAAGACCTTAACAACTATATTACTTCTTTATCCCTAATTATGCCCGCAAAATTACGGAAGAACTGCAGGATCTTAAGTATTTTGTCAAAAAAATAAAAATAAATAAATAAAATTGAACCCTCCATCTCAAGCAAAAGGCGCAAGCCACCCCCTGACAACATCCCAGCGAGGGGGGTCACCCGAGCACGGCGCCCAACGGGGCGGGAGGAAGCACCAACCGCCAGCGCCTCTCCCCACACCGGGACCGGGTCCCCAGGGGGCAGCACCACCCAGCCGGGCCGCCTCCCTCCGCGCCCCACGCCTACAACTCCCAGCATGCGGCGGGAGCAGAGCCACTCCTCCCACCGCCGCGGGGAGGACTGGGAAGGGCGCTCGGTCCCCCGCGGGGCGGGGCGCGGCGGCGGGGCCCTCCCGCGCCCAGGGGCGGGGAGCGCGGCTCGGCCCCGCCCGCGGCGCCCGGCGGAGCTGTTCAGCGCCCGGTGCTGAGCCTGCCCCCGGCTCCCGGAGTCTCCGGCGCCTTTCCCTGCCCGCCGCTCGCATGGCTCCGGGGCTTTGAGCTCCCCGCCCGCCCGCCGTGGATGCTGCAGCTGCAGGCGGCCCCGGCTCCGCGGCAGGTAAAGCTCCCGTCCTCCTCCTCCACGCCCAGCCCCAGCACCGCGAGGGGAGCACGAGGAACAAAGCGGGGCAGAGCGCCTGCTGCTGAAGGAGTTTCGGGATTTTAATTGCCGGGAGGTGGGGAAGGGAAAGGGCTGGTTGATCGCAGAGCTCTACCTCGTTGTTAAGGGAGAAAAGGGAGGCGTGATGCTGCCCCTGGAATCGTGTTCTCGTGGTTCAGCAGTGGTTTGCAGGGTTTGTCATACAGGTAGTGCTATAGGCAAGACTGCAAAATGGTTTCCTTGAATACCCTCCTTAGCTGTGGTGCTCAGATGGATTTTGAACAGCAGTAATTTCTTGCTCATTTCTGTATGGATTACTACTGCCCCAGCTGGGGCACACAGCTGAAGGTTAGAGACAGAGCAGCGTGGAGTGGGGTCCTGTGGCAGAAGTGGAAGGAAAAAAATGCCTCTGTATTTAAGGCCAAATGACAAGTTACATCCTAAATGAAGTCAGTTACAGCCAAGCATAGCGCTGCTATGTCTGATGCTCCAGGCTTCCTCTTAGTGCTGGGCAATGAGTAAGGACAGGAGCAAGCACATTAAACATGCACAATCAAGCAGCGAGTGTTCTCAGCTGTGCCTATGTGGAGTAGCTTCCCTCATCAATGGAGCGGTGAGTATTCCTTAACTACCTAAGGACTGTGTGTTTTACTCTAGAGTAGGCTGTAGTTGTATTTGTGGTTGTATTATTTGTGCTGGTAACTGACCAGCTTAAAAATTTTAAGTGGCATGGGAAAGGAGAGGCTGGCAAAAGAACACTCGGCACTCTTCTCAGGTATAGATGGTAAGAAAGAAGTTTAACCTGGGAGATTGCATCCAGCCAGACCAGGAACCTGCATAGGTTGTGCTGATTTCAACAAGAAACCAGGGAATCAAACTAAGGTAAAAAAAAAAAAAAAAAAAAAAAAAAAAAAAAAAAAAAAAAAAAAACACACTACTTCATTTAGAGAACCAAATGCGATCTAATTGGCATATTCTTCACATTTTACTTCTGCCCTTTATCATGAATTTCTTTGTTTAAGGTAACCCCCGCTCCCCACGTTACCATATCAGGTATTAAACCAGAAAGGAATTGCTGGGTTCAGTAAGGCAGGCATTTAAAAGCAAGTTGATGAGGCATCAGTTCCCATGTTATCAAAGATTTTCCCAGTCTGGATTGAAACTTAACACTTCTCATTGTCCCTTACTTTTCATTGAATTAATGATTTTAACAGGTCCAGGTGTGTAATTAATTTTCAGGAGATAATGCATTTGATTCATCTTATCTAGGCTGTAGTTTCAATTTTTGCACTTTATCTTACTAAGAAGATTTGAACAGATTGGGTACTATCTCTCAGTCCTCACGTATCCAGAAAAACTCTCCTCCCAGTAAGAACCCTGGATACGCAGGGCAGAACAGCAGGCCCCTAAAGGTAGCCTTTCAAGTTAAGGATTACAACAGCACATTACTGTAAAGTTAAAAGTCAATTTATGCTTATGACTGGATACAAGGCAGGCTTCCCCCCAGCAGAAATAAAATGTTTCCTGACATGGCTCCTCCCTACTTCTGGCTTTTAGTCTCAGTGCCACAGAAGCCTCAGAGCATGTGATCAGCTATATGTGACTTAAGCTATGCTATTGATTTTTTTCTTACAATGAACGATTACTATGGAGTGACAAGTCAACCATTTTGATGTTAACAGATCTAGCTCTGTTCAGTGCTGGTAACCATAGCACAGAGCCTAACCCACTCTGCACTGTAGCAGCTTGCTTTTAAATTAAAGGACACAAACCTTAAAATAGGTTCTCTTTTTGGGTAGGAATGAAAGAGGCTTAACACTAGAATGGCACTGTAGACATTTCAGTTGCTGCCCCCAATAGTCCTTGAGGAGCCACTGAAATCTCACAGGGGCTAAGCTGCATGCTCTGACCACACCCCTACATTGCCATAATTCATAAACCGAGACTGCTTGCTGCCACATCGGTATTTGTACCTGGTCAGTTAGGACAAAGACAAGGCTCTTTTGTGCTAATGAAGCTTGTACAGCATGCCTTTAATAAGATTTATGATCTTAGTCTTCAAGATATTTTTAAAAGGACATTTCTGTTATCCCAACATTAATTATACTAAAGGCTATTGCAATTAGAACATTTTTTAATTGTTTACATGACAGCTTAGACAATAAAGTAGTATTTTTCTGATGTAGATCCACAGCGACTTTCCCGTCCAGTTATCATGCATTCAGCACAGTACAATAAATCTCAAGTTGCAAGCTCTTCATGGAAATGTTTATCCTCTATAGTAGACTGCTGAAGTCATGGAAATATTTCCATTACACTTAAGCAAAAGTCTATTTTTCAGGAAGACTTGTGCAAAAAAAAAAAAAAGGAAGTATTTGAGAGCCATTGCTATGATCCCACTATACAGCAAGACTTTTTTAAAAGATCAAAATCCATATAAGCATAATTGATATAAAAATCTAAAATTAAAAATCAACATGTTATTGAAAAGCAGAGTAACATGTTTTCCTGCCAACTATATGTGGGAACAAAGAGATGTACTTTCATGAAAGACAGCACAAGTATCCTGCATCACGATAAAATCTTTTAACATGCTGTTTTGTTCCCTGGATTGCCACCGAGATTGTCTATGTACTTTATAGAACCCTAAAGAAAAAAAAAATGTACCATATAGTGCCAGTTTTCTCCTCGAATTCTAGCAATGTTTGCCATTACCTATAACTAATTGTACTTATCCCCATGAATGATGTTAAACTGTTAGTATGATGCTTCCAACTCTGCTCTTTGAAAGCTATTTAAAACACACAGTGCATTAGAGTCACTGAACTGCTTCCTCTTAAAAGAGGGTCTGCAAGCTTTAAGCAAGTCACCAGGATTGCACCTTTCAAATAGCAAGTAATGGTCTCAGTAATTTTTGAAGGTATAGCTCCTAACTTGAAGGCTTACCTATGGATCCTGAATATTTGTGGTAAGTTTTCCACAACACTCAACAGTAAAGAAAGTTACAGATGCTCTCCAAGCACGACTGCTATAATCATGTACTTTTATATACTGCAGTTCAAAGTCACTGTAAAAAACCTGTGAAAACAGACTACAGTTGAGCTGTGACACTGTGCAGAGGAACAGTCCAAGCTGACTACATAATGCTGGCAAGATTTTGCACAGGAATACTCATTTCCATTTTATTTTGAGTTAGACAAAAAGTTTGAGCATTAGCTTGAGGACAAGTATCCATGCTGAATTGCAGTCAAGAAGAAAATGTTGTACTCACTAAGTTCTACTGAACTTCTTTTCTAGTACTTGGGGTGGGAGTAAGGAAATGAAACTCGGTCAGAGGACAAGTCCTACATGTTACAGTTGTATTTATCCAAGTCACCAGATTTCAGCAATTCCTGACTTAGCCACGACAGTGCTGCCCTTTGATGGCTGTCCTGTCATGGTCACCACAGCAGCAGGCAGAATGCTGCCATACCTTAATAAGATGATGTTTGCTGGCCACTTTAAGCAGGAAGAGATAGCTTCATGATTACAGAGAATCTCATTGAAGATGAAGGAGACTGAGAAATTTCTCAGTCTCAATTCTTGTGCTACAAGTCTGAGGTTTAGCAAGTATATTTGAAGAACTCAAAGGAAGCACTTATGTGTGAACTGAGCCCCATCTCCTCGCTGGGAATGGATGCCTGGGCAGCATGCCTGTTACTCCTGTCTGTATGATTATTCCCTCTGGCTGCTGTCCTACTGGGCTTCAGGTTAAATGGCACTTCATAGTTTATGCTCTCCACTCACCTGCTATTCTACAGCTAGCATAGATGTGCTTGGATGAGCATCAATTCTTAAGAACTGCATAAAATAGAAACCCAAAGAATGACCAAATAAGCTATCTCACTTTGAGACTTGTCTGATACTGATATTAAAGAGTTAGATTTTTGTTTTAAACTCCTGCTACTACAAGCAAATTTGTCCATTCCCCTCATGACATGATTTGTTATTTTTGCTTTGGAAGTGTATTCATTTACAGCACCTCAAATACAGAGCAGGGAAATATTTATCTGGCATTCTTAAAATGTGGGGAAACTGAAAAGTGCCCTACCATCACAACTTCTATGTTATTTTGCACTTTAAAAACTAGCATGCGACTTATGAAAGAGCTCTACCATAGAACAAGACTTGTCTTGCAAGACTATACAGTTTTGAGGTAATCCAAAATGCATATACTTCAAATAATTAAAAACATATTTAATCCAGCAATACATTGCCAGAGAACATGTTACAATTGGACAACATAAGCCAGGAGATTCTGACTTAAATATGAAGAACATCAAGGCTTAGACTTATATCACTGTCTCATAGGAAATATACCACAAGAAGTACTACAGACAAGTTCAGCACAAGCTTCACAGAGCACATCCTAGGCATTGCTTTGGGTAGCTAGGCACTGTCTGGAAAAAGACACTTAGGAAAAGGTTTAGCAGGTGATTAGCATATAGTGACACCAATTCCCCTCCACTCCGCAAATCCTTTGTTACTAAAGGACATCAACTTGAACAGTATTCTATTACTGTTGCATCACTTCATAGTTTAAACATACACAGCTCCTTGCATCTGAAATAATAAATGCAAGACAAGTAAGTACAAGACAAGTATTTTCTCTGTGGTACTTGACTTCTGGCAACTACTGTAACTCAAGCACGATCTATTTTGGTATTAACAATAGCAAAAATAACTTCCAAAGTGACAAGCTGTATCTGCCACTTGAAAGTATACAAGCTTTTAATATATTTAAAACCTGACTCAGGGTGAAGAGATAGCATCACAGGATTCCATCTGTCCCTTGACTATTTCTAAACAGGTTAACATTTGATTCCCCCTTCTACATGCTGACAAAGGAACAGTTTACTGCTAATATTAGAAATGTGCAGTTTCTTTTATTCCTTAAGATGAAACTTGCTTCCAAAATTCATGTTTCAGAACCAAGTCTTACTTGTCTTTTTGGTTTTTAAGTTGTCAATGGGAAAAGGGCCTACTTTAATGCTTCTTGAGAGAAAAGGAAGCATCGTGGAGCAGGTGGTAAGATCCAGTGGTAGAGGAGGAAAAAACAAATGAAGTCTACGTAAGAATGAAGGGGAAAGCTGCTTAGTGCCTGCATGACACTTGGGAAGCTTAGAAATTAAGAGCAAGATACAAGACAAAAGTGAATGCAGGACTCAAAAGGAGACAAATCAAGACAGAATACAGGGTATATAGGGAGTTAAATTTGCAAGGACTAAAGATCCTGTATGGTCCAGAATCAAGATGACCAAAGACCATGTCTGGCCCCCTATTTCTAAACTTCGACACAGGCACATACCTGTGGAGGAATCTGAAATTTTTCCTCATTGAAGCATAATAGCACATTACAACCAGGGCTGAAAGTAAAAGACTATCCAGCTGGAGCATAGCAACATTTAATTAGGCAAAAAGTATATTTAACCTATGAAACTGGTTTGAACTAGGCTACTCTTATGTGCCTTACTTTGCACCTTACCACAGAAAGGTGCAAAGGCTGTCATCAGGAAGGTACTGACCCTGCATCAAAATAGCCTGGATAACTACGAAAAACCTAATCATTTTTCCTACTAATATTTTAAGTCAGCATTACCATGTTACAATAGTATTACAGTTAACCCTCAGCCTTTCAAATCAGGCTTTCACATAACAGCTGAATCTATGAATTACCTTAGCCTTCCTTACCTCTTCAATTGTCCATCTGATCACAAATAAGAATGGCCAATGCTGTCGTTCCAGAGAGACAATGTCGTTCACTGAGCAGGCACCCAACTCAATGCCCTGGTACGTTTTCTAACTTGCCATGCACCTGTGGAAAGACACTTCAAGCTCTAACTACTCACTATTGCCAAAGTCATTCTACTCCAGTCAACAGCACAAGTCCTCAGCTGGCTGAGTTAAGCTCCACAGAGCCTTATGTTGTATCTTCAAATAAAGAAATGGCAGAGAGAGGGTCATGAATCCCACTGCACTGCTGGACCCTTGCTCCATTCCCTGCTGTTACCTCTTTTATAGGGAATGTACTTTATTTATTAAACTGTCAAGACTAACCATATTAATTCCTTTCATCAGCTCTAACTAGGTCAATATTTTGTCTACTTTTTGACCCCAGATGATCATTAATCAAGTGACCTTTTACAACATGTAAAACTTCTTTAAATAGAGGTTTTTAGGGTAGACTTCAGTAACTCATCTAATAAGCCGAAGTATGAATCACTGAACTTATCTATTGAGGAAGCTTCCCAGCAAGAGTGGTTAAGAGTTTTAGTGTTATTACCTTGTATTTCACAAGGAAATTTCCTTATTCCTTTGAAGCTAATTTCACACAGAACCAGAAAACCAGAAATGAGAGTAGAACAGACTTCTTATCAAGATTCAACTACCAGAGTATCACAACATGCACATTTTAAAGTCACAGTAAATTCATAGTGTAGCCTAATACTGGAGAGCAGCTAGCCATCAGTTGTGTCAATGTAGTTTCATGTTTGCACCAATGCAGGGTAAATGTTTGACAGGATACATCAGAAGTCAAGTCAATACTAAGTTCTTAAGTTAACTGACACACCTGCTCTGGGTTTGTGATCTACATTTTGTTCATTGTCTGAACTTCTCACTTCAGCCATTTCTATGGACTAAAACAAAAAAACTAATGGAGTGTTCAGTATTTGATCTTTAGAATACACCTTCTGAAAAAGTACTGGTAGCTTGTAACACTTGTTCCTAAAACAGAAAGATGTCTGAACAGCGTGATCACTAGTGCCTGCTGATCTTCTGCCTCTTTGAAATGCCTCTTGAAAGGAGTATACTGTTTCACCATAGGAAGCCATTTTCTTCCCCTTATTCTGCTTTTCTTCCCTAAAGGCTGGTAAGAGTCAGCCTTTCACCTGGCTAGAAATTAACAAAGTTTCAATGGCAGAAGGGAGCAAATGCAAGGACTCTATATATATCTGAACCATGGCTTTTGACAATACTATTCACCTTCGTTGCTTAATACTTAGCAACTACTCAGAGAATAAGATTGTGTCACTAAAAAACAGACTTTTGTGTACTTCAAGTGTGCCTAGTTAACTAGTACAGCCTATATGCAAACAGTGAATCTGCATGTTTGTTTTTGTAGAGTACCCTACCCAAAGTCAGAAGTCTGATTCCAGTTTCTTGCACTTCAGAACACTGCCCTCAAAAAGTTATCCTTCAAATTTTAACTGCTTGTCTTTTACAATTTGCATTTTCCCACATTTATGCAGTACAAGTATCCTAAGGATATATAATAACATGCTGTAATATAATATAGGAGACTCAGTTATTACAGAAGTTACTGTCTTATGTATCTCTGAGCACTGCATCCATGTCCAAAGTCTGAAGATTTGGACACCAAGTCACTTTATGAAATAGCAAAGAATTTTTGAGATGACACAAACGTTTGCAGTGTCTAGATCACTCTTGCAGTAACTGTTCATATCTACACATCTTCCATACCTTAGTTGTCCTTTATCACAGATTTTGAAGAGCTTCCTATCACATCATGTATCTGAATAACCCAATGTGTACCTTTCCATATCTACATGCAAATTGAAGCTGAAGATAAGCAGACAGGGTTCTTCCTCCCTCCCCACAACATTGGCAAGAATTCCAATTATTTATGAGGGTAAGATTTTTGATTGTTTCTACAGATAACATTTTCTTGACTTTTCCAAGAAAACTGCTTGATAGTAAGCCTGCATTCAGTTCCCATTTATCATCACAATCCAATCAACATGAAAGTTACTACTATTAACTAAAGAAATTGTGGTTCACATCAAAATAAGCCACAGTTTATAAACACTCAAGTCTGAATTTGGAGAGCTTGTATACATGAAGATGTTAAGATTTGTTTTGGTCATGCATTAAGTTCACCTAGATTAAGAGCATTTTTTCCAGAATTACAGAATTAGAATAAGTCACATAAAACTGTTATAGAACTATTCAAGAACTCCGTATCTGAACCAGTCTTACTGAATTACTTTATGCTTTTGAAGGAAACACAGACCACAGCTTTGCAATAGTTTCAGTCACAGGTCTGCTTCCAAACATTGTAACCATCTCAGCTCAGTGAGTTTGCCTAGAAAACCAACTCCTCTTTCATTAAAGAACAAAGTAGTAGAACAACTAAAACTTGTGTTGAAATAAAACTGTTACTTTGTTCTTTACCACCTACACTACACTTCCAGTAAAATGGAAGGAATTCACTTTTAAACAGAGTAACTTGCTTTAATCTTTGTTAAAAATAGTCTTTACTCCAATTACTCATTCCAATATTCAGAAAGGTGTGCTGGAAGGAGGGCTAAAAAAAAAATCCATAAAATCCTTTAGTGTCACCAAAAAGCAGCTAATAGAAAGATGCCTGATCTCAATCCTCAGCAAGTAGTACAACTGTGTATTTTCTTTACTTTTCTGGATGGAAAAGAGCCAGTATAACCCTACCAGGGAAGGGATCTTTTAGTTCAAAAGAATTAGCAGCTAGCAGTTGAGGAGTTTTCCATACAGACTACTCCACCATTCACATACTGCTAAGCAAAACTGTTTGTTGTTGTTATTGGAAGTGGTAATAAAAATCTCAGTGAAAAATAAGTGAAAAGAAGATACATTAAAATATGAGTGTGCCCTAAAACATTTCAAAATTTAAGAGGCTGGAAGAAAAACAATGTAGTTCCTGGCCCCTCTGCACAGTTAGCTGAGTGAAATCTGTACTGCTTTGCCACACAGATGAGAGAACAGTTTCAGAACAACTTCTACAGGAGTATCTAATCCAACACAAAGCTGAACTCTACCACAGATGACTGTACCAGCAGAAGGGCAAGACAGGGAGACTCTAGACAACAGATAGGATTCTCTTATCCAAGCTAATGAACTGGCAGAGACCAGTGAAGAAAGATAAGAATCTTGATCATTTAAAATTTCTCTGCGGGCTGGGATATGTCAGCAAACCTAGTCTAAGGTTAAAGACAAATTTAATGGGAGCAACATAGTTAAGTATTACATCCCCTTATCACTGAGAGTGAGAGGAAGGAAGGATACAGGTCATGCTGTGCCTCCCTTAGGGCTTGAGAAAGAAGAGAGAAACCCTGACAATTAGCACTCATAATTCAATTCTGAGCATAAAGACAAATGTTTTGCTGTATACATGCTGGAGATGAAAATCCTCACTGGCCAAAGGACACCCACACCCATCACTTTTTTGTAATGAAACAAAGCTCTGAGCTTTACCTGTAATCTTTTAACACAGAAGTTAAAGATGACAATATAATCCAAAAATAGCACTCCATTGTTTCTAGATCTGGGGAAACTTATCTTATGCCAGCACCAAAGGTGGAAAAAGTACTGAAGAGAGGCCTGTCCTGATAAGGTGCAATTATGCAGATTACTTCCGTTGCTGCCAGGGTATCAGCTATATGATAAGCATTCCTTTGCAAGAACGATGTACAATGGAAATGAAGCATGAGAAGTTGGCTACCACAGACTGGCAGACAATTCCAAATCCAGACTGCTGCAAATGGATGGGCATATCTTAGGTATGAAATTATTTTTATTCACCACAAGGGCACTGAGTTAGTAATTTCAGCTTCTTGTTAAACTATCAATCTTCAGATAACGCAAGTAACAGAAATAATTTGAACTTTTTAAAAGCCTGTCTTCTCATCACTCCTCAGAACCTCCAGCCTTTTACTGCCCTATTATAGCTGCTCACCACAAAACAGAAACATAATCAAGATCCGGTGAAAAGGTACAGGTATAGCTAAGTCTTTATTGAACAAAAGTACATTGAAACTGTTACTGAAAGTTCCTCCAACAGCACACAAGCTGATAATGCACACAAATCTAGCACCTAATACATTACTCTGCATTTTGCTCCTGCACTCATGGGTTCCATAGGTACAGAACACTACCTTACCAGATCACTAAGTCAGCATGAAGTATTCCTCCACATTAACCTATGCTTATACATACCAGCTTTCCCATACAGTCTCTAAAAGTAGTGTGCTACAGTTATTACAAGTTCTTCTGGCAGATTGAGAGGCACGGACTCCAATGTGCAGGATCAAAATCCAAGTTTATTAGGCAAGTATGCTTCTTATGTACGCTAGGCACAGAGGCCGGTAATTTTCTGCTTGTCCTTGCAGCAGGTTTCCCAGTACTCCTTCTCCTCCTCATCTCATACATAACTTCTCTTTACTCTTCCTATGGCTTTTGTCCCACACTTAACCCTTCATATGCTTCAGTCCCCACACCTAACTTGTTACTTCCTTGCTGTAGAATTTATGTTCTCAGTGAAAGCTTGAAGTCAGCATTCCATGTTATTGCCTCCTCCAACATCTAAAGGCAACAAGTCCCCAAAAATCCTGTGCTTTCTGCAGAGCAAGCCTGCACTGAGGAGTGCTGGGAAGCAATCTTCCCAGCTGTGCTCCATCATTTCAACACACACCACCTGCTTGCTTTTGTCACCACCCCCACAGTAATGATGCACAATTTCTTCACCGTGGTCCTTCAAGTTGAGTTTATACATTGACCATGCAGATTTTACATACCAAATAACACCCTCAAAGAAAAAGCAAAAAACAGTCCTAAAAGAAAACAGCAACAAAAATCTAGGCTTCCATTCAGCCCTACTACCTCCCTCAAGTCTTAATGCTTTCCACTGTTATTTTCCCTACTATTTTCTCTCACACAAGCAAGTTTCAAGCATCACAACAAAATGGAGTTTTTAATTTCTGTAAATAATTTTCCATTACATCCATTTACTCCTTCATTTGGTGGTCTGCTAGCAGCTCCTGAGTACCTACAACTCCTAAAAGGGATCTATTATGTAGCCACAAAGAAAGCTTTCCTCTGTGCAGTCAGTTTTTCAAACATATACATGTCTTTCCCAGATCCCAGAAAAGTCCTGACAGATGGAAGAACCAGTAGACAGCTTCAGCCCTGGAAAGGCTACACATTTAACTCTGTCAAGCAGAGATTACAGTTCAGGTTCCATAATCTGCTTCTGAATAGCTACTTCTGGCAATGCTATAGGGCCCAGCTCCAGGTGTCTCCATTCAGACCTTACCTATACACTCTGCACCTGCGCCACAACATAAGTTCCATCATATAATTCATTTCAACAGAATGTGGAAAGTTACTTGACCTAACTTCTTACTGAACCCATTATAAGTAAATAGAACAGCCTGCCTTCATTTTACTAAGTGTGAAAAAGATTAATAGGCTCTACGCAGTGATTTTTCTATTACTTTAGGATGTTGCAAACGAGTACTTTGTTTTTGCAAATAGAAATATTACTTGTTTGGATAGTTTTAACATTGTATTAATACATTTAGATTAAAAACTGAACCAACAACTTCTATACCTTCCACAACGGAAAGATTTCATCAACCAAATGCAAGTTTAGTTCATGCTTCTTTCATTACTTTTTTTTAAAACCTATATTATTCGAGTTTTGACTGGTTTGTTGATGGGAATTTTCTTTGGTAACCGAGGTTAAAGCCCTAAATTTATAAGTCTTCTGAGGTCTAACTTTTTTTTTTTCCAGTGGGTATCAAGAGATTCCTTTGAGTTTATTGGGTGCTAAGTAACAGCTAACACTTTATAGCCTAGCATGTAAGTGGATTTTGTCTGCTCTTAAAATACCCTTCAAAACCACATTCTACTGAACAGTTTTATTTCTCTGTAGCAAGTTTACTGGTTATTTTCAGTTCAATAAGTAAACACAGTCATGTTTACCTAACAGTGTTTCTTAATACAATGAGACTATGTTCAGTTTGAACCCAGGCTACAGAATACAGCCTGCCCAGTAACAAACAGGGAAGATGAACTACAGTTCACTAGCTTCTGTCTACAGCTCTCTTTAGTTTGACTGCTCATTCTTTTTAGAATTAGATATCTGTACCTTCACTAAATGAGAGGAAAAGTTTTAGTTACCAACTCACAGGTGCAGACCACTGGGCATCTTCAATTTTCCTCTGCCTCTCATGGTCATACTTAAACATAAGGCTTGTCTTAAGAACCTCATTTAAGTTGCCTGAGAGAAAGACGTACAAGAAATTCATTATATACCCTTACTATCTGCCATGCTGTTCTCTTGGTTATTTTTTACTTTCTATAACACTACACAAGAAAGACTGTGTCAGTGCCAGAAATACAACGCTATGCATCTTTTACATAGCCTAAGAGCTTTCAATAGCACTGGAATTAAACTGAGTTCTGTTACCAATATAGTGCTACAGCTCTAACTTCCCATCCCAGAAAATACTCATCTATTAAACATATCCTGCCTGTTGTCATACAGATAGAGGTATGCTGTTGTAGCTGCAATGGTTTAGTTTGGAAGCAAGTCTTCCTAGTACAACCAGTCCCTCAGAAGAGGTAGTACTTGACAGACCTAAGTTTATCCTGGAGATCACAGGTACAGTGGAGATATAAAACCCAAGCTTACTAATTATTAATCTTGTAAGCACACTTAGTTTGTCATCTTCTAAGGATCTTTCATAGATGTTGTTTCTCTAATGGTAAGGAAAACTAACATCTAATATGCAAGTCAGCATCCCAGGAGTTTTAATCTTCTGGGGCCTTCTTCACGAGGACAGCTGCCAGCTACGGATGCTTGGCTGACTAATTGGCATTAGCAATAAACAATATTTGAATTTGTCCAGGAAGAGATCAAAGAATCTGTGAAAGGCTTATCAACATACATTAAAAGTCTGATAAGCCTCCATCTTTATTGAAGTTACTGTGCAGTTCATTTTACCTATGAAAATTGCATTGATACCAAGTAGTGGTTTATAATGCTCTAGACACCATCTAGATGAACCTTAGCTATTGACAGATTATGAAACAAGTGTAGTGTACAAAAAGAGGATCTGCTACTATAATAAGTAAGGGTACTATACACTTGGGGCTTCATAAAGCAATTTTGTATCCAGGCTTGACTGGCTTACAAGCAAATAAAAATTATAAAAAAGACTGCTAGATTGTTTAGCAATATGCCAGTCCCCAAGCTACAATACAATCTACCCTACCTATAACACAGATCCTACTACAGAGGAATTGATCTCTAAGTTCTTGACAAAGACATAATCAATCTTAAGTTTTCCGGAGCTATAACATGACTTGTACAATATCTGAAAGTATTTAGATGCTTCTTTCCGGGTTTTTAAAGAATGCAGTTGCTGGAAAACAATGAACAAAAAGCAGACTATACCGTCCTTGCATTCTGACATGCACTTTCCAGACTGAATTCAGAGACAAACTAGGCTGTCAAAGTGAAGAGAATTAACATAAGAATTTCAGGAAAATAAATGAAGCAGTAGACAACAAGCAAGTTGCTAAAGAACCATGATGAAGGCTGGAGGCTGAAGAAAGCAATCCTAAGTGATACACATTAAATAGAAGATTGAAATATAGGATGTATGCGTGCAGTAGCAGTTCTAAAACCTTCTGAATAAAGAATTAACAGCTGATGCTGTACTCAGTAGGACTTGAATCTAGCCTGAGAAAGGGAGCTGAGCCAGCAAGACAGATGGCTGGTGAAGGAACTGACATTGCAAGAGCTGGAACATTCAGTAGAGAGGAAAAACAACAGCTATACCCATAAATGAACTACTGCCAAGCATGTAACTGAGGTGAGAGGAATCATGCGATTTCAACAGTTCTGGAGAACTGTGGACGATGCACTGAATTGCAGGCAGCATACAAGGTCCCGAGCTGGGCAGTGCAGCATCAATGCAGAAAGCAAAGAGACAATGGAGTGATTAAAAGGTAAAGCAGTAGTTCAAAAACAGCTGCAAATAGTCATATTGCATAAGCGATTTCAAAAGCAAGTACTGAAAATGCTCTGTCAACATAAACACTGTAAAGATAAATCTATCACCTAGAATTAATTTGCAAAAAGACAGCTCATTATTCAATAGAAATAACCATGTCAGATGCTAAGAAGTGTGAAAAAAGAAACCAGATTTAAAGCTTGGCTACCAAGAAGAAAATTTCCACAAACCTTTAGTTTCTCACAGGCGTTCAAACACTTAGTACAATCCTCTTTTCTTTATACTTACCAGAAAAAAAACACTTCTGAATATTTGACCATACAAATTCTTAGAAATAGAGCAACTAAGATGTATAGGGGGTGGGGGTTGCAGGAACAAGCAGCTTGAGAATTTTACAGCTTAGCAATACAAAGGGAGGTGTCCCGAAGTCTCATGAAAATTGATACCAAATTTATTAACGCTTGTTGGTAATCGGAAGTGAGAGTTCTGAGAAAAATGGATAAGTATAATAACACCCCAAATGGGCATCTAATAAAAAACAATCATTTCTACTGATTAGGCAATTTACTTATTAATTACTTTTCCAACTCATAACAAGCTGCCAATCACTGATTACAAGAAAAATTACATCTTTCTTTTGATTTCTCTGAATGTGTTTATGAATCTAATATTGTGTTACTACAGATACACACTTCAGTACGTGCTGTTTTCATTAAACGCGTTTGTATTGCATAACATTACAACTGTTTAAGACATACAGTTAAAGAAAGTCCACTGTTGAAAACAGCTCTTCCAAAATTCTTAAAGTTTTACTGAAATTTTAACCACGATCGCAGAATGGCTGTGGCATGGACAAAGAGTATTAGAAATCCCGTCAAATTTATTATAGAATAAGATTATCTTTCTGGTATTCAGAAAATTAAATTACTTTCCAAGATGCAGAAAGATTTTTAATACACAGACCAGGCAACCTAATTAAATAACAGTATGGGATGGCTCCAAAACATTATAGATCACACGTTAATGCAGAAAGCCAACATAATTATCAAGTTATCCATCCCAGACTTTTGGGTACATAAAACAGATTTAAACAAGTCACTAATGTAATTACAAGCATAAAAATCAACATCTGAATGACAAAAATAAGTCAATGCAACTGATAAAGTTAATTAATATGCTTACAATTCAGAGAAAAAAAATGCAGTACAAGAGTCATCATCAATAAGACTACATAAATATTTAGAGAGGCAGGTAGTATGAGCTTTACATGAAACTGTTCTTTCTGAAAAATAGAAAACTTGAGTATTCAAGGGAAGCCTCTTCCACTGAGTGGAAATAGGCCTACAATGAGGTCAACCACAACACTCCCTCCCCCCAAAATACCTACATTCAAACAAACAAAAACAACAAAAAAAGTTTATATCTAGCGATAAATCAGAAGTTAAAATACTCTTCTGTAGAATCTCCCTTTTTCTGTCCATCTTACGTTCCATTTTCCTATACTTCTGTTGCATCCCAATTCTGCAGGAAAGCAGCATTAACATGAATCAGCAGTAAGAAAGCCATCTCTGTTACAAGGCGATGCCAGGAGGTATCGCATAAAAATGCCAGAAGTTCAATCAGGTAACACGAGCAGCTCTTCCGCATCCCAGAGAGGATTATTCACATAATGCAGTCAAGTTCTGCCAGGCTTACCCTCAACCCTCTTACTCCACATCTCAGACACTTTCAAATTTGAGAAGTGGGAAGAGCAGGGTAGCAGTTAGTATGCTAGTCAGGCAGTTGGCCTGCAGTAAAGATAGCAAGATGTACTCATTGTCATCATCAGTTAAAACTTTTTTCCTGATTTAAAAACTGACTAGGATACTAACAGGCTTGCTACATAATGTTAGAAAGATACATAAGGTAAAACAAGACTAATCCTCCAGAGGGCACTGATATTTTACTTCAGAAACTAACATTAAACACCTGCAAACAAATATAACGTAGTGAAGAGCAACATGTGGTTTATACCTTATTTGGGGACCACAGCTGATGCACAACTCTTCACTAAAGTAAGGCGAGCAGGAATATGCATGCAAGGCAGCTGTTCATCTAACCCCCAACCTTACAACTGCGCCTTCTTGTTGAAGAAAGGGGCCAGGGCCTGCTCTACCTCACTTTTACCACCAGAACATACCCATCAATTTTCCAGTAGACTTTACAACACCCAACTAGGCTAAAGCGACTTTACCGAGAAGAAAATATGTGGGGATAACAGCTGAAATCCAACAGCCACAAACTCCCTTGCCTCCTAGAAACAGGACGCCCCACCGCCATTTTGTGCTCTCCTCAGCCTCGCAGCCCTTTCAGCGTTGCCCTCGCCGCTGCGGGCGCTTTCCCCTCGTGCAGGCGCCCTTGCTGCCGAGCAGCCAATCAGGGCGCGGGTGGCGGGAAAACTGTTCCCTCGTCGCCTCACCTGGTGGAGGTCGGCTGCCATTACAGCTTCGTGTGAGGGCTGTAGTCGTCGGCACATCAGAAGGTGGGGGTCGTAGGCAGTAACTCAAAGCTTCCTTCTCTCCTTTCTATCATCTTTTTTCAAGTTGGTCTTGTAGAAGGAGGAAAAAAGAAGGGAGAACTAAAGCTTCAACGAGTGTGGGAGCAGCGGCAGCTGAGGGAGAGGCAGCTGACAGGACTGGGAGGTGTGAGGAGTGGGTGAGCTGGGAAGGTGAGGGCTGTGGTTGCTAGGGTTCATGGGGTGTCCTGCCTGTCAGAGGGGCTGGTTTCTCGTCCTAAAGCTCTGTTGGTTCTCTTTCTCCAGTGTCATCCATGCAATTAACTGTGCTGGGCAGTATGCAGCAAAGGTATTTCAGTGTCAGGTGCTTTATTATTATTAAAAATATGAATATGTTTTTTCCTTTACTAAGTAACTAAGTGTTGTTTCAGGTGAGAGGTTCTGTAAAACATTAAGGCTTTGTTTTTATCCCCAAGCAGCTCCCCACCCACCTGTACAGAGCTGAGGTCAGTTACTGGTCTTGCAAGGGGAGGTCTGAGGCCAGAAGCAGGGCAGGTGTGCTTGCCTGCAGTGCACCTCTTGAATGAACAGCCTATCTCACAGAACATGAGTAAGTCTTACAGGGCGATTTATTTCTGCAGAATTCACTGAAAAATTAAAGAAACACAGCTTGTCTGTCCTCCCCCTGTAAGTGGTCAACCTGTAGTCAAGTAAGTACTCTTGATTCTTGAGGGAGGGCTGGGGTGGAGCTCTCCCATATGAGTCTCTGTTGGAGATTTTGCCCAGACAGTGGAATTTAGGGGCTTGGGATCAAATTGATTAATTATTCTGTGTTTTGTTTGCTCAAGGGGCAGGAAGGAAATGTTAAATTACACCCACTTGAAGTTCCTTGCTAATGAATAAGTTAATTATACGCTAGGGTGTTAGAAAGATTTTACATTAAGTCCCTGATGTTTTTGTTGTCTCATAAGAATTACCTTTGTTTAAATAAGCTAGAATTAACATCTCTTCTTAAAAAGCCTATATTTTAAGTGGAGCAAAGAGAGGTTTTCTGAAGGAAATAACATGTTTAAATTTGGGGGGCAAGGGGTAGCAGTAAAAATTCAAACATCTGTACGTTGGTTTTCACACACATCTTTTAAAGGCCAGAGTTTCTTCAACCAATGCTTGTAGACTTCTTATAATTATATGCAAAGACATCTGATGTTTCTGCTTTTTCTGTAGAGTAGTTCAGAGAACTAATGGAAATATAACTTTCCAGTTAAGTAACTATGAATTAGACAAAACTGTCATTTCAGTTTTTCATTTGAACGCAAAGGTAAGCCATCACTCTACCTTCAAGTATCCTCAGTCTGAAACAAAGTAACAGTGGAGGCAATTCCAATTATGAAACAACTTTTATTGATGTCTTTGGGACCAAGAGTTGTGCTGAAAGCAGAACTTGAGCCTTGGTATTCCATATTTGATATGAAATTTCAAAAGTGTAAAAGCTTCAACATGTACAAGTCAATCTCATTTTGCATAACAATTTATTTTAGGAAGTGACTCCTGGAGTATGCGTTAAAGAAAAGTGATACCAGCCTAGTGCACTTCAATTGCAAATGGCTGTGTTCTTTGGCAAGACATATAAATTATCAATTGGATGAGTATTCTATTGTTGTACCTATTGCCAGTGTCTTGTATGCTCAGCACCTTTATGTTAATTCAACCTGGTTTGATTACAAGAAGAGGAAGGTGTGAGGAAATGCTGCATTTTCTTTCAAGCCAGCTCACTCTTACTGTTCAGCTCACTGTCTAGCAACATGCTAAGCTGACATCAGTGAGGAACTAGCAAACAGAAAAGGTGCTCAGTTTTGGCTCAGAAACAATAACGTGCAAATAAAACGGTCTAAAACCAAGTCTGTCCAACGGACAGTGCCAATAAATACAGCAGTAGTGAACTTTGTCATTTAAAGTAGGCTTATTCTGTTAAAGATTGCCTCTTGCTTTGCTCCATCCCTGGCAGAAACAGCATCCCCAGAAGTCCCCAAAACCTTCAGTGGCTGCAGTGTTGTTTTTGAGTGTATGGCATCAGATTTTTAAAAGCAAGCACCCAGGATTTTGAGTACTTGGCATCTATAATTGGGGACAGATTTTCAAAAGAGGCTAGCGCTGATTGTGCTGAGCTCTACTGAAGATTTGTCCATTTTGATTTTGTGTCTAACTGAGCTGATCTGTTGAAAATCTGCTCCCTATAGCTAAGCCTGACATTCTTAGAATGCTGTGAGGGCAGTAATAACAAGTAAAAAAACAAACAAAAAACAGACCAAAAAAACTGTACAACTGCCTTCCATTTCAGTAGCTCAGTGCTGCCATCCTGCACAGAATAGGACAGGTTTTTGCTCTCTGGCAATTAATTTTCTGTATTGAGACCAAATTTAACACTGAATGTATCTTTATTGTTTTGCCCACCTCCATTCTGGCTGTGCGTTTATCTAAAGTATAAGCCTTTGTGAAAAGAAGGCTGCTGGTTATAGGAGTGCAAAAAGTCTTATGTTATTGGGATAGTACAGGAATTAAATGTTTTAATGAAAATTTACTTAAGTAAACATTAATATTGTGAGTTTTGAGATAACCACCACTGTTTCTAGAGCTGTACTGCCTTCTGGCCTATAAAAATATTTTATAAATATTTTATCTTAGATTCTCTTTCTATGTAATCAACAGTGCAATTTCTTCTGAGTTTGATTTAGACTGTTTGATTTAGCAATTTTGAGCCCTGTATAAAAATAGTTACATCATTGGTAAAATTCATGTTTCATGTTGGAAAAAACTTGCTTCAATTGTCCAACATTTTTACTGGCAGAGCAGTTACAGGGTCTTAATATTGAGTTGTGTGATTTTTCTGGCTACTTATTTGACTTACTGCAGATTCAGACACTTTAGAAGATTTCTAGTTCCATTTTTGAATAATTCCTTTCATTCAAAAATTAATTTAGTTGTCCATTCACATTTTTTTTTATTCTTGGCCTTGTCTGTTAAAAAATAACTGTCTAATATATATATATATATATTGAATAGTTAAATAATTTTTACATGTTTGGTTAGTTTGTATTTATGAGAAGTAGTGTCTGCAGTTATTGTGATTTACATTAAAGGATTTAATATTGTACTTAATGTTATGACATGACTGATAATTACGAATTTGCAAAGCTAAGTAATTTCTGTGCCAATTTGAGCCACAGAAAGATAGTTCCTTTAAGTTCAGGTATATTTTTATTCTTTCCTTTGCAGTCCCATGTGCCTTGCAATGCCTAATTAGTGAATAGAAGCTGTGTGCAATGTGCTCATTTCCCAAGTGGGAATGGAATACGAAATTTCTTGTAAAATTTTTTAGTCCTGCTTGCTTAAAAGCATAAAAATAAATCTTGATCAACTTCATTTGATAGAAAATGATTTGTTATGGAAAAAGTAAATCCTCTGTGTTTTAAATGCAGAGGAACTTAGCTTGGCTTTTCTGTAATAATTTAATGTGCCTTTAGACAGAACTTTCTGATACACAGTCTCTATCACTTGATGCTTGCATAAACCCTGAGAAAATCAATTATTATTTGTTGCAATGGTAGAAACAAACCAATATTTTTTTCTGTGGACTTTTGAGAGGTAAAGAAATTTTCTTGCAATTAATTAAGATGTTTTCCTTCGTTATAGTGCGGTAGTATAAAAGACAAAACAAATCAAAGTTCCACTGGGTTTTCACTTATATTGTAGTTGTTTTGTGCTGTGCTTGCACAGTTTAAAAATGGAGTCTAAGTAATCTAGATTAAGCAGTCTATAATACCCTAATTCTTGTGGATGAGATACCTGCATGAATGCTGTTGTTGTGCTGATAGAGTAGCTGAGAGAATCCTTAGAAAAACATGAAAATGAACACAAAAAGGCTACACTTTAGTCAATAACTGTCAGAGATTCAGAAACAGACAAATAAAGGTGATAAGGGTGAAGAAAAGAATTGGTGAGATAACTGCTTTACAAACCTTTCATGAAATTGAACTAGAAACCTAGGGTATTATTCTGTTTCTAACCTGTCCATGTTAGTTGGAACAAATAGTAGGCTTTTAACAAAACTTGGTTAATTAGAATAGTATGGTGACTGTACAGATTGAAAAAACTAGCACAAAGAGAACTGCCCATGAAAACTGTCACCACTGTGAGCTCCAGGAGCAGGTTCTTCTGTTTTGCTTTGGGACCAGACTGCTTTTATGGAGACTCTATTCAACTTGCAACTGCTTAACTGAGATGATACAATGTTATCCTGTTTTTGTTAGTGTCAAGAACAAACAAGTTTAATTAATGGCTTTTGATAGGGCTTTGAGGAATATTCTCATGTTCATTGTAATCATGGACACAAAGTTCTGGAATTTTAGTGTTGCATCCTAATAAGCAAAAGTAGTATGTGCCATGGAGTCAAAGTGAAATGCAGAGTCTAAAATTTTCATTATCAATTTCATGTAGCTACTGCTAATGCATTTCTTTCTTTTTTTTTCATCCTTTCTTTATGTGTAGAACTTGAACATTAAACTGTTCTTTCATATAGAACTTGAACATTGAACTCTCTAGACTCTCGCATAGATAAGTTCACAGCAGTCACAAGCCTCATTTTGGGCAAAGGATTCTTCATGTACTTCTGATGAGACACAGCTTCCTTTGTCACGCTTTTGGAGGGGGGATAATTTACCTTTATTCTACATCTGTAGTTTATTCTTTTGAATGTCTTTCTGCAAATGAAGGTTTAATTTGCTGAGGCTAGTACAGTGAATCTGATTCAACTCACACCTCACTGACGTTGTGAGCCTATTATGGCATTATTAGTCTCCAGTTATAGACATGAAGGTAAGAAATGACCTAGTAATGAAAGGTACATGCCCAGCACGGTGTGACAAGAATTTAAAGGAGGCAGAAGTATATATAAAAGGAGACAAAAATATATATTTATGATGCTGATATCAGAAGGCCACTTTTGTAAGTGGCTACTCTGAAAGCGTTCCCAAGTAGTAGTAATTTCCCAAGAAATACTGTGCCATCACCTGTTCATCCAGGCTACAGACCGGAACTTGTCACAAATGCAGATGTGTACAATGTGTATATTTTGATGTACTGCATAACATTTTTACTGAAGTAATGTAAAGCAGTTTGATATTACAATGTTTATTTCATTTGTCAGAATAATGTCTAAGTTACACTTGACAAAAAAATCGCCATGGAAGCATATTTTCTGCTTTGGTGTTTGATGTGCTTTCAGTTTTGAAGATCAAATATTGCTTATTAAATGGTTTATTTGTGGTCTAGAAATCTCAAATATTTACTAGCATTAGTATAAAATCAATGTAACTGTCTTGTGTGATTTAAGATATCAGAAAATATCTTTGTGCATTTCCAAAACATCTTTCTCTAGTGTGAGTAGAATTTTGTCAGACTGATTGTTACAAGATCCTATAGGATTCATTTTTAGAGAAGCTCCTGCCTGCTTTAGGATCACTTCACTGTGAGATTACTGAATGTGCCCCAGTAAACTAAAAGGATTAGAGGAAGCAGAGGGGTAATAACTGTCAACAGGAGGCAGAGTCCATATAAATTACAAGTGTAGTACCAAATGTTTTAATCAGTTGCTTTAAAAGTATGAGTATTTCTAATCTGACAGAAAAAAACAGACCCACAGTGGACTGGTGGCACAAGAAAACAGAATGAACCTCAGAAGCAAGGAAGTATCTCTTTTGGTAAATAGTGAAATCTAAGAGAAATGGCAGAAATCGAGGCAAAAACTGCACATTCTTTTCAGATAATGCGTATTAAACTTGAGATATGCTGAGTAAGTTATTTTGACAGAGGAAAGGATCCAGAGCAAAGTGAATCGTAAAACTGTTGACTTGCAAAATAGCAAGTAATAGCCAGTCTCATCATACTATTTTTGTGCTTTTTCCTAGTTTATCTTCAAATAGTCACATAAACCTTTTAAAGTTGTCAGCTATAGTAATGTGCCATGACACAAAATAGTATTTGGGGGATGCAGATCGTATTCAGTTTTAAGATGAATCAGTGCTGCTACACAGATTTTAGCAAGATTGATTCCTTGGTTTGGTTACAAGTGCAGGGTTGATTGAGGTGCAAGTATCAGTATAAGGGATACAGGGAAAAAGCGTGAAATGAGGAAGTGCAAGACAGTCCTTTCTGGTGGCTGTGCAGGTTCACAGTGGCTTAGTTAAACTTTCTGCAAACGTGAAAAATGGACTTGCACATAGTTACTCCTTGCTGTTTGGAGTAGTTTATTAAATTATTAAATGTCATGTTGCATTTAAATCTGTCCAGTTTTCTGCTCTGGTTTGCTTTAAAACCGGAAAAAAATCCCTTAAGTGTTCTAGGTGCTATGGAGACAGTGCTGATGTCAGAAATGTTTGCAGTAGGGGCCTGGAAAAGGGAAACAGATGTCTGCAGTTACAGTGGTTGGCTGCTGGTGCATAATATAGAGCATTGGACTGCAGTTCAGAAGTGCTGAGCTAGTGATGGATGTGATAGACTGTTGGGAAGTAGTAGAGCTTGTGGAGAGACAGCGGTTGTTAGCTTACCACAGTGCTGTGTCACTGAAACTGCTGTGTGGTGTCGTGCTGTGTCCACACAGAGCTGAGCAGCACCATATGGCTGCATTAGCTTGAACTGGTGCCAGCTCAGGTGTCTGTATTATTTGCAGACTTGGGCCAGATTAAACTGCCTGTTCAACTCTCATTCCTTCTGTCATGCTATATGATGAAGTACCTTTCTGGTACTTTGCTTATCTTGACCTTTAGAAATCTTTATTTTCTAGGTGGCCCCTCAACTCACAGGGCTTTTGTGAAACCTGAGGAACCTGAGGGTGAAGAGAAGGGATAGAGGTGGCTTGAAGTGCCACTCTTGGTTGGGGGGGGGGGGAAGCTGTTTTATTTTAAGCAATGAATTCTATGGAAAATTCTATGTTGTTGCCATTAATATCTTGCTACAGTATCTTACACTGAACTGGGCCAAAATGCCATTAATATCTTGCTACAGTATCTTACACTGAACTGGGCCAAAACCAGGTATCAGAACCCCCCAAAAGCTTTCCAAATCCCAGACTTTAAAATCTCCCTCACTCTGAGAGAAATCCCCTCCTCTACACACCTTGAATCCTGTTTTGTGCAGATAAAATCAGTGCAGAACTCTGTCATGAGTCATTACCTTGGATATTGAGTTAGCCACCCTGCATGATTTCTCTACACGTCTCTTTAAGTACAACTGTGGCAGAACCTTTCCTGCCAAAAACAAGCTGCTTAGTTGTGGTCTGCTCTGCCGTATCTATTGCCTCACTTGGTGTTAGTTTTTATTCTGAACAATAAATGAGCAAAGTGTCTTTATTGCTTATTTGTCAAGCTTTCTAACAAGCCTTTTCTGTTTCACTTTCCCTTGTGGTTAGGAGAAGCTGCCTTTAAAAATCCCTTGAGTCATCTTCCTTTCAAATCCATCTTTTGAAGCTTTCATTTGCTGTGATATCTATAAAGTTTTTACAGCAATTAAACAGTGCTTGTCATCATGTTCAAAATTATCTTGTTTCATGTACTTTCCAGTCAGTCTGTGCTGTTCTCTAAAAAATAAAATGATAGATTCTATAAGCTTCCTTCTAAAAGCAGTGTCCAGGCATTCAGGCAGAGGCCTGTAGTATCAGCTCACTTTTAAATAATGAATGAGATTTTAGAGTAATTTTTATGTCAATCTCATTTCCATATTTTCTTCTGCATATATTTGTCCATATTCACTTACACAAAAAGTATCTGTGTGAGACCTGTGCTCATTGTCCTAACAGTATTTCTGCATTTGGACTCTTCACCCATCGATACTGCCATCATTTTACTGTAAAAAGGGAATATACTTTAAAAAAAAAAAAAAAAGGTAGGTAGACTTTTTATAGACTGTCAAGTACGAATAGGTTCAAGGCAAAACCAATAATAATTTGCATGTAGTATAAGCTCATCTAAGCATGTAGTATGGAAATCACATGCTGCTTAGTGAATGTGAAAGTACAGCCCTGATTGGAATGATATTGAACTGTTGAAAAGAAAAGCTGTTGGAGAGGAGTGTGAGAGAGAAGGAAAAAAAGGTTTCTAGTTGTAAATTACTTTTTGATAGGAAGGTAAGAGTAAGGTGCCTTCAGGGATCATTTCTTCATAATGAAATGTGCATTAACATTAAAAATATGCAATCATTTTTAATTAGGCTTACGTGTCTACACTGCAAAGTTCAAGTGTGGTTAGTTTTTTTTTGTTGTTGTTAATGGTATTTAGAGCACCAGTAGCATTTACCTAAGGTGGAATGGGCTGTGTGACAAAATGATTCTGTGCTCAAAAGCTGCAATTATTCTGTAAAATTCAAAATCCAGAATTCAAGATTAGAAGAGGCCGAGAATTTCTGCATTTGATTGGCTCAGGCTGAAAGCTAGAGGAAAAAGTGGTTTGCCTTTTATGCATTCTGTCAGCTACAACAATGCTAACCAAGGAAAGTGTCATCTCCCTAGAGTCTCTTTTCAGACTGAAGTACTGTAGGGCAATAATGAATCTCATAAGAAATTCACGATTGGAACAAGCAGTGTTTTGCATATAAATGTTTCTAATGGAGCTATGAACATCAGACTTCTGCTGTATTACTTTGAAAAATACCATGTGAATCCCTGTAGCTTTTAGTGATTCAAGATGTGAAAGGTGTTATTTATTTTAATTTTTATTATGTTCCTTATAAAATATTAAAGAATTCCTTGGCATCAAAAAGTACTGTTAGATTTTTAAGGCTGTACAGAAATAGTTTTTATAACTTCAAAAGCTTAAGTTGCTAATAGATGACATAGAAACCGTCATTAGTGGAGAACAATGCCTACTGGTTTCCTGCACAGAAGCATCTACAGGTTAAGTAGATTAAAATGCAAGAAATACATACTTCTAGCAGTAATGTCAAACTGATTAAATTTTCAAAGTCATACTTTAGAGCCCCAAGCACGTGTGTGGCAGTTTTGTGTTTTGTTTTTAATTTATTCTTATTTTTTCCCAATTTATCATCTGTCACTATCATTTGGTCCTATACCACACATAAATCCAAGTCATCTCTGCAGCCATCAGGAGTAGACTCATTGACTTTTTTGAAGAGAGTTGAGATTCATATAATTGCTGGAGCTTTAGAAGATAAAAGTGTTTTAGGGGTTTTTAATGGTAAGTCTCCAAACTTTGCTCACAAAGTTTACTCTTACAAAGTCAAAGCTGGCCTGAGATTCTACAACCACATAAAACTGAAACAAAACATTTATGTTCCTTGGAAATTTCAGGAGCTGAGTTTGTGCATAGATTTTTCAAATCAAGGAAATGTTTTTAGTGTTTATATATATATGTATATGTTTTTTCAAATCCTACTATTACAAAAAGCTACTATAATGCTTGGTTTAGTAAAGCAGGAATAAATGGTAACTTGTATCTGTTTTTGTTCATTGTGTCGGCGTGACCCTATCCCTTAGCCTGGAAAACGAGCCTTGGTGATACCAAAAAAGGATTGCTATCTGCTGCAGGGAAAGACTACTGAGAATAAAAGAACTGACTGTGGAAGAGTTGTGTTCCATTAGAGCATTGGTAGAATTAGCAATCCAACCTATTTTGCAAATAAAAACATCATTGCACCATGTTGTCTTTATGTTCCAGTGATGTTGCCTGAGTAACTTATGACAAAATACAGTGGGATTTGCGTTCTCATAAATGGACGTATTGTCTGTAGGCTGTTTTTTATGGTTCTGCAAAATATTGGCAACAAAAAGTTTCACATCTTCTTGGGGGCATAACTGTGTATCATGCATTTTGCATAACAATTTCTTTCCGGTTAGTTTTTCATTGGAAATCGACTGTCAGCTGAAATGTCAGTTGCTCAGGAGTCCATGGCACTTGTTGCAACAGCAAGGGGCTGAGGACCTCAAATGAAAAGCACTAATTGCTTTCTGCAGCATATTTTCAATTACTATTAGGGAGTACTGTAGTGATGTCTGCATGTTACTAAATGTTGTAGTTGGCTTTTTTTCCCTTCTTCCTCAGATAGCTGGGTTCCGTCAGAGACTGAAAATGTTTTTGCCTGAAGTCAGAACAGATTCTGACATGGCTTGCGTTAGTTAGCACTGATTTTGCTAGTATTTGGTGGCAAATATTACCTAGTTACTAGCTAAAAATAGTGTAGAATCCTTTGAGATGACATTGTTGCTTTAAAACTAAGAAGATTGTGATTTCAAGGCTTAATGCAAGTCTGAAACTGGAGGAAGTGGTAAATGGATAAGTTGGGCAGGTAGCCCTGAATTTCTGAAGTGTGCAGGTGTCATCTGTTTTGCCATATGCAACATGTTTATCAGAGATCTGGCTTCCAAAATCAAGTTTATTTTGGATTTCCCTCCTGGACTGTTTTGATGACTTTATATGAAGCTCTAAATAAAGGAAATGATAAAGTCACATCTGACCTAAATCTGCCTTTTTCTTTTAAACTGTCAATGGCAAATAGTCACCTAAAGAAAACTTGTGTATAAGCTGGGGTAGCACTCTGGCTTTCAGAACCAGAAGAATTTACAAAAGGTTAAAGGTCACAAATACTCATAAGAACGTTTGCTGTTAGGCTCTGTTTGTTGCTGCTAAGATTTAAGTGTTCTTTGAAATGGTTGTGGTACAATTGGGAGCTCCCTTTTGTATGATAAATCTCTTTCATGCTTTTATCAGAAAAATTGGTGGAGAATACCAAGTATCCATGCGAGGTGTGGAGAGAACACATGGGGAAATGAGATACATGTTTAGCTTGAAAGACAGTTGTTGATGTTGTGGATGGGTTTTTGTTTGTTTTTGACATATAAGGAAGTTTAGTTATGGCTTTGTTTCAAGCATAACCACTCTATCACATTATCTCGTTTTTGGCCACTGATACTCACCATTGTATCCTTCACTCTTCACTGATGAAAACTGAAAGAGAAACAAATGAGATAGAGTTAAAACTACCCTTACTACTTTTAGTGACTTCAGTGTCCTGTTTATCAACTAGAGAAGTCAGGTATTTCCAAGTGTCAGATCACCGGATGAGTGTTCTGTGAGACATAGTATACCTTTTCTCACTGGAATGGTGACATCTCATGAAACTAGCAGACTTCGAGTTACAGTTCCTTCCATCTGTCTGGGAAGAAAATGGAAATTTACATGAGAGCTTCCTATATCTAATCCCTATTTCAGATAGCACTCTGTGTATTATGCTTTCTTTTCCTTATTAAATCCCATTTGAAAGATTTTGCTGGTTTCAGAAATTATTTCTGCTCTACTGTTCACTTCACAGTCCCTCGCTTTGCTTTTATATAAATCTGACTTCTGAAAAAGTCTGTTTTTCAGACTGAAGCAAAATAAATTTTTAATCTCTGCAGCTTTTTCCCTTTCATATCTGTCTGGAGTCTTAATTCTTAGTCTTAATCCTTGGTGTAAAGAAATGGTGATATTTTAATTAATGAGGATGGTTGAAATTCACATAATTTACACTGTCTTTATATTTAAATGTGGTTCCAGGAAACACAGAAGAGGCTTAATGGACTGAATGTAAGATTTAGGAGTTGGATTCTTTCCCTGATGTTACCACACGTTTTCTTTGTGTGACATTTTGCAAGCTTGTTCTTTGCTGCCTTTAGAAATGCTCAAGAATTATCTGTGGAAAATGTACCAATTTATACAGGATGATAATTACAAAGCATATTTATTGTTTAGCTTTTTTTTCAATTATATCTGAGTTGTGTGAGGCCTTGTGCTGTCCTTCTCTATGAAAACTTTATGTTCTTAACTACTATTGCTTGCTGTGAATATAAAGTTGTTCTTTAAATACCATCACAGTATTTTTCTACAGTTGAATTACAGTTAAAATGTTAAAACTAGCATGGATTAATTAGGAAAACTGACATTTTCTACTAATATCTTCAAGAGGACAAGGACAAAGAAACAGGTGTTCTGGCAAGGCAAAAGGTTCAAAATAAAGTAGTTCAAAGTAGTTTCAAAATCCATGGAAAACACAGAGGTTATATTTTGGGTGGAAGTGATGTTATTATTCAACTTCTCTAGCTTTATGCAACTACAGTATAAAGACATCGTCTACATAGCACTTGAGTTAATCATCTGAGCAACCTTTATGGTGAATGGAAAGACATAAGCACTTCTGCGTACAGTTCATTTCAGCTTTGTAAATCTGAGTGAAGAATCCTACTTTGAGATCAGAGCAGTCTGCCCTACTATGCTCATAAAACTTCCTAGGTATATTTGTAGGGGAAAAAGAGCACAATGCATTTGGCTGTGGCTTACATCACTTCAGTCAGTGTTTAAACTATATACTTGTGTCCTGAGTATGCTTAAACATAGAACAGGTTCACTTTGACTAAGTTCTGTCCAAAAATGAATTGTTTGTAAGAGCCTGCAGTAACTAACATATAGCACAGCTAAACAAATGGCTGTCACTTTATCATAATCAATTTTTGGTACTGGCAGGACAGGGTTGTTTTATCAAGCATGTAACATAATTCTTTGATTATTAAAGGTGAAGCTCTTGGTTAGTGATTTGCTGTATTTACCCTTTCTTCTTTACTGTCAGGTGGATGATGATGTGTTGTGTTAATTCTAATGCTTGTGCTAAAGGCAACAATTAATTAAAGTAAATCAGGATTAAAAAAATGAAGAAACCAAATGATTAGGGAAAGAGGGCTTTATAGCAGTACTTAAAAGCTATAGCAGACATGATTTCTGATATAAATAAGTAAAGTTGCAGTTTCCAAACGATAGATTACTCTTGTCTCGTTCTGCTGAGTTGAACTTTGATAGGAAGTGTAAAATACTAAAGGAATCGATGATTTCTGAATCTTTAAAGACAGGTACCTGTCAGGTTATGAATACTGAAAATTTGGAATGATCATTACGAATAATTTCCAATTCATGGGTCTGGTTTGTATGATCAACATTAAATGCTTTTTGTGGATTTCCTTAGCCCTAATCAAAAAGCAGCACTACATGTTACTGTCAGATAGCTCTTGTCCCACAACAAACCATGTTCACTTTGCAGAAGGGAAATAAATGTGTGAGCCCTTTATTTATCATGGTCTCTCCTCCTCCACAAGTTGTTAAACCTGTTAATATGGGTGATGTCCAGTGATGGTGAAATCTTAAAGACATGAATTTCCTACTTCTGTTTTCAGCTGGCATAACGTTAAGATCTTTTTATAAAAATAAATACAAATTGCTCTGTGTTGTCTGATAAGTATTAGGGAAATAAAATAACTTCATATTTAACTCAGTTCGCATAAACACTGAAAATGATAAATGGCTACATCTTCAAGCACTTCTTTTGTTTTTAACTAATACTAATGTGCTCGCTAAGGACAGGTGAAACTCAACATTTAGTGTTGGATAGAATGAAGGGAAAATATTCTGTAAAGGGTCACGCACATGTGCATTTGAGTTACAGAGAAGTACTTAGATTGGCAAAGCAACACCATCCCGCTGGTACTAATGTGATGCTGAAGATGATTACAGTGCTGTGTATTTGTGTACGTGTACAGAATTATTCAGTAAGGTCTGACTATGCCCAAATAAAATGTCAGGTATCTCTGTACCTGACATGACTTAAAAGCTACTTCAGCAAGCTAGTTTAAAACAAACAAACAAAAAGGTGTGATCTAGCTACACCTCTAGAGTTTTGCTGTCACATGCCAAATGATGACTCAGTAAATTACAGCGTGCTATGGAAATGTGCTCTGATACTTGGTCATCCATCACTATGAGCCTTGTCTTTTATTGTCTTTTATTATGGGATCACATCCCATAATAATAAGTACAGATTAAATTTTTATTAAAGCAAGGTAGCTTTTACAATTACATATATAATGGGAGAGGGAGCAGGTTGATTGAAAAGCCTCCATCTTTCTGTAATTAATATGGAACTCAAATGACCTAAAAATGAAGAACATTATCATCCTGGAAAAATTAGCTGTCTTAAGTTTCATTCTTCCCCCTGTCATGGTTCGTTAATGAGGAAAATCCTTCCCATTGCTATTTTCTACAAAATGATATTCAACAAGAACAGAGAGTGCTCATTATCTCCTGGATGGTACTTAACCATACTAACAACCATACAGAACAACTTTATCTCTGCAGTGAAATATAATGTATGTAGTGTACACTATGGCTTATAATAATGAGACATCACCTTTAAGTAGATGTTAGAATACAAACAAAGAGCCAACCTACTCTTGGTAAATGACTTTCAAGTTGTGAAGAATAACACTAGTTCTGCTTGGCTTTGTTCTCTGTCCTGTTCTTGCCCTTGACAAGCATGGTCTGGTATAGAAGATGATTACTCCAAAGGGTGTTAGTATTTTATTTTTAGTTTGCAGTTAAGACTGGTGGGAAAGATGTATTGTCATCTATCTGTTCATTCTCTCAAATTTATCACAGTAAAAACAGTTTTGGTCTGAATATTAGAGAAGAACAAGGTAAGAAACTGTGCCCATAGTGACTGGAGTCATTCTGTTGTCTGCTTCTAACCCAGCATCAGTTCCCTGTGTTGTGATGGCTCAGAAAAGGACCCACGGATTTAACAGTGTATACTTACAATGGGGTAATGGTTATGTAAAGCTACAAGATAGAATTATATATCTGATTATGTTTGATTTAGACAGTAACACAATCATCAATTTCTGGAGATGCAATAAGAGAACTAACAGCCTGCTACCCATTCTATAGCTGTCTCCTGAAATGTTAGAATATCAATAGGTGTGTAAGGGCAGGGGATGGGGAAACTGAAAAAGACAAGAATAACTTGTGTTGTAAAGGGGTGATGGAAAGGAAGAAGAAGATGAGCTACCTAGCATCCCAGCTTATCAAGGACGCAACACTAATGCAGCTGATCCATGTAAACCTATTATAGCTAGCAGCTAGCAATGGGGGGAAAAGCCATGGTCCTGAAACCTGAGAGTAAGGAGAAATCCACCTAGTGCATTCATTATGAATGGTGCTTGTGGATGTGTGCACACCTCAGTCAGGCTGAAGGCAAATCTTAAGTTGTTGCTGACTTCCTTTAAGGGTTGGGATGGGGGGGATGGAGGGGGAAGGGAGAGGGGCAAAACAAAAAATAAAGTAAATCCTAAAAATGCTATACTTGCTAAAAATACTCCATACATAAGTCATTATAAGTAAAGAAATAAAATAGGCATGATGTGTTCTCATCAGATTGGACCACAAACAAGGAGTTAAATATTGTCATGAAAGACCTTTAATATTCATAGCTAATATTTACCAAGCTAAAGAGAAAACAATGATTAACTTCTGGCAGCAAAACAAACTTTTGTTTTTCTGAGCGTCTTTACATGCTTCCCTTTTGCCTTGCATTGCAGCATTACTAGAACACTACCTGCTGTAGACTTTTCCATGCTAGAAAACAGAATCCACATCTGTTGGATGGGTACCTTGCTGGTTTTATATCTATCAAGTTTTATATCAACTGGATGGGTACCTTGCTGGTTTTATATCTATCTGTTAGGAACTGGGCGCAGCAGCAGTAATGCTACTGTCTGTTGTGTGTAATTTGTTCGGGAAAAGTGTTGACCTCTTCTCATGAAGTATTGTGCAGTGTAATAGGAATATGATTTAGGGAACAGTCCTTACTGAAATTGATAGGTATGTTGTCCATCTGCTAACTTGCACTTGGGCTAAGAGTCCTATTTTGTAAAGCAATAAAAAATTCTTTAGCTGCCTTCAAGCTTGTTGTCTTCCTCTGTTCAACTGCTTGTCAGGAAAACAAACAAACAAACAAAAACTAGTGTATGTTTCTCATTGGCAGAATTAATAAAACAGAATGCTGACAGGATACAGAACAATCATAATTTCAGAACTGCTGTTATGCATCGTTCTTCACCAGCAACGCAAGAGGCAAGTACAAGCTGATATCCTGCAACAACCCTCAAGGTGAATTCCTTTGAGTAAAGCTGTCAATTTGTCCTTACATCTCAAGTTTGTATCAAAAGTTCTAACAAAAATATAAGTATCTTCTGTTAACTGTTACCTCACTTTAAGAAAAAGAATTGCCAGAGTGGTGTCAAAGTTACCTGTTTCAGTTCAGAGATTTGGTTACTTGTTTTCCTGCCTGCCCTTAGACCTAACTGAGGTCTGCAAAGCTTTAAAGTGATAAATTCTGGAGATGGACTTGTAGGATTTATAGCATTTTTTTCCATTTTTTTCCCACTGTTTTGCTGTATGCTGATAGGTAAAGTATGTAGGTGCCTAGCTTGAAACATCTGTTAAACGGGCTTAATGTTAAGTTACAGAGCTGACTGAACAAATGTTCAGATTAGCAGATAATATTTTGAATGGAGGCAAAAAAAACACTTCCAGGCCAAGGAGTAAGAACTGAAGGATGTATGGGTTAGAGACCTGAGTTTCTATCTTTTATTTAAAACAAAACACGTAATTTTAAAATTAAGCCAGCTAACATTAGTTATTGTCTTAGCATTAAATCAGTTTTCTTGAGTCAGAATCAAACTTTATGGGAGCTGGATATGAAGCATTTCAATTTCCACTTGAATTCTGCTTAGGTAGAGACTTTAAGGTAATGATTTTAAAATAACTGGAGATATTTAGGGGAATAGTTCCATAAAAAGCATAACTGTGGATTTGCTGCTTTTTTATTAATAAAATTTAATTATTGTCTTACCATCATAAAATATATTAAAATATTGCTTAAAATATCTCAGTAACATGAGCAATCCTAGCTATTTTTATGCAGAGAAATTGACGTTGGTTGAGAGTAAATATAATCCTCAAGTCAGAAAGAGCTTATAGAGTTAAAGTCATGCATGATCATTTTTCATCCAGTTTTCTTTTTTAACCACAGTAATTAGGCACAATGCCAGGCAGCAGAATAGAAAAAGAAAATTTCTTTAATAGATTTTTTTTTTTTTTTGACAAGCATTGCTGAAGACATTCTGAGATTGGTATTTTACTTTCTTGTGAAGCTCTCTTCATGGTCATTTCTTCTAAGGGGAAAACTTCTGGTCATGAGTTAATTTATTTCAAAGGTATCTACATGCTATTTGAGCTTGGAGCCATTTCAATTAAGAAGGTGATTGCTCATGCTGACCATAATGTGTTTTTGTTTTTTTGTTGTTTTGTTTTTTGTGGTGTTTGTGTGTAGATGTGTTGTTGTTGTCTTCAGGAAACCTTGAGGGTATTTGATGTGGAGCAATGCTGAGTAATATGCTGTACAAAGAATGTTTGGGAAGTAACATCAGTCACTCTTGCTTTTTTTTTAGTAGAATTAGCTGGGGAGTAGAAAGCTGGACATTTTTTTTTTCAGTCTTTTACATTACTAGAAGAATGATTCTGCTGCTTAGACACTTAGTAATCAGATGCTCTGTAGCTTCTGATTTCTAGCATGATCCTATGTAAAGAAAAATGTGCTTTACTGCAGTAGCTCCTTGAGTTAGTATTTGGGTTTTATGATGGTTTTTGTGTGTCTGTAGGAGTGACTGTGTTTGGCAGAATATTTTATTTGGCTGAAGTTTTAAGAGTCATTTGCAGACATCCAAGCTGTAGAGAGAGGATTTTTTGAGTTCTCTCTGAATTGGAAGGCAGTATCACCATTTCATTCCAGTTACTGGCTCATGGTACATGAGACTTCTAAACCCTTCGGTTTGATTTTTCTGGCATTTCAGATTTTATTTAAATCTAGTCTACGTGTCGTGTTGGTCTGGTAGTGTCTGTTTTTCATTCTACTGCTGTAATGCAACTATTAGAGTACGAATAATCAAGACTGGAGTTAATTTTAAAATGAAAGAATCCCTGCCTCTCAGTATTAGCAATTCACTCATGAATTGGAGGTATACCTGTTTTCCTTTAAATGCAACTTAAGGTCTAAATTAAAGCTTTCATCTATAAAATTTGGGGTGTTTGGAACTAAAATGATAATAAATAGATAAAGTTTAGCCAAATTGCTTTTCATGGGTTTGAAATGAATGACCTTGAAGGGATTTTTATACTCGGTTTTTAAGTTTGTATAAACCCTAGTGTGCTATACAGCAAGAGGGGACCTCCTCTCCTCCCAAGTCTATTGTGAAGTCAAAAGGCAGTCCTCTTTTCAGTGCTGTAAATGTTTTTACTACAGCTTAGCAAGTTACTTAACAAAAATATGCTTCTTTTATTGCTCAGGCATCTATCTTTTTAAGTTTATTGTGGCTGTTAATAATAAACTTCAGTCCCAGTTTATGTTCATTTAGCCTTTTGAGGAGCATAAAATACTGAATTTAAATATTATTGTGTTATGCTTTAAGATTTACCAGGCTTATTTTGAACTGAGCAAATTTGGTAGCTGCTTTGAGATACTAATTGCATCCATAGAAACTGTGAGAGATCCAGAGAGCTCCTTCTTTACCTTCTGTTTCTACGAGTAAAATGCAGAAATTGCCTTTTTATTATTGTTGTTGGGTGAGTTGAGTGGTTTTGACTGTTTTACAAAAGCTATAAAGCATTTCAAATCTTTTTGGCATAGCACAGTAATAACTACATGTTAGATTCGACTTCTGTACAGTCTCTCTCTCTGAATTAAATTGTATAATTGGTGCATGAATGATATAAGGAGTGCATATCTATATGTTATGCACTAATACATGTCATTGCAATAATATATGAATAGCAAGTTATGCAGCTTGGTCTCTAAACTAAGGGGAACTAATTTAAGGAACATAAGGGGACCAATAAGGGGACCACTTTGCCATGTTTCTAAATTTATATTCAACTGATACCTTGACTAATGTGCTTACATCTGTTTTACTATGAGAGTGGGATGGCCTCATAAAAGATTCACAAAATTAGAATAACAAAATGTAATGAGAGGGATAGGAGTGCCTCCCTTACAGAGATGGTATCGCTTCTGCCCTGTGCTTCCAAGACAGTCTCAACCCTTATGCATGTTGCACCAATAAAGGCTTCTGGGAAAGAAAGGAATCTGTAATTCCAGATTGTGTTCTCAAATTGTTCCTTTCCACTTATATTCTGATTTCAGCTGGTAGACTTAGATCTGGGAGAATGGAATCAAATATTTTTTTTTTCACAATTACATGATTCCATAATTTTGGATTCTTTTCATAGTTTTCCTTGCATGAATTTATGATGTATATTAGAATTCAAAGCCACTGAATGGTGAAATTTAGGGCACTTCTGTGTGCTAAAGGAAGTGACTTTAGTATCGTTGTTTTTGTAAGAGGAGGAAAAAAGATGTACAGTTCCCAACTGAATTGCATTTAGAAAGAAAACTACGCTTGAAGGTGCAAGTAAAGATATTTAAGGTTTTGGTCATGGAAAATATGGTACATCTTGCACTACTTAGCCTCATGTGTATAATATACAGTCTTACTTGAAGTTCTGTGTTGGGGTGGAACAATTTCTCTTAGAGTATACAAAGCTTAATGTTATTGTCTGGCATGCATCCTGCTGAAGGACCTGGGGAGTGTCAGAAGTCTGGTTTCTCAGGCTGAAGTTTCTTCTGCTTCTTGCTTTGTTTGCATGAGCATGTTACATACCTATATGCATTTTTGTATGTGCTATATACTTGCAGACATCATTCTTTAATGTATGGTATATTCATTTTCTCTAAAGTGATCTTACTGGTTACAGAAAAGTAAAATATAGCCCATGAGTCGTGTTATTTCAGTGAAAGAGCATTTGATATATGTACATTGTGCACATATTGTAATCACAAAGGTTTGCCTTTACTGAAAAATAGGACTAATTTTTGAGCATTTGTTACATCTCAGTTCTTCCCTCCCATCTTTATCACGTTTATGAATACATGTTCTGCAGTGTGAATATGAGTTTGTAATCAAGTTCGGTGATCCCATAAGGAAGCTGTTCAAGAATCTTGAATGTCTGACTTCTGTTTGTGTGGTTGGTAATTGGGTGGAAGTCATTGTAATAGTAAGCTTGAGCAGAAACTGCCTAATTTTCTTTGCTGGTTTCTTCTCAGAAGTGGGTCAAGAGATACACTGAAGAGATACAACAGTAGTAACAGCTATTGTTCTTGGATTCATTAATACTGATGGAAGTCGTGTGAGGCTCCCTTCAATGGGAAAAAGACTGACTAATAACATGGTAATAAGTTTTTTAATTTGAAGTGACTGAATGCATGTAGATGTCTTAAAAAGTAATCAGAAATTGAAAGACAGAGGTGAGTGCTCAGTCCTCAATGGGCAGCTGATGCTCTACTTCTCTGCTGTTTCTTCCTCTGCCTCTGGCTAAAAAAAAATGCTGCAGAGAAAGTTCAGAGGCCAGTTTTACTTCAGACAGTAGGCTGAAGTAGTAGCTGCACTGAAACAATCCATTAGCTGTAGTTTCTGAACTATATGGTTCAGAGTTGTTGGATTCTCTTGTTTTGCTGTTAGGTGGAAGTTGGTTGCTCAGACTTGGTACAAACAGGAGGGAACTATTTAGCATGGGTGCTTTATTATGTAACTTTTTATAACTTTTTCTCTGTAAAATGGGCAGTCAACTAAAAATTATATACAGGAGAACTTTGCTATTTTAACATGTAATATACAGTTGGGTTATTTCAGTCAGACACATATGAACCAATTTATAATAGAAAGCTAAGAAATGCTTTCTCTCTATATGAATATCCATTAATATTTATTGACTGATAACTGAATTCTTACATTTTAAGTAGAATTTTTTTATACTTTCATTTATTAAAAAGACGTTTAATAGTCTTCATTTGTTCAACACAAAGTTGGCTCTATTTTTATCAGAGATTTGCTGTCTTATTTTTATAAAGCCCATTGTTTGCCTTTGAAAGGTTCTGAATAAAGCTTTAATAGGAGACTAAATTTGAACATCCAGAAAGATTTGAATATAAACTTCTCTTATTCTCTCTCGATTGCTTAGATTTTGATTTTTTGAACTGCAGCAAGAAGCTTAAGGACCTTTCCCTATCTTCTGCAACTTTAGCCATGGAATTTATTCATTACTGGCAAAATCCTGGGTGTTTGCTGGTACTCTATCAGCATCACTATTATTTGTCTTACATCAGAGTTTACTTCTACATCTGTTTAAGGAAATCTAATATCTTTTGACCTATGGGGAGAAAAAGATTGTATACTTTGATGTTTTACACATAGACTGCTTAAAAAACAGATTCAATTTTTATGATTCTTTTATTACCTTTTATTTAATAAAGATAACTTTTGATGAGTTACTTAAAATTATGTAGCTAGCACTGTGTATAAAGATGAAATTGAGTAAGACGTTTGAATATTGTTGCATATTTAAATAGATATGGGCAATTTGGATGCCTCCATTATGAGCAGTTACAACAAGTTTATTTACCTGGTAATTGTTCTTGTAAAAGATACTCATTCCAAGTTAAGCTGTATGGTATTGTTTGCAAATTCTCACTGTGTAGTAGTTTAACTCACAAGTACTCATAACTTTTATTTAAAAAAAAAAAAAAAAGGAATTGCTATGTTGAGTTATTACTTATTCCTAAGTCATTTTGAGTGATATCAATCAGGTTAGGAAACAGTAATCTTGTTTATGCAGAAACAGGGAGGACTGAAAATTTAGGTCTGTTCTTTTTTTTTTTTTTTTTTTTTTTTTTTTCTCCTTTTCCTGGTCTTTCAGTGTAACAGTGCATTAAAACTGGCTTTGGAAGCAGGCTTGGTTAACTATTTTTTTAATTATTATTATTTGTAAAAGAAATTGTACTTTCATTTTGTTTATAATTAGAAAACAAACAAAACAACAACACCAACTAAAAAAAAATATTTTTCTTGGCAGCCCTTGCTCAAAGGATGGGTAGCAAATGCCAAAGGACAGCGCATGCTTCCTAGTTTTCTGCTCCAGCAGGAATTTCATTGTGAATTGAAACTAATCAGCTCAGCCCACAGCAGTCTTTCTGAATGAACCTGGGTCATGCAGATCCAGCTCAGATTTCTCTGCACTACACTCCTGGTACTGGGATTTGCTTCTATTGTGCTAGCTCAGAGTGGCTACATGGGCTAAATACACTTGTATTTATCTTTGTTTTCATTAATGAAAGAAGAACTTGAGACTAGATAAAGCCCTGGGTAACCTGGTCTGACCTCATGGCTGACCCTACATTGTACAGGAGATTGGACTACAGAGCATGTGAGGTCCCTTCCAACCTGAATTCCCTGTGATCCTATGAGTATAGAGAAGGAAATAAGGCCTTTGACATGTTAATGTGTGGTGAAACCTATTTGGGGGTCAATTCTTTGCTTAATCTGAAAATGAGTTAAGATTTTTTAACTGAATAATTCAAGTGTGGGATATGCAAAGTAAATTAGGTTACTTAATTCAGGCGGGTGCTGTATCTTCTGAACAGAGTCGGTGCTGAACAGTCCTCTTGCTCAACCTAAATGAAGGTAAATGGTTCTGAATAATCAAATTCTGAGAACTGCCAGCAGTAATGTGGCTCATTAGTATGCTACAATCACTGTTTCACGGAGGTGGCTCGACACGTGGACAGTACAACCGGAGTTCCCATCCATAAAAATGATGATGCTTTTAGTACTAATCCAAGGGGCTGGCAGCTGTAATAATACCAAGTAATAAGTGGACTGCATAGCCTATACATCTTTAAAGAAATGAAATTTATTATTGCTTACTAAGGTAAGTTGAATATGCAAGGAACTTCCGTGCTGTACAAACCAGTGATAACAGTTAAAACAAGGTAGTCAATATCCATGTGGAATAAAAATGTGAATGTATGGCTAATTGTATGTTTGAAGTATAAACCCCAAGTAGATCTATTGGTCCAAATATTTGACTGTTCACCTGCTGATAACGACCAGGTACTTCATAGCTGTGTCTTCCTAGCCTTTGTTTAGCTGAGTGTCAGCTGAGAAGAGCAACAATTACTATTTCTTCCTAAATCCAGTTATATTTTTTCCTGAAGAGTTTGAAATCTCTGTAATTTAAAGATCTGAGTATGCAAATGGTGAATCATTATCAGTTCCTACTGAAAAATACTGCAGACAGAAAATAGGCCTTCCTGGTGAATTTTTTTTTTTCAAAAATGGAGTAATTGAAAACAAAATGCATTTCCAAATAGGATTGTTTTCTCTTACTCTACCGACTTAAGAAAAAACGTAACTTAGCACTTTTGTATTTTCAAAATGAAACATTTAGGTTTTTATTGGAAATTAATTTTAAAATTATTTTCTGGAGAAAATCAGCCTAGAATTATTTAAAATTAAGCAAATGATTTTGAAACAAGATTAAGATTTGAAGGGTGTTGAGTTGAAGATTTTTCACTTTTAAGGAAAACATTTCACTATTTTGAGCTTATTACTGACCTAGGAAAACACTTTCATACATAGCTTTTTGCAGAAGTAAACCCACCTATATTTTCAGATGACTGTATTCGTGACGAAAGTGAGATCGGTGTCCACAGTAATACTGAACAGACCAAATACTTGGTTCTGGACATTCTGTTAGTATAAAGATCTTTATAGTCTAGTAATTTTGGCCATGTATTGTAGAAAAAAACAAGAAGGTGGTGCCTGCTTCTCAAAATTCTCTTTTCTGTTCAGATTTGTAATAACACAGGGCAAAGCAGAGGGACGGAGAGGGGAAAATGACCTGCTGAAATCTCCAAGAGGACCATGAGCAAGAGGCACAGACAGAACTAGAATCTAGACATCAATCTAGGGATGTCAGCAAGCAGTTCTGTCTGAGCAATAGCAAGATACAAAGTGGGGAGGGGGGAGCAGATCTCTTTCCCACAGGCTTTACGGTGCACGTTTTAGCTCTCCTGTCACTTATGTGGAGAATTCTCTCATCTTTCTTGCATCACTTTTTTTGTGCTTTATTTAGTACAGACTGTCTTTTGAATCTAGTAGTGCAGTATGTGTTTTTTTCTACTTCTTTTGGAAAATGCTGTCTTTTTATAATTTATTATTATTAGTTTTTCATTTCATTACTCTTATAGCTCATACTGTTCTTCACCTGGTACTTTCTAGCTGCTGCTGGGCCAGTATAATTCCTGGTAACTTTCATGAAGCCATTTACGGATGTGCTAAAGAAGGATATGTCGCAAAGACTTCACAGTTTGAGGCACTTTCCAAGGGGACAGAGATCAAAATGGTCCAAACAGCAAACTTGGAAGCCAAAACCTGATCTTACATCAGTGTTGAGTCCCAGCAGCTGCACACAACCAGGGACATAGAAAAGAAAAAACTGGATTTAGAGGCACACCTTGTCCTAAATAGGGTGCTTATGAGGGGACTAGAGGTCCTTTCACCAGAGAGTAGAGGGTACATAATGGGGATCAGTCTCTGGACAAATCTGATCCCTTCTGAAATAAAACCTGGAATGGAAATCTAGTCTTCTCAATGAATGGCTGTGATAATGCCTTTAGGACTATAATAACATAGTGCTACTATTTTTCCCTTTATAAGCATGAAAGGGAGAGAAGTTTGAAGCTAGTTTCCAGAAAATATAGACAAAGATTAAAACAATTTCTAGATATTTCTGTAAACAACATAATCAACTTAGCCTGTAAATTTCCTTAATATTGTTGGGAGAGGTTTCCACTAGGTTGCTTTCTTTTTCTGTTGCATTGAAGTTTTCCAGAGAGCTTTCCAGTGATCCTCACAGTAGGCTTACAATTTTTGTTTGTAAAATTTTGTTTTGCGGAATGTAACATTTGAGTGTATGGGAATTTTGTTTTAATCTTTCGAGAACTCACATTGTGGGTTCAAGTAAAAATAAGCTGCTCAGCCATACTCTCAGTCATCCTGTTATTTTGTACTTGCAGGTATTGCTCATACAAAGCCAAATGTAATTGCTAGAGAAGGCAGCAGGAGATCAGACTCACTTGTATGTGAACCAGGTTCACAAACGGCAGCAGCGATTATCAACATGATTTTTGTATGTACCACTGTTCCACTGCAGAAAGCCTTAGAATGATTCTAGAACCTGTCATCAAAAATTTGTCCTTCTATTACAGAGATTGAACTTGTCTTATGTAGAATGGTACTTAAATCACAGTTAGTAGTTCCAAGCTTCTTATTTTCTTTAAAGTCAGGTTTGACCAAAATATTAGCAACCAGCAGGTCTTTTTCCTTTACTAACCACAGGGTACAAATCTGAGGTTTTTAACTGCTGCTAATCTGTTGTTGAATCCCACTGAGGAGAAAAGGTTGCTGCATAATGATTTGCAGATAGATCTTTAAAATTGGAAAGCAATGTTTATTGGAAAATACACAAAGTTCTTGTTGTTTGATATTAAATTATACAAGTTTTTCATTTGAAATAGTTTGTGGGGCATTAGGTTGAATATGCAGTACCAATTAGAGTCTGAAATCTATTGTTTTGGGGACCAACAGCATATTTATGCTTTTATTTTCAGGAAATACTGAAGTATTAGGGTTGAGATTGTCATTTGATTTTGATTTGTTTTTTAAATCTTCTCAAGCATTTGATAACGGAAGGTGTTCTGGAATGTTTACGGTAGCTTCAAAATAAAAGTAAGCTGCCGGGAAGACTTTTTTCTGTTTTGTTTTTATTTTCAAGAAAGCTGTTTACAGCTCTGTTTCCAAATGTTTGTGTATATGGCCTACTGAAGTGGAGATGGGTATTCGTAAGATAAAAGCCAAAAGTCAGTATTAGCAGTAGATCATTATGTATGATTTTTCCTTCCCCACTGATCCTTGACTAGAGAACTATTTTTATCTTTGACATGTTGGTATCAGATGTTACAATCAGAAATATATGGATGCAGGACTTGATGTGAGAGTTCACCTTTGTTTCCTATTGACATTAATAGAATAATATAGGAAACTTCTTATGTTGCACATTAGGAGCCACGTTCTTTAGTCCAGGGAAGCCGGTATATGGTGTTCCTTGGTACCCCTATGAAGACTCTGGTTTTGATGTAATCAGTGTTTATTGAGACTTGCATGTACTCTGTCTCCATCAGTACAGCAGGAACTGGTTACAGTCAAGATCTCTCTGCAAAACTTCAGTAATTATCTGCAGGTTTTCCACCAGTGTCACAATTATACCGTGTGCTGAACACAGCTGCTGAGAGAAGAGGGTGCTGAGCCCAATGCTGGAAAATAGCCATAGCTGGCTGCTGACTGCAGGAGGACAAAATGGATATTCTTTATTTAAAAAAAAAAAAAAAAAAAAAAGGCCTGAAACTTCTGATGTGTTGTAGGATATTAGACATCTATTACAGATATTCATATAAATTAAACTTTGGAAGCAAAGGGTATTAATATTGTAAATAAATTAATATTTGGAAGCCTCCGGGAAGTTCGTGTGTTCTACTGATACCTGCAGATTTCAGATGCAGCTGCAGTTAACTTTCTTCTATATGCTCACACAAAAAGTTGAATCAGTGTCTCTGAAAAATTATACGAGAACAGTATGTCTGTCTTTCTGGCTGGCTGCTTCAGAATGAAGTAGTTCAGAGACATGAGAAAGCAGTCATTGTTTTGTCTTATCACTTCTTCACCGTATGTTCAGTTACACAATTCAAACGGTGATTGTAAGGCAACCAGTATTCTGTAAGGGTGCTGTGGAACCATGTGAAGGGTGTTAGACAGGAGTTTCTGCTAAGTGTTTAACTTGCTGTTCATCTTGCTGTTCATTCCATTTTGCTTATCCCTTCCCCCCCCCCCCCCCCTTTTTTTTTTTTTTACAATGAGTTACTAGAGTAATTAGAGCAAATTTTGTTTTGGAAATAGTCGCTGTAAAGCCATGATTACTAAGGAATGTGCATGCAGTACTTAGTAATTCCTTCTAGGATTTATGGAACTTGGTGGAAGAACAAAACCATAGAGGTAAACATCAAGACTGATGCATTAATATAAAGTAAAACCCTTGATTAACTCATTACTGAAAACTACTTTAATGACTCTGCTTTACCACATAACTCTCAGATGTTTTGTTTAGCAAAGATAAATAACAATGCTGAAAATACCATGTTTGTTTTGTTGTTCTTTACCAGCAAAAATCTGTTGTTTTTTTGTCTTTCCTCTTCAGCAGGCATTGCTAGAATTTATGAAAGGGTAGTAAGTAGGTCATGATAGCAAGGGAAATGTATTGTTGGATTGTTGGTAAAAATGAAAAATGTTTTTTTTTTTTTTTTTTTTTTTTTTTTTTGGTTGTTTGGTGTTGTTTTAGTTTGTGAGGTTTGTTTGTTTTAAGAATATTGTACCTGGGAAGTGTGAAATGTGTCAGTCGTGACAGCAATAAATGGCAGCGTTGAATGAGTGATGCAGATGGAAGTACAAAAGAAATGTAATGCAATTTATTTAGCTGTTGTCACTCATCAGCAAAATGTAAGGCAGTGTTCTGTATGACAAATGTGCTGGTGAATCCAGGACTGAAACATAACTTCTGATTACTGTTGGGAATACTGTGCTTGATGTGATAGAGAAGATTTGCTAAGAGCATGCTGAGAATTGCAATGCCATTTAATAGATACTTAGAAGATGCAGTGAGTTATGTTGAGAAGTGGGGGAACTCTATTAGGGAAGTGGTTACCGAGAGCCTCAGTGCTGCTAGACTGCTAATAGCATCTGCCTCTTTATCTTGGGATTGTCTTATTTGCAAGATTTCTGTTTACATAGCTTTAGAAGCTGCAGTGCTTCAATGTGCAGAATTCTGTAGCTATAATAGGCTTTTACAGTATGGATGGGAAAATTATCCCTGTAGAGTTAGCCAGCTGACTTTAAAACATCATAAAAACTGACGATTATTTGTTTCCAGTACAGAAGGTAGTAAAAGTCTCTTACAATGCATCTGATGATGTATGTTTACCAACTGGTATCAGTGGCAGCACATTCTGATTATACGCATTCCTTCTGAGGCTGTGTGATGAAAAGGCATCAGATGTTAGAGCTACTGATGGAGCATGTATGCAGAAGATATTTAATAAGTTTTCTATGTCAAATTCTGAAGCTTAGTATTGGATTTCTTTTAAATATGGTGCTAGATTTGTCGTTTATTCTTATTTACAGTATGCTCTGTTGTGTCTATGGCAGTTAACCATATTTTTTCTGAGAGCATCTGATACACTGTCAGGAAGAGTTATAACTTCCAGTCTTAACTGCCATCTTGATATTAAAGCTGCAAAACCGGCATTTTGAATCTTGAAGAGATCACCTCTATTTCTTTACCTGAATCTCTGCAACAGTTATTGACTTAGTAGAAGGGGGTTGTGCCCCCCTCTGTAATTAAAAAGCAAAGTAAAATTTGGATATTGTGTTCCAAGTGAAAGGGAAGTGCAACATTAGAAGGCAGGAGAGCATTTCTTGAAGTGAAAGTAACTATCTGTAAAGAAGACTGGCAAATTACCAAAGAGCGGCATGCACAGAGGTGACAAATAATAACTAAAAGACTTAATAAAATATTTAATTAAGTAAGATTAAAGGGATAAAATACCTAATGTGAGGGACTGGTGGTTTACTGCCAACATGGCTAAAAGAATAACAACAACAAATTCCTCATGGGTAGTCTCAGTCAAATTTAGACATAGACATTGATGTTCTTTAAGTAGAATTTGTTAGGTACAGCAACAAAATAGATTATTATTGTAAGCCTGAAGGTCTACAGATACGTAAATGAGATATTTTTAATTCTGAGGGTTTTCACATCTAAGATGCTATATCTTAGGATTCTCTGGTTTGAGAATTCAGAAGTGAATTCAACTTTTGCTCATGATTGAAAAGCATTCTCCCTGTTCTTGAAGCAGTGAATAGGCTGACTAAAACTGTTATGGCCTATCAACTTTCACAGCAAATACTCCCCTCTGAAGCAGAAAGGAAGAGGGCCTGGGAAAACAGGACTTATTTTCTTGCTCTGACAGTTTAGTTATGGGTGATTACAGACAGACACGGTACTGCATTATGTGCTTTATGGGGCTGATGTAGTAAATAAGTATACTTCATTTCCTTTGTTGGAAAATACATTTTATTTTGATAAACTTGAAGTTCCTATAGATAAATACAGTGCATTCACATTTGAAAATAAAACCCAGTCGTTTGCTGAGAATTAAATTAGAAGGGAATTACTTTCCACCTTGAGGGTGATCAAATACATGGAACAGGAGTCCAGAGAAGTTCAGGCATCTCCATGCACGGGGGATATTCCAAGCTTCAACTGAAGAAGGCCCGGAGCAACCTGCTGAAAATTGTCCTTGCTTTGAGCAGTGGTTGTGTGTGGGTGTTGGACTAAATCAATCTAGAGCTCCCCTCTCAACAAGTTTTTTTTTTTTTTTTTTTTCTCTGCAATTCTGTATCCTCCTTCTTCTACTTCCTTGCTGAATGCAAGGATCCCCACAGTGGCTTCATATTCGTGCCATCTCTGTTCTGTCATTTTCTGGGAGGACAGGAAGAGTACTGCCAATTGCAAGGCTGGGAATAGGAATGTTCTCTCTTTCCAGTTTCTTCCCATCTCTGCTACAGAAGTAAAAAGGCAAACCAGAAGGTAACTGTTAGTAAAGAGGGGAAGAAGAGGCAGAGGAACAATTTTGAGCCAGGTGCACATCTGACATTATGCCTGTCGCTCTGCTGTGATGGTGTTTTGATGCTGGAATTGCCATATCATAGATACCTATCTCAGTATCCCACTCTTTTTGCTTTGGCACTTTGTTACCCACTTGTGAGGATGGACTTCCTGGTAACTTTATCTGAGGCGCAGAAATAAGTTCTGGAAAAGAGCAGCCCTTTCCAGCTTGTTGCATTTGACCTTTCTGAAGTTGAGTTTCCAATTTCCTGATCCAGATGGTTGAGGAAATCTTTCTAATAGAGCAAATCTCTACAGATGCAAACAGTTCATTAATAATTCAAATTGCCTGAATTAAGACAGTCATTCCATTCTTTATTCAGTGTTTGAATTAGTGTAATCCTATTTCCTTTATTTCCTGTACTGCCTTTACTAAATCTTATTTTGATATAGCATATGATTAGGTCATGCTATGAAATAACATGTTGTAAGGGGCCCTATGGAATGATTTGGGTCATATTAATTTAGACAGTAAAGACTAGCATTTATATGAAAAAAAAATATATCTTTTCATGTAAAGACCGGAAATGCTTATAAATAGCTCATGGCATTGTATGATTATATCCAGTCATTTGCAGTGAAATCTCAGTGTGATGATCAAACTGCTCTAACTGTAATTTGGATAAGAAACTTCCAGAGAAGTTAGGTCTTCCATTTGGTATTTTCTCTATATTTACTTTTATGTAATGTGAGCACTTCCTGAATATCAACAGTAAGGATTTAGTTTGAGAAGGGTACAAGGGTATTCCCTCTTAAAAATGAGGTAAAGTTACTGTTTCAGAGATCAGTTTTCTTTTCTTAGTTATAGAAAGAAATGGTTTTATATGAGAAAGATGAGAACACGCTGTCCAGTTCACTACATGTAGTAGAAATATCTGGATTTTCTAATGATTCAGAGGAAGGGGGGGAAAAAATAAAAAAGCAATGCAGGTAACAGAACTAGTGATATGCAGAACAGGATCTTTGTTTTGAATTTTTTAAGTATGTGGCTATGTAGTACAAGCTTCATTACTTGACCAGTCCCCGGCTTCCTACAAAACAAGAGGACAGATGTATGCTGTTAGTCAGAATCTTAGCATGGATAAAAAGCTGGTGAATACGCCTGAACAAGGTATGATTTTTTTATAGTACCTTTTGGAAGTTTATGGATCATCTTGCGTTGAAACATGGATTCTGTACTTACTTGACATTCTGTCATTCAGATGTTTCAGTGACTGTTCCAAAGTGAATTTGAAGAAATTGTATCTTATTTATGATTCATGCTCACTTGCCATTGTGTATTTTTCATTAATGTTGATTTTCAGATTCTTATTACTCCTCATGTGTGACTACAGTGGCAATGGAAGTGAGTGAACACTTAAACTTTGTGGGAAGGTAATTCTAATTTGTTTTTTTTCATTCCAAATGCCTGTATAAGAGATTACATTTTTTAGAAGTTAAATTTGTCCCAAAGCTGCCATGCAGAACTCGGTACCAGTGAGTCGCAAGCATTGCTTAACCCACACTGAACAAGCCTGGACTTTTACACCAGGGAAAACAGCGGAGTCCTGCAGAGCGAGGCTTGTGAAGCTGATCTGAGCTGAAGTGGAGGTGAAGGACCTTATTGTTCAATCAGGAAGAAAAGCTCTTAAACAGTAGTTTGGGTTCCTATCTGGCTTTTGACCATACCTGCTGAATCAGTATGTTGACAAAAACCTTCACTAGTGTGAATTGGGCTCTTCAGGAAAGTGGGGATTGTAGGTACTAATCAGAATAAGTTTGCTTTTTTTTTTTTTTTTTTTTCCTGCTAATAGAAGTGTATTTGTTGCACTGAGCCATTTCAGTTGTTCCTCTCATAAATGCTGCTTTGAAACACAGATAGCGTCCCCCTACTTCTTTAGTTTTCTTTGGGAGGGGGGAATTGTTTGTTTTAAGGTATGCATTGTTCTAATGAACAGGAAGTATAATACTTTTACTGTTTTACCATTGGTTTACAATTGGTTGCATTTCTTCGAATTTTATAAAATTGACCAGTGAAGTAATAGTATTATAGCATGAAAACTCCAGACCCAGTCCTCCTCCTCCCTCACCTGCAATAAATACTATTTCTGCAAATATTAGGAACATAGCAGTATGGATAACCAGACATTATGGCTTCTCTTTGTCAGAGAGCAATTGTTACGTTGGGTGAACCCAAAAAAGGAGGTATATCCACATCCACTTGTCCCCATTAGTATTGTCCAAAGCACCCAGAATGATCTGGGGGAGATCAGTTTTACTGCTGCATAACATTTTAGAGAATGGGGGAGGTAAAGTGGAAGCAATGAGAACTGGGAGAGATCTTAAAGGCAGCCAAGACCAAGACACTTCTTTTAATTATATTGCTTTCCTTATTTTTTTATTTTTTATTTTTTTGATGTAAGAAGCTGAGAAAGAATGAAGCTGAGATGTGATTAATGGTCGCCTAGACTGCAATATGAAAGAAATGGATAAAATGCTTTTGAAATAGATTTGACTTTTAAAAAAGATAGAGAATCTGTTATTGCTCTGTTTCTTACATCATCATCTGGAGAACGAGATACACTTTGGCAGAACAAACTGTAGTTGAGATACTGCTGTGACAGCACATCTAATTCACGGTGACAGAAATTTCCAGAAGGTGTCAGAGCCATGTTCTCCATTTGCTTCTGCAACAAGAGGTGGGGGTATTACTACAGGGTGGTGCAAAGAGGCTTCACATCTTATAGGTGCCTGGAATGCCTAGAGAGTAATTTTAGTCAGCATATTTTTGAACTACTGAATAAATCCTGGCAAGGATAAATTACAGTTACATAAACCTTTGGATTGACAAGATTACTTGATTCACTTGATGCTTGCCACAAGGATGTATTGCAGCCCCTTACCATGCCTACTGCGTGTTCTCTGCAGGCATTGTCTCATGAATTCTTACATTGTTTCTTAACAGCATGGGCCATTGGGCCGCGTTGTTGCATGTGGTACAAGTGGAGAGTAGAAAAGGACAGCACTGGCAGTCACTGGGGGAATCCTTCAGACTGTTATGGATAAGGTTAAGCTGTATGCATTGTGATTTCCAGGCCTTTCTTTCTGATAATCTTCTAATATGTCATGTTTCGTTAGTCTGTAAACTCTTCTGTGATAATATAGTGGGAGGCTGGTTTGATGCACTCTTTGTTTTAAAAATATTAAAATTGATTGGCATACATTATTGCCCTGTACATAATGTTTCATCTACAAATACAATGGCTATTAAAGTCACTTAAGGGTCAAACTTATTTGAAAAGCCTTTTCATTTTGCACAAAGAATTTAAGTGTACTTGTAGATCTTTAAAAGTCTTTTTGTAATTTTGCCTGATCTTCAGCTTTTCTACTAAAATGGATAGTGAAGTCGCCCAAGTAAAACTGAAATTCTGTCCTTAATGTCACTGTTGTCAGACTGACAAAATTTTTGATACTTTCTTTTGACATTATTTTGAGGAGTATGACCATGTAACTTTTCATGATTTATTTATTTGTTTAGTTTAATCTAAGCTGTGTTACATATCTTCCTCCTGCAGGGTTGCTTTTATTTCCAGACAAACACCATCCTCTCCTTTTTTGCCCCAAATAAACAGTGCTATCGTTCTGAATTTACGTGAATTTGAAGCTAACAAAATCTATGTATGACTGCTAATAGGAGAAGAAAGACAGCCGTAGAGCCTGCAGTTACCATGCCAACGCTGTTCCCTGGGGTGTAGGCACACAGAGATGAATGCTGTGAAATTAAGCTCTGTGTGATAGGTAGGGAGGTACCTTTCCATGCGGCTGTGCTCTATTTGAAGCTTTTGCATATGTTACCTTCTACCATTTGTATGTTTAATGTTATGTGTTAATCTGGTCTTTCTGTTGTTCCCTTCTCCCCCTGTGCACACTTCAGTTTTTTTCTTTTATGTAGCATGGAGGAACCTGACATTTCAAAATGTCTATAGTAACTTCCCTGAAAAAGGGATTGCAAAATGGTTGTGATACTATGAAGAATGAGGGTATTGCAACTCAAATTTTGCCTGCCAGTTGCCCCTGTAAAGTTGTTGGAGTTGTACTGTGCTTTCATTTACTTTGTACTTGCAGTCTGTTTGTAGTGGTAACGCAGGAACAAACAAAATGTTTCACAAGAGGCCACTACCAAAACTTGTGCATGAGACACTGGTGCAAGACAGAGTTTTCTTTAAGAAATTTTTGTGTTGCGTGTGATTTTTCTACATTTGCCAGTAGCTGGTCCTAGGTATTTGACCAACACCAAAGACAGACTTCCTTTTTCTTAATATTCTAGAGGTGCTTACCTAATGCTTCATCCCCCTTTAGAGTCACAGCCTACTCTTACACCACAAACGCACCTTCCATAAGTTCAGGAAAAGGGGCACTGCTCCATATTCTTTTGTCCCACCTTGTGTTTGTGCTTTCTGGGGTTGGGAGAGATAACAAGATTAGGATTTCTCATTCTCAGTAGATTTTTAAGCAGGCCATACATTCTAAGGGCATCACAGAGCTTGATTAGAATTAAGTGCTAAAACTTTAATGTTGGCCCCTTGAATGTTTTGAAATGGTGACTGTGCTTTGGAAAGCACCTGTTAATACCTTCACCAGCTTACTCAGTTCTTGAAACAAATCCTGTTAATGAGTTGAACAGGTCAATTTTCTTCTGCTTTATTTTTTCCCTAAATGCTCCACTCACAAATACATGCAAAATACAGACAGCTGTTTATAAAGTGGTGAGCTTGCCAGGTTTACTTACTTGAACTTTCCTGGAAACCATGGATTGGTTATGTAAGTGGAAATTCTGTGGGATATTTTACTAAGTTTTTCAACTCCCTGAGAGGTTAATTTTGTGCACTAGAAATGCTAGTCTGGGAGATTTGGAATGAAAGCATTATAAAGCTTGTGCAGCTCCAAAATTCAGTAGTCTATTTAGATTTTTCTTGGGTCATGTTAAAGAAAACAGTCTTCAGCTCAATTGCAGCTAATTTAAATATCTAAATTGCCATGTTTCTACATATTACTTTTGGTAAGGGAATAAAGCAAGAGAGTGGAATTAATGTTAACTGCACTTATATAAGGTCCCAGTGAGGTTTCCTTCCTTCTGAACCACAGTTGTACTAAGGAATATTCAACTCAGCAGCAAATGCACTTAGTGTTTAATAAGAAACACCAAAAATGCAGCTAAAACATAAGATCTCAGCCAAAGAGGTAACTAAATGTATTACTGTTAGTTACGTGGAGTTCTAAAAGGATTAATGCATAATGTAACTGAGTTCAGAAAGTTGGTCTGCTAGTAGATGATCAGAAACTTAGCAAACCAAAGCAAATGGAACATGGTTTAGGTCTCCTGGGTGCAGCTGTGTAAACTGGAGACTTACAAATTAAAGTTTAAAGATAGCTAAGATGCTAACACATCTGAATCTTTCCTGTCAACCAGTGATTTCTTCGGAGTGTGTTCTTCTGAGGATGCAGACAGAACTTCAAGTATTTAAGTCTTTATATTGTACCAGGCTCAACAAGGTCGTTCTTGACATCCTTAAGCATCGTGTTAATGAGGCCTGAACTATAGAAAGGGGGATGAGTGCAGAACGTCTAATTAGGTGCTGCTGTCTAACAGCTGTTATGTTGAGACATAGTCCATGCAGAGATGATACACAGATGATGGACTCTAATTTTGTATGATATACATATGTTTTATGCGATACACATAATTGTCTGTCTTGGATATATATCTGATAGCTACCATCTGTCTTGGATCGCCTCATTTGTACAGTAAGCTATCTTTCTGTGACTCAGTACAATGTATGAATCGTTGAGCAGTTGAGGCAGGCTCCTTATTAATCTACAAAACTTGACTGTGAAAACACAGAAGTTGTAATTCTGACTTAACAAAGATTTTCATAGACCCAGTCCTTTCCTGTAAAATTATAAATTAATTAAGCTGAAGGGAAGGATCTGGAGCTATAACTTAATAAAATTTGCCTTTTTCATATTTTTATAGAATCCCCTTGGACAGATTATATTTTTAGGTGGTAGGCTCTGTAGGGCTTGTGTGCTGACCAACTGTGTAGATGTAATGAACTCTTCATTTGATAAAAACTTCCATAAGCACATCCCAACTTTGCAGGATTTTTCTTTTAAGTAAAGAAGACTGTCGCTAATATTATGTCATTGACTTTGGTTTTCTGTTGGCCTTTTAAGAGCTGAACTGCTGCTTTTAAGGCCAAATTCTGTAGCTGATTCACAAATTAAACTTCTGTTATCCAATGGAATGACTACATATTCTTGGATGACCAGGCATATTCTTGGATGCCTGCTGCTACTCTATTAAAAAAAAGTTCTGCTATTATGTTTGTGATCCAGCTTAGAGGATGACTGTTTTTTGGAAAACATTCACTTGGTCATATTAGCTAATGAACTGAGCAGGCCTCAAATGTAGTAATTTTGTAAAACAGATTGTGTAAATTTACTTACTGCAAGAAGAAATGCATCTACACTTAAATGGGAGAAACCAGGCAATAGCAAGACATGACAGCTAGATGAATTGTGCATTCCTGAAATTTATCAGAAATATTTCACCCTAACTAGTGGTTAGTGTAAAGCCTTTAATTATGAAGCATGGGAAATCAGCTCACAGAAAATGCTTTAATCTTTGCATCATGCGTTATCAGACACAACACCTGAAAACATGATTTAAGAGGTAACCCTAGGCACTGCATCTGTCTACCTTCCACTATGCAGGAAATGAACTTGGTATTCTGATGCATAAGTGAAGCCATGCCTCTGAATTAAAACACGTCGGGTTGTCTGAATGCGGAAATTAACCACCTGATTGAAAGTGTGTCTCATAAATATTAACTCTAACTGCACTGTAAAAATAGAAAGCGTATTACAACATCTGGCTAATAAACAGACTCCTTTTTAGTGTGTCTTACCCTTTATCCACTCCTGTTTTCTTCAGGAATGCTTTCAGAAGATTGTCACTTGACTTTTCCTGTAGTGGATTCATTTGTCAAAGACCAGAGCTGTGGAGCTAGCAGCTTGATCGTAGGGTTTGCTCATGTGCTAATCTTTATGTGCTGAGCTGCTTTCAAGCTTAAATCCTGAAAGATGTACTTAAAATGGAGATTGTGCATTGCTAAATAAGCCTTGGTTTGTGAAGGAAGAGTGAAGGAGAAAACCAAAGTCAAAGAATGGGCTAAAACGGAGCAGGACACAGTTAATTCTAATCCTGTACTGGCAGTAGAAATTATAATAAAAATGTTACTAGTCATATTAAACTGGCAGTGGGTTGCTCTCAGAGGAATCTCTTTGAATATTTAAAGCCAGTGCAGCAGAGTTCTGTGATTAGAACTTCCCAGGATGATAGTAAAGTCTGTTGAGTATCCCCATGCAATTCTAAAATCTAAAAATAAAATTTACCTCACTTAATTACTGCCCAAGCAAAATAGCTTGAGTTCAACTATATATCTGAGAAAATAATTAAGACCTCTATAATGTGCTTGTAATTGCTGATATTAGAAGAAAGTAGTTCCAGGTTTTCCTATGACACTGCCTGGCAGGTCTCAGTGCTGCTTGATTCCTTTCTTTGGCTGTTAAGAAAGCTGGCCACTACACGGCTGTTAGCAGGTCTTGCTAGTTATTGACAAAATGAAGAAAAAAAATACGAAACTAAATTGCCTAAATATCTTATGTTGATAAAGGTAATAAGATAGGAGTAAAAAACAAACAATAACAACCAAACACACCAAATTCTTCAAAAGAATTATCTATATTTTCTTTTTGGGGTTCTGTCTTGATGCTGATACTTAAAATTTCATTTTGGTAACGTTAGTTGTCGGAGTACTTCAAAATTGTTTTTGTCACTCTTCAGTGTTGTTTTACGGTAATGCTGCTAAACATGGCTATGAAGAGTGTACAGCACGCAGGAGTTAGAATACAGGATGTTTATACAGCTCATTTTGGGAAAAATGAATATACAACAGTATCAGCATAATCCATTGACATGTTGGGCAGGGTTGCTATTAATATATCTGTCATTTTTAGCATGTTAGCTATTCACTGCATGTTTATATACTAGACTTATTAAACTGGAGCTTTATGTAACAGTCCACCAAAATATTCAGGATTATTAAATACGAGTTGTCGTAACAGAGAGAAGGAACAATATAAATAATGAAAATTAGTGGAAGTAAAAGTAATATTAAATTTGAATGGGAGAGCTGATGAGATAAAAGGATACAGTGTAGAAGGTGGTCAGTGTAAGGAGATGAGCAGTTCAAGTGCATTTAATGTCTTTATCATAAAAAGACTACCAGAAATGTGCGAGACATTATTAAACATTTGCCATTTTGTTTAGGAATTCTCCACTGCAAAACAATTCAATATGAATGGACAGCAACTAGGAAGTCTATGCTGGTGACTTGTTAAATGAAAGACAAAATTTGAGCTGGAAACTCTATTCCAGATTCTTATTTCCTTGTCTGTTGTATTCTAAGCTACCAAGGAGAGCAGATGCTGTGAAGTTTTTTGTCATTTGTTTGTTTATGCATTTATGTTATAGTTTATGCTTATACTTTTGTAGTTACATTTTTCCTAAAGCTTATGCTGTGTGTGTGTTTGCTTGCACAAAGAGGCACCCAGGCATGCAGAGTTTAGTAATAACAAATAATAATAGCGTTCACCTCCTTTGTCTGTACGCTGATGGCGTGTGTTCCATTAGCGCTCTGATTGCAGTGCTCTTGTCAAGATTCCTGGTTTTTGCTGCTGGATTCTGAAAGCACTTGATCAATTGATCTTGGAAACGTGCTGAGCTTTTTCCTAAAGCCTTTCAGACTCATTATCAGCAGGGGAAATTTTTAACAGTTTTATTCTATCAGTAAATCACTGAAGTAGAGAGATGGGCGAATCTATAAATGTTTAACATTTTTTGTTGAACCAAGAACCTATATGTAAACAGAAATTTCCTCTTTCTGCAGTATTTGTTTTCAAAACTAGGTGAAAAATACAAAAATCTCTAATAGGACACTACCTGTTTTTCCTTGCAGTCAGTGAATGAAGGTATCTTTTCCTATTTTCTGGAAAACTCCCTCTATCATATGCCCTTAACTGAGATAATTTTTTAACTTTTCATTTTACCTGGTGTATTTCGTAGCATTCTGCTCCATTCTGTGATGACTGTAGCTGTCTAAATGGATTCTGATGGGCAATATTATTACTGTAGGATACTAGGCTGTTTGTGGCTTGTCTTGAATGATGTGTGTAAGCAGGACAGTGTGTCATACAAAGACACTTGTTTACTGCTGTTTTCAAAAATTCAAATCCAGATTATTGTATCTGCAGTAGTATATTGTCCCCTAGGTACCTATGTCAGACTTCATTTTTTTCCTTTTCTTTTCTTTTTCTTTTTTTTTTTTTTTAAACTCTCCTTTACTTGTCAATGTATTTGAATAATTACATGATCTGAAGCTCAAGCTTTGCTGCATGTTTGACAAGTCATGAACTACAGCATTGAGAGAATAAATAAGCAGCTTTGTGGTGATAGAAACTTGCTAACTTCCAGCTAGGTTTTGAGTCTTTAGCTGTTACACACATCAGTGTACAGTCTACGCCAACATATGTCGTGTAGGACCTGAACAAGCCCCTGAATTCTTGGGACTGCTCATTGTGAATTCTTTTACATCTTTTCTCTTGTAAGTCTCCCCTCCTTTTAACAACACTGCTCAGAGAAAAATTCTAAAAGTTAGTTGTTTTTGCAACACTCCTTCACCCCTTCACAAACATGTTTTCTTTCCAAGCATGCATGTAAATAGCAGACTTGTACTACATGAATCGCCTTTTATTTCATGTTTTTACGTTTTAATAGGTTATATCTTAGAGATGTTTGTAAAAACACAAACATACTTTCTCTATAACCACTTTCAATCTATATAACCATATAACCATTTGCACTTTTGTATTTATGCTATCAACTTAGCAGAAAATATTAAAAAGGAGAACAAATATGACAGGAAAGTGTAGTGAATATTACAAAGTTGGAACTAAACACGTGAAAGATTCGTAGCAAAGACAGACCCAACTTTGTATCTATAGTTGAATGTGACAATTCCAAAACCTAGCAGCTGGTGCTTATCTGTATGGCTGACAGAGCAAAGTTTTTACTTCAGTAACACACATTCCAATCATTCAAATATTACTTAGTTTATATACGCATTAGGAAAGGCTCTTTGCAGTTGAAGTCATGATTTTGTAATCCTTCGAAGGCAAGCTGTGTACTTGTTGCTGCTCTTACCTTTATCCTAGGCCATTGGAGCAAGTGTGGTTGGGTAAATGACAGCAAAAGCTTGCTAGCAGCTTTAGGAAAATATCTACTGTTTTCAAAACCTGGGATTTTGCTTTCCCTTTGCGTATTTCTTGAAGGGATTTTACTGTCTTCTGCTGTAGCTTGGAGGAGTTTGTGCTAGTATTGCCTACACACTGTGCTGTATATTGCAGCAGTTTGACCTAGTGTTTCCCAGACTGTGGCATGAACACCTACCCTCATGGCTAAATGGTATGTTAGCCATTGATTCTATCAAGCACTGACTGTGCTGATAAATCTATGGAAGAAATGGGGAAAGTGGATAAACTGTTAGTTAGACAGTCATAGGCTGATACTAGAAAATTTAAACACGAAATGCATAAAAGATTGTTTGAAAATACAGTGGTAGACACTAGCTGAAGTTGCTTGAAGAAAGTAAATGCTGTATGTGAACATCTTACTGGCATTATAGCTCTGACCAATACTACATTTTGGGTAGTGTTTCTGCTGTTTTCTCCCACTGATTCTTCAGAGAGTGTTTAAGACCGTAGGTGGGAACAACGCAATGTCTTGAAGACGGAGAACAGGACTGTAGTCTGTCTTCCAATTTCTACTTTCAGCACTATTTTTTATTTATTACTTAGTCCAGAAACTGTACAGTTGAGAACAGCCCACTAGGTGAGTGTTTCTGAAAAGCCTTTGGCTGAGCTCTGCTCAGTTCTGTTGAAAGTAGGTGTATCAATGCCTGCCTGCACTGGAAAAAGAAGCCTGTGGAGGCCAACAGGCTGACCAGGTTTGTGCAGACTTGTGAGACAAGTGTCAGAATTTTAACCAAGTAATGGAATATCTTTAAGCCTCTTTCCAGTTAGTTTCTTGCTCACGTTTCCTGCTCAGTTATTTTGAGTTCTAAATTCTAATGGTAGCTCTCAGTATGAACTGCCTGGGAAACCTAGGTGTCTAGTTCAGAGCTTTCCTTTCTGCTTCACATTCAGGCACCTGGACTTCAATGAGATGGCTTTTAGGTGTCTGTTAGAATGGAATATTTACCTTAGATCACAGTCAATTTCTTTACTTGTCCTAGGACATCCTCAGACAGTAGCCTTTCATCTCCCTTTCCCCATAGTCCCTTCCCATGCATTGCTTTAGGTGGTAGAATAATACAGCTTTTAAAGCTTTTCAGATTAGATACCCTTCTGAGAGCACATGTAAGAGACTAAGATATGAAAATGAATCACAACTCATTGCATTCCTATAATTAGGCATAAGAGAGCACAGTGTGTCTCAGAACACGGAAAGATTGGTGAACGTGATGATTCCCCCTTTCCCCCCCCCCCTTTCTTTCCCTTTTTTAAGGGAAGATGTGGCAACAATATGATAATGATCTTGTACTCAGATATGCTGCAAGAACTGCCATTGTAAAGGAGATTAATGTCACAAAAAGGTAGTATCAAACACATTACCTCTTTCTTTTCATACCTTTTTAAAAGATTTCACCCAAGCTTGTGTACTTCTTGTGTAATTGTTATTCTGTGCAAACTTCATTTTAATGAAGCATAAAGTTGAGGAATAGTTCACACTTTCATTTGAATGGAAGCTGATCTTTAACGCAGCTGGAATGCCCATTTAAAAAACATTATATTCAGAATGTGTAGTCTTTGATTGTTGCAAATTAAATACTCCTTCAGTAGATATGGTTCTCTCAGGATCCGGTAGGCTTTACCTTAACAGTAAAGCAAAATTTTTATTTTGTTTTGTTTCAGGATCCTACTTGAAAAGTAATCTACTGCTTATTGCTGCAGACTCAGTCTACAGAATAACCTCAGCCTATATAAAAGGGTTGCATTAGCAGGCTTAAACCGGAAGAAAATCAAAAATGGAAAAGGATCTTCCTATGTGTATATGTATACACGTGTGTGTTTGTATTATATACGCTATATAAGTTTATATAAAATCCATTCAAAAGGTGAAAACCTACATGTACAACTTTCATTTGCGCACATGAAAACTGAACTGCAAGTGCTTCTCCTGTGTCTTTATGGAAGGCTCCTGAGATTCAAAAAAATCTTGTTGGTCATGCTTTTTCTTTATATTTGTATCATATGGTATTTAGCAGAACCTGTATTCCTAGCACCCTGTGAGGATCACGTTGGCCTCCAGAAACTGATTTCAGCAAATAATTGTGAAAATAGTTTTACTTAACAAAGCTCTGCTGGCAAGTGATGACTGGTAAGAATGGAACAGATTTTTGACAGAGGTGATTGCTGTAAAATGTTTCCAATTCTGTAGTTACCTGAAAGAATAAAGTGGATCAGTTTTCAAAGGCTGATACTGAAAATGGATTTGGGGATACTGTCCGTATCTCTTGCAAATCATATTTGGTCTCAATACAAAGGGGATATTAAACCTTGAAAATAAATTCCTGACTACTAATATAGATTATATAAAACTTGCATTACCATTTTATATAAAATCTATTTCCTCAAAGGTAGAACTGACATGCAGAAACATGAATTCTGATGTATGCTTATATACATACACCCCTCTAGTGGAAAGCTCCATATTTCAGCTTCTTAAGGCTTGCATATAATTGTCCCCCTAGTTAGAAACACTTATTTTAAAATTGAATATTCTCTTGCAAAATAATGATTCTACTGACATTTTTTTGAAGGTAGTGAAATGCTTGGGAATTTCTTAAGCTTATCTTTCTTGAGATTTTTTTTCAGAAGTACTTGTTTTTTCATGAGAACTTCCATTTCCAGATTTTTAACTAAATGGACAATAGTAGTAACTTGCAAAAATCAAACCAGCGTGTTTGTATAAAACATTGGTAGTTTAATTCCCTATTGTCTTGCTGTTTAATCACTTAAATGTGCACAGCCAGTGGATTCAAAACCATTAAAAAGGAGTCATGTTCATAAATAGTTGTTTCACTATATCTTTTTAAAATTATTTCACTTTTAATCATAGTTCTCTAGCGTTTGTGCTTTTGTTCAGGTGATGACAGGAAAAGAAGTTTACTGCATCCAGTAAAGTAATTCACTAGACTGTTCAATGCATTTTGGCATGTATGAGATGCACACTTCATCTCGATCTTTCTTTAGTTAGCAGAAGCAGTTGAAATACTTTTTTTTGGTCGTCATTTTCAGTGGCTTGTGTAGCAATAGCATTTTGTCTGAAGTGATATTGCTCGTTTTACCATAAGTTACTTACTGAGTTATAAGCAGACAACCTAATTATTCTCTTGTAAATCCCATCCTGGACCAGTCACTGAATTTCACAACAGGCAGTATTCTAGTGAGCAAATTTGGGGAAAAAAAAAAAGTGACCCAACCACTACGTAATTATTATTCTTCAGCAGCTGCTCCCAGTGGGTGTGACAGCCTGTTAATTTCCTTGCTATATAAGCTTGCAAAGAATTCTCTTACTGGTGCAAAGTTTTCTTTTGCCGATTCCTGTGTTTTCACCTTCCACTACCAGTTATTACATATACTTTTCAAGATTTTTCATTTTCCTTTTGATTATTTCTCTTGGTCTTGCTCAACTAGCAGTCTGCGTCTGGACAGGAGGGATAGGTTGTTTGTGGCAAACTGTCATTGAGTAGAGTTCTCTGAACACTATGAAGTAAGATGGAGACTTAGTGATTTGAGATGCTGAATTCTAAGGAGGCCAGAAAGTCCCCCCTTTGGTGCTTTGTGTGCGAGGAGGGTTATGTTTCATTCTTAATTCTGAGAAACTGTGTAAATCTGTGTTGCTGTTTTTGTAGAGGAGAAACAAAGCACTGATTTGTAGTGATGGAAAATGGGCTGTAACACTGAATGACTTCCCTGGTGGCATTCCGTCAAAGACATTTTTAAAGGTATTTGAGCACCAAAGTGTTCTTTGTGGCTTTCAAAAATCCCTTAAGCGAAAACAAAGGTGGTTTAGAAAGGCTTTTCAATAGGAAACTCTTTGATAAGACTTCATACTGGTTTCACATGTTCAGGACAAACATTCTTAATCTAATAGCTACTTGCTTACAAACAAAATCGTGCTCTCCGAAATGCATTTTTAGTAATAAAGAAGCCATAATGAACATTTGGATACCTGAAAAGGATGAGTTGTGAGCAGTGTATTCCTAAAGAGGTGTGTAACAGACAGTGGAGCTTTAGTTCTTTGTTGACTCCTATGTAAATGCGTATTAAATTTTTCAATCTGCATCTCCATTTTTATTGCAAACTGGATTTGATGATGCTTCCTTACTGGTTTATTCCTAGCTTCTCAACCCTGTTGGCTTCGCTCATACGGAAGTTAGTTACGTTTTGTTGATACCATTCGTGTGAACGGTGTTCTTAGTGGTCAGGGTTATCTGTCTGAAAGTTCTTAGCAGTCTTGAGCTAAGCATGAACAATTAAAGCATGCAGAGGCACAAATGCTACTATTGGGCCCACCACCTTTCCTTCCTAATTTTTAAAATCAGTTCTGTTCATTTATATTGCGTACTTTGCAAGAGGTTCCCATGATGTCAGAATGTCGTCATAACACCATAATAACAGTGATGGAAGGTTGCATTTCCTGTATTTGTCAAATACTCTATAGAAAAATAAATCTCAGTGAGTATTTTAGTATTGTCATGTCAAAAACAAAACAAAAACAAAAAACTTGCTTTCTTGTATTGTCAGGGTTGCATTATTTTCAATAATCATATTCTGCTACAGATCTGGGGGAAGAGAGAGTCTATATTCATACCTTTGTTGCTTAATAGTTAGAGGTAGCTCTTCTGTTTTTTTTTTTTTCTGATTTGAGAGCTTACCTCTTAATGCAAACTTCATATAGAAATGGTGTTTTTCACATAGTGATGCATTAATGGGTCTAAGACTTGCACAATAACTGCATGGCATTTAAAAAAAATGTGATTTCTCTGTGCCATTTGGCATCAGTTTACAGTACTTGGAGTCCTTTTTAAGGAATGTAAGACTAGAAGGGACCATCTGGGTTATCGAATACAAAGCCTTCGCGGTTACAAGCAACAGATAGAGAAACAGTGCAAAAAGTTCCCCAGAGTACCCTTGCTCACCAAAGGCAATAAAGATAAAGCACTTCCCAAAGCCTTAAAGCAAAGTCAAAACTACTTTTAATTGAGAAGAAAATGAAGTAAGTGACTGTTTGAGGTTTTCTCATGGCCAAGAAGAAAAGCTGAAGTGTAATAAATTCTATACAAACGGTGAGAAAAAGAAAGTGCTCGCAATTAACTGAGAACAGGATTCAGCAGTCTGAGACTTATCACCAACTACATTTCTGAAGGCAAAATGAGCCATGAGTTGGCATATATAGACTGCGTGTAAACCTCCTATCAATTTTTGGAAGGGGTTGATAGACTGTTGAAGAACAGCTATCCAAAGCACACCTCTTATTGTTGTGAGCTACAAGGAATGTCTCTTTGCATAATATAAATTATCTTTATCTTTAACATGGATAAAAACTGACAGTTATGGAAAGATAGCCTAGTAATGCAGCTATACATTGTGAGCAACATTCACTGGGCAGATTTCAGTTATTTGGGAAAAACAGCATCTTTTGTTCAGAGAAAGAAACTGCATGTGTTACCATAACATTATGTAGATCAGCACCCATTACATGTAAGCTGATTTTAGTAGGAGAAGGTTTTTTAGAGCCATGAAGGGGACAGTCAGTTGTTTATTTCCTTCATGTGTTGAAAAGAGTGAGATTTTTGTTTCTGTCCTAGTGTATGTGTGTCTTTTTTCATCTTTGGGAGAAAATGAACAGGCAAATATATACTTGCATGTATTTGGAGTTTCTTAATCCACAGGGGTGCACACTATATTGAATTCAGCACCAGAAGAGATTTACTCATGAGGGAATTTCCCCTTCCCCTGGCCCTTTCTCCCTTGGCATCTCTACGCACAGACACTTTGCTAGTGTCTGAATGAAGAAGTCACTCACTGGAACATTTAATATGATGGAAAAGGATGGACTGGCAGTATTAACATGCACAACTACACAAAAATAAAGCCACCAGTTCTTTCCTACAGCTATTATCTGCACGATTATAAAACACCTTAATAGTTTTTCTAGTCAATGTTAATATATGCAAGTACATAAATGAAAGTTCATGCACGCCTACACGCTTACTGCTTCATATAGATGAAGTCTTGGGTGAGAAAAGTCACGAGCATGGTTAGCATGGTACAGAATAATCCTGAAGACAAAAACTTGTACTCCTGCGTGTTCTGTGACAAGTGTCCCAGCTCCTGCCCTCAGTCCTCTTGGTTTCATTAGCATGTGGTCTAAGTGTCGTGATCTGCCCCTGTGGAAAATGTAGTTAGGACTAGTGGACAAATTCTGTCTTTGGATTTATACAGCTGCTGCTTGCTCAAATGTGAGCTGCTCACGGAAATGTATGGATAAAAGCTGGTCTACAAGAGTTAAACAGCACAAGGAAAGACTCAAAATGTGGCTGTTGTTCTGCAGTTGTCTAGAACTGTGTAATTGCCAGTGAGGATGCCAGATCTACTGAGGTGTGAGCAGATTGTGCTCGAGTAATAGAAAATTTAGAAGTCAAGTTAGGTTGTTTATCATAAATATAATCTTAAAATGAATATACTTAAGGGTGCTAAGTACTTAAATTTCTTGCTATGTTCTTGCTTACTCTATAGTTTATTCAGCTAGTACTGGTACATCTTCAAATGATTCTGAGTGTTTACCTTCAAATGGTTTTCAGTGATGCCTAGAGGAGAAGTTAGTTGATCCTGGGGAGAAATGAAGGGTATATGCATTAGAAGAACATAGTATTTATTTATTTATAGTTATTTATTGTTAAGGATTTCTGGCTGGTAACTTACTGTTTTCTCTAGCTCTTATTTAGATATAGCTCAGGTAAAGCTTTATTAATTTGTTTGGGAATTTGGGGAATGTCATAGTTTTGGCTGGGACAGAGTTAATTTTCTTCGCAGAGGCTCTGTGTGTGTGTGTATTGTCAGAAAAATGTTTTGGTGGGTGGCAAAATTTAATGTAAAATTAAGTAGATACCAGCATATGACTTGAATGCTAAATAGTTGTGGCTACCTTTGGTATGAGCTTTCTCTGTGAGCCAAGTATAGCACACATATATTTCATGTATTCCGCATTTGTCCTGACATAGTGATTCTGAATGTGGAATCAATAAGCTGAGAGTGTATTAGTCATTATGTATGAGTATTGTGTCCTTTCCCAGTGAATTTAATCAGTAACACCATATGCAATTAATTTGAGCAAATCTAAACAGGATACAACAGGACAAGGAGCAAGCATATATTCATAACAACCAGGCAACACCTATATTAACTGTTCAGATTAAAATTGTAACTTGAATTAAAATTCAAGTGAGGCCCATTTGCCTTTAACCAGTTTCTTGGAAATAATCACTGCTGAAGTACATATTGAGCCATTTCATTAACCTTTAAAAGAATGCCTTTAAGTGTTGCTCCTTGGCTGAGATGTTAATATGCTAGTCAGGCTGATGACCTGTTCACAAAAGCTGAATTACCAGCTGCATTTGCATTGATCTGCAGATGAAGAGGGCTATTTTAGAGCTGAGTGTTGTTCTCAAATCACAACTGTATATACTTATTTGAGTGATAATACAACAAACATTAATTATGTTGATGAAAATGTGTCAGTTTTTAATGTGATCAGTATGAAATATAACTTTGTGTGTATATGATGGCAAATCTTATATAAGGAATAATAGTTCATTCATCAAAGACACCAAGATAGATGGTTACTGCCCTCCTAAAAGCTTATGGTGCTAGTGGGTGAGACAGAGGGCAAGAGATTAAGTGATCTCAGTGGAGAAAGTTGCTGAATAGCATTTCACAATTGATTATTATCTTAAAGAATAACATTCTTACCTGTTTTCAGAGGGCAACTTGTCTTCTGGTACGCTGACTGGCTGCGTGTTTACTAGCTAATGGAGCTTCTGATCAGTGAGGTGCCTCTAACAAGCCTAAATTAAAGGATTAATACAGCACAGAACTCAAGCAAGTAAATCAGCTCGGACTGGGAAGCTGGGCAGCAGATGAGGAGGTTCACACAGACGTCCAAAAGCTCACTTAGGGACAGGTGACATATATGAGCAGGAGTGCTCTTTGTTTTGTGTTTCTGCCCCAGCTCAGCAGTTTCTGGATCGTCCTGGTTCAGATGCTTACGTTGTGCACTGGGAAGGAGGCAGAGGCAGGACTGCATTTGCATTGGCACCATGGATGCTGCAGAGAAGTCAGAAACAGTGAAGCATGTCTAGAGGTTTGTGAGTCAGTGTTTTGTCCTATATCGGCAATAACCTGGTCCCTACCCTGGTCATCAACTTTTTCCTACTGATGCTCTAAAGACATATAATGAAAGTTATTTCGAATTTCAGTGTTAGGATGTTGTGGAGGTCATCCTTCAGTCCTGGCCTGACAGTTCAGTTAATTTTTAATTCTGCCATTATCACTATCTCTTTGAGATGAAAGCTGGTGACAAGACACCCCTCTGGTTCACTGCTGTAATATTTCTCTTTATTTTAGCAAGTCTTGAAGGTAGGGCTTAAAATCTAGAAGTAGGTAAAGTACTACCTTGAAAGCTCTAGTATGCTGTGTAACTACAAATGGATGGCAAAAAGATGGATCAGCAGTACTTACATGTCTGTCTGCATTAAAGGAAAACTGAAAAAAAAAGTTAGGGAGAGGAATAAAAAACAAGAAGGCACACTGTAAAATTCATGTTTCCTACTGCGTAAATGGCGAAGTTTTTTGTTGATGATGATCTTCCTGGGTAGATGCACCTAATCTATTTTGGGAATTTCCATGATGTAATATTAATAACAGTCACATTCCTAAAATAAGAAGAAATAGAAGTGATTATTAATTTTTCTGAAGGGAACAAAGATACGGTTAGAGACCCCAGGGAAAAAGATAGGGGAACAAATATGTCCAATAGCAGCTAGTACATCAGTAAACGAGGGCTAACGGGTTCTTATCATAAAGCAAAACAGAAAGTCACACATCTATTATGTTTATTTGAATATTCAATAGGAACTTTGCCTGGATTATCCGTTCATAAATAACTTTTTTTTTTTTAATTGAATTAAGTCTGTCCTAGCCTCACCATGTGCAACTGAAATTACAATAGTTAAACCTCATCAGCTTGCAAGCCTCCTCATATGAGGCACAATATCAAATAATCCTCAGCTGTTTTCCCTGTGGTTGCTAGAGTTACGGCTGATGACTGTTCTTGTATGTTGTGCTTCCTGCAAAGTCTCAAGTGTGTTGCTTCAGACAGAGACCAGCTCTTTTATAGGTAACTGGAGAGTTCAGACCGAGGGTATTCAGAATACAAATAATTGTTTCGTTTTTGAAAATGAGTGTGCATGCTGATGGCAGTGGTATTTTGATATGGGAGGGCTTGATTGCTGAGTGCCTGTCTGGGAAATTTGCTATAGTCTGTAATTTGCATCAGCTTGTAGGGGAATATGACTTTTCTTTATTGTAAAATTATTTAACGGTCATAGAGTTCTTTTTGATCCTTCTGCTGTGATGGTATTTTAACATGAAGTGTTGTGTGTTTTGTAAAAGAAAGCAAAGATGTAGTTAGAGAACTCACTGAAGCTTCCTTCTCTTTACATTGTAGTGTGAATAGATGACTGAATTAAAAAAAAAAAAAAAAAAAAAAGGAAAAGGAAAAAAAAGTCCAGTAAAGTGCCAAACAACCAAAGCCGTCACTACAGTTGGTATCCAAATTATGCGTGGTTTATTGATCATGCTTTTTGCTCTAGAGATTATTCTCTTTTGAAAAAATGTATTTTTTTCTAGTAACTAAAGAATTTTGGTCACTGAAATTTTAGGCTTACACAGCAAGCTCACACAGCATGGTCAGTGGCACTCTAAGCTTGCACAATTTTAACTGTGCAATCACTCAGCCCTCCAAATAACACCAGAGGTTTTGTATGTTTGTAGTAACAAGTGGTTCTTTGAGCCAAATGTATGCATACAGATGTAATTTGTTTTCAGATGTCCCATTTCCATTGAGGAGTATGCCCAGAATAATAAACACAGTGTATAAAACAGATGACCAGTCTTTGGATTGGTCTCTTTTGAAATCTAACACTGAGATCTGTTAGCGTCAGCAAGTGGATGTCCATGTAGATGATTGCCACAGCAATCCGTTGCTTTTTACATTTGTTTTTGTTGTTGTTTTTGTTTGTTTTGAAAAGTGATCAAATTAAGGAAAAAAAGGTCAGTAATAGGAGATCTCCCTTGGAGGAGTTGGTGGCATCTGACACCCATGTCCAGGTCCCCTGTGTCCCAGTGACAGAAGCTGGCATTCAGCTGCTGTGTTACTAACATAGTGTGCAGGTAGTGACACCTTTTGTGTTTGGTAATAAAAGGGAAAGTGGGAGTTTTGCTTTCAGCATTATTCAAGTCCTTGACTCTGACGTGTATTTTAAAATATAGCACTGGTACTGATGAAGCATGTTTCAAGCTGTTTCTAGAAGATAATCTATCCCAAGATTACAAAAGAAGTTATCATTCAGAGCCCAAGTGGGGAGTTGCTTAGATTCTCATGTGGGTAAGAAGGTCAGAAATTTGTTTTTGTTTTGTTTAGCTTTCCCCTAGAAACCCCAACAAGCCACCTGTTATATTTCAGCTTTCCAAATATTCCCCTGGCAGCAACACAACAGAGAAACGTTTTGGGCTGAACTCTGTCCTATAAGATAATCAGAGGCTGTGCTATTTGAGGTTCCTCATCTTTTTTCCCCTACCAAGTCAAGTTTTACTTCAGAATACTTTGTCACATGGCTCTTGCCACAAGTGTGTGAATTTCTTCCAAGACTCTGACTGGAAAGGAAGTGCTTGGAATGGCATGCTTAGAAAGACACAGCTACAGTTTGAAGAAGGTTTAGACTGGCTGAATTATTTGATTCAAATAATTGTGTGCATTTGTAACTGTGAGCCAGTGTAGGTGGGCTGGCTGAAGGACTTTAAAAACTGGATCCTGGGTTAAAACAAATATTTAATAGTTTCCAGTGTGTAGTTGTATAAGTGTAACATTATAAATGTGTGTGATAGAAAACTACAGCAGGTAGCCTAAATGTAGCTGGTGAATGTAAATAGCTTACCAGAGGCTTAAGATGTAGTGAACAGCCGATACACATTTGCCTTTAGAAATCACTGCTGATAATAAAAGCAGTTATTTCCCCAAAATTTGTTTGTCAGAGTGCTGGCAACTGAAGAGGGAAGAATGTGATAAAGAAAATTACCTGTTTGGCATCTGAGAAATACTCCCAAACATGGGAATAGTGCTTTTGTTTGTTGTTGTTCTGTTTGTTTTTAGATAATGCTGCAGCACAGAAAATCCTGTGTTGTAGGGAAAATAAATCAGTAGACATGCATTTAAACATCTAACTTGACTTTGAAGATGATCTTTTGTACTGGAGAGGTGGCTTTGGAACTTAGACAAATTTGCTTTGAATTAACCTAGCTTGTATTCATACCTGCCTTCTAACAGTTCTTTGTAATTTCATTGATATATGCATCAATTATACATTTAAAAATGTGGTATAATTATGGTATAATTAATATGCCAAGAAGTCTGTTGAAGAACCTTGAGAGGTTTGTGGTTTACCAACGATAGCTTTACTAGGTTTGGCAGGAGGTTAAAATTGACCTGTGTGAGTTGTTCACGTACATCTTAATGCTGAGGTCCATAGGAATGTGAATGTTCACATTTCTCTTAATGTTGGAAGCTGGGTTGTAATTCCAGAAGGGTGGAGCACACCCCAGGCTTGTGTGCTTCGCTGCTTGCTGCTTGGGTCTCTCTGTCTTGCTGGAATCAGTCACAATCGTCAGTTAATTCAGGATAACTTAGCAATTTTGGTATTATCTCAGCCACAAAATGACTTGTTTGAATGCATAAAACAGTCTAAGATACAAAGAAAAACATTATAATTAAGAAAAACAGAACATAAAACAACAACAAAAACAGCACAAAGACTTTTTTTTTTTTTTTTTTTTTTTTTTTGTACAAGTGTTTCTTGTCTTTGGGAGGATGCAATGTGTTAATCTTCCATATACCAGCCTTATGGCTTTGCCCCTGTAGTTCTTCCCATCAAAGCACATTAATAATCCTTTTAATGAGGATGAAGAGTGTAACCAGCTGGTACCTTCTTTCACCAGGTACCCTGTGCGAGTTCAGTGGTCTCAGCCCTGACCCTGAGCCATCTGACAACACTTAGTACAGAATGCATCAATGTATTTCCTGATGATTTGGCCATAAGGCATCAGGAATTTCCTGGTGGTTTTGGCCATAGGGCTCAAGAGTGAATGAATGTGGCTTGTAGGTAAATGCCTTCTCTTCCCTAGGAAAAGGTCATCCACGTCAGGGTAACTGTGTAGCTTGTGGATTATGCTGGTCCATTGGTATCTCTGGGATAGCAGTCTGCTATTCATAGCTAAGGTAGTTATTTCTCTAATCATATTACAAGAAGTTCTTTTAGTGCAGAAAGTTTGACACACACTCCATAGACACAAGTGGTTCCTTGTTATCTGTAACCAAGGCACGCTGGAATTTGAAGTTCTGCGTCCTGTGCTGTGCTGTATAGCTCTGTGTCAATACATGAGGTTTTAGTCTCTCATCTCCTGATTTATCAGTCTAACACCTGTCTGATTCATATTATAAATTGAGAATAAAAATGAAAGTTCGCTTTTGTGAATTTCCCTCTCTAGAGGTAATCCTGAATTTCACCGGTTTTCTGGTGCATTTACTGCACATAGCAATAATTACCTGAGATAAAAATCTACTGTACTTTGACTCCTGTTGATAGTGAAGCTCATTACACCCCCATTATAATTATTACCCTCTTTATGTATACCTCATGAAACTTCAAAAGCTGGTATCCAGGGGATGCTGTTTAAAGAAACTATTTAAGTTATCAGGATGAATTATGTAAGACACTAACAGTATGTTCCCTCTACATCACTTCAAATCTTATAAAATTCAGGATGCATAATAATCAGAATTTTATAAATAATATTATTCTGTCTAACAGGGTTCTGTATTTCCCCAGTATGCTTTTTTTTTTTTTTTTTCCCTCCACTAATGCAAGATTATCTCTGGGGGTAGCCATATTAAAGGCAACGTAGGCTTACAGTGCATGGCCAACAAACACATGGCATCTCTACCAGCGGTACTTGAGTAAGCATATGTCCTGCAGAAGTAGCATAGGCAAGGGGCAGTTTGCAGAGGTGGAAATGCAACTCAGAGCTAATAAAGATCACTTTCTCTTTCAAGTTATGACAGTTGCTGTTTGGTCGCTGAAGCTGTACCATTCCATACAGTCAGATATCAATCAGTATGGGACAATTCAGGTCTGTAGTAGTGATGAGGTAGCTCAGAGCCAAGGAGGTGCAAAGTATCATAAATGTAGCACCCCAGGACTTCCACCTTTTTCTTTGGCAGTGTCCTGTTGCATGCAGGAGATAATATAAACTAAGGCTAGATTATAAATCTCATTTCAGTGCTGAAGAGCTTCACTTCCAAGATAACAGCATTCAACATACAAAAGCCTACTTTTCTAGGGAAGACAACTGAAAGTTTTAGGAATGTATTTCTGGCCATAGGAATGTATTTCTACAAAATGCATCTTAAAATACTGGATCCTGAAGTGAATCACAGATCAAAATTGAGTTTATTTAATGGCAGGACAAGACTTTCAAACTCCATATCAGTTTAGAAGATGTAGCAAAATTCTTTTCAGGTGTAGGCATCCATTTTTACAGAGATTGTGCTGTGCAAATCACAGAATGGTTGAGGTTGTAAGGGACCTCTGGAGATCATCTAGTCCAGTGTCCTTCTCAAGCAGGATCCCCTAGAGCATATTACCCAGGATTGTGTCCAGACAGATTTTGAATCTCCTTCTAGGGGAAGGAGACTCCACAACCTCTCTAGGCAACCTGTTCCAATGTTCTGTCACCCTCATAGTAGAGAAGTTTTTCCTCATGTTCAGACACCTCCCTTGGCCTGCTGGCAGTGCTCTTAATGATGTACCCTAGGATCCCATTGGCCTTCTCAGCCACAAGGACACAATGCTGCCTCACGGTCAACTTGTGCATCAGGACCCCCAGGTCCTTCCCCACGCAGCTGCTTTCCAGCCTCCTGCCTGTACTGGTGCTCGGGGTTATTCCTCCCAGTGCAGGACCCCAAATGATGTACTTTGCACTACTATAACCCTAATAATTTATATAGGAATTGCACATGTCTGAGGGTGCTCTTCAAAAATAACCCACTGCACAGTTGGTTCGGGAAGTGGAACGAAATTGACAAAATATATTGATGCAGGTCTTATAAAACCAAAACCAAACTTGTAGTGGTAGAACTGGCTGTATAGAGGCTGCTAAAAGCAAATTTTTGGAAGCTAAAATGAGTTGCTTGCATTCTGAATATGCCTCAGAGACCTCGTGAGGACAAAAATATTTTGACCAAATTTTAATGCACTCAGGTTGTTTGTTACACACACCACCACCACCCCCCATGAATGGCAGCATTTATTTGTGGTGTCTTGCCCTCTTGCTAAGCAGTGAGAACAGTAATGCCCACCCGCCTGAGTGAAGGCAGGAGGGAGGATCTAGGATGCTTGCTTTGCATCTGAAATGGACTACTGAGCTCAAGTTGTTTATAGGACAATAGGCCCAGGCTTACTTAGCAGTCAAGACTTCTGATTCTCAAAAGTTTTATTACATGTACAAACTGGAAATACTGTGCATTTGTGCACACAGCCTCTGGCGATTTATTAAGTAACAGCTATTTCAATTAAACATTTTGCTTTCAGGAACAACAAAAGTCTTGTGATAGTTTGACTCGGAAGAAATTTTAGAAAGCCTATTAAATATTTAAACTTTTTTTTTCTTCCGCTGATGGCTGAAAGAGGCATCTGATGCACATCGTCTGCTGGCGATCATACAAGAACACTGCAGGGGTTCCTCTTAAATATCTAAATAAAGCACCCTGTCCCTCCTGCTCATTCTGGGTGGAGAAAAATTGTTGATTTCATCGTTGCAAGAGTAATTAAAAAAAAAAAAAGGCAGTGGAAGGTGTAAAATGAAGGATCTGTAGGTTGTCCTGGTCTTTACAACTGCATTTAATAACGGAAAAAACATAAACAGTTACCATATTTTTCAGGAGAATGTAAAAGTCCATAGAAAGTAAGGTGAGCTTTGTATGCAGATATGTGTAAACAGAGTACCTCTTCAGTCTCACTAGTTCATTACTCTTTGCTTTTAAAATCTTGTGGTTTTTTGTTTTGTTTGTGTTTTTAATTCTTTTATGCTAATCTCCAGTTAGAGGTAGAAGTGATAGGACATTTCATATGTAGTACAGATTCTCGTTTCTATTCTAAACGTGTAAAATTGCACCTGTCTGAGTAACAACAACACAATTTTGTTGTTTTAGGGTGTGGTATGGATTAAGCACCATTTTGCCTATGCTCCAAAAATTAGATTTCCCTTTATTCTTAAAATATTTTTGCTCCAAGATAAGATTCCCACCCCCTTTAAATATTACTTCCAATTTGTTCTACCAAATCCTCACCAACCAACGCACAAAAGCACATTGAAGCATATGAGTAGGAATCTCAGAAACATGGACCCTGGAAGGCTGGAAGCATCCTGGCATGAGCTGGGACGTGTTCTGCCAACAGAAAATATGGGAGAGTTTTAGACAATTCAGTGGAGAGTGCCAGGAGCCCACTTCTTGTCAGTCAGCGTTAGGAGACTTCAAAGGCTGCTTTGTGACTGAACACGGCTTCCTGTGCTTTACCAGTAAGGTGTCCAGGACATGGTGAGCATGTTTCCCAGCTTGTCAGGATGTCTCAGAAGGCAAAGAGGAAGGATCAGCATCTTCTGTATTACCCAATGCTTAATAAAAAGTAAGTAAGTTTTAGGATGAGTGGGAAACATATCGGAGTCCTTCTGTTTTGCCTTCTTGTGTGCCTAGAATATTTTATTTTATTTTTCAAAAAATAGTATTGTGGTGACAAATAACATTTAAAAATTGCTGCGGAGTGTCGCTACAAATGTGTAGAAGCAGAGTTATCTAGGTGGATGCTAAGTGGATTCATGGCATGTGTCCTACCTAGGTACAACTTACTGCTCTTCCCGAGGTACCCAGTGTGACGTACAGTGGCATATTAGTCTACTGTAGGCAGGGAACAGTTGAACCAGCTCTGTGCTACTATTCCATGATGTGTTTTGCAGCTATAGCAGGGAGTGAAGCTTCCTCCAATAAACTTGTGAAAAATCCGCTCTCTGCTTAGGAGTGGCTTTAACACAAATCACCAAATAGATCTTGTGGATTTAAATATTTTATTCATAAGCACTTGAGAGATGAATAGCTTTGGAATATCTGAGCAAAATTTATTTGTGCTTTATGTAAAGGCAACAAGAAATGAACGTGTTCTCTTAGACAAAGTACAAACTTATCGGATGGGATATTTAAAAACAATCATTGCTAACAGTATTTCTTACTCTGTAACATGAAATGAAAGCGTGAGAGGATTGGCGCGCCTCAGTCTAACAGTATATTACAGTGAAGTAGATTTACAGATAAGTAAAAATATTTTTGCTGGAATTTGGACCATATTCAAAAAGTCAGGTGTAGAGTCCTGTTTTTTAAAAATTTGTTTTGAAACAGAATTTTAATAGATTTATATTTAACATTTATATTTAAGTGCTTGAGAAAGGTTGGTGCTTTTTGTTATGTATTTCAAAACTATTTAAGCTTTAAAAAACCCTTGAGTTGGAATTCTTGTAGAGTATTCTTGCATTTTGTCAGAAAGGCGGATAAAGTAACAGGTTTTTGGAGGACAATTCAGTATTTGTTGAGTTTTGACTAACGCTGATTCTTTTATGACTATCCACCATACAATTAGATCTCTGAATCCTGAGGAAATACGACTTTGTCAGTAGAGCAGGAAAGCATTAGTTAAGGGGTCTAATCGCAGGCTTTCTGTGAAAATTTGCTTAAGATACAAATACTCTGTTTTTTCAACTTTCCGTATGTAGAACATGAACAAATAAACTTTAATTTTTCTTCATAGGGATGTCTGTGTTTTAATTTAGTTGTATTGTATTTTAATTTCCTTTATAAACTATTCTGAGAATTCTAGGTGAGCTTTTTTTAGAACAGATACTTATTAGCATGGATTTGTGTTGGACTTACTGTAGGCTAAAGTAACTTTTCTTTGCCAGCTGGTAAGAACAACTTTGACAGTATAAAAATAGCCACTGGGGGGAAAATTGATTACTTTATAATTCTATCTGATGAGCCATATTGGACTAACCAGAAGCCTGAAGGCTTAAAGTGCTGCTTGAGAAAGAACAGCTTTTTGTTTTAGAGGCAGCACATACCCCTGACAATTTATGCACGCTAGACACCGCTGTAGTTAGGCCTCTGTAGGTTTTAGATGGTGAAAGATGAGTAGGAAAAATTTTATCTCAATTTTTTTCTTGGGCAGCCAAAGCTAATATCGTTTCATCTCAGTAAGATTTGTTAAACAAACCATCTACAAAGATCAGATTTATTTAGCCATTATTGAATTATGCCAGCTCCTATAAAATACGAGGCTAAAGCACACCAAAAGGTGATTTTGTAAATAGAGTCCATTCCATTTCTATTATATAAACAGAGCTTAGTGTCACAGATTCATGCATTTGTATGCTGCAGTTGTCTCACTACCGAAGTACACCAAATAAGGTCTCAAAATAGAGAGTGTTTAACTTTCCAGGTACTGAGTGAGATCACCAAGTGGTCAGATGAATTCATTTGTCTAATTCTTGCCTGATAACAAGGTTTTCCGGAAAACTTCAAGTTGTAGGAAGTGTTTGCTGTTATTTTTCAACCATTAGTGGATATGCTGTTGATTCTACTTCTTACAGGCTCCTAAGGCCATAAATACGAACTAGTAATTTGGAAACAGGTGATTGTCTCCTATAAGAAAAGAGGTGGTTTTGCTGGTTATGATTTTGTGTGTGTGTGAAGTCCTGAGTTACTCAAATGACACACTTAAGTTTGCGTTTTAAAGTAATGTTCTTGCTGGTTACAGCTGGCACTAGTTACTGCCTTAGGCATCTGGGTCCATTAGTGGCATGCATAAAATTTAATGCTGCATATGCACCTTTAATGCTGCATAAAAGGTGTGTCTGCTTCCATTTCCACTGAAACCAAAATAACTGTCAAAAGTTTCTGCAGTCCAGATTTTAAGAAGAATCTTTACGCCTGCAGTGAAGCAGAACTGAGTGCCCTATGACAACGTTCCACACAGCACCTCAGGAGTCAGCCTGTGCTCAGTCTGGTATTGGCGCACTCACCCTCAAGTGACAGAATGCACAAAGGTTTGGAGGTGCAACTTAGAATTTGGGATTGGATTGCTGAGGTTTTCTGGCTTTGGGTCAGGCCTGCTGGGATTCGTTAGTAAAGTCAGTGTATAGCTTTGTGTAGACACCCTGATTGTCTGTTCATTGTTGGGATTGCAGTTTATCCACATAAAAACAAACAAACAAACATGTTTCTTATATGCTTATAAGATATGATGTGTCCTGTCTGCACTTATGACTCCAAAAGTAAGTTTTAAGCAAGTAACATCTGTTGGGGTAGGTGGGAATCCAGGTTGCTCTCAGGAATATAAATGCTGGTTGTCTTCTACAATATCCAATTCAGCTCCAATTTTCTACCCATTTTGAATTGAAAAAGGGACAAAATGTAATATTTCTCAATCAGCTATATTTGTTTAGATATGTGTTCCCATACACTGATGTAGTTGACTTTCTATTTTAAGTATAAAACCTAATCCCATTTAATTTAGGTAGCAGAAGGTGCGTGAGCATGCTTTTTGGCCTGGCAATGTAATCTGGGACTACTGCACTGAGATGACTTGCTTTCGCAGAAGAGAATGCGTTGCCATGCCGCACTACAGAGCAAGTTTTGCAGTCTGATCACAAGCAGATTTTCAGCTCGGTGGTAGAGAAACTCCCATCTGGGCATAGGAGGTACACAGGATACCATGCTAGTATGAAGCTTGGTTTCTCTGCTGAGGTCTCTAAGCAGGAGGCCAGCCACAGTCAATCTTCTGTCAAATGAGCAGGATTATTTCCTCCCACTGGTTGTATGCAGGTAACAGTTGACAAGAGCTACTTCTGTTGCTGCCAGTTCAGCCCATCAGGTAGACTGCTATACAAGAGCTGATTTCTGAGAAGTCAGTTGGCTTCCTCAGGTCAAGCTTTTTTCAGGTCCCTTATACTACTAAGGCTGTGATTAACAGCTCCTTAGATGCTTAAATGTACAGCTTCTATATCTTTAGTAAATGTTCCAAAAGCTCTATTTGAAAACACAGCGCCCCCCCCCCCCGGGGGGGGGTTTTTTTGAATAGAGCTTGCATGTACCCTGCTCCTTACTAAGTATGCCAGAGGCTTTAGCAGGTTCGCAGGTTCTGTGAACTGTTGGGGATTGTTGGTTTCTTTTTCTTGCAAACATGTACTTAACTGCTGACACTGCTGACATTTAATGAGACATGTAAATTCACACTTAATACTTTATTTTTACAGGTTATTTCAATTAAGCTAGACACCTTATTTGTAGTGGCTGTTTGCCTGATGGCAGCTTTTAGACACAAAAGAGACGAGGTGCAGAGTAGCCAGGAAATGCTTGATTACCTTCTTTAGAAAGAAGGAAGAAAGTTTAAGCAAAAACTAGTAAATCAACGTTGCAATGGCAAGCCTGCTAAAATACCTTCTTCCCTTCTCCTTCTTCTTCTGACAAATCCTTGGGTTGAATGCATACTGCTTTATTCATCAGCATCCGCAATGGACCGAGTTCAGATTCTCATGTCAAAGCAAAACCACATTTTCGCTAAGTTTTTACTAAAAGTTTCATAAGCTGTAACATATTGATTTAAGTGGAAGTTAAGGTGAGCCAATAAGTGCTGCTAAAATTCCCTTTAATGTACATCCTGAACTGCATCGAAGAGTGAGGACTTTAGTTAAAATCAGTTAAAATCCTGTTAAATCAACAGGATTTTAGTTAAAACATCAGGCTGTGAAGTGACCACAAGGGAAAAAGAAAGCATCTCCATTAGAGCCATTAGCACCTTGAGAGAGCTGCATCTCTAATGACAGTTATGCAATCAAGCATAGACAACAATTCACGTGCATTTTGCCTTTTTTAAACCCCATGTAAAAGCATGCATAATAATTAGAAAGAGAATGTAAATGAAGAGAGAGAGAGTTTAAGAAGTCTGGGGAGAGCAAAAGCAGACAAGACCATAGAGGAAAGCAGAGATGAGGCTGTGGTGGGTCTAATAAGGAATGACAAGAGCCTTAGTGGGTGAGTGGGGATCACTCAGTTCTCTGTTTTGGTCTGTTTCCTCCAAGCTGTGTGGGAGTTCTGATTTTGATTTCCCTATGACCTGTATTTGCTGTGATGCTGAAGAGACGTGGAAAAGCAAACAGGCACGGGTCTTTATCTTGCCTATTCTCACTGTCAAACACTGAATTTTGCAGTTTTGCGTGATGTAGCGATAGCATTGTTGTAAGCTATATTTCTCTATTCAAATAACAACCAATTGACAATAATGAAGTAAAACTAAAAAAAAAATATAACACATTCTAAACAATCTGTTTTTCTAGAATCCAATTTTAGAAATGTATTGGTACAGCTTTCCTTGAAGATCAAGCAATTGTCAGGATTCCAGAAAAACACATTTTAATGAATTTATGTAAACAGTTCATGAATAAAAACAGCACCCCCAGAGCAACTTTCCAAATCAGTTACAAAGTTCAGCCATTTAATTTGTTAAACCTATCTTCTTGCAGTTATTCACATGTATTTTAAAACTAGTTGAGGTACTAACAGCAAATTTGAAGAAATTTGAATTGTCTGAATTTGAAAGTGTTCATTTTCTAAGAAAAATGAAGTTAAAAACTTTCTGCCCATTTCTAGACTGTCCGCATAACCTCATTATTGCAGCCTTTGTTTTTCTTCTCATTCTCTATCATCTGACGACGCATATTGTCCTTTATCTAGTTTGTAAGCTACTTTGGAGCTAGGAACATCTCTTGATCTATGATGTCTCTAGTGCACTTCTGGGCATAATTATAATCATAAAAATCTTTGAAACCTTTCCACCTGTTGTCTTTATCACTGAAGTTGAAATGTTCTATATTGGCATCATAAAAAAAAATTAAATAAAGTCTTTTTTTAGCCTTCAAACACTTAGAAAATAATAAAAACAACAAAGCAAGACTGCTGTTTACTTCTTTGTAGCATATAAAAATATCTGTTTCATTGCAGTATCTTAAATTCTCCCTTAATCTCTCAAGCCCCTATGCATAAAGCATTGGATTACCAAGTAATACCCATCATCACAAGGAATTAGGCACTTTAGCTCTGGGCTCCATCATTGCATTAGGAGAGATGTTACTGACGTCATGTTTTCCAAGTTGCAGCTGACTCGCATGGTGCCTTTCTACCAGCCTTTAAGATCTTGCAGACATGAAAAATGTGTCTCTTATGCCTCTTCCTTGTCCTTTTTGGGTTGCTTTGGGGCAATAGCACACATATGGTTTTGCAGCTAAGAGCTGAGTAGGAAACTAAGTTCCTGTTCATGTGTGCCAGTAATTCTGTAACAGAGCTTTGGCAAATTGTGCGATTTCCTTCATCTATAAAATTAATAAATTAGAATACTATTTTACTTCCAAGCAGAGTGTTTTTTAATTAGGGCCCTGATGTGCTGATGTCTTCTGTCTGCAATATGTAAAAATGAAAGGACATCCAGATCACGATTCCCTCCTTCCTTTTCTCCAACTATCATGTTTTAAAATTTGCTCTGGTGCCAGAGTTTTTCTAGTTTTGTACCATTACTTGTGAGAATACTACTAGAACTCATAGAGAAAAAAAATGATAGAATGCATCCGTGCACTCAGCTCCCTATTGCCTCCCCAGTTCAACTGGGCCAGCCGTGAATGTAGCTGGCACCTGGTCAAAAACCATCCAGCCAATCTTCCACGATTTTCACAGGTACCGTCCTTGTTTAAGGCACGGGAAGGGTAGGAGTCACCATGCTGTCTTGAGCCATCATTCAGTCCTTACTGTTTACAAGGAATTACATTCTTGCTAAATGTTTTTGAAACAGACTTCAGTCTTAACCAGTTTGCTTTATGGTACTTGCTGCATGATTCTATCCAGTGAAAGGATTTCTCATTACATTCATTTTTCTTCCTTTTTAACTAATACATATGATAGTATGTTTTATCTGCAGGAAACATGAGTCTCTTAGATTTACTATGTTCCCATAATGTGGCTTTTGTGAAGCCATTTTAATTGAACATTTTATGGGTTGCTGGACAGCTGTTTATCTTGTAACTTACTGATACTGCAGTCTGTAACAGAACCTGCATGAGTTATCTGGGCTTGGTCTCTACTTCACCACACCGCTGCGCGGGTGTTGACTGCTCTATTTACAAAACTGTCACTTGGCATCATGTCGCCCTAGGAGCTGTAACACCCTGTCATCATACACTTAAGAAAATATTTATCTGTAGAAGACCTAATTAGACAAATTGTTATGAATCTGTTGTACTTCTGCATGTCCTTCTGGCACGTGACTTTTAGAATAGTAAAGGTCAAATTGCAGTGGGGTTGCAGAGTATAATGTCACTTTTTACCATAAAGTTCATTAGCCTGAAAGTTGAAATATCCGGTACCAGGTCTGCAGTCCATCCTTACTTCACATACCCTAAACCACAGTGTTCCCTTTATCCTTGGGGCTGCGGTAAAGACGAATCTTTCTAGTCTGTGGAGTGATTATGTAAATCAATGTGGATTTTATAAAGCATTTTAAGCATCAAGGAGAATAACTTCTTCACAGTTTTTCTTGTCTAACAGTAATAACGTAATTGGACAGGGTTAAAGTTATCTTTTAACATATCATTTGTAGATGCCAGAGTGTCTTTTGAGAGAGTCATACTGAAGAGTCCTAAAAATCCTTCAGGAAAACAGACTTGCTAGGTTTCCGCCCATTATCAACATCCCAAAATGCCTTTGGCCAGTAGTAAATGCCAAATGTTTGTTATTTGGTACTTTCCTATCATTCATTTATTTACACTCAAACATAACGTATAGAACTGAAAGTTTTGCTAAGCTAACAAAGAAAAAAATATCTTCCTTAATTCAGCTTCTGCAATTTCCATGGAAATTGCACCATCAGGGCAAAAACAAACAAACAAACAAACAAACAAACAGGACCATGTATCGCAGTAAACATAGCTGACTGCCCTAGCACTAGCAGTTGCAATTGGCTGCGAGCTGTTACTTTGCTTCTCTGTAGTATTTGGGTACCAGTTACTTGGTTTCACTTTCAAAGGCTTTCATAATCTTGTTCCCACCCAACCTGATTTTTCTCATTGTATTTTAGGATTGATTCCTGTCTTTTGTTACGAGCTATCTCATCTGTTTCTTTAATAAAATTCTCTTTTTATCCAAGGTGCCTACTAAAAATGTATGTCTGCAGATCTGATGTGCTATGACTACGCTCAGTCCTACTTATCATGAATTTAGGGTGAAGAAAATTTTCTTATTATTAATAAACAAAAATGTGTGTGGTAAAAAGAGAGCTAGCTAAGCTATGTATTTTAATGCCTTATTTATCACTTCTGACCTGTATAGTATACTCTGAGTAGGCAGTGTGGTATTGCATGCGTGCCTCAGTTAAAAGCATGCTGCCAGGAGGAATGTAAATCAGTTGCAAGGGCTTGGTTTGGAGAAGCAAAAATCTAAATGGTGATAGAAAATTGAAGAATTGCATTTTTATTTTGATATTGAGGCACTGTTGCTTTGTAAAACTCTCCTTTCTCTCTTCTGTATTCTGTATCATTGTTTTACTTGTTGTGAAATAGAAATAGAAATGTCCAGTTAGTGTGTGCCCTGCAGAATATTTAAAATATGCATCAACCTACTATTTCCCTAAGTTTCGCTTTCCAGGAGTCCCAAATTTTAACTGAATTTATGCCAATAAATATTCTTCTGTAATTTTTATCTAAGATGTCAAAATTAAAGAAGAGTTTTGAAGTGTGGTCCAATTACATCCTCTTTCTTACTTGTTGAATGTTTTTTATTCAGTACTGCTCAATATTATTTACATTCTAGGTTTAAACTTGAAATATTATAAATGGGCGTTCTGCCTTCATCAGTTATATAGCTTTGCTGATGAAGAGATTAATTCATTGTAAAACTCCTTTTCTAACCTTCTCACTTACTTTTATACTTCTTTAGAGTGCTGATAAGTGACCTGATTGCTTTGCTTTACTTATTTCCATTCTTTCCATTTCTTGTTCTTACTGGGTAGAATCACAATTTCAGTTTGCAGAGAGTGATATCATATTCATTGGTGATACCGTTGTCAAGGCTGATAAGGTTTGATTTACAGGAGTGTTTATTAAAAAATCATTTAAATTTCCTATTATCAAAACCTGTGATAAAACCTCAACTTACTATAAGTTAAGATTAAATAATAAGATTAATAAGCTGTACATACAAAGTACATACAAAGTCTTTACCATTTTGTGTCCTTTTTAATGATGACATTTGATAAATTCTCCAGATAGGAAATTCACAACTGGTAAGACAACCTTTCAAAGACATGCTCTGTCTTCAGAGGAAATTTCTTGTTTTATATATTCAATTAGTGTTGTTTTATTCAAAGCTGAAAATTGAAATTTACAAATAGTATCAACTGTGATGACTTCATATTTTGCTTAAGCATGCACCATATAGAATCATAGAATATGTAAGAAGTCTTTTATAGGAAATCTTCTTAAGATTTTTTTGTGGGCTGTTGCAGTGAAATTGATCTACAGCTTGAATTAAATTATGAGTATTAAATACCTAAATATTAAAGCAAAGCAGTTTGATGTACTGTTTTTAATAAAGTGAAAATTAAAAATTTGAAGCCATTTTTAACCATAAGAAGGGTGTTGTAATTAATATAAGTCAACCCATTTTGTTTTGAAGTGCAGCAAAGCAAACCATTTCTTAGTAAGCATGGGTTTTGCTCTTGAATACAAGGTGCCTTTGCCATTATACCTTCATTGCATTGCCTTTTTTTTTTTTCTTCTGTTAAAGGCCTTGGCAATTCAAGTACATTTAACTTCAGTGATAAAATACTAGATGCCTAAAGATAGCTGCTTCATGCCATTTGTGAAGATTTGAAAGCTGCTAATATAAATAAATGAATATTAAAGTGTCCAACATATATTTCTGAACGTAAGGCTTGAACTTTGTAGTAGAAATGTCTTCCATGACAGCATTTGTCATGTGCATTAAGTGGCTGATGTTTGGATTTAATTTGCCGAAATACCAGTCTCTTGTATTTGGAGTTGATCTAGATGGATGATCTGTAAAAGACTGTCAAAAATATTAATTTAAACAAAACCGGGAAATATTATGAAGGCAAAATCAGCATGAGCAAACCTGCTTTAAACTTTTAGTAACTGTTATATGTGTTTTGTGTCTTGTTTTTACAGATTTTCTCTTTGCCTCTGGAGTGTTTCATTATGGCAGCCTCCAGTGAACAATGACATCCTGTGACAAATACAAATGCCAAAAAGCCAAACGAAAACAGTGGCCTTCTTTTCTTTTTACTCCAACACAGTGAAATGGTGCTCTTACAGTTTTCTTATTGACTCTTACTGGAAGAAACAAACTCCTGACTGGACCTTGTTTCCTCAACCCTCTGCCAGTGTTGTTATGGATGTTTGACACAGTGACATCATGTAGTAGGCCCTGAAGTGTTGTCATAATTAAGTTGCAATGGTTTTATACACTTCCCCATTTCCCAACAGCTTTCTGTCAGTTCTGCATTCCTTTTCCTGGGGCCTAATTTTCCCATGTTATTGGTTTGCAGATAGGCTTGTGGCCTCTTTTGTTCCAACCACCTATGAAAAACGTCAAAGAGCAGACGATCCATGCTATTTTCATGCACTTTGCATCATTATTACCACTCCCATCTACTTGGCGCTGTTGGTAGCCTCTCTTCCTTTTGCTCTGATAGGCTTCTTGTTGTGGTCCCCGCTCCAGTCAGCCAGGAGGCCATACATCTACTCCAGACTAGAAGACAAGAGCCATGCCAATGGAGCCACACTGCTCACTGAATGGAAGGCTGCAGGGAATGGGAAAAGCTTCTGCTTTGGCAGTGCCAATGTTTGTCTGCTGCCAGATTCTCTGGCAAGATTTAATAATGTTTTCAATACACAGGCTAGGGCTAAGGAGATTGGCCGGAGGATCCGAAATGGGGCAAGCAGACCACAGATCAAAATATATATAGATTCTCCTACCAACACATCCATCAGTGCAGCAAGTTTTAGCAGCTTGGTTTCCCCCCAGGGTGGAGATAGCACTAATCGTACTGTTAATGTTGGCATCAAAAGGACAACATCAATGGAGTATAAAGGAGACAACTCTGGCTCGAACAACAGCGAGGATAGCAGAGAAGATAAAGGTGGAAATGGAGAGCCAAATGAAGGAGAGGAAAACACTTGCATCGTCCGCATAAACGGAGAGGATAACGGCCACATGTCAGACATAGAAACAGAAACCGTCAATGGGCAGGCTAACGCTGGTGGCCCCGCAGAGCACTCGCTGGAAGGTGATGCAGAGATCTCAAAAACACCAAACCACAAACAGAAGGAAGGAGATTCTGGGAGCTTAGACAGCTACTCAGCCTCAAGAGAGTCACTAGTTAAGGTTCGTGTTGGAGACGGCACGGTGGACCAAAGCACTGTTAACAACAAGCTCCTCTACAAGGCTTCGGTCATGAAGAAGACTTCAGTGCGAAAAAAGAAACATACAGATGAGACCTTTGATCACGAGATCTCTGCTTTCTTCCCTGCCAACTTGGACTTTCTGTGTTTGCAGGAAGTGTTTGACAAAAGAGCTGCAGAGAAATTGAAAGAGCAGCTTCATCACTATTTTGAATACATTGTCTATGATGTTGGGGTCTACAGCTGCCATGCCTGCTGTAGCTTTAAGTTTGTGAACAGTGGTCTCCTTTTTGCCAGCCGCTATCCTGTTATGGATGCTGCCTATCACTGTTACCCCAATGGAAAAGGAACGGACTCCTTGGCTTCCAAGGGAGCCTTGTTTCTCAAGGTAAGAGCCTTTCTTTTTGAAGCCGTAAATATTGACAAGTTATAAAATTAAGCTATTCTGTCATTTCTGTTAAGAATTCAGAAAAGCAATTTTCGAGTCTAGATTACCTGATCTAACTTATATATATATATTGGTTTTGTGGCCCAGATGATGTGTTGAAGTGTTTGATGCGCATGAAATAATAAGGAATTTTTGGAAGTAAAACAAGTATAATTTTAAGTGCTGAAATGTGAAGTAGTTTACACGGAATTTTAGTTACTTTTTACAGAAATCTCATTAATAAAAGGCATACATTCTAAACTTCTTAACACAAGTATAGTACTATGGGCATTACACCTTTATAAACGCTACATGTTTATAAAGGAATCGAAAGACAATCAAGCCTAAATACCAGTAAAATAAAACTGAAAGGATTGCAATGAACTGTGTGGCTATTCCTCTCTCTTACTTGCAAAATAATCGCTATGGAGAGATATGAAGAAGAGAAAACAAAAATGCATGGGACACTGGGGAGCACAGATTTTTTTCCCTTTATTAACACAGTTTACTTAAATTAACTAATGGTAATGGGAACAGGAAGCCTGGGGTTACACTTTGTAAATCACAAACAGCAGAAATACAAGTCTGCATGCAATGATTTGCTTTTCCAAGACTAATAGCTGTTCATGCTGAATTCTCAGGAGAATCCAGCAGTGCTCTTCATAAACTGGAATGTGGGCCATTTTAATTTGGAATTAACTACAAACAAAAACTTTGCGCAGAGGTCTAGATCTGCGGACCCAAACCTACATGGATCTGAAAATCTCCTAGTATACTGGATTTCAGGTTTTGGGATTCCATCACAGCTTTTAGTTACTGAAATGCATTACAAATGTATTTTTTTTCCTAATGCTAGCAAAATACATCAACTGAAATTTTAGGTATTTTCTAGTGCATATGCTCACTGGTCCTCAGCAAAAGCTATTACTAGCCATTAAAAATATGGACCCTTAGTAAGTATCAGTGGTGTTTTGTACCTGCTGTTTGTAAACAAGGAAAAAAAATGATGCTGCGTTGCATAAAAAAGCAAATATTAGATCTTGCAGTCTGATAACACTCCAGTATTTCACATATATTTGGCAAAAACAAAAATTCCATATTTGAATACAAGTTTTTAAAAAAATTGCATCTGTCTATACTATACTCTTATGAGTTTATAAACAGCTGGAGCTTATTCTTTCATCATAAAGTGCTGTTTGCAAAAAAAAGAACATACACATTGTTCAACATAAAAATTACCAGGATCACAAAGACTGCCCTTCGGCATATGCATATATTAGGGACTAAGAGATTAAAAACAATCTGCTTTCAACTGCCTATTGCTGAGTCACTGATTTGTTACCCTGCTAGGCACACAGCAATGTCTCCATTTCTCTTGCAGAAAATTAAGCCTCCTTTCAGAATTCCTCTGGGATGATGAACTTAATTATGGATTCAAGTTGTTAAATAATGTTACAGTTGAGCAGGGAATAGGGACCAATTAATATGAAGATTCAAAGATGACTACATTCTTTTAAATATTACCGAGCTCTGGCCCAACTAAAAGACCCTTTTACCTCATGTCCGTGTCATTCTGACATACTGCGTGTTATACCTAAAACTGATTTTCATGATGTAGTGCTTAATTAGTAACTGCATGTGTGTGAAGTCCTGTGACAAAACCTATAATAAGTAAAAAGCCTGGTGTGGTTTTGAAGTCATTGAGAATCAATTCGTTCGCTTCAGAATTCTTCAGGTCTTATGCTGGGGTAGCAGCAAGCTAACAAAGCATACAGTAACTGCTTAGAAGGGGTCATTCTAGCCAATTTGAATGGCATAGTACTACTTACATCTTACTTAGTACTTACATCTTACTTAGTACTTACATCTCTGGTTTTACATCATTTCTTTTACTGGCTGAGGGCAGCTCTTGCTTTACTTTCTGTGCATACGACATAATCTGATCCTACGTTAGAGCTTATCTCCATGATTTCAAAGACAGCAATAATACAGCCTTGCAGAAGTGTCCTCCTAACGGCCTCTCATCCCGTGCTGCTGTGGACTTAGGAAGTGTCTCTGTCCTGTGCAAATGCTTTTTTAAGTTTATGACTCCTGTGAAAAACACAGTGCTCCTACTTCTGGAGTTGGAAACATGTCGCTTAAGTTTTGAAGCGTGCTTTAGAAGCTTGTTCCCCCTGCAGAGGTTCCATCTCTGAGTACAGGGCCAATTGCTTTCCGTGGTGTTTAAAAAAAATATAAATAAATAAAAGGTGTGAAAAGCAAGCGAGGGGAGAAGACTTGCAAATTCTGACAATACAGATAAAATCACTGTGGTTTCACTCACTGGGAGGATAAAGCCTTTGCTGAAATCATTTAGATCCATGGGAAAGACCCAATATCCAAATGCAGAGGAATGTTCAGAGGAGGAAATTGGTTCTTATTTAAAGAGCACTATTTGTCTCCTTGCTACAAACTATTGAGATGAACTGAAGGTCTCAGAACTAAACCTTTAATGCAAGTTGAATTATTTGGAAGGAAAAGGCAAAACTGTTCTGGGGGAGTTGTGTCACATGACAGATCCCTGCTGCCAGGGTGAAGCATTTCATGCATTTTTTCGTTTTTGTTTAAAGTGAATAGGAAATTTTCTATTGCCTCTTTCCTCCACTGCCTTCACCATCTAGATTGTAAAGTTCAGGTGGAGATTTGGAAGGATTTGAAAGATTTGCTTAGTTATACAGAATTATTTTACCTGAGAGACTTAGAGAGCTCAAGGGTTATTATTAGTAGCTAAAACAATAATCAGCTCTTACATACAGCTTTTCATTTGTATGTCTCAAAGTGCATAATAAAGAAAGGTCAACATCTGCTTAATAAAGGAGAAACTAAAGCACAAGAAGGTAATGGGATTAGATTGTGGTTTTAACACCTGGGCTGTCACAGCCAAAGAAAGAAGATGTAAGTAAATTATAGGGACTTTTAACACAGCCTCATGCTACCTAAGCTATCCAGAGACCCGTGCAATGGAATTTGGCTAGTCTTGGTCTGTTCTCTTCCTGAAGTTGTCTGCCACAAAAGGTGCTGCTGCTGGCATTTTCCTGACAAAGATCACAGGCTGTTGTTCTCATCTGGATAGGTGCTTCCCAGCTCAGGATGAAGGCATGAGGATGACAGAGTTGTGAGAAGCTATTGTGAAGTCTGCTTTCTAAATTAGTAGAGAACTAACATTGAGCACTTCGATCTCTTCAAACTCTAGCAGTGTTTTTGTGTCCAGTATAAGAGGCCCTCACTGGGACATAAGAGGGACACAGTCACAGGAAAAAAAAAAATAATGCATAAGGAGGGGGGAAATGTCACCTGCATCTAAGTGACAATTTCTTGTCTGAAGTGTTAAACCACTGTTCTTAGCTGCTGGTAAGGACTCAGAGGAGAAGTTAGCAAATATAAAAATCAGCCGATCCATTTTCATACTTTGACAGTCATAGCCCTTGGGAGAGTCTGCCGTGATTCCGTGTTCTGGTGTTGCATTTCACATTAATTTAAAATGCCTAAGAAAAGAACCCTTGAGTCTGCTTTGTAGGTTTTATATCTCTGTTGTCTCTTATTGCTGCTCTGCTCCAGACAGAGGAGGGAAGTGTGACTGACACAGGTGCTATCCCATGCTGGTGATTCTAGCTAATAAGCTAGCTTGCATGTACTTGTATATAACATGATGCAGACTGCAGTTTTCTCAGGTGTTCTGCAGTTGTTGGTTTGACACATATATAATTTTAATTCATAGTATTTTTAATGAATTTAAAGGGAGTTAAAAAATGCATGTCCCTTGCAGAAACTGGATTATGATACTGCAGGCAAATCAATTTAAAAAGTTACCAGTGAGGGCACCAGTTTGTAAGTTACTAGAAGGCTTCAAAAATCATTCATCTTTAGATAGGGGTATTAGTGTATATCAATATGCTTAGTTGTACTGCTTTTTTTTTTTTTTTTTTTTTGCTGTTCAAGTTTTGGATACTAGTGTAATAAATCCAGGAAACTCACCCTTAACTTGACCTGGTGAGTTAGAGTTGGAGGGTCTGTCCAGCTCTGCTGTCAAATTATGCCCTTCTAGCCTTAAAATGTAATGGCTATAACTGTCATGTGAGCCTAAGCCAACAAGATATGTAAATGCACAGTTGCGGAAGGGAGGTCAATCAAAGAGATACTCTCAAACTGGCTATTTACTGAGCAAAGGTTTTGGAGTGATTTTCTTCCCACTAAGACTGGGAGAAGTCAAATTACATTGAACTGATGCTATTCTTCCTAGTGTTCTTGGTAGGAGGCTTCTACTCTTTGGCATCTTCTAAGAGAGATACTTTTAGCAAAAATAAGAATTCTTGTTTAAAACACAGTATTTGGACATAAAGCAAAAGCAAAACCACAGTCTGATGTGGGTAGTTTGAACGGATAATAGTACTCTAACACAAAGACTGCAAGAATTAAAAAGGAAAAAATATAAGTCTTGTGGGTTTTGCTAAATTTCTGAAAGAACTTGTGTTTAATATTAATTCCTAAGCTTATTAACAGATTTACTTTTCAAATTCTCTGAAAATTAATGCTGTTCTCAGGAAGTACAGTAATTGTAGAGAGAACATGTTATTATTCGTTGTTTTAAAGGAAACCTAGCAACCTTTGCTTTATGTGCAAACCTAACCTTGTTCTCAAAAGAGCTGGAGTGGTTGTAACAGATGGTTGAAGGAGCACTAGCTCCAATTGCAAAACTGCTTCCAAGCAGTTTCTTCTTATTTGCTAGTCTGAGTGTCTGCTTTTTATGATAAAATGAGGGTTCCCTGAATTACAATCTCTCATTCTTTTTTGTATTACAGATGCAGTTAAATTTTGCTTGGGTAATTTAAGCTGTCTTTATGGCTGAGAATGAAGGGGTAACTTACGCTATGCAGTTGGACAACCTATTGGGAACCTTTTTTACCTAAGGATTACAGAGAAAAAGCAGGATGGCTGCTTTCTGAGGCCAGTAAGAGATTTCAGACTCTTTTCCTTGATCAGTTGTCCCATACCTAAGTTATCCCAAGATGTTAAAAGAAGTGTCTAGTGCTGCTCATGATTTTGTTTAGATAACTCTAAAGCTGTCCTGTTTAACTCAGGAGGGTAACCTAAACATTTTCCACATGTTCAGTTTCTGCTTTAAAATGTTAATGTAAGAATTGGACAGAGTCCAGTAAAATGGCTGAGGCTTTTTTCTTTTTCTCTTTTTAAGGGACAACCCTACCCATGAAACTCTACCATGTTTACTTCACCTTGATATAACTGAAGTTATTAATCCCAAGCTTTTTCTCCTTCATTAATGGGACATATTACAACTGTTGTGGAGGATGAAATACAGGATTGAGATCAAATTGTGGGCTTTATCCTTTCCAGAAAACAGAGGGCCCTTCACTCATGGCACCAATTTATAGTCACTTTCCCTCACATAGAAACTTAATGAAGCTTTGCCAAATAACTAATTCTCTGAGCTCATGAAGCAGCAGTCGTTGTCACGTGGTAGGTGCAGAGAAACAGAATTCTGAAAAAATCAAACGCTACGATGGCTAGAAATAATTGCAAAGCACCAAAAAGAATTTTGTGCTGATCTCTAACATTTAATACTTTTTTATTTAATATGCTTAGATAAATATATTTATAATATTAAATTAGTAATTCAACTAAGGCCTCTTCTTTAGCAGCTGCTACATCTCCCTGAAGGCAAAAGGCAGAGTTGTGGAAGTACAAGATGCCTGTTTTTACAATGGGTCTAACAAAAAAACTACTACAAAGAAAACAAAGTACAGGAATAAAATAAATAGTTCTTGGAAGTTAGCTCTACTCTAAATCATCTGTGTGAGACAGGAATGTTTGAACTGTGTGAGTCACAGCAAGTTTTCTTTGGCATCATCTCTTAACAGGAATTAGCGCTTGGGCACACGGTTTGATTGGTTCTTCCATTAGTTTCTTGGTGCTGACTCTCCCGCTAGCCTTGGAAAATAGCTGAAATGGAGGGGGGAAAAACGTCCATGAGGAACTGATAAAGTTTCAGACTACAGAAAAGTTGAAAGAGAGAATCTGTATCATACGTTAGTTTATTTTCTCTTCAATCACTCTTATTGTCTGCTCATTGTACTAAGGTAGATGGGATGTCTACGTGATACTCTCCTAGTGATTGAAATAGGGAGGAGGTACAAACTGTGCTGTTACCAGGATCTGAGAGCATCAATCCAGGTGTGAACCATGAGCATGTGGACATACCACTACTGGGGTGTCATGCAGCTCTTTGTCTTGGGCTCACATATTTTTAAGGGTATTTCCCTTGAACTTCATCGGCTACATACAGCAGGATGAGTATTTCTGTGGGCGCAAGACGCTACCACTTCTACTGTCACTCTATGTACCCTGCTCCTATTGTCTGTCTGGATGTTTTATTTCAAAGACAAACAGTAACTCCAGCCCTTTGCTGAGATGATGTTTTTTGCAAATGCAATCCTCATGCTTTTGTTTTTAAGGAGAGGGCTTTTTTGTTGATGTTTTTCTTCCCCACAGAGCATGCAGGTGTGCTTTTCAGCTTGGCTAGTCTTCCTTCATAGTGTGATCATTATCTTGATTCTTGTCATGAATATGAATTTGCCATAGAGCTATGTTGTACTTCAGAGACATACCTTTACCTTCCTCAAAGAGTAATGCAGGCATCACTACTACAACTCATACTTATTCCAATGACAAAATTGACACCTTAATGATAATTAATCTGATGAAATGAATGATTTAACTCACTTACAGTCCATGATGTAATTAAGCCATAATGGTGGAAGTTACAACTATTCTGTGTAATATCCCATCTCCCTGAAGGATTCTTAATGTTACACTGAGATTATTTACCTTCCCTAGCTTTGGGTTTGTTGCCTGCACGTAGACTGTGGAGTGACAAATTCTGTGGAGCTCTTTCTTCAGGAGTATGACAAAATTTTATCTCTTTTCTGGTTTGCACACCTGGATTTCCTTCCCATGAAAGAGAAGGCAATGACATATCCTTTGAACATGTGTGTATTTAAACACTTTGTACTATAGGGTGCACATTTCAGTTGAGAAATTGTCTACCTTGCTTAGGATTTTTTTCTACAAAATACCACTAAAGGCTAGATTTTCCTCTTAACAACCTTTTTGTTTCTGTCTACACATTATTGGTCAGTTGGTTTGATTCTTTAATTGAGTGTCATTTGTTATGAATGGCACAGCCCAAATTTTTAAACATAAAATAATGTTTCTTTCCGAGTAGTTGATTTTCTAACACAACGAGGACAGATTTGAAGCAGTTTGTTGAGGAGGCATTGAAATATCCCTAGTATTTAGGCAGCATTTCTGTTTTTTTGTTTATGTATCTATTGATGCTTTTCTTGAGATCCAGATAGAAGAGAACTGTTTTGCACTACTGGGACAAATGTGTGTAAATATAAACTGTTAAAGACAAGATATTTGTCATGTTTACAGCTTTGTATACTTACTGTACTGGAGTATGATAAACATGAGATGTGCAAGATTTTCCAGTTAGCTCTGAAAATTCCCATGATAGCAAGTAATGTGATTGAATTTAAAGTTATTTCTTGCACTCTAGCTGTAAAATTTCAACTGTTGCTACTTGTGATTTTTTTTACTTGTCAACAGGAATCTTTCCACTGTAGCCTTGTTGGCTTGATTTCTTTCATGAGCATTGTTTTTTATCTGATACACATCTAAGTTCAGTACTTAGTCTGTATTGGACAAGCTTTTGATATACAATTTTGCACTGTATAGCCCAGTGTCAGCATGGTATCTCCAATATATTCTACTAATGTTCTGTGACATAAGGTGAGAAAGAATCTTTTAGAAGAAAGTACCTGATGTCAGTCTCCTGTGCCTGAAAATAAAAATACGGAGCTGTCAGTTTTGCACTTACTAAATTCACGGGTAAGCGATGAATGTAAATATATAGTGGTAACAACTGCCACTTTGACTTCCAAGCAAAAATTGCCTGAGCAGACTTTCCTCTTTATATAAAAAAAAAAAGCCTTTCTTATCTGCAATGAGCTTCCCTTCTCTCCCAAGAGCTGACAAAATGTAGATGTTCAGTGTTGTAGCAGGGATCAGAATGCTCTCCTAGCTTTTACTTTTACAGATGTTTGACTAGTTTGATTACTTAACCTTTGCAAATGTACTAAGAGTTGGAATATATTTTGCATATTGCAGCATAATAATGAAAAAAAGTAACTTGTTTCTATCAACTTAGAATTATATAATAGGGACACTTTATGAAACAACAAGTATGTTCTCTCAATTGTAATTTTACCTCTAGATAACATCATACGACTTTTTCCTCATGCCATGATTATCCCGTTCTACAAGACTGGGAACTTATAGTTAGATATTGCTTTTCTACGTCTACAGAAATTTTTAGTAAAGTGGTCCATGATACATTTAAGACTTCAGATTGCAATATCTGAAGGACTTCTCTATAAAAGTAATTCAATGAATGTTACTGATTCACAGAGCTACTAGACCATCTGAAATGAACAGAATTCAGGTTTATGATGAAGCCTGCCTTACTTACCTACATACATTTTCTGTATAAATGTGAATTTAGATGTTTCTTCTGTTCTAAGCAGCAAGAAGTACATTTTACTTGTGAAGTGCTCACTTGGTTTGGTGGAAGTGGAACCTTTCTGCCAGGATGCACGTTGCAGGCTAAAATGAACACTCCGAGTTCTCTTCCTGCAGGAGTGCCACGAAGCTGGTCAGACTCAGTCACCACAAAATAATATAGCCTTGAAAATGGAACAGTCTAAAAGTAGCTACAGTATTTGACCACACAAAGGAACGTTTCTGTGCAGAATTACAAGGCTTGTAATATTTGGGAGGTCAAGTAGTTTTCCTCTCTGCACATCCCATAGTTCTTTTCCATCTGTGAAATACCAAATTAGACTGAATAATCAGTTGTTTATTTAATATCCTAGTGCTTTTCTGTAGCTGGAAAATACACCAAGAGGCTGCAAGGGTACTTATTTTCTCTCCTAGTAGTTGTCACATATATGATGGAAGTCAAAAAAGTTGGAGGAAATGTGAAATCTGGGAGATGATCTGTTTTGGATGTACTTCCATGCTGGCACTTTCCAAAGAAATTCCAATTATGTTAATGTCTTCAGCTCTTGCTTTAGGCTTTTTTTTTTTTTTTTTCCTCTATCCAGTGCAGAGCTATGGGGACACTATCCCCCTGTATACAACAATGCAAATTGTTGTAAATACAAAATGCAACCTGGGGTGGCATTTGTTGTGCTGCACATAGAAGTAGTCAGTGTTTCCTCCAGGCCATTTCTTGTCATTCTTTGAGAGCTAGAGATCCCAAGTCCATTACAATACAGATATGTGCATGCAGGGACAGTATGACAAATATTTATTTCTGATTAATGGGTGTGAGTGCGATACTATATATAAATTGGTTTAGGAGTATGAGGTCTTGTCAGGCACTCCATTAAGGCTGCACAGGAAATTCTAAAGCCAATTTGAGCTTTTTTTTTTCCTCAACTGACTATAACTTATATTCGGACGTTTAGCTTTTAGATTTAATCTTTTGTGCTTTTTTAGAAAATGATTCCATCTGTTTTAGGCAATAAGAGGATTATAAGAAGCACATTCTTGCTGTAAGAAAGAAAACTTTATGTGCAGTATTTTCAGCATGGTTATGGTAGGTAACGTTGGAAGATGGATCACATGCACACTTTTTCATTGCAGCAGGAGTCACCAAAAATTTGTAAATATGTAAAATATATATATTGTAAACTTTACAATATATAGTTTTTGGTGTTGAAGTCAAAATCTTATTCTGAATTACTAAGTTCAGAAAATATTATTCATCCACCTGCCCGCCCTAGAAAGTACAGGATTTAAACTACTGTTTTCCCAGTTTTCTCTTGAAACCGCGTATGTTATGTAGGAAATTGGAGAGAACACCCCTTTTAGTTTACCTGTGACCCTGGGATACATTCAGACCAAGGCAGCCTGATGGAGGAAGAAAGAGGTCTGCATACCCAAGCTCTTGCAGTAGTCGGCAGCCATCGAGCAGATTGCCATATCCTTTGAGACCCTGTTACAGTCTCGTGTGTTTAGGAGAATCCTCTGGTGTAGGGGTAAAATCAACAGTGATGTGCATATTTTCCTCATCTTCCTCTGCCTTCAGGCTCCCTGAAGGAAGTAACTGTTTGGGAACAGCAGTAAGAACCCCATCAATATTAATTTGAAATCTGTCTAAAAGAGGACTGAAGAGACTGAGGACAGAATAATGCAAGATGATTTTTGTATGCTCTTCTAGCTGGAACAAAAACTGAAGGTTAACAAGGCATTGTTGAGTGCAAGTGACATAAATTCATTTACTGCAAATATGAGATGGTCAATTATTGGAACAAGGGCTTGGTGAGGTGGTAAAATCTTCATCCTTGGAGCTAATGCAGAACTTGACAAAGCTCTATGCAACCTCATATAGTTGGGTCTGTTTCAGCAGGGGGTACGCTAGAGGACCCCCAGATGTCCTTTTCATTCTATGATGGTATAACTGATGCAAGTCATGCGTCTTATGACAGAAAACCTGAATTAGTTCCTCATTAAATGAGCTTGGGCAGAATGATCTTGCAGTAGTATGCAAATAGCATCACACTGCCTGAAAATTTTCAGATACTTTGGCAAGAGGGGTGCTGTATGGTGATGGGATACGGTGCGCAGTAATGGCCTCATTTTGTACTAAGAGAGAATCCATCCTCAAGAGCAAACTAAAAACAAGCTCTGCTTCCCTGATTTTTTACTTTTAATTTTTTTCACCATTGCTAAGCAACTGCAGAAGGCCTGAACTGCCAGAATCTTGATTTTCATTTGCTTGTGTGTTCACCAGCAAATACATTTTTTTTCTAAATACTGTAGTATATGATACACAGGAGCAGTTACATTACATTCCAGTTTCCTTAGAAGCCCTGCCTCTTCTGTGCATAAATGCAGGGGTGCATGTCATATTTTCATGTGGTTGACAGACATGGGGGCTGCCACTGTGAAATTATGCAATGGAAGAATGTAAATCCTTTGCTGAGACAGCAAATATTCCCCAAACCTTTGCAGAAGAATGTAAAAAATAACCAATCAAAATCCAAAATTCGTATATGAACGAGAGCTGGGATACAAAATGGTGGCAAAATAACTGGCACTGAGAACCAGTGAGACTGTGAAGAGCTAGAGAAAGTCAGAATCATCGGAATCTTTGATGTAGTGGTGAGCAGGAACGAGTGTGCTATCAGCAAAGTGGGACCCTGGGGAGGCCAAGTGTGATGATCAGGTGTCTCCAATGTGTGTGTGTGCATTCAAAATGGAGCTAGATAGGTAAAAAAAGGCTAAAGGTGCACACAAAGACTGCACAGCTGGGGTTGGAAGCGGGGCTGTGTGAGCTCCTCTACTAATGACCATTAATGAAATAAGGTATTTCTTCCTTCCTTTCCAGGTGCAAGTGGGAAGTACACCTCAGGACCAAAGAATTGTGGGATACATTTCCTGCACTCACTTGCAAGCTATTGCAGGTACTGTCCATATTTGCTTCTCTTAATTTCTCGCTGTTTCTCATTTGTTGGAATTCTGCAAAAGTTGGCCTGCATTGATCCTCCAGTGTTTCTCACAAAGTGCACTGTGCATTGCGAATAGCAGTGAAACAGTGAAGGGTAGACAAATACATCACAGAATCTTTCAATTTTCAGTCTTAGAGTAATTAAGCATTATAAGATAACGCAGTATTAAAAATCCCTTGAGAACTCTTCTTCCCTTTGTTCCCTCTTAAGTAAATACTGTTATTTTAGCAAATGCATTACAATCATCATTATTTGCATTTGTGGACCCATACTGTATCAGCTTATAAAGTAAATTTTACAAGCTGGGACAATTTTTCCCATCAGAAATCAGTGGCTTGAGTAAGCCTAAATTCTCTGCTTTTACTTGCCAACTTCATGCATAAACGGTTGGAAAATTAATACTACTGTTTAAAAATTTCCTAGGTCACGTTTTAAAAACAGTTCCACTGCTACGTTTACAACAGCAAGAAACAGCATCCTATGTGTCCTTTTTCTTGTGAAACAGAACCTTCTAAGACCATTAGATAAATGAAATACAAAAACTCTTATCAGGGTGTAGAAGGATTTGTTTTAAATTTTCTCTGAATTATTGAAAAAAAGAATGAGGAAATGTTCTCTAATAGTGTATGCTGTGTCTGTGAGATGCGTGGACTCCACTGTCCACCATAACTAGACTGGAATTTCAGGTAGGTCCGTCATGTTGTGTCTGGGCTTTTTCCTCCTCAACAATCATAGGAACTCTTATGACTTTTTTTTTTTTTTTTTTTTTTTTTTTTTTTTAATGATAGTAACTCAACATTCAGCTCTCCTTTTAGTATCACTATTCAGAACCAGTCTGGGTGGCCTTATCTCCATTTTACAAATCAACTCCAGAAAGGGAGGGGAGGAAAAGCTAATAACTTTAAGTCATTCTGTTCTAGTGTTCTTATGTATATGTGTTGTAATCAAGAAGTTTCTCCATTTTACCTGCTAGCCTGAACACTCATCAATTAAAATTGACAAATACTAGAAATACTTGGTGATGTCTATGGAAATGTCTGTCTCCTATCTTTGCATCAAAACTACCAGTTCTAGATTTAAAATAATAGTAATAAAGTGAAAGTCAAATCTACAAACCTTTACTTTGTGTAAGATCAAAATTTAGTTTAGCCAGAGGGGTACACATCCCTAGTTTGTTTTACTTGATGTGACTGTGACTCCTGGGCTCCTGAGAGCTGCGGAGTACCACACAGCTGTCCTAGACTCGTTGAAGACAGCATGTGTGCTGCAGGCCGAGGCAAGACAGAAATGCAATGTAAACAGAACTCTGAACCTATGCTGTACAGCATGTCGAGGTTAACCTGGTCAGACAGCTAGCATTCCTTTTACTTTGCCAGTGCTTCAGTTGCAGAGACAGAATTGGGAACAAAACTGTCAGTCCCTAAAGTACATTAGAGAGACTGGATAGTTCTAAAGAAGTTTCATGAATTTTTCAAATACATTTTAACAGTGTAACATTCTTTAGTTTTCTATTTCTAACTCTGGAATTACATAGTAATGTACTGTGTGATTGCTGCTGTGGAGCTGACATTTCTTGCTGTTCCAGTTCAGGTTATAAACCTCTGATTTTTGTCCTTTTCCTTTTTAATCACCTAGCCATGTATTCTCCAAGGGTAAAAACACAACCTTCCATTTTCCTATTTATGTTCTTGTTTCATATTTTTAGGCTTATCTGGTTCAAGCAACATTCAAATAGAGCAGACAAAGATCTAAGAGTCTAAATGTCCTTTGATAAATGATATTAGTTTATGTAATGAAATAGAAAACTAAACTTCATAACAGTATGGCAGAGCTGTGCTTTCTGATTTGTATCATCTGATTCAAACCATTTCACACATTTAAATAAATGACAAGAAAAAAAAAAAAAACAGTTTGACTGTGTAAAGATGTGTTATCTATAAAAGCAAGCACTGTTTAAAAGATTAACCATTTAAATCATCTTGTCATACATGGCTATGTGCAATTTGGCTTCTCTTCTAGGATACACAAACTTGCACTTGATAGTTCTGGTACTTACATGAGTATAAAATGAAGGGATCCAACTGTTTACAGTCAATGAACTCCTAATACTTTTTTCAAGAGATGTGCTAGCTAAACTCCATTCTGAGCTTTTTTTTTTTCAAAGCTAACTTTCACTTTTTTCAGTATAACTTCAGAAATAGATGTGGATTATTCTCTCAATAGCTATTCCTGAATCTCAATACCTGTTAAGGAACATTGCTATGAAGGAGCTCTTCGTTTCCATTCTGGAAGTAGCTGCATTTTTTGCGACAAATGAGGGGGTCCTCTAATGAGACCTGAATGTAATTGTTTTCCAGGGGGGCTGTTAAGTTTACATGTTTCTTTTATGTCTTTCAGTTAGTCAGTGATTGATGTTCTGGGAAGGCTTTGCTTCGTAGAATACACCTACTTCCCAAGTCCCCCTCCTCCCCCCTCCCCGCCCCCTTTAAGACACCCCACCAAGCCACCAAAACAGAGTAAGCCTCAAGCTATTCCAGCCCAGGTCCAGATGATGTAGCATGCTGGATGTTCTCTCATAACCCGGCCATGCCCCTTTTTTTTGCATTTATTGTGAATCTGGTCATCAAAAATCAAGGTACCGGCAACTCTGACTTCTCCAGCACTAGTTTCAAGCTCTACCAACCCCCACATAGCTTAAGTAGAATTTAGCTTGGGACTGAGAGAGATCCCTCACTGTCTGAAATCCCAGCTGTAAAATCAGGAATATCTTCGGTGTTCAACATCCTCAGGCAGTAATTCTACATAAATTGCTAAAGTAACAAAGCTAGCTTATCCACACCATGGCAGTCTGCTCTTGCCCCCTCCTCTCAGCTATGCTAATGCAGCTGTTGTAGGCTGTGTTGTGCTTGACTGGGGACCTGGCCTAGCTGAAAGGTAACTCAGCAGAACCCAGCAAAAAGGTTTTTTTTTTTTTTTTTTGGTGGTGGTGCTTGGTGTGGTAGTTTTTTTTGTTTGTTTTCATTTGTTTTGCTCCAGCCTATCCTTGCTTAGATATATATTACACGAGTCTGCTTAATCCATCACCTAGTCAGGCATAACATTCATGGCTGAACGGGGATCCTTTGGTTGTGACTTGGAAGCAATGTTCCCTTTTGACTAGGCTTTATCCCTTACACTTTAGTTTTTGCTCGTCTTCCCCAGGTTCCTTCCAATATATCCCCTAGCACAGATCAGTGCTGAGAACTCTGGCTTTAAGAACTTCCACTGCAACTGTTCCTTTCCAGCCCCTGACTAGGCCTATGAGCTGCTTTGTTCGATACCTAGTGCTCCTTCTCTTAACAGCTTTCTGGGGAGAACAAAGCAGTCCTCCTATGCAGTTCTAACTAAAGCCAGGGTTTCATTTAAGCGTTTCAAAAGTGAATGAAAAGGGTGGCTCTGACTACCCTATAATGAACAAAGGTGAAGTATTTGTTTATGCTGGCAGAGGCTTCCCATAATACCTTTTCATCCTTGTATGAAATTTGAAGCTGAAGGGAACCACAAAACTTGGAAATGCTGACTGCAGGAACCAGTCACAACATGATTACTTGCAGTTTTCCAGCCCAGTTACTGAGGAAGAGTGCAGAGCAATTAGCACAAATCTGTATTCTCTGGTTCATCACTGGTGGCAGTCAGTCAGATCAGTGATTCTATCTGAACGTTTAATTAGAGCTGCAGGCTGGAAGAAGTTGAATGTTATAGTTGGGAGTTACTACCTAGCTCCCTTCTGTTAATATCAACTGATTTATTTCGTTTCAGCAGCAGTTTCTGAAATGTCTGTTTCGTTGGTTGTTCTGGATTCAGGTTTGGGTTCCCCTCTACTTACAAGTCTAATTAGTTCAGTTACCTTCACCTCCAACGCTATGGATCACTGAGAGGTGCTAAAACTATGCATTGCTAAGAACTTTTGCATCCAGATACATACAGTACCTGCTGTATAGCTACAGGAAGCTGCATAATGGTAATATTAATTTCAGAAAACAGTTACATCCAGGTTGTGTTAGAGGATTTCTTTGTCATGGAAATGTAGCTCACTTGATTGCACACACTCCACTTAGTGTGCTATTGCTTCCATGACCTCTAGTGGGGAGAACCAGAGATGCTGGACTACCACAGGTTCTGCACCTTTTCTAAAAGGAAGTGACAGGTGCCTGCTTCTCAAGCTCCAAGGCTCCTATTTTTCTAAGGTTTTCTGCCGTACAGTGCTGCTACAAAGGCTCGCAATTCTCACTGAAGGAGATGTATATCACTATGTAGTTAATGCTTTTTTAATAACGGCAATGCATGTTACCCATCTCTTTTCAAAACATCCTCGTAAAAGCTTTTGCCTTTTTTTTTGTTTGTTTTTATAAGTAGTTTTCTGTTTTGGAGAATTTCATCTTTGTGTGCTTAGTTAGTGGGTTTGCTGTGTTGTTTCAGGTTGCTGTCAGTTTTATGTTCTCATAGGTAATGGCTGTATTATATTATCACTCATCCTAACTGAAACCATGCCAGATACATACTTCCCAGAAAATGCATGCAGTATCTCGACACTTCAAGGATAAATAAGTCTGTCTTAGACAGCTAAGCAATAATCAGGACTTTGTGGGGAGCAAGATAAATTACTGTAGTCTTGTCAATAGGCACCATGCTAAAAGTTACAAGGAAACAAAGGCAGGCCACAAGAATGTGGTGGCCTAATGTGATAAGCCAGCATAGAGAGATACAGATAATGCAAAAGGAGGAGGCTCTGAAAGGATCTTTGACCAAAGTGTATAAATACCTGATGGGAGGCTGTACGGAGGTTAGAGGCAGACTCTCCTTGCTGGTGCCCAATAATAGAACAAGAGGCAATGGGCACAAACTGAAATGCAAGAAATGGTATTTTAACAAAGGAGGGTTTTGTTTTTGTTTTGTTTTGAATAGAAAGGGAAACTGAGCACTGGAGCAGGTTGCCCAGAGGCTGTGGAATCTCCATCCATGGAGACAATCAAAGCCTAACTGGATGTGGTCAAGAGTAACCTGCTTGAGGTGACCTTGCTTGAGCAAAGGGGACAGACCAGATGATTGCCAGAGGCCCCCTGGAATGTCATGCTTTCCCTGACGCTGTAATTTCATATGTGTCTTTAGTTACGCAGAATGTATATGTTAGTCACACACCATTTGTAGTTAGTATCACCTGCTCCAGGCTGTATTTATTCCATGTGACCTATTTCTTGTGCTTTTCTCTAACTGTGTCTTAACTATAAGGCTTTCTTGTGCTGTGTAGTATATCAGTATGCATAATTAGTAAATACGTGAAGTGCACTTCTGCACTTCACGTGCACTGTAGTACTGAGGGTTTTTTTCCAAGAATACAGGACTGGATTTATGTCAAGCTGTGTGATTAGGGTATTATCTAAACGTGACGTACAAGCACTAGAAACTGCAGATCAGGGAAGAGATCCAAAGAGCCCTTGTACAAGCTTGTATGTTACAGCCCAACTGTTACGGATTTGTGGGGAATAACTGATGAGTAGAAGAAAAAAGATGAGTTTACTTGCAGTTTGAATTAACAGTCTGAAGAGATGAGTCAGTGTCAGGACCTACTTAAAGGTCTCTCTTCCTGGTCATGTTCTTTTCAATATTTCATTTAATTGTTTAGGATTGTAGTAAATTATGCTTGGTTGAACATTTCTGATTCAGTTTGTATTTAGCTGGAGCTTTCTTGGGCTAAACATTATTTACTGAGCATGCTATATTATCCGTGCCATTTCTTAATTTTGCACCTTTTTTTCAAGATATCTAGTAATAGCATAGCTAATAATATGACTACATTTTACTTATGACTGTAATTACTCCACATTTAAACAACTACAGAAGTTCACCCTTTACTATTAATTTCAGAATTTTGACATTTTTGCCAGAGCATTTACGAAGACTTCTAATGACTTTTATCTGCTCATTCTGTATCAGGTATCCCATAGAAAAAAATGGTCAAAACCATGCAACTAAAGATACCTTCTTCTGTATATACAACTTGAGATGCAGTATTTCTTAACTGAAAAGCTGGACTTTCACCTAGTGTCATTCTATGTATGAATTTTTAATATAGCTAATTATATAGAATTTCTCCATCTGCAGTCAAGGCCACATAAGGCTAAGGTACCACTTACAGCTCTTGTAAATCTGGCTTCAAGGCTTAATTTGGCCTTGTGCAGATTTAGCACTGCATGTGCTGAGGTTTTTTTTTCCTTGTTATTTTAAATAAAAGGTAGGCCTTTAATTTCATTGCTTGCACGTGCTCCATTAAAGAGATTGTTTGATGGATAAGGGGAAAGAAAATGAGATTGGAATAGCTCTGTTATTTTTATTTTTATAAATTTTATTAATTCCTAGTTTACTTTAATCTCTACATCCTCTGACTGAATCAAGTGAGATGCAGACCCAGCTCTACAGAGACCTTGCACCAATGGAACAGCACTGGCACTAGTGATTTTGCTGGACTCGCTCACACAGGCATGCAGCAATCTGAACATCACCCTAAAAGATCTTACTTCTTGGTATTTATTTTTTTTCTTTGCTACAGGAGACACTACTGTTCGGTGTGAGCAACTGGATATGCTTCAAGATTGGCTGTCTGAATTCAGAAAATCTACCTCCTCCTCCAGCACAGCCAATCCAGAGGAGCTGGTGGCTTTTGATGTAATCTGTGGAGATCTCAATTTTGATAACTGCTCCTCTGGTAAGACAAGCTTTGCCTTTTCCTAGTGTGTACCGACTTGAACAAGAAATAGGAAAGTTCTTGATCTGTTCATCTTGTGGATTATAGTAGTATACTAAATTGTGACTGACTTGTGCAAGGAAGGACTTGATAGAGAAACTTCTAAACTAGGTACCAGCCTTGTGAGGGGCCAAGGATATGCAACCTCTGTCTCAGAAGTAAATATGATGTTTTTTTAAGGCACAAAGAGCAGTAGTTTGTGATGTGCAGTAGTAACAAGAAAGATGAATCCAGTGGTTTAATTTTACTTGAGTGAATTTACTTAATTTTACTATAGTGTGCCAAAAGACACCTGTTGTCATAGAGTTTTATTTACTAATTTAAGAGGTGTATGCTATGGGATTATAGTGGAGAAAAAGTACTCAATTCATGCAGTTATAAAAGTAATTTGACAGTGCATGTACATAAGCATGGGAGATTAATGCTACAGAGAGAACTCAACATTGCTAAATCAATCTTGGAAAAAAATAACTGATGCTGTGTACTTTTTTTTTAATGTTAATAAATTTATTTTTCTGTACTTGGATGCTGTGGACACTAGAAGAAAGAACTCCGCAGAACTGTAATTAATGAGTGATATATTTACAAATGGTAGCCTTTTCCAAACATTGACATTTTGCTCTGTTAAGAGTTACACTGCCAACTCAGAGTGCAGGGCTGTGTTTTTGTATCATCTTTGCCTTCCCACTTGGTACAGTTCACGCATCCAGCAGAGATCCTTGCAAGCTTTATACGATGGCAATCAGCTCTGCTGGTTTGGAGCTAGAAAATGGATCAGTAGGGTCTAGCGGCCAACCTCCCGCAAAGCTGATGGCTGAGAGGCCTTTTGTGTGACTGGGCCAAAACTGAAGTACTGGGATAAAGCGTGCAAGCCAGGTACAGTGAGGGGCGAGTTTAATTACAGGGATTTCACCTCTGCTGTGTTACCAGAAAGAATGTGTGAAGTGCAGGTGAGCTCAAGCTGCAGCATTCAAACTGGGATTCAGCAATTCAGACCACTGAGTTGGTGGATTTAACACAGGTGAATGTGTGAAGAGTATCACATGTGAATTCTGTAGTCTTCATAAGAAGCCTAGGTAATTGAGACTGACAGCAACAACTGCACCAATAATAAAGCAAGGCAACACAAGCATTCTCTGATCTCAAAAACAAATAGCATTCTCTAATCTCATGGTTTGTATCAGATGCTTGTAATGGAAGATTAGAGCGAAGTTGGAGAAACGTTTAATTGAGTAGAAAAGACCAGCAACCCAAAACAGCCCTTCTCTTCATTTCTAGCTCATTTGTACAAAAAGTAAAATCTATCACAACTATGCTTTCTGAAGTATACTCAGAAGGGCCAGAAAAGGTGCTGGCAAGTGCTCGGACTAGTAGAAGAACCCATTATGCACTGTAGAGATGAACAGTAAGCGGTAATGATTACAGAATACTGTAGTGAAAAAAAAAAGAAAGGTTTAGGATAAAATACAAGGGTAATACTGGTAGTGAGTTTTTAGGGAAGGAAGGAAGGACATGTATTTAATAACAGGTCTTGAGCTGCTACGCAAACAGGCTGAGGAATCCCAGTGAAGGGAGGAGACAGGAGCTGGGGAATCCAGACGGACACATCCATTGCTATGTGACTGTTCTGGGTGCAGCACTGTTAGATGGATGGAGTGGCCTGAAGGCAAGTATGCCCTTCAAGGAAATAAGTAATTAACTACAAACCAAAGGAGAGACTGCCCCATCAGGGTGTGGCAATCTACAGAATGTGCAACTGAATGGGTTTACGCAGCATGAACAGACAGAAGAGTGAAGCTCTGAGGTAGCACATACGGTCAGCATTCTCTATCTGGGAGGTTTTGGCACTTTAACCAGTATCTTGAACAAAAAGTACAGAGTATAATTAATGCTGTTGTGACCTGTCTTTTTAAAGCAAATACAACTATTTGCTTTTGCGAGTAATAGATATAAATGCTGCAACTAATACTAAAGATTATTAAAAAGTAGGTTATAAACATCGATTTTTTCTTGCTGTCTCTGTAACTTATTTATACTCCACTCCCTCTTAAAATTCACTCAGCCTAGGAACTGCAATTAAGCTGGCTATTTCATTTGTTATTTGTAGATTATTTTGTTTCTTCTGCACTAAGCAAGATTAATGCACTGTTTTAAAGCTGTCAAGTTGTCTTGTCCATTTTACAAAACTCACTGTTTTAGGGACATTTGTTAGGATTGCAACAATTTGACTGGTTTGGTTGGCGGGGGCCCTCCCCCCCCCCAATAATCAGCTTTCTGTAATTCTTTGTACATTTTTTGTGTTCTTTCCTATTCCACAGACTGATATAGCAAATAATTAATATTGTGGCAGTAAATACCAAGCTTCTATTCTTAGATGTATTTACAGTACAGTTTTCAAAGATCTCCTGGTCCATGAATAACCTTATGCTTATGACAGATTTTCTGAAACTCAGCTTCCCTCCTTCCAGCTTTAGAGAACATTAACTCAATATTAATACAGTAAATTCTCACCATGGGCAACATTATTAGAAAGTTTTCTTACTGTTAGGTTGGTTTGGACTCAGTTGTGTAAAACTTGATGATGTTTTTAAACCTTTTAGTATAATGTAAAAAGCATTCCCATCAGATACATTGAAGTTTGCCTCATCAGCCCTGACTTGTAAACTACCAGCACCACAGTGGCAAATTAATCATGACAAATTTTAATCTGTCTTGGTTTTGAGGTAAGTTCTGTAGCCATATGATGTAACAAGGGAAAGCCTGAAGAAACGGCGAACTGCAGAGATTGCATCTTAGACTCTACCACAACCATTAAAGAATCCAGCTGGATGATCAGACAGAAAGAACAATTCTCTGCATTGTATACTTGGCAAACTTTAGGGAGCTCAGTCCTCCAGTCCTCTGCTACAGCTCCAGGATACCCTGGCACATTCATTTTTCAGTCTCCTTGCTATTATAAAGATGTTCTCAAGGTAAAGAGCCGGTTAGAGAGTGGGGAAAAAGCTGAAATCACATAGTGAGGCAGATCAGCTGGTACAGATGCAGTAGCTGCAAGAAAACTGGCTTTATTAATGACAAAATGGCCAGGTGCCATGGTCTCTTATAACTACTGTACTCCACATTACCGTTTGTGTTGTGGTTCCTCCATAACAGGGAGAGGTTAACAACTCCCTTACTTGGCAAGAACACTATTTTTGCACAAGGAGAATCAGTTCAATCCCTACAGTGCGTAAGCTGCATTGTCACGCATACAGCTTACAGTTCAAAGTTTGGCTTCTGATTTTAGAGAAGTCCATTTTCATGCCTACTTACATATTCTGTTGCCTTGACAATAGACAGTGATAAATAACAGCAGCAGCGCCAAATGCAGGTGAATATTTCATTGATCCCAAGAGAAAACTTCAAGTGTTGCTAAGAAATTTTAACCTTGTAAAAGGTACAAGTGCTGCAAGAAAGAAAGTTATCAGGAGCTACTGCCAGTTTCTTTGCCATTTAACAAAAATGGAACTATAGCAGCTGGTATTTTCAAGTTCTAATTGTACTTGCTCCTACGTAAAATGATCGCTATGTTAAACAGTGCGCACAGAACTAGAACTTGCTTATTTGTACGTTCCGCATCTGAAACTGTGATGTATACGCTTTTGTAGGATTATCTGTTATAATAAGTAATCCTAGGAGCTTGATGCACTGTTAGGCTTTAAATGCAAGGAGCACAGTAGCAATTAGGAAGAAGTTAATTTGAAAGCTGAGAGATCAGGACAATTATATTTAGAATGTCTCTAATGCTGTAGATAATATCTCGAGCAAATTATCAATTTGCTGTCCTTTGTCTTACCTATTACAGCTTGGAAAGCATTCAGTGAATTCTTCTGAAACAGTGAAGTACTAGCTCTTACCTTCAAATTCACTGAGATGTGTATATACACCCCCAAATAGCCATTTCTCTTGCCATTTTGAAGTCAGTCCAAATCTCCATCATGTGATCTCAGAAGTTTTGTATAAGTGTAAGCAATGCAAACGTGAATGGCAGGGTAAGTCAGTATGTTAGAAAACCTTCAGTTTACAGCCAGAAACTACCCCAATCATCTTTCATAGAAAGACTTTGTAGGAAAAAGCACTGTTATTAGCAAGCATTAGCTGGAATTTCTGGTTAAGACAAAGGTACTGCTATGCAGTAAAACCACTGAACCAGTTCGCATCAGTCCTCTAAAAAATACATGAATACTGAGTAGGGAGGAAGACTTGCCTTTTCTTTTGTGGCAGAACATGCAGTTATCCACAGGTTTAACAATGTATGACTGATGTGCTTTTTCTTGGTCTTGTTCTTTTCCTGCAGAGGACAAGCTGGAGCAACAGCATTCTCTGTTTACACACTACAAAGACCCATGTCGAATTGGTCCTGGAGAGGATAAACCATGGGCAATCGGTAAGACCTTCTCTAGCCATCACTGTATGAACATGTTCTTGTCTGTCACTCTCAGAACACCCAAGAGCAGCAGGCCACACAGCTAACTGGCAGCGACAATCTGTGGAGACCAAATATTTGCAATGGGTATTCCTCTAAGGTAGTAACAATATTGTTTGTGAATCTTAACAATGTTTTCTTGAATTTTAATCACAAATCAAACAGGTATCTCAAACCCAGGTCCCTATTCTAGAGCTTATGCATGAAGCTACTGAATGCCTTCCCACACTTATTGTACTTCTTAAATAACCTCTAGATTACTTTGCAAAAAAGAGAGCCAAGTTATTGTTTCCGTGCTTCTTTCATGCAACAAAAACATGCAGCTTTTGATCAGAATGTTCCATTTGGCATTACAGAAATACTTTAAGTGAGGTATTTTAACATTACTGTGAACTTGCAGAGTTCATCTTATATCAGATTTCACAGAACTCAGACCTGGTGAAACTCATTTGACCTCAGTAAAGTTTTAGATCAGGAACTAGTTTTTCTTCAGAGGAGCATTTACAACTGTGAAGATGCTAAATTTAAGAATTTGGAACTACTTAAGAATGTGGCTTTACTCTGTTGTAGCAGGGGGAAAAAAAAGTTTCTCTGCTCCTGAGAAAAATCAAAGGGCAGAGACAACATTTTGAAAGGTAGCTTTAGGGAAGCTGGGATAGAGGAGTTGCTTGTGAAGACTAAACCAAGGCTGCTCATCTAGACTGGCAAGGAACTAGAACCTACTACCTTTTGCTAATCTCTTGTGCATATAGGTTGAAAATGAATGAAACAGTTAAGTCAAGAATTATTAAGGAACAAGAGACAGCATTCATAGTATAGAAAAGGAGAAGCAACAGAAAACACAAAGTTCAAGTTCAGATTGGAAAATCTGCTGGGAACATCTAAGAAGCTTAGGGTAGGGACTGTGCTTAGGTAAAATGGAACAGAAGTCATGGAGGGAGACAGCAAAGGAAAAGCTGAGGTACTAAGGCCACGTACCCGCATCCACACTGTTACCATTATACTATTATTGTTTCTATATTTGTTATGAAAATAAAGAATCCCTCAGACTAAAAGCCTCACTTAGTCAGGTGTGAGATGCAGGCACTGTAAGAAGAACTGCTATGGTTATTACTGCTGTGAATTCACAGAAGTGAATATAAAGTGCTTTCAAATCAGAACAGCGTTCTGTCCCACCCCTGTCACATACGCTGTCTTCACATACCTGTGCCCCAAGAAGTTTTCTGAGAGGCCAGTAACAGGCTGCATGCTGGGATGGTCACATTTCCCTTTCTGTTCACAGGTACCTTGCTGGATCCTGAAGGATTATATGATGATGAAGTGTGCACTCCAGATAACCTACAGAAGTATGCAACTCCTACATGCTCTAAGAGATTCCTTAAAAAGCCAGTTAATTGCTTACTATTTAACATTTCACAAATTGAGAGGTGTTTCAAGGACTGTAAAAAATAAATTATTTTTTATTCGGGGTGTCTTGGGGCAGAGGGAAAAAAGGGAAGGAAAAGCATCTGCTTCTCAAAGGTCTGTTGGAATTCGGTGGGTGAAAAGTTGAGAGCAACTGAAGTCAGTGTTTTTGTCTCGAGAGTTGGTCCTACCTGGACGGGCTCACAGGACAAGAATTCTGAGCATGACTGAAAAGGGTATGCAGTCTGAAAACCCCTTGCCAGGCAGCTAGTTCCACAGTGATGTCTCTGCAAAGGACAGAAACAAAAGGAAACATACTTATCTTCAAATGAAAAGAATCGTGAGGTTTAAAACACATCCCCCGAACCAGACATCCCATGCTAGAAAGCTTGCAAAATTTGATGAATATAAAAAAGCAAACTCACAAATAGAGGAATTAATTAAAATAGCACATCACATGTAACTAGGAATGGCTGATCATCATTCAGTGATCCTAGTATGGCAATGATTTAAAGAAGATTTGATACTGAGAAACAGTATTTTTGTTTTGAGCTAGTGGACTTATGACAAATACAAAAATTATTAATTTGCAAGAGCATTTTTACTCAAAAAGTGCAGTACAGTATGGTATGCACGGACACTCGGATGAATGCATTAGGTGAGGCTACCCCTGGTGGTCTTGATATGTTTTGAACACGTCTAGGATCTTACTTAATTTCTAAGGTCTAGGTTTAGTTTATACTCAAAAGATAAGGATTTGTTACAGCGAGTCACACTTTGCACATTCAGAAGCCTGCAAAATTTCTAGGCATTTCTATTCACGTGTTGAAAAACATGAATTTAGTACATGTGAAGAGCATTTTTGGGAAGCAAAAGTAAGGTAATTTGGCCTCTACAATCAAGTTTGCAAATGCAAATCTGTATGTGGGTGTAACATTCTATTTTATGGTTCCAAGAACAGGCTTGGAGCTCTTTAAAAAATAAAATCTGTGTTTTCAAGCAGCCTTTTGAGACAATCTGTCACCAAATTAATTTGGGGGGGGTATCTTGTTTTATTCCCTGAAGAGTTGCTTGTATTTAGCAATTAAATTCCACTGACAAATACATGAATGATAAATAGCCATTAAATGATCAATACAGGTTTAGAATATTACTCATGCTACCTATGTATATGCACAGCACCTCAGCATGAGGTAACAAAAAAATTTTCTTGAATTTTGGTAACAGAATATACAAAAGAATTTTTACCTATTAAAAGGGGCTTATATTTTCTCCAATATATATTTCTTTTAAACCAATGAAAAAAACTACTTAACAGGAATTTCAACTAGCTTTTTATACATAGCTGCAGGGAAGCTAGGACCTGAACATGTAAATTCTATAAAGGTGCTTTTATATTAGAGAAACCATCACTTCCACAAGAGGCCAAGGAAGCCAATCCTCCCACCTCTGCAAGGGAATGGTAAATGTAACTGTAGAAATTACCAATCAATTCAGTAAAATTCAAAGTCGTTAATGGAATCTGGGCTTTAAAGATTTTTTTGAAGCATTTTTTAAAAAAGCATTTCTCCTAACAAACAGAAGTGAAGTATTGAGGGATTATGGAGGGCTATTGAGCACTTTCCAGCTCACAAGGGTTGTCCATATATGCAGCAAAACAGAGTACAGCCTAAAATCAAACCGTTCTTAAGTTTTTCAGTAAGACTTTTATCAAGTTTTACAGATATTTAAAACATACATTGAAATTGGCAACGTAAGCTCTTCAGAGAATTATTTCTCCATCAGCACTCTTCTGCAGTTTATAAATAAAATTAAGTAGTTCACATTATCAAACTAATTAGGCCATGAAAGCAGTAGAACAACTAGTTCTTAAGTATCTCTTTAATGTTAAGTACAGCATACGTAAAACATTGGAATAGACAAACCTACTTGGTACAAATAATGAGCAAGTCATTTATAATTATGGAACAATTAATAAGCTAGACATAATCATCTGGGGCCCTCCAGCAATGCTAGGAGCTGCACAAGCTTCTACCCAGCCCAGAGAGGCTTCATGAAATGCAAGCAACTGATCTTGTGTCACAAAGATAACGTTCACCTTCAAGCAAGGACTGGAATAAGCCACTTGTAGTCTCTAAGCCCTGAATGGTCTGGCACAGAAGAGCACCTTACAAGACAGCTAAGAAACATGATTTAAAATCAAATTTTTCTAGACTCCACAAAACTGCGTGTCTCCACTGCCAGGTAGTCGCTCCCAATTCTGGGCTACAGGCAGAACCACCACTAAGAGCCATCCTTAACTCGGGTGCTGCCCACCTGTTTATGGCTCCGTTATATACACCACTCTTCATGTTCCTCTGTTCATGGCAGCTGCAGTCAGTACCACAAAACCAGTGTCCAGAAAAATGCAACTTTCACATTTAAACTGAAGAGCTTCAGTCCCAAGTAACTCCAAAAAGGAAAAACTGAAGTTCCAACTACCTTTCTAGCTTGCCTTTCTTTGTGTTCTAGGAGTTAAGGCAATTGTTCTGAAAAAAATAAATCAGATTTAGTTGTGCAACGGTCATAATTAGTTATGTTCACTTAAGTTGTTAATATTTAATCATTAGTTTGGCATAGCTGGATGTTTGGCAGAAGCAAAGAATAAACCGTTATGTGTAAGTGATAGCAGCTTCAGTCAGAAGCATGTGCATGCCCAAGTATAATAAATTCTCCCCAGGTATTTGAAATTAACATTTCTCTTCCATGAGCAGTTGTGTGAGTTAAGTGAATACCCAGCGTTCACAGACATTCAAAAGGAAAGAGATGAAGCTAAAACAAATTTAGCTTTTAAATTAATGTGTGCAAGTTTTTGTGCACAGTACTGCAGCAGTAATCAGCACTTTCTTCTACTTTGTTTCTTAATTGGCTTTGCCAAATATAAATATAATTTTTGAAAGAGGTCGGTTCCATCAAAGAGCTTGCTTTCTTGGATCTAGAAAAAGGATTTCAGGAAGTCAATCATTTGCAGTAGCTCTTTGTAAAGTCAGCTTGCAAATGGGGTGCAGGGAGTAAGCTAATTTAACGTGAGTTATTAGATGACAGTCTAAAATTGAATAATACATAAAAGGAAGCTTACTTTTATAAATTGGTTACAATAAACTCTAAAAACCTTCAATACTTCACTAAGTCCAAAGGGAGTTAGAAACCCTGTGATTAACCAGCTATACAACCATGACTTTGTCACTGTTATTTTCTGAAGGCACATTAAGTACTAGCAGGCATCAACTGACCCAATCTTACTGATTATAATGTTAATGAGACCTAATCAACTGTAGCAAGTACTATGTCCCCTGTCACCACCCAGAGCTTTCCAAAGAGACAAAACTTGACTAAGAAAGCATGTGAAACTAAAACACTGACACATCTGACAGTCTAACATTTGTCTCGTTTTTCCTTCATTCTGTACACTCGCTTGCATAAAAAAAAACAAACACACAAAAACAATCATCAAAAAGTCATCCAAAGTCAGAAACTGGGTGACCAAAATATCTTATTTTTTTCCCCAAGGTGAAATTAAAGGCTTTACACCTGCTAGGACCCAAGTTCATGGCTCAGTGGTTCTCCTGCAACAGTTGATGTAGCCTAATGGTGTCATTAACCATCCTGTGTCACCAACACAGGAAATCACAGAACCTTGAGCTCAGGGTTTGGCAGGTAAGTAAAGGAAAATGATTTTCAGGGAAGCGACTTTGAAAAACATTTGCTTCTGTATTTTGAGCAAGACAGAAGAAACATAACCTGATCTGGCCCTCTCTTCCGGTACAGTTATCATGCAAAACAGCTGTGACTGTACTTGATATAAACTGTTGGTGTGCTAACCTGTGCATGCAGTTACTGCATGCAGCTCCGCTTTCACATGCACAACTGTGTCTGTTGTCCATAGTGCTCCTTTGGTAGATCTTTTAAATAGAACATGAGATAGTAACACAAGTTTCCTTTTACATCCAATAAAACAGCAAAATGATATTGAAAACATACAGCATAGCAACACAGAATTATTGTACAAAACAATCCTTCAGGGGTTATCTAATCTCTACTACAGGATGCTACACACAGCAGGTGGACAGGTGCCTGCTCTCACATTTTTATTCTCCTGGCTACAAGGGTAGGTCTGCAGGACCACTGTACGACATCAGTGATGCCAAACCCACCACAAGGCTGTAAGAGCACTGTTAGCAGAGGTACAACCTCATATTCAGAGACACACCTGGGAGGTGTGCTTCACATTGTGTATTTAGCACTTCTGGACAGGCATTCTTGCCCTTACTGGGGATTCAGCGAGCTAGCGTAATGCACTAAGGGACAGAACAAGCCAACATCTAATGCCTTTTTTTTACATAATAGGGTGCTGGAAAGTGAAGAAGGAAGGAAAGGCTACTTAGTCTATCCCACCAGCAAGAACCACAATTCCAGTCAAAAGGGGAGGAAGGCTTCATTGAAAGGAAACGGGAGGAGGATTGATTATATGCTTTATACAGAAGAAGGTCTCTACCTGGAATGGAAAGTGGTGAGTTTTGCAGCTAACAAAAAAAAAACATAACTCACAGAACAAATTTGTCCAGATAGTTGTGCAGCCCCTTCTGTGTGGGTTCCAGTTTATATTCCAAGAAGAACCTGGTGCTTTGCTATCTTCTACTGTTTGTTGCTATCTTCTACTATTTGCATGCAAGTACTGAATGTGAAAGCCAATTCAATCAATTTTAGATAGACTTGTAGTAATCCTTACAGATGTGCTGCCCTCTGTAAGGAACATGTTTTTTGTTTTGTTAATCTTTTGCCAGAGTAAGTGTTTCCACTGATGTTTTCCATACCTGCAAACTGAATGCTTTTTAATCTTTTCAACTGTCTGGATATGCTTTTGTTACGCCTATGAAAATCAACCTAGGTTGCAAGTCCGCAGTACAAAGGCAGAACTTGACACGGGCTAACTAGAATGAGAACCTGCCCTGCACTGTCTGCTGCTTCACACAGGACCTTTCCTTAAATGGAATTCCATGGTGAAAAAGATAAAGTAGTCCACCATAACCCACTGCAATTACCACAGAAGAGCAGGCAATCAAGCAATTCAGTGCAGCTTAGCAGATCATACCTCAATCTGTCTGTGCACTCTGTGGACAAGGCTGCTGAGCAGCTAAATTGTTTTGAGGCTTCCTGTTTCAGATGCAAAAATGGCTGTGGTGCATCTGTATAGTAAACCCATCTTATATTCATACAAGCAGCAAGTCAAACCAATATCTGAATAGTTTTGACCCAGATCAGGTCTTTGATAAGTCTCATGCTGACAGCAAAAAGAGAAATGAGTGGCTAGGAAGAGACTCTTTCCCCTCAGGCCATGCTAGTTAATGCTAGCCAGAAAGCTCCTGCAGAACTACAGCATGCATGCTTCCTGCAATTCCCAAAGTACTGGCAAAGTAAGTAACCGGCCCACAGGAGGGGGAAACCAAATTGTGTGAAGAGAACATTAAGGTTCCTACATCCAGCTTTTGGAAGCTGGGAAGCAAGCACTATTTCCTACAGAAATTTAATTTGGTCCTACACAATCTTGCCAGGACAGAGGCTGGAATTGTGACACAAGGAGCAGGGCTCCTGATTACTTTTTAGCATCTCAGTCTAATGAAAGCAGACTTCCTTTTTAGCTGCATGCCATGCCTTGTACAGTACAGCCCCCCAAACGTCTTTTTACTTTTGTTTCCTTCTGCAGGAAGTGGAAGAGTTCAGCTTTATTACCCAGCTAGCAGGCTTGACAGACCACCTACCGGTAGCAATGCGTCTCATGGTGTCTACAGGAGAAGACGACCCTTAAAACTGACCAGCTTTGAGAGCTTAGAAGAGGGAAACGTTAATGATATTAGGAAAATATCGCAAGTTAAGAACGAACTATTCTGGTGCCACGTTAGGAAAGATGACCAGACCTGACCCAGGCTACTCCCCAGAACGTACCAACAATGGAGGATACAAAAAGGGAAGAAATTGAAGGGGTTGTGGCCAAAAGCCACTGTCACAAGTTGCTTAGGCAACAGGGCAGGCCTGTACTACAATGCTTTCACTGTGGACTGAACGGAACCAAGATGGAAGTCCTAATTCCTTCTGAACCAGTGCCATTCTTACTAAAACATGTTTTTATACTAATATATAGCACAATTTAGTTTGTAATTAGTCTGTGAGTTAGTGCTGCTCAATGGTTTTTTGCATAATTTCTTTGTATAACTACGAAGCTAAAGCTTTTTTTCTTTTCTTTAGCCTGTTGAAGTTGTAGTAGCGTGCTTGCATCAGTAGCATGCGCCCGCACTGCATGCCACTCTGAGATAAACTAGTCAGTAAGATACCATGGGGAATATCAGAATGGAAGTTAATTCAAAAATCAGATACCAGCCAAAGCAAGGCATTCTGGGACTGGCAAACCCTTCTGTCATAATACAAAGATCTTAAAGCAAACAAAAACTGTTTGATTTGCAGAACAGTAGTCTCCTCTCCAATTTAAGGGTATTAAAAAAAAATGAATTAAGGCATTAAGAACACACTTGTACCACCCTTCTTTTAGCTGTGATGCCACTGAAATTGTGAAGTGTTTTGTCCAAATAACAACTCCAGAATTGGGCCTTTAGTTTTCTAAGTGCAAGTTATTCCCTTAAGAAGAAATATAGTTCCCCTGTAATGTCTTTTCTTTATCTCCCACACGTGGGGCAGTTCTGAATTATGGTATGGGATGATGTATGTGTTACAGTAGAGTGAATAGATTTCTGTAGTACCAGAGACAACACCAGAGCCAACATTCTGCCTTAGCTAGAAAGAGTAAAATGGGAAATAGCTTGTAAAATGCATGCTAGATATAGGGTTAACATAAACATAAGTGACATTTGGGGAAAAAAGTATAGAACAGCTTATGACTGGTAAGGCAGGATTCACTTAATTTTCCAAAGGAATCAGTATACTTAAAGGGAAAGCACAGCACAGGCAGCTACAGTAACTACAGAACTGTGACTCTCAGTGTTCAGTAACTACTTCCTTTGAGCAGACCATAGATGCATGTCTGTGAGACACAAATCTTCATTTGTTACATTCTCACAGACTTTAATAGGGGTCTTGCCATCGAATTGTTTTTTTCCACTGCAACTCTTTAAATGTGGGGCTACCCCCACTTTGCCATCTTATCCCCACGACCTTACTTACTTAGCCTCTGTAACCTTAATGGAAAAAAAAGGACAGAAGAAAAGCTGAGAATCAGGTCTATAACTGGGTTTCTTGGCTTTTCTAGGGCTTTAAATTCAGAAGGGTTTATGTTGCTGGAAGAACAATGAGACCCCTTGCATTTTAACCAATACATGGTTTCTTCTGCCTAATTCCTCTTCAGTATTAGAGGTATTTCCTCTACATTGCAAATTCCCCGTGCTGAGAAGAATTAATGTAATAGTTATACTTACTCCATTAAGTAAGCTTTTTTAGTTCTGCTGGCCACAAACTCCTGAAGATCTTGTTAGTTTAGTTTCTACCTACTAGGAATCAGCTTGAGCTAATCAGAATAAAATAGACTTACATTAGAAATCCTAGTCTGCGCAGCCTCTTGTACTGGCTTTGCTACAGCAAACAACAGAATTTATACTTAGATCAGCCGGATTTTGCAAGTGGAAAAACTTCATAGACAATGAAAGTAATGGACTGACAGTATTGGCTAATTCCCAGTAGGTGTTAGGCCACTGCTCACCCTCCCAGTGCACCCGATGTTGACACGTTTTATGCCTCACTCCCAGTCCTGGCATCCCTTCAGCAGAGACTGCCTCTTGCAAGTGTACTGTGCCAAACCATGCGGTAATCTGCAAAGTGTACCCCATGGGGACTCAAAAATGGAACCAGACTCAAATCCCCTTTTTGATAAAATTAGGAATTCAAGTTTACAGCATCAGAGACTTCAGTGTACTACCCCAGTGCACCATGAGTTTCCCACTTTGTATGTTTCTCTTTATACAGAGGGTGCACGTAAGTGCAATGTGTTTTTCTCGTTTCTTATCTTTCCATCCAATTCAGAAAGACTTGTACCTGAAACAATGCTTTTAATCCTATTTTCTACCTTGCTTGTATTTTATTAACCTTTTTAAAAAAGAAAAAACAAACAGTATCAATAGCAATTTGTGTGCTGTCCAGCAGCTATTTCTCAGTAGTAAGAATAAATATAAGGTACAATATTTTTAATAGCTTTCCTAACAATGTAAATTACAATTTAATATCAGTTTCACTAAGCATCAGTTGCAGGAGCTGAATTTGACACTGTGTGGGATATAATCATAAAACTACTGCCAAACAACATTACCTTATTTACAGTAAAACTAACATTGTCTAAATTACTTCTAAATTAGTTCTGTGGCTTTGTGCTGACTAAAAACAAGGCACTTTTGTCAGCTTTTTGAGATATGTTGAGGAATATTTTTTCAAATTTGAGGTAAACTGTTTTAGATTTTGATGTTCTGAAGTTTTTCAGTGATCAAGAAATGGACAGTTGTAAAATGTTCTCTTTAAACCGTGCACATACATATAGCCACTCTAGGTAGTTCTTACCGATTTACTGTCTTACGTATCTAACTTTGCAAGAGACTGATGGTAGGAGGTACAGCTTCATGGCACCACTGTACAGATGCTCCTTGCTTTCTTTGCGTTGATCCTGTGCCTTCTGATGCCTTGATACGCTTGCAGGAGTTAGAGAGCATATGTACCAGTAAACTGTAAACAGACAACAGACTTTTTTTTCCAGAAGAGTAACATCCTGGAGAAAAATGAGTTTGTCTATACAACTACTACAGTTCCATATCCTATCTCACAAAGAATCATTCAGACAATGACTGTGCTGGCAGGATATCAATCATTACAAGCCTTAGACAGATATTATGTAATAGCATATTTGCATACAAAAAGAGAAAAAAGAAAAAAGAAAAAAAAAAAAAAAGGCATAACATGCCCAGGAAATTAAAGCCTGGATAGCTTTTTTAGATGTCAATCCTACCTTGCTGAAGGACAGCATGACCCAATTTATCAGTAGGATGTTATTTATAAATAATTTGAGTTAAGCTTACTCTACTGCTGCTTACCCCACTTTGTACAGGAGTTTTAGGTATCTTCAAGAAGTGGGTGATAATGCTATAATTGGTTTAATATCTGCCACTCAACATGGATACTGTAGATGATGTGTCATCTGTTTTTATAAAAGCTAGATAACATCTTCTGTTTCTCATGTTCAATTTGCATTTTACAACAGCAGTTCTAGAACAAGTAACAAAAGACATGAACGAGGACAGCTGAAAACTAAGAAATTCCAGAAGATTCAAGGATGTCAGGTCGTTACAAAGTTGGTACCTTTAGATTACTTCAAAAAAAACAAGAAACAGAAAACAGTCCGTACGTAGCCTTTCAGGCTTTCAGATTCAGGTAACTGTGCACTGTTTGTCTGAGGGCCTGAAAAGGATACACAATCCACCTGCTTTGCACCACAGCTCAGCCACTCAGGACTAGGATAGTAATGTTAATGTACAGCTTCATGCTATGTGAAAAAGTGTTTACTATAAATAATTCAGCTGGTGGCCAGCTAGTTTTGTCACCATTACAAACCAGATGCTTAATAGAAGCAATCTAAAGCAACTAAACATAAACTGTACCACAAAATGGCTCCGAGAGCCTGCAGCCCTCGGAGGTGTGGCCTGCTTTAAGAAACCCTTGAGGAAGCTGTCTTGTATAATGAGTTTACCTGTCTTGTGCTAGAATTATTACAAGGTTTTGTCCCAGAAGCATTCTCAGCTAGTCTCGCTAGACCCTCAGTCCTACCTGTTGGATAAGACAGTAAGAAACTTACAATTCCAGTAAAGATTTTTTTTTTTTTTAAAATGGCCTTTGTTTGGTGGTCCAGATTGAGCAGATCTGACTGTCTCCAGGTTGGTCTCTGAGCCACCTTCAGATCACAGCAGCACATCAGTGTCAGCACATATCATCAGCTCCAACATGAAGTGTTTTTACCTCCTCCTGGCACTACAGGATGAGAACAGAGATAACTACAATCCAAGCACTTTGATAAACTCCCAATTTTACCATTCATTATGATGAGGGTCAAACTGTTACTGAAGGTCTCATTTTTCCATGCCATCTTGTTTTAAATATAACCTTGATGCTTTTAAAAACTTGTATTATTGCTGAGGTTTAGAAATCCTTTAACAAGAATAACGTTTTTTATTTCAATAATTTTTCTGTATTGTATCCTTCTGGGACCTAATGTTTTTATATGGTAAGCACACACCTTCTGACATTTTGTTATAAATGTATTAAAAAAATAAAAAATTAAATATTTTCATTGGTTTCTTTGCCTGTAAAAAAAACACAATCTTGGACCTGATACAAACAAGGTATTTTGAACAACAGGGAGAGGGTTTTTTGTCCTTTATTGGTGCTGAAAGGAGTAACTGGTTGATGCAAACAAGATAATAAAATTTCAAGGCTCAAATGTTTCTTTGCAGTCCCCTTCTTCTGGTATTGTGGTGTAGAGTCTGGTGACTCTAAGCTGCAGTGGCATCATTACACATTTGCCTACTTTCTCATGGGGGGGATCGAGTATGGTCTCACTGTGCCTGTTCTAGAGAAGCTGCAGAAAATAACAGGTGAAAGACCCAAGTGCTTTTAACTTGGCAGCTACCCTGGCTTCTACTGCTCAGCTGTCCCCAGCACACACCTCACTTTGTTTTCAAGGCATGCAGCATTCACACAGGTGTGCACAGCACCTGCCACAGGCTGCAAAACTGAACCCTAAGTACAAGGACATCCATTCTACATTGCGTTCCTCTTGCGTTTCACGGAACACCTCATGAGAACAGCTTATTATGCAGCTGTACATCTCCACATCTCAACAGTTATCTAGTCCCTGAACTAACTGAAGCATATATTGAAATCTATACACTGTACAAAGTTAATTAAAAACATAAACAAGATGTGTACATGTTCTTAAGAAATCTAGTGATTTCACCAAACAGTGTCAAGGGAAAAGAATCCTTTTTAGTGATTCCATCTTTATGAACGGTCCCTAAAGTCTTTCATAAAGCTGGCAGGGAATCCCACCCCAAAGAGATTGTTCTCTACACAAGCAGAAAGGTGGAAATAAGTGGAATGTACGCGATTAAGGAAGGAGACAGTGCACACCCATCTTGTCACTAGCTCAGGAAGGAACCACTCCATCCTGCGAGACGGGATGTTACAGAGGGATCTCTGCAACTTTCTCTATTCCTGTGCAGTTGAGTGTCTGCACCCGATGCCACCACCGCATTACAATTTTGCAGCAGCAGATTCCTAGTGTGTGGCTCTCCTGCAACACCGAATCCATTTTTCCATCGTACGAGTTTGCATTATTATGTCAGCGCCTGCCGAGTGGGCTCCCCTGTGCCAAGTGCTACAGAACCACGAGGCTTACAGAACACCATCATTTCTGAGAGATTGCACCTTCCAGACGTTTCACTAAGAACAAGTACAGAAAGGCATAGGTCCTTCTCCCTGCTCCTCCTGCACCGTGAGTTTGTGTAGTTTATTATGGACCGCCGCCTGTTGGTCAGCCCTGTAACTGCAATGCCATCTGCCTCTGGCTATTATACAGATTATTTTGGCAGAGCACCCATTAAAATACAAACCTCCCCATCCCACTGAAATTTCTGCTCCAAGTGCTGCTGAAACCATTATTTTCCTAGCCCTTTTCTTTGATGATTTAATACTTTGATGTACTAATCCTCCTTCCCGTCGCAAATAATTCAAGTTGCTCATCTACATTTTCAAAACACACGCTCTTACCCTCTCCTGTTGTTTATGACTAACCCAGATCTACCACCTCCTATGTTTGTAAGCCCTCCAAATTTCCTTCCATACTTTCCCTGACATTTAGGGAAGGTTCCAGGCAGCCATTAGAGAAATCAGTGAACTGGGCTTGCGGGGATGACTAGCAGGAAAACAGCAATTCTGATTCTCATCTTCTACATAATGTCAGGTATAATAATTGTTCCTTACAACCATGAGATGTGGACAAGGAGAAATACGCATTAATTGCAGCTAAGATTAGAAAGAAGAGGGCAGAGGAAAAAGTATGTGAGGGCAGTTAGACTTTGGATCATGGACTCACCATCAACATTTAATCTGAGTCTTAAATTCATTCCCCTTCTTTCCATCCCCAACCCTTTACATGTCTGAGGAATGTGTCGTACTATTACAAATAATTTGAGCTCCTTAAATTGTACTCAGCCCTACACGTCTCAGTGCCTATGCCAATACTACTGCCTCTCACAATGACCCTTTTCCCGTCTTTGTACTCAACTGCCTTCCCCTGTTCATTACGTCCTGCCCCCTCTTTCTGTCTCCCTCACAGACCTTTTGGGTCAGAAGACCATGTCACTGCCCATTTACACAGCACCCAGCATTACCTCGTCAAGGAAAATGGTTCCTGGGTACCAAGAAACATCAAAACATTAAAGAATTATCAAAAGAGGGGATTAACTGTAGTAGAAGTGTTTCAGCCTTCCTGTGTGCTTTAAATGATGGTATTCATTGAAAATTATTCCATACACAGACATTTTCCTCTACCTTCCTTCCTATTAACATACTAGCTTTTAGCTTCCTGGTTGTAAATATTCAACTGTACATTGCATAATTCTTAGAGAACAACACCTGCGTACTCTGTTTCTCTGGCAATGTTCATAAACAAGCTGGCACGTCACCTTCCCTCAATTCCCACACGAGAACGTCAGTCACCAACACACGCCTGCTGTTTTTCCTCCACTGCCAAGGTCTCTCCCTTCTGTAAGCAAACCTTTGATGTCTGCAAAGCCAAACGTGGCAGAACAACTCCAACTGCTTGAAGTGCTATGGCATACTTAGTAGGCCATGTGTGTCAGAATACACTTTATCCTTACAAACACTGCAACAAAAGCATACAGCTTCACAGATCAAGTAGTTGCCACTGTTATACTGTATTTTTAAGAGCATCTTCTTCTTAGTCAATTTTTTAAAAAATACTTTCAGCCTCTCCAACTTCATACAAATCAAAACGGTTAAAATAAAGTTAACTTCACTTGCTTTATTGTTACAGATATATTGGTTGAGTAACACTGGCAGAGGCTTTGGTAGCTTTGAACAGATCTCAGTCTCACATTGGGCATAATGTCACATTACACAAAACTAGAACATGATTTCTTTTACTGTCTTTATTTAGGAGACAGGACACCTGCTGCAGTTCCTGATTCTAATACTTTACATACAATTACACATGGCTGTGCTATTATTGGATCTCAAGAACAAAAATAACACAAAAAAGTCATCATTTACGAAGCTCTGATCCTACTGTTCAAAGTCTTATTTTTTTAAAATGTGTTTTTAAAGTAATCTGCTCACACATCCAATATTAAAGTTCCCCACCCAACATAAAGATGTGAAAGTACATAGCTAGACCAGTATTTAAAATAAAATCACTGCTGTCCATCCCCTATCCCAGGCAGATATATATATAGATACCTATTAAACTGAAGGAACCTAACTCACCCACAAAACCCAAACAGAAATGCCAACAGAAACCCAGCTAGCCCAAACCAAACCCAGAAGAATTCAAACAAAACCCTCCAACTTCTATCGCAATGATTTTATTATTGCACTTCACAACTGCCTGATAAAAGCTCTACGTGACCATCACTTAGAGTACATCAGATTTTTTGCAAAGCTCTGACAAAGCTCCTCAAACCATGGCAATGTGTGTCAAAAGCAGCCAGAAGCCTTTTAAGTCCCACTCCTATTTGCAAATGTTTGCAATGTTCCAAATCACAGCAACACTGCCGTGAGTGGACTGAAAATTGATCTCTGAGCACTTTTCACCCACCTAAAATGGAATTTGCCTCACAGATACACACATGAAACACTGTATTAGCCAGTAATTGATATAAAGTCTTCTGCCTTACTGATATAAAATGCAGGACAATTACTAAGGCACTGCAGTGTTATGCCAGAGAAACAGAGCTGTTTGGAGAACGGACAGTAACATCTTAAACTGAAGGGCAGGGGAGGGGGGCCCTGCCCATTTACCTGTGAACTGTGATTCTCACAGAGGCCTGGCAGAACAACTCACACGATGGAGGACGGGATGAAGATAAGAGCTGCCTTATTCCACAATAATACTGTTGCAATTTTAAGATTCGGGCAAATGCAGTAAAAACAAATGCAGGCATTTTCAGCACTGCACACTAGAGGAGACAGCTCTGCCACCTGTGTGGGCAGCCTCCAAAGAACTCTGCTTCTTTCCAGTGCTGAGATGTGGGAGTTTGTGGCCTCAAGTCACCCAAAGGCAGGATATTCTGAATGGATCCCACTGCACTGAGGGGGAAGAGATGGCCATGCGGAAGGGGAAGGCAGTGTCTTTCCACATCAAATGTAATAAGGTACCCTTGTTCTCATCAAAGAGGTTCTAAATTAGCAGAAGACTTAGCTTGAACACTGGCCCTGCTGCAGTTTGGGTAGGATCCACACTCCTTCTTCTAATCTAACTAGGTATAATACATAACATTCTGTCTTTGCATGCAACAGGTTCTTAAATACCTTTCACATGCCGATCCCAAGTTTTGAATACCCAGCAAAATCCAGCTAGATCTTCCTCTACAATTAAAAATTTATCCTGAAGTCCATACCAATGTTGTCAGCTACTGCAAAGCCAATATTTACTGTTATGTTTGGCTCAGTAAGGACCTGCAGGCTATAAAGAAACATCAGGCAGTTGCAAGTCCCGCAAGTCGGAAAATGAAAAAAAGTTCCTAGGCCTAGTACGGTGCCAAGCACTATACTAAATATATTTCTAATGAAAGGTGTATCACACAAGACAAACTGATTCTCAGTATGCAGCCTATTCCATTATCTCACCCCCCAAATTAAGGGGCTGTTATGAAACAGGTATTTAAACTCTATTTTCTGTTTCTCCTTAGTTACATATAATTTCCCTTTTCCACATTTGCTGAGAGAGCTATTTATAGCTGCCGCAAACTCAGACTTTTAACAAACTGTGTCTTTTATCTCAAAATAAGCACATAAGAAGGACTTCATGCTGTAGCTACTTCATTAATTATGAGATTGGTGTTCTTGGAACTCTGTGGCACACACAAACTATCAGTGCTTACACTGGTGAGATCCCTCTTACCCACAGCTGACCTCGCGTGTGCTTCCACCTCAAGGCAGAACCCTCGGGTTACCATTCTGCAGCTGTTTGTTCCAGGGTTAGAGCAAATTAGAAGCTGTAAACATAGCATTTATCATACACCAACAGCAACAAATGCTGAGTCTGGTGAAATGCTGGGCAATGGCCCCCTATCCAGTATAAAAAGCCCTTGTGCATGACTGGATGCCCAGAGGCTGACAATTAGAAGGTTTCTGACCACTAGACCAGTAAAGTTCAAAAGCAGCTTCCAAATGACCACAGTGGAATGCAAAAAAAAAAAAAAAAAGTAACTACTCGCTTTTAAAACAAGAGGGTGGTGTGTCTGTAAAGAGAAGAAAGATTATATGCATGAGGCTTACCCCAGGCAGGGACCAGATGGAGCAAATCAGAAGGTCCCACTCAGTCCTGTGTTTGGTCTGAGGACAGGAGAAAATTACAGAATTTCTTTTGCTTCTGGGTAGTCATTATTTACAAGTGCATGCATAATTATCTATTTGGGACCTTGCTTGTTCCCCAAAAAATAAAAAATAAATCATGTTTTAAACATAGGTAGAACCGCCTTTTGCTACCAGAAACTCTTCGGCTATGAATAACTCCCTGTCAAGGCACTGGGTAAGAGGATCGTACTTCCAGCTCCCCTCCAGCATGGGGGAGGCAGAGAGCAAGGGAGTGGGAGAGGGGGACACTGGCATGGCAGGTGTACTACAGAGACACAGAAGCATCGCAAAAAGAAAAAAAATGTTAAGAACATGAAAAAATATTAAATGGCCCTTAGTTATTTTGATGACATTCCACAGAATATACAGTTCTGGATAGTTTTATTTCTGAGAAGCAAGGTTACACCAAACTTGCCTTTAGTTTTATGTAAGCTTTTATATTAAACCTTAGTTGAAATACAATTCTATGATTAGCTGTTGCCCAGCCAACCTAGGGAATGCAAATCCAGACTGTGTCAAAAAGAGACTCATAGCTCTCAGCTTTCAAGGGAAGGTGAAGAATGGAGCAGTGTATCTTAGTTCTCAGCTAGAGGCTGAGACACAAGCAGAATATTCTTCCCTTCAAAGGCATATAGGCAGCAGCATCCAAGAAAGCAGCAGGAAGCTGGCAGTGGATATAAGGCATTGCATCGATCCCAACAGATGATCTCCTGTGAGAAAATACCTTTATTTATTCAGGCAGACTACACGACTTAGCTGACTGGCACCATGACAAATGCAAAAATGGCAGCATTCTAAATGGGATGAGTTCTCCCATTGAGTGAGGCTTCAAAGGAGGGAAAAAAAAGAGAGAGAGAAAAAAAAAGGGCTAAACAGCACTTCGAAGCACCGCATCATTTCCTTATCACAAAACTCCTGTTGATAACCTGATGACTTCCACTGTGGAACAAGGAACCTGCTGCCAACCACATCTGTACATTAGCATAGCTACAAGGGATAATTAGAGGAGTTCACTCTCAATAGCATAACCCTGACACTAACCTGTTGTGGGAAGAACTGCTTGGATCATGCAAGGTGCTGGTGCCCTTTTGGAAGGAAAATGCTACTTATAGCCCCACGCTGCTGTTTCACTCACATAACCTTTAAACCACAAAGAATAGCACAGCACAGGCAGTGCATACGAACACAGCAGGAAACTGACCCTGAAGAGAGCCCTCTCTGTGAGAAGCACAAAAGAAAACACAGAGAAATTGAATGGATTGTCAATATATACCCATGAAACCTCTGGAATTGAGTGCCCTAGTAAACTAGACAAAGACACTGTTTTGTACTGAAATATGAAGACACAGTCTTTCCTGGATCTTTTCCTGGCTTCTTCCCTTTTTGAAGACTTATTCGATGCATCTAGCAGGATGTGCGTCAAGGTAATGCAAGTGAGGGTGAAAAAACATTTAACATGGAAGTTGACCTTACTGTTCTTTTAGTCTGCTGTGCAACATAATGGGAACTGCTAGTTTTTGCTGAACACTAATCATGCATTATGCAAAAAGAGAAGGGAGGATAGGTAATAGAAGAGATACAACTTCCCTGCCAAGTTTCCTGCAAAGCAGAACATGTAAGAAGTGCTGATCTGTAAACAGAAGTACACTTAGAACCACCCTTGATCTACCATGGAAACAAACAGATGTCACTGTGCTTTCCAAGGACCTTTCTCTACATATCTCCTGTGTCCTGTGAAGATAAAATTGAGTCAATTAAATAAACTAAATGAATGGAGAAACTTTTAATAGAAAATAACCTAAAAATATGAACACCAGGACACAGGCAGTTAATCCTAAAAAAAATATGAGCTTCTGATGTTCTCTTGAGAAAATGGCTGCAAAGACACATCCTAACTTAATACATTAGCAGATTTTTTAGCACAAGACCATAAAACATTAACATGCCTCCACAAGACCTTCATCCTTCCGCACGCTCTGTCTAGAGCCTCAGGAACAGTGCTCCCTAACACCACATAGGCTGAACAAGATACAATTTGTTGTCATCTTACCACATTTTCCACATGCCTTGTCAGTACCTTCAGATAAAGTTTTTTGGTTCTTTTTCCTAGCCTGGCACAGTTCCAGAAGCATAAACATTAGATGACCTTTTTGTATGGAGAAACACTTTTTGCTGAAGAGGAGCCCCTCTAATTCTGGGAGACTTTTGGCTTGCTTTTGTGTTAGCCTCCTGAAACCTCTGCATCGCTCTCAGGATGGACAGACTGGTCCTCATGGTACAAGGGAGGTGGGAGGAATGAGAGAGTTTTGCCATTGGTTTTGGCGAGGCCAAGGCTCAAGGACAAGTGAGCCATCACGTGAACTCTGCAAACTGAATGAAATTGACAGATTGAGAGTCCAAAGGCCATTCTAATCACTAGGATGGGAGCATACTACCGAAGACACCATCACAGAAACAGGTAGGTAGCTGAGGTTAATCTGTATCTCAGCTCCCTCACTTAACACAGGTGCTATGATAAAGATGCATTTTTTTTTTTTAATGGCAAGCAATTTTCTGTTTTAAAAGAACCAGGGATGACTAGCTTTTAACATAATGAACTGAGCATTCAGCCTTGCTTGTATAAACTACAACAAAATTAAGACTAAAGTTAATCCAAAACTGAAATCTGCGACCAATGTTTTCCTTTGATGCTTCCCACCCTCCTGCCTCTTTCACCTATAGTAAGGAAAGGTGTCATGTAAATGCAAGCCATAACACAGAAAGGGTCCTTGAAGGGGGGCAGAAACACAAAACAAACAAAAAAACTACTGCCTTCTGCTTTTTTTTCAGTCAGCATGGCTTGAAAAATTGCTATTTAGAGATATTTTGTTATTTGTAAGGAAAAATGAAGTTTCTCAGCAAACTGCAAATAAAAACAACTAAGTCTAGTGATAAATTAAGCCTTTTGCTTTATATCTCTACAGAGAAAGAGTTCAAAGTATTTTTTCCTCTTCAAAAGCTTTCCACTACAAGGCCATAGGACAGAGGCTTCACTCACAGGAAACAAGCGACAAGAAGTATCAGGGAGAACTCTTGGACATCAGCTAAGGAGACAGAGACCCTAATCACTACTGCTGTTTTCAGAACACCAGAGGCATAAGCATGCAATACTAAAGCCACTGTCTTGTCATCAGCTTACTTGGTACAAAGTCCCAGCATGCCAGGACACACATGTGGCAAGAGAGCACGCAAAATTATATGTTAGGAGTATTTTTGTCGCACCAGTTTATTACCCATATGTGTGCTTGGTTTTCTGAGTCTGAAAGTCTCACAGATGGCATCGACACGTCAAATTTCATTTTTGAAGCCCCACTGTTCTCCTAACGCAAAGAAAGCAGGCCTCTGACCTACCACCCCACCGCAGCCGCCCCCTCAGCGGTTTTACGCCTCAGGGCCAGACCTGTCCCCGTCCCCCGTCCTTCCCTCCCTGCCCCGTCAGCACAAACGCTTCCCCGGCCCGGCTTACGGCTGCCTTTCCCAGCCGCCGTCCCTCGCCGCCTCGTCCGCCGCAGCGGGGAGAGTCGGGGGGGTGCGAGGAGAAAATGGCCGCCCCCTGCCCTCAGGCGGCAGGAGGCCAAAATGGCGGCCGGCCTGAGGAGGGGGCTCTCGGCCAATCAGGAGCGGGGCTGGGCCCGGGCAGGGGCCGGGGCTGAGGGGAGCGGGACTGAGGGGAGCGGGAGCGCGGCTGAGGTGGCCTCAATGCGACGCCCCCCGACCCCAAACCGGCGGCCCTGGGGGGGTCAGCACATTGAGATTCCGGTGGGATCCCCGGCTAAACTTGCTCCTGGCTGCCTCTCCCATCCCCTTCCCCAGCTAGAGGCTCCAGGAGAGTCGCTTCGTTGCTAATTAGTTCCGGATGCTTTCATAGCCCTTTCTGACTAGAGACAGGGCTGATCATCAATCCTTCAGTGTAAATGACTTTACACTTGCAGTTGCTTGCAAAGTGGGTATGAGATTATGTATGTAGGCTTACAGCACAGTCACTTCAATGTTTCCTAGAAATATTACAGTTGAGGAGAAATATGACATGTTCAAGTGCTGTAATGAATGCTGTTTGTCTCTCTCCCAACACCATTCATCGCAGCAGCTTGAGTTATTTGCTGATTCTCAGGGTTGTGAATAATTGCTTTCTTAGATACTCTTTAACATGAAGCAAGCAGTTGCTTTATTGGAGTACAGATAGAGCAGGATCCTTCAGCCTTGAGAAGCAGGAGCCCAATAAATTGCAGTGCCCATTATTTCTTCCACTGCACAAATGCCACTCTCCACCTCAGAGAGTGATGTACAGGGCCGGAAAAAGTAGAGGTTACAGAAAATGAGAGGAACAAGAGACAACATCCACAGCAAACAGACTGCTGCTGCAATACATTAGGCAGTTGCACTTGAGCAAAACCCTGAGGAAGGAGAAAAGGCTGCTTGTCCAGTCTCCAGGGTGCATGTCAGAGCTAACATACCCACACGACTGCGAAGAATACCCTCCGGTGCAGGGCTTTCCCTTCACATACATGAGGATAATCAGCTCTCATTCTTTCATTAGTGCCCTTGTCCACAGAAGAGGCATCCTTAGGGCTCTCAAATCCTAGATAAGAATCCTGCTGGGGAAAAAACAACAACAACAACAACAACAAACAAACAAAACTGGGTCAGCTTTGTGACAGCCTTTCAAAAGAAAAACAAAGCCCTATGGCCTTATATTTATATACACTTTTTTTTTGTTTTAAACCATGGTTTTTAATTACTGAAGTATCCAAGGATTTGCTTCCTCTGAGCCTTTATCTGCTGTATCTCGGTCAAACCTCATAAGGCTGCACTTGAAATCACACTACACTAAGAAAATAAATGATTAAGGCAGAGCAAGGGAGTCAGGGGATTAGTTTACTCTGCATGGCCTTGAGCAAGTCATTTTTAGCTCTTGAGGCCCTAATCTTATGATCTCAGGGCAGATGAAACGCTTTAACGCCTACACAAAGCACTCTTGCTTTTTCCTCATCTGAAAAATGTGGATAATTATGCATACCTCTCTCTGAGAAGATGTGTCTTAACCATTAATCCACATTAAATGACTGGAAACATTGAGTTTGAGAACAAGTACCAAACCAAATTAACAGTTTGCAATGCCCCCAGAGTCAATAAGGTAAAATGGTGATGCAAGCATCCATTGTATCTAGCTCACAATTGTTACTAGAAAAAAAAAACAACTAACATTAAGAAGCTATAAGCCTCTTCCCCTCCTAACAACCAGCTGTAGCTACAAATAGAATACAAAAGATGAGTGCCTAAATGAATTAGTCTTGAACTGCATCCTCTATCTTGTTAAATGCAGGAAGCCTACACAGAGCAGTTTCAAAGGGACTAATGAAGGAGAAAAGAGAGCTTCTTGATCCCAGTTCTTGAACTGTCCAGCCCTTAGACAAAAAGTACCCTTTTTGCAAACACAGGAACAAAACTTGTGGCTGCCATGACTTAAAACACCCTTTAAATAAAATGCAAGAGTTGTCCTTCATCAGAACTAAGACAATCTCACTTTCATAAAGTACTATTCACTCGGTGTACTTAACATGAGACATTTCACCTGTCTTTTTATTGTAGTCTTACTAGCAGTTATCACTGGTACTGAAATAGAAAACAAGTACAAAATGTGTATATGTATCTTATAACATCACAAGCATTTTATTTGTACAGAAAATGAGACAGCTGCATTGAAAGTCTGTGCACTTTTCCTTGTAGGCAGTATGTATAAACTGAAAATACATTAAAAAAAATAAAAGTGGGTTCTCAGCACCCTCTTGTGGATTAGTGGTGTGATAACCACACAGTAACAACAACCCAAGTATTAGTAAAACTTTCATCACAATTCAATGCTACAGAAAAGTTATTATTGCAGCAGAACCACAATAGGGAATTTAAATGTGAACAGCAAAACTTTTTGATTGTGATAATTCTTAATACCTGAATAAAACCTATGTCTTTAGTGCAAGCAGCTCTTCTTGTGCCACAAAAAAATCATCCAGTTACACACTGGCTCTCATGTAATATACAATCTATAATACTATTAGTTCAGTGGTGGCAGGGGGATCATGTTTCTTTTAAAACATGCAACTATGCCTGCAGGCCTAGTCAGGATCAAACCTGTTGTCATTTAGGGAAAAAAAAATGCCTCTGGTGGCAGCACAGAGTAAATTTCCTTCCAAGAGTAAATAGGATGTTCTGCTTATTAAGATACCAACAGCCAGAAGCTCTTCAACTCAGCACATCATGGCAGTGCTTCTGTCAGATCTGGGAACAAATAGAAGTCTGAATGTTGCTGCGGGGTAGATGTGTTTTTCTGATAAAATGCTTTTTTTTTTTTTTCTCCTTCCTGTGTGCCTGCAGTAAAATGCCTTGTGGAAGATGACAGAGATGGAAGTATTTTGTTTTGTTTTGCTTTAAAAGCACATATATGTAAGGAATGGCCAGTATCCCCTATAAGAAGCTGTTTTCCACACAATTTGCATATCACACTAGATTTTGAGTTTTACCCTGAAGAATTTACAAAAGTCAAGGAATACTGATACATACGCTAAATCCTCCTAATTACAGGTGAACAAAGCTTCCCCTCATTCACCCAGATTCTTATCAACACAATCATCTTTTGTATGTACCAGAATTTGATGAATGATGTGACCTTTGTGAAAATGTTCCAACTGTACAGGTGGTAAGGGTTTGCTTCAACATAACAGCTTCCAGCATGTTCTAATCAAATCCCCAAAGCAGTTTCAGTGCCTGTCTGAATGCATAACTGTAACCAGAAACCATTCACAATGTTGATAGCCCTCACAGAGGATTAAAACATGTACAAGGTTTCCCAAGCACATCTATCAGATTTTTTTTCCCTCTAAGGACCCACAGGTGCTAAAATATGCACAGTGCTCCAGCTTTCCGGGCCCCTCTCTTTCCCCCCTCCCTCCCCCCCTTCCCTTTTGGATAGCAGCAGCGTAATTACTGCTCCAGGCATTTTGAAACTTAAGATGTTTTTAATCACATGAAGATAATGTGATTCATATTAATTGCCACAGTTCAGTTCTGGAAGCAGAGTTCTGCAGATATGCCACTACACTGTTGTTATGGCTTTCGCTTTCACTACACCAACCTATGAGTCTCAATAATGTCAAGTCTCTCATTATCAAGATGGTTTAAGAATACCTCTAGGTCACCATGCCTAATACCTACTGCAGCAACCACACATCTCCCACATATAATATTAATAACAAAATACTAAGTCCCATCAACACGGATTTCTTCCATTTTGCATGTCAGCAAATTTATGTCGATTTTTTTTTTCCTTAAGTAGTATGATTCAGGCACATATGTATGCAGTTATCTTGAAAAGGTTAACATTAGGCATTAAAATACTGTAACCTCAGTTGTGGCTTTCTTTCATTTTTTTTTTTTTAATTGAACATATAAATTCTAATATATTGCTGTACTTTCTATTCTGTGTTCCCTTCAGAATACTGTAAGCTTCTGTTAGAACCTGCATCATTTGAGAACCAAGTGTAAAGCACCTTCAGAAGCTTTTGTATTGCATAACAACAGTTCAAGCTTGCTGTGTCCAGGCCACAGGAGGCAGTATCTAGCTGTTTTCTGCTGCATTCTCCCCCGAGACATTCGAAGCTACACAATATGTTCAGATTTGCACAACTGTCTTTTATTGACGTTATATATAAATATGATATTAATACAAAAATGCAGTGTTTCTGAAAAAGTGGTAATAACTACTGGGTCTAAGATCTCTGTCAGGAAAACAGTTCTGAAAAATTTAGCTATATTTTAGATGGCTTCCAGGTCTTATAAATATGATCACTCTTAGGAATTAAAATTCCTACTCACCAGAATTACATTTCTTGGTGACAAGGCAAAGCAGAGTAGGCTCCTGCTCCCTCACGGCTTCTTTCCACCATTTCTATCACTTGATAGAAGTTGCTGCTCAGAGGATATGGGAGTAGCTCTGGCAAGCAGTCATCCCTGCAGCTGGCTGACATAATTTAGGACAGAGAGTACATTGATTTTCTATTTCACTTAATGGATCACACATACAAAACAGATACGGCAATTGATTGTCCATCTAAATCAAAATTAATTGCACACATGTGGTCACACACTGCAACCTCTGCCAATGTGACTTAGAATGCAACTAAGAAAACCTCAGCTGTGGACAACATCTATTGCAGAACAACGTATAACTTACCTGAACTTGCAGATATCATTCACACCACTGAGTATAAGCCAAAACTTGGATCATGCATTACGTATATCCTACAAATATGCAAGTTCTGAGACTGTGGCTCTTTTTCTTTTGTTTCTGGTCAGACAATTATCAGTTTGTCATTTCCAATTAGCCTGCATATGTACATATTTTAATTTCCAGGCATATCTTTCCAGACTTGGGCCACTGTCTCTTCAGAAATGCAGCATATCAGACTCGAGCAGAATGTCAGTCCAACATACTTTAATTTACCAATCATTTCAATCTAATACTATCCACAATGTACATTGCTTTCCCTTAATATGTGTACTAACACATGTACTGCTACACATATGTAGCTTGCCCTGGATTTCTTTTCGTGCATTCTCACGATTAGTTTCAATTTTACAGCAGCAAAAGCAAGCCTAAAAATAGGTGAGTTTAACTAATTTCTATCTAATGTCAGTGTAAGGTTTAGTGTCTTCATCCACCCATATGCCATGTAATAGCCAGTACATCAACTGCTTTCTGTCCCCATAACATTATTCAAAACCCCCAAATACCGCACAGTTTCACAATGAAACAGACAGCAATAAGTAGGCGTACAGATATAATATAAATCCTGTTGGGAATATAGGAATACAGGTCCTTAAAATATTTCTCTCTACCTCCCCAGCTATACATTTTGAAAACAATAAAGTTTTTAAAATATTTTCAGAATGGTTTGTTTGCTTTCTGAGCACAATAAAAACAAACATACAAACTCTGCCATACAAAGAATACTGTATCACTTTATTATAATTTAGAAGTAAAAGAAAATCATTTTATAATAGTTTAAAATCCATTGCAATATCTCCTGTCTTTGTGTCAAAATTTATAGCATACGTGACAGCACTAGGAAGGTCTGCCAGAGTTTCTGATTCAATAACAGAACTGAAGAAATAGACAGCTTGCTTGCAGTGGGGATTCCATTCACAGTTTCCCTACAGAAAAGAGTTAAAAGTGAAAGTAGTCACAACCCTAGGATATTATTACTAGACTATTATTGGATATTATTATTATAATGCAATAAGAGCACAAGAGTTCTTGTTCTCAGTTCAGTATAGAAAGACCAGATAAAGTTACCACTTTCATTGCCAACCATTCATTACAGGAATACATAACTTGAAATCTAAAATGCTACACTGTGCACTATGTAGAGAACAGACAGACTTGGTCAAAGAATATTTACACAGAGTACCAAAAATACTCCTTCCCCTCCAGTTTTTTGCTTTTGTTAAACTGAGAAAGAGAAGTTGTATAAAAGGAGTTTTATGTAACTTGTATAAATGCTACTTTGAACCAGCATCCTGAGTTCTGCATGTAGTTCCAAACTACAGGTCAGATTCTCTTATTTTAAGGTTCATCTCCCACTCCCCCCAAAAGTATAAACAGATAGCTCTATTAGTTCTGTCTACATAATATTCAAATAGTGTAACAAAGAGCACTATATAAACCAAGCATAGCCAGCAGAGACCCATTTTCAGCACTGTAATCCTACAGACTTTGAGAGATAATAAAATTAGATCGAAGAAGTACCTTTTCATTTGAAATCTGCATCAGTCCTGTACTAACTGAGATATCAGCAGTAAGATTATATTCCATCCACAAAACTGCTCCATGGCTTTTTCCCTTCCTGAAGAGAGGTAGGGGATCAAAACACATAATCATAACATTATCTTTATATAATACTACATCCTAAACTCTGAACCTATTCCTCACGTAGCTTGGGTAAGAGCTGTAAAAGCATGAGTAACTTGTTTCTTTGAATAAAAGTAGAAGAGCAGAATAAATAAAATAGATAAATAGGTACATTTGTTAAATAGGTAGCAACTTTTTAAATACTTGCAAATATGAAATCGAAAAAATAAAATGAAGAGGAACCTAAATCCTAATTAATCTGTTAAGAAACACAGTCATTTAACAAGCAGTCAAGATTCCACTGGATATATTATACAGTGCATTTGGGGAGTACATCCTTCAGGGACCCCGGTTTATATTGTTTCTGCATTTTGGGGAAAACCACACATCCCATCTCGCTTCAAGTCTCTGCTCCACAAAGGGCAGAGGTCATGCTAGCATGGTGCCTCCTAAATACAACCACTGCAAAGGCACAGAGACCCTATATGCAGATGGTTCTGGATTTTGTGAAACCATTCGTTCGGTTTCACAAAAAGAAACACACAACTGCAACAATGTTTAAGTTATGTAAACTAGATAGACAGAAGTACCTTCTTCGTATTTTTTAATTCTTAACTGCATTTAATTCTTGAATAGAAATAACTAGAAACTGTAGTTATAGTTAAAAGTATCTCAGATGATGTGAAAAGTATCAAGATTGTTAGAATTATAGTTAAAGGGAAAGATAATGTACACTTCAAAGCTGTTAAACAGAGTGATATGGAAGGACAAGTAGAAGCTTTGTCTGCAAAAACTCAGCAACAAGGAACAAATTCTGTAATTAAAAACTTCCAGACAATAGTTTGTTTTCTATAAACTATAAATTAACATGTTTATGTTTTAAATCATGGTAAAAGCTGACAAAATGTTATTTATGAAAGAAGGGCATATTAGCTGAGAAATTCCCATTACTGTTATAGCCCATTGTGAGTAAGCACAGGAAATTCATGTCAGAGTGAATTCTACAACTTTAGGTTACATTTTTAAAAATTGTAAAGTACAATCCCGCTAGCTAACCATAACACACACTGTTTAAAGATGAGGTTGGGAAAAAAAAAAAGAATTATGATGAGAACATTTATTGCAATGAGAAAACTCACCGTAAAAGATTTACAGAACCCTCTGTGCTGAGACAGTGTTGTGGTACAGTCTCTCTGAAGTCAAATATCAAAACTTCCAGGGGGTCAGAGAGTGACTTGCAAGGATATTCCCACAGAGGGTGAGGTTCTGCTTCCTTAGATTCCCTAAAATCCAGAGAACTCTGAAGAAAAAAAGTAAAAAAACTATCTGAAAACAACTCAAACACAAATAGCCCTTGTTAACTTTGTATCCCAAACCCAGAATATTTAAGCAATAAAGTTCCACAAGGACAGAGATGTACTTCTTAGGCACAAGTGAAAAAATATACTGCATGAATGAATTGCTAGGACTACAGTCCTCAGTAGTCAGACAAAAATGTGCACTTTCAAGACACAATGCATTTAAGCTTCTCTTCTCCCTTGAGATGAACTCTACTCTAGAACCACCTGTACTCCGCCACAATGACTAGAAAGGCAATCTAAATGGCTACCTCAAATATGGAGATAAAAATCTCACCCATCATATCTGTTTCTTGGAAGCCAAAAAGCCTTTTTCTCTCAAAAGTACCTGCAAGGGCAAGTAAGTGCTGCAGGATTCATTTATAAACAAATCCCACCTGATTTTATTTCAAGCACAGAATAGAGAACAGGATTTTTCTTTTTGGATAATGGAAGCATTTCCAAAGCAGTGCAAGTGGTCTGAAAACTGAACAGCTTGACAAATGACAAGACATGCATAATCCCAAAATCCATTTTGCAAGAAGAGAGACACAATATTTATGAGAAACTGAAACAATGGTGTTCTAAAATAAAATTTTAAACAATCGCTAGATCCATTTTTTCTTAAGCCAAGGTTAGTTTTGTTCTCTTTTACTAAGATGCGCTGAAATTATTTTCAGTCTTCTTACTTTAATCATATCATCCATAGTCCGGACATCAAAACCTTCACAGATGCCACAAGGACTCCGGATTCTCCATAAGTCCTAAAAAGGAAAATAGGATATTCTTTGGCTCTGTTAATGGATATAGCTTTAGCTGTGAACTCAGCTGTTAGTAAACTGCACACACCTACTTAAAAAACATTGATTGATTTGCCCTTAAACCTCTGCTTCCTATTACATGATGATTCAGATTTACATTATTTTCTCAGAATACATTTCATATTCTCTACATTTTCGCAGAAAACTGTGGAATCTATGTAAAAATACATAGTGTGGGTGATTAGTCCATCAGGGAAAAAGAACATACATGTTTTCAGATGCACAAGTTAAAGGCGGAAGTGAGGTAACAAGGCTAAAGAATATTAGAATAAGGAAACTACTATGGGAAAGGAGGCTCAGACACAAAACTACACGGTGAATTAGAAGGAAGAAAAGAGAGAGGAAAGAACTGGCATCTTGAAAAGATATACTGAAGATTATGCTTATGTAAATATATGCTAGATTATACTCATTTTTTGTTTCATAGATATATTTTAGTTTCAGGCTAAAGAGTTCCCTCACTTACACTACCGGACAGAATCCTTACATATTAAGTACTTCTGTAATTTCCTTTGTCATTGTAGGCAAACTCTTAATATTCTTTATTGACCATCTTAGGGTTCTTAATAAAAAAAAAAAGTGTACCTTTGTAAAATTCTGAAAGATTACTTTTCAAAGTAGTATGACCCTTACTATGCTCAAGTTTAGAACTGTGTGCAGTCTCTAGTGGTTCAAAGAAAATGAACATGCAATTATGAATCTTGCTTACAGTCTTAAACTAAAAAAAAATAAAATTTAAAAACTGTTATTTTACATAACGTAACATTTTAGAAATAACCACAATTCTGACACGCTTCAGTGATAACCTAAAGAACTACTTTAAAACCTTCAGTCTTTTCAATGAAAATGGCAAAAACGTTCAAGGTAATTTTCTGATAAGGGATTGTTGATATGGCAAAACTCATCTTCAAGATATTAAATATTCTTTTCTCAGGTGGGAAGTGCAAAACATACCAAAGCAAACAGTATGAAGACAAGATAAACTTGGCATTAAAAACTCCTGAAAGAGAACTCATATTAATATCAAGTGGTTTTAAACAACCTCACCTGAAACTCCACGATCATCATGTGCAAAGAGGCAGACTGAGGCAGGACAGTGACATTGCTGGCAAGATGCTTGGACACAGCAGTCCTAGCATACCAAAAATACAGGTTATGCCACGGCAACAAACTTGTAGTGAAAAACGGCTCTCCAACAAGAACGGAAATCTTGGCGAACAAATGAAGAGATAAAAAGCATTACCATGAAGAACAACAGCTCTAATGATGACACAGACTGTTTATAACTTCAGTAGTTGACAATGCAATGCAGCAAGCAAAGCCACCTAGATAAAAACTTCTCCATACAGATTTAATTACTGATTACACTGCGTAACAGAAATATTTTTGTGGTTCTAGTCAATGAATTCTAAAATGAAATTTCCTGCAACAAAGTCCAATTAAAAATGTTGCAGTTTTCACTTGGAAAGCTTTGGAATAAGAGTCACGGAACTTCGAAAAATTTAATTTAAGGATGCTGGGACTTCCTGATAAGACTGTGATCTACTGATTGGCTTCAGGAAGAAGAGCTACAGACTAGCAACACATACACAGTTAAACTGGTTTAACTGCTGTTACTACTGGTGTAGATTATGCAAGAAAGGAAAGTCATACCCTTTTGAAAACAAAGCAAAAAAATGAAAAAGAAAACCAACCCTAAGCCTTTAAATTAAGCTTCATTTAGTTTCAGTAGGACAAAGTCTCAACTGCCTGCTCACTACACTTTGTATGAACTGTGGTTCATTGTGGTTATGGTAGCACACAGGGAAAACAGAAGTCATTTTCACTCTCCCCTCCCTGCCAGGCCACTGAAATTCAGTACAAGACAACTATCACATACCTTGTTATCTTCCAAGTGAGATGATGTCAGTGACTCGGGACGTGCTTCCACTATTTTAATTTTATCTTCAAGATGATTTGCCTTAAAAAACTAAAAGTAATATTCTGTCTTTATCAAAATCTACATTTGAATTCAAAACTATACAAAAATAATAATTTAACAAAGAAAAAAATAAACAAGAAAGAAAGAAATACCTACAAGAAATTTTAAGAAAATGCCTTCCTTAACTCAGCTCTGAGGATGATATAAGCCTGTTCCTGAAGGATGCATGCCGTTAGTGCCAAAATGTCACACCTAGCGAGCTAAAGTACATGACCCTCCTATTCCTTCAATTAAGTACAAAAAAAGGCAGATGTCGCAACATTTGCCTCACCTTCATTCATCTGTACTCTGAAGCATGTGGGAAGGACAGTCAAGACAAAGAAATATTACTAGAACTATGAATACCCTAAACATTTGGCTTGCGATTGAAATAGGGTTTGCATCCTAAATTGCCTATGTTTTTATAGTCTTTAAGACTATATAGTGCCATCTGAAACAGACACGGATAACCAGGGACATCAAGAAACTGCTTCTAATTGCTTCTTAGATATTAGCTGCCTCTTCTGAATAGTTGGTACTTCGCCAGAGGGTCCTCCTGTACTCTACCTGAAGGAGCAGCTGAAAAATCACCTGCAGTCTGGACTCACTGTCTACTTTCTCTTAAAAGCAGTACAGAAAAGAAGCATCCCCATTCTTGTCTCAGCTGGAAGAAAGAACTGCTAGTTGCCACCTTCCAGATTAGACTGGTACAAACTATGTGAGGCTCTCACATTCCACTAAACTTCAGAAACAAACAGCTTCGTTTTTTATCGGCAATGCAATGAGAGCAGCAGAGCAGAAGCTCAGGCAGGTATCTGCAAGGAGAGATCAAGCACTTGCAGCTTTAACTCCCTCTGTTCAGGTTGACTTGCCCAGTGACCTATTCAGCTTGTTACAGCTGTGAGATCAGACATCTCTCAGATGGGATATATTCCTCCAAGTATTTGCACACAGCTCTGTACAACTTATTAAAAAACATTAACAACATCTCCCCCACAGTATCTTTCTGCCTCCCACTGTTGTGTCAAACTGCATGATCAAATGCATTCACTTATCTTATTTAACTCCCAAGCAATTATGTAAGGACAATCCAAATCATCAACTTTGGCATTAGAAATGCCAAGGGTTCATTTACCACTTCAAGACAAAATTGAAACTCACTTTCTCCATGACAGAGCGGGACACAGCAGAGTTTTCTAATGTAAATACCTAAGGAAAATACGTAACAGTTAGTTAAAAAATTACATAGTAAACAGCGTGGGAAATATTTTGATGCCCTAATGAACTATGCATGCATTCTACAGCCCATTTTCATATTCTTCTTAAAAAATAACAAAAAACACTCAATAGCTACAGGCTAAATAATGTGTTTTCACAGCTGCACAAGAAAAAAGAAAAAACACACAATAGACCACAACTATTTATTTTCCATTTATAAGATGCTCATAACATCATTTGCTCTAGGCATGTATTACCCCTGAATAAATGCAAGGCTATTGCTAAAAAGGAAACTTTTACAACAAAATCCTCAAACCCAGGCTGCAGTCAGCTAGATGTTCAAATTCTCACTCTAACAGCAGTTTGGGGATTTACATTCATCCTGATGGGAGCTTTAAGAACTGTTTTCCTTCTGGAAGTATGTGAATAAGGAGTGCATCACCCTGACTTCAGCTCAGCAGAGAAAGAAAACAGGTCACTTACAACTGACCCCATCACCAGTATAACAGATCAACCCCCGTCAGGTTCTTACAACTTGTAAACGTGGTTTAACACAATCTGATCACGCTAGCCGGAGAGAGCTCTGATGTGCACTGCAGCACACCAGCCTTTTGAAGCTAGCATCTCTATCCTTTATAATATTTGATCTTTTAAAGCTCCTTTACCCACCCCATATTTTACAGTGTCAATTATACTGGCACCTTTCTCCTGAGAGAAGCTTTTCCTAAGCTAAGTATTTCAGAGGTTATCCAGAGTATATCCATTAATCTGCTCTTCCAAATGCAGAATGGATTTTTACTTCAAACTGTGTATCAGACATTAGATATTCCTGGATATTCAATCCAATTGATTTTTCAGATTTTAGTTTGAGGGCCCCGTGCAAGCTCACATCACGTAAGGTATATATGTAAGGGAGCCAGCCAGGCAACTCTCATTCTTACATCTACACAGATTCAGTATTCTTAAAGCTTCTTATCTTGCTGTTACAGCCCTTTCACTTCAGAGTAGATAATAAATGTAATTATAGAATGGTGAACAGGAAAGAAAAAAAAATCTGCCAGACATTTTGGTCGGTAGAAAGAGTATTTTCAAAAGCACTAAGATATAAAAATGTAAACAGCAATCAACGAGAAATGAAAAACAGCACTTCCATTCAAGGCTATGCACTGGTAAACAACAAAATTGGTTACTGTTATCTCCCTAGACTTCAGCTTGAACAGAGACAAATTTAACCTGCATTTCAGCACAATTGGAACCTCCTTCACACTTTGCACTGAAAAGGCTCTGGAAATAATTAAATAATGGGCTGGAGTTGACAGAACCCAAAATACCAAGCTAAAATGAAAAGAACAGGGAAAAAAATAAATAGGAGGAAGTAATATACCTGCTTTGCTCCAAGATAGTGAGCCAGCACAGGCAGCAGACTGCCATCACTGATGCAAAGGCAAACACTATCTGTTCTCAGAACCTACAGGAAAATAAATTGCCATTGTTATTCCTATTCCAGATGAAAGAGTTCAAGTTCTAGACATTGTGAAGGCATTTTTCTGCACTTCACACAGTTCCATAGCAAATAAGGACCGAGAGATACAATGATTAATACAACCACTTCAACCAGAACAGATTACTCTAAGAAATGTTCACATAACCCCTTGCTTTAGGTCTGAAAAAGTCGGCACAAACACGTATTGGGTGTTTAGAAGAATGTATGTTTTGATTTCAACATGATCTTAAGAAGTCTGTCTTTATCCTATCACCAATACTCCTTTTCACAAGTACACAGAGCTGCTACAAGTTTCTATCCAAAAAATGTCTGCTTGCTATTAAAACAAAAAACACCAAAAATGTCGTATGATGACAAAATCCAACTTATATTTGCTGATGTAAATAAAACATACTTTATGAGTAAACTCCTTAGCAAGGGAGAAAGAGATTCCAAAAATAATTAGTTCAAATAAAACAATACACACATCTGCCACAGAACCCAGAAAACCTACAGGCAACATACACTCACATTCATCAAAGACTTGATGTACTGGCGTGTTCGGTTCTGATCATTTAATTCTCCAAAGCGTGGTCTATTCCAAAGAAGGTGAGCCTGACATCTACAAACTGGACTCTCAACACAAACATCTGCATTACTGTCTTCTCTGGAAGTATGTGTGGGGGAAGCAGAAATTAAATGAAAGATTAACTACAGCATAGGTGATCTGTTTTCCCAAACAGGTAAATTCATGCATTTTAAGTAGCTTGCACATTAATGCATATAGACTCCACTGGTACTTGTTCAAATTTACTAGCTCCCCTGTGACATTTTTTTAGACTTTGCATTTCAAAATAAAATGAGCCAATTTTTGCCTTTACAGAAAAGCAAAACAAAACAAAACAAACAAACAAAAAAACACTGGATTGGTCTTTGGTGGTTAGGTATTTTAGGCTTTGAACTTTTAGAAAACAAGTTTTTTGTTTGGGCTCCTAATTGGACCTTTTTTTTTTTAAAAAAAAAAAGTCTTGGCTGCTACTGTCAACCAACATGATTAAGCTCTTTTTGAGAGCTTAATCCTTATGCGTTTTCCTCAAGTTAAAAAGACGATGCTGACTGGGAACATAGGAAATAAAGAGAGACAAAATGGTAATTACTTCACTCCCTTACCTACATTCCAACTCAGTTAACTTATGTTTTAGGAGTTCCAGGAACCAACCATAAGTGGTTTTTCCTTCTCTGTGACATAACAACAACAGGGATAAGGCCGCAGTCCAAAGCTCAACTGTGTTTCTATGCATCACTTTATTTTTTTTCACCTGTTCATTTAAGCAAGTTTTAGTTCACGTAGGTTTTTAGTAATTTTCTAGTCTCTTGGTTTTTGTCTTTCTCTTCCACAAAACAGTACAGCTCTAAGAGCAAATAGTGCAGCTTGGAATAAGGTGCCACCCTTTTTTTTTTTTACCCACATATCATTACCTGACTTTCTGCAGCTTATACCACACAGAGTACTCATCACGACAGGCAGTCAGGTACACCTTCTCACCCTGGAGAACTGGCTCCTCATTTGGCAGAAAATACACACACTGCATCCAGTGATCTCTCCACTGAAAAGGAGTTGAAAGATAAAACATTAGGCATTAACTTATAGTTAATATATAGTACATGAAAAGTAAACAAGTAACAGGAAATTGATTAGTAAGAATGGGTTTGACTTCAAAGCACTGGTATATGACTAGCTGAAAGAATCTTGTTTATGTTAGCAAGACTGACTAAAGCCTAATACTGGGTACTGATGGTACTTGATATAGATTTCTTACAACAGAATAAGCCAGAGACCACATGCTTGCTGAGTAACTAAGCTTGTGTTCTATAAAATGAAAAACAAATTTAAAAAATAATTTATTAATGCTGGTTTGCCTCTACAGTTCACTTATGTTAGAAACCCATATTGAATTACAGACAGTGACCAGTGACTGGAGCTTCATGTATCAAATGAGCTCAGTTAGTGTCATTTTGATATGACATCACCACTATTGTGTGTTTCAAAAAGTTGTTTTCTGCATTGCAAGTGTTTTAAGCTGAAGTTTGTTAGTCTTGAATTTTATTCTCAAACACAGTAAGTGCAAGTATAGTTTCTGTTTGACTAAGTTTATCCTACATGTCAATACAAAAACACAGCAGTCTGATTTAATAGTGACCTCCCATTCCTCTAAATATCCAGTATCAACTCATCATTTTTCCACACCCGCCTTCTTCTTTATGGGAATATAAATATATTACCATAAAGCTAACACATATTTGGAAATTTAATACAATAACTACATGGAAGCAAAACACAAACTAACATTTTGACTAGGGATGGAGACTATTTAAGGAAAAATATGTGTAAGTCTTTATTTCTTGGAAGTAACAGAAAGGAATCAAGAATTGTACATATAGAAGACAGCTTCAGCTTTTAAGTTCTACATTAAAGCAAACCTAAAATGGGTGCATAATAAAGTTAGCATTTCTATGTTTTGTTTTTCACCTTCCAATACATAAAATAGTAGCAAAGTTCCTATACAGTTTACAAGACAGCTGCTTAAATCGCCCAGTATGAACTTACTTAAAATAATTACTGCAGAAGTTTCTGAAGGCTCAGCATTACCTGGAAGGCTGAAGTGGATTTTACCCAGTATGGAGCCATTGTGCAATTTATTGTCCCAGATGGGTCCATGTCAATATCCCACCAAGAAAGTACGATTTGTGCCTTGCCAGATTTTACAGGCTCCAGCTGCACTCTGTAGTAGGTAGAAGCACTCCTTACTGGCTTACTGAAATCCACACTGCAGAGAAGCATCAAAATAGTAAAAAGAAATGCTCAGCACTCTTCAGAAATTCTCACCTGCTTCCTAAGCCGAATGCACAATTTTTATCAAAAGCACAACAGGAAAATTTTGCTTTGAACAGCACAATGCCCAGCTTACCTGAACATTGTCACAACATCACTAAGGATAGTGAAGTCACTTGAAGGCATCTGGTTCAGTTGGATATCACAAACAGAAGGAACACCTGGACAATTCTCCATTTCTGAAGGGGAAACGACAATTTTTTCACCATCCTCTGCTTCGACACGAACAGGAAACAGTTTGTTCCAGGACCACATTCTTTTGGATTCCACTAACTGGACATACACTGTTGCCCTGTGAGGCACTGCCTCACATCCTTCCTGAGCGTTCAAAACAAAGGGTAGAAACATTCAACAAAGTGACTTCTTAACACGCATGAGAATTAAATTAGCTGAAACGTAAAACAATTTAAAGAAAAGTAGTTACTGGACTGGGAACTTTGAAATCTTAAACTCCCATTATTTCAGAGACTTCTCTAATATCAGAGCATTTTCTCTTTACCTCTCTGTGAAATGTTATACTTATCCATCCTGTCAGGTATCTTTCAGAAAGCCAGATCACTTTGTAATTACAGATCACTCAGTAATGACACAACAGAACAGTTTATTTGCTGAGTTAAACTTGCATTGCAGTTCTCATACTGAGATGAGGAATCTATTTGGAGCTTCTCCAGGCACATAACTATTAAGCTATCAACATTAACACAGAATTTCTGTTTGCAAGGAGTAAATCAGAAAAACAATGGCTCAAATATTTATTTTATGACAACTTGTTGACCCTGATTAAAGGGCAGAAAACATAACAGTTATTCTAAGAAAAACAATGAGAACTATGAGCTAACTCAATTCCAAGAACAATGCTTTTGCAAAATGTACTAATCACAATTTAGAGTTAAACATGGGAAGCTGTACAAAGTTATGGAGTGATATTGTCTTTATATGTAAAACACATAAAATGAAGCCTAGAAAGCTAAATTCTACCTTTTAACTAAAGGGAAAAATTGAAAAGGGTAAAGGAGAAAGTCATAAAATTATAACCACGGATTACATGTCAAACAAAAAACCACTGGCTGTTAATTTAAATACACTGTTTAAACTATCTCCACAGGCAAAAAAACACACTGAGCGGCAAGTACCTCCACTTACAAGGAAAATGGATGCCTAGGACGTGAAGTCCATCAAATTTAGGAGGACAAAAAAAAATATGTTTTTGAAAACATCTTGGAACCTGTTTGCCATTGGAACCAACTACTAAGGAAAGCTCCAAATTAGAACCAGACACTTTTCTGAAAGACATTTGCTAAGCAGCAAGTTATTAGTTTTAATATAAAATTAAGCATAATTTCACAGATGGTAATTTATGATATGTACCCCAACAGCTTTATTCTAGAAATGAATGTAGTAAATTATTATCTGAATAAGAAATTAGCACAGCTGCTGGATTATTTACAAATGATACAGAAGCCTAAATCAAATATAACCTCCATCCTATTCCAAAAAATACAAGAGTTTCCCTAGGAATGAATAACAGACTGTATTTTCTTACCTGTACAAGATATTTGTGCGCATGCTCATATGTTGGTAAGGCACCTTCTCCTATCAGCTCTGTGTCAAATAATTCTGTTACCAGGATATTCGCACGACACTGCATATCTCCATCTAAAAGACATAATTTAATATTGTAATACTAAGACCATATAAGCCTTTCAAGATGTTATGCTGAAAAGACAAGTCATTCAAAAATTTATTCCTGCCAGAGAACCTGCTGAAGAATGCAAAAAGAATTCCCTGTAAAAGTTTACTAAGAAATTCAAATGACTACTTAAATATTACTAAAACAACTTCCTTTGGAAGTAACCTTCCAATGTTACTTCCTAGCGAAAAAATAATTTCCTTTTTATAAATTAAAAAAATTCAGAAAATAAGAGAAAGTCATATTCCTTCACAGTTTTGAGGTAGTTGCCAATGATGTTTAACCTAGCCTTTTATTTCTCACCTGGCCCAACTGTGACTTCAGTGGAGTGCTTGTTGATTACCTTGATCTTGTCACAAAAACCATTTTTCTCCACTATCTTCACAGCTGCATTAGCCATGGGCTTGAAAACCTGTAACGAGCAAAGAGTATAACAAACCGGTAAGCTAACATTAGCTTTCAAAAATACAACTCAAAATGCAGTATGTTTAGCCCTGCAAAAGTCCAACATCTTCTGTATCTTTTCCTGTGGTTGCAGTTCATTACCATGAAACAAGACAGAAAGTCTCATTTCAAAAGTTCATTCACCTACAGCGTCACTGTTACAAACCCAGCATCAGCTATCTTCAAAAGCTACTTCACTTCAACTTTTGAAAGACAAAAAGAGTATACCTTACAAAATTTTTAACATTTACCTTAAACAAACTGATGAATTTCTAAAAAAATTATATATAATAAAGATGCATATGCATCAGAAGAGGCTCCAAAAGACCTGTATGTATTCAAGATGTACTAATAAAAAAATCAAATACTAATTAAAGGGAATAAAAGAAAGCAACCAGCACTCACTGACTGGAATATTCCAAAAATCTGCTGTTATTGACAGCATAACATTGAAGAGACGTTTTCTTTCCTTCACAGTGAAGAGAATAATAAAGAAAGCAAATAGCTTGCAAATTACATAATGATGAAGAGTGTGTTGGAAGGGCTTAATGACCAGATTGTTTTTAAACTAAAAAATTTAAAATATTCTACCCAGCCACACAATTTGACTACTTAGGATAAGAAATTTGTGACCACCTTGGAACCTAGCCCAAGTTCCAAAGCTGGAATAATACATCGCTATTAGAACTTAAGCACCAATAGCTCTCAAGACTGTGACCTAGGGACAAGCAAATGTTCTGTTTCTTCAAATGCATGAAAAAAAAAGAAACTGGTCAAAATGTTCCTGTTGTTATCCTTAACATAAGTAACGTCTGTTAAGGACTATGATGCTCTATCTAATCACAGAGATGGTAAAATCAGTTTATGAGACAGTTTCTTTATTAAGATGTCATCCCCATTTTAGTGGCCTGAGAAGCCACCTACAAGAGTTGAAATTTAGAAAGATCAGCAATATGGTTTGAGAATACTCAAAATTTTCAAAAACATTAATCAACGTTGAGGTTTGTTAAGTAGAAAAGTCATAACACCATAAAATTTGACTTAGCTGATCTCTACATTTACAAAAGATGTCCCAAAAATGAAAAATGTTTTATGCCTTTTCAACTACGTTCTTGTATGATTTACCTTTTTCACACGCACAAAAAGGCATCAAATTTGCACTTCAGAAAGCAAAGTACAAAAAAGCAAATGCACCCATGACTGATCACGAAGACACAACAACTAAAGTTAGAGGTTATAAGCACGGGTGCAAGTACGTGCAACCAGTAATAAATGCTTACCTCAATTGCATAACAGAAATCTGCACCTGCTGAAGCTGCCATCATAGACAGGAGTCCTGTGCCAGTCCCTATGTCGAGAACAATTGCTTTTTCACCTCTGTCTTTTACTCGGCTCACTGCAGCACGAATACCTTGGTAATATTTCATGTTCTGTGGAAATAACATTTTTTTAAAAAAGGTGGGGGGGGTCAGCAACCTCTCAGCTTCATACACTTTTATTTTTTATTTTTTTATTTTTTTTTCCTGCAGAATCACTAAAATACTCATATAGGGCCTGCACCAGAGCAAGAGCTGAAGTATCTTGGATTTAGATTCCTTTCTACATCTACTGGAAGACATTCGTACATGAGAAACAACATGTCTAAATAGTGGCTTTTGGTTATGTGCCATGAAGAGGGGTTACAAACACAGCAGTGTTAGTAGCAGGAAAGAAACCAAATGCTGCCACCTGTCAGCTAAAATATACATATTAAAACATACATTTACTTCATAACGGTCTGTTTTAGGACAATCCTTTCCAAACAATTTATTAAGCCTTTCCAAATCATCTGCTATCTTTGGACATTATAAATCTAACAGTGTTCTGTTGGATCTCTTTCTGAACAATAACATTCAACATTTTTGACATATAATTGTAGCAGAGCTTGTTAATTTCTTATATACAATTTTCTGTCCATACATGGCTCATTAAATGCCCAATCCCACTAGTATGTTTGCTTCAGGGGTCATAATGCAGACATATGAGAACTCTTTTAAAAGGTTATGTCAGATGTAGAGTATCAAAAAGCAGCTACTGAGTGTAAATAACACATTCTGCAGTAAACAGCAGTGTACTAGAGTCAGACATAAGAAGGCACCTCCTGATCCAGCAGCAGGTCTGGTATCTTGAAGAGTACAAATCGAAACACTTCATCTTTCAAAGAAACCTGTACAGTCATGCAGTGACAGCTTCTCAAGAAAAGAAAAATGATTTTCTCACCATTCAAAAGTTTCTTGCTTCTATACTTACTCTGTCTTTATCGTGAAGCATGTCTGCATAGCGTGATCTGCAATAAATAAAATTCCAATCAAAATACTGCAAAATCAAAATACTGCAAAACACTACAGAACTGCTCATATAACCTCCTTGGTTTTCGCCTACTAATGCAAATAGTCTCAGGGCCCATGAGCATGTAGATAACCACGACACACACTTTAAGGACTCAAGTGGTTTCTCAGATCAAGGAATGAAGTTAGTTCACTGGTGTGGTGATCAGCATATGAGCAAACTAATTAAGTGCTGGCATGTATCTGCTCTTCAGCAGTGGATCCAATATATAGATCAAACAGCTGTGAAATAACAGCTAGGACATATGTAAGTTCATACAAAGCCATACAAAGCAATGAAAGGCTTTCTAATAATGGTCTATCATTTGTTACCAAGATCCTCTCACTAAAGCTAGCATTTGTTATAACTTAGGACACAATGCAATATAATTCTCAAGCTAAATTAACAACCACTTGAGCCAGCAGCAGATGATCATCAATTATTTGTTGTATTATGTATTTTAAAGAAATCTAGCCAACACACTTTGCCACAATTGGATGAGTGTTAGTATTAAAATCAGAACCTCAGAAAGCGTTTTTAAAAATAATGGAGCTACTTGGGGAATACTTTACAAAATTGTACGACTATAATTCTGCCCCATAAAACCCTGGGCACTGTAACATTTAGACTGTTGTACAGTTTGCTCATCTCATGCCCCTGGAACTTCTGCAGAGATAAAACAAAAAACTGACAGAAAAGCAAGTGGTTCAGTTATTTGCCAGCATACCTTGCAATTTCCTGATGGTAGTCATAGTTCTCATCCTCTTCTAACCACTCCATTGCACCAGTGGTCGGGTTAGCTCTTCCGCAAAAGGTCTTCATGATCAATCTCTATTTATGTGTCATGCAGTTTTGCTGATTTGGCTTCAATTTAACACTCAAAATAGCCTCTGTAAACAAAGAAACAAACAAACCCAGTGAAAACAGTCATTACTTTCACTCTGGGCACAAACACTTTCTCTCATACACCCGCCTCAGCCAGCGCACTGATCTCTGCCTTCCAAGAGAATAAACGTTTTTTAAGGTCAAACCTAGACTCAGCACAGGAAATTATACAACCAAACGGCGTTGTTTAAAAGCAAAACACCTCCCCACGCGGCGAAGCACCTCATGCCGGGGGAACCCCACGGCCTGAGGGCGGACCCACAATCTGACAGCAAAGCGCTCCAGCGAGAAGGCAGCGTTTAGCCCACCTCAGAAAGGAGCTACGACAACACTCTTCTCTCTTCTCTCCGTCCCCAACCAGCCTCGGGCGCGCTCCCCCTCGAGCACCGGGCAGCCGCCACCGCTCCCCCGCTCCCCGTCAGGCCGCCCCTTCCCGCCGTGCCCCGCGCGGCGCCATGGAGCCTGCGGCCAGCGGCCGCCCTCTTCCCGGCCTGCCCCGCGCGGCGCCATGGAGGCGGCCGCCGTGCTGCGCGTCCAGAGGAAGCGCGGCGGCCCCGAGCCGGCCGGGGCGCTGCTGCTCGCCTGCAAGCGGCCCCGCACCGAGCCCGGCGGGGCCCCGGAGGTGGAGAAGAGCCTCTTCAAGCTGGTGGCCACCGTCTCCTCTAAGGTAGAGGCGCGGCTGATGCAAGGGGCTTTGGCGGGCTCCCTTAGTGGGACGGCTGCCGTGAGGAGCTGCGCCCGCCTTCGGCGTGGGAGGGCTGGGGTCGCGCCTCGGGGCTGGGATCTGTCAGCTCGACGTGCCGGGGCTCAGCTCCGCAGCGTTAGGCACCCACGGCCTTTTGCTGTTTTTTCTGGGAGCTATTTTTCACAGGCGAGGTTGTAAAGGATGTTGTGGTTTAAATTGAGGACCGTCACAGTCTTTTTGAGGCAGGTGTTTTTGTTTGAAGAGCTCTTCTCTACCATGAAGTATACGTATCTTTAAATAAGAACAGTCTTACAGTTTGCAAATATTTTGTACCTTCTTCCTGTATCTGGAGAACTGGCTGGCAGTTTCATTACTTGAAGCACTTGAATGTTGTTACGAACGCTGGCACTGCAGTCCTCAAATAGGATGTGCCGGCAATAGTCGCTGATCTCCTCCAGTGAGGGGCACAAGGGCTGTGCCTTACTGTGTTGACCATGTCATTGTATCTATTCCTCCTCCTTCTTGTTCCTCTACCCAGAATGAGTCAGTTCAGAAGTATGTTCAAGAAGTCATCACTCGAGACAAAGCAGCACAAAGTCTGCGGCCGTCCAAAGGAAGCACTCAGCGGATTGTTCAGGAGCTCCGTTCTTCCAAGGAAGCAAAGAGGAAGGAAAGTCGTTACCGTGTAATAGCCAGCCATCGGCCTAACACTGGCGGAGCCAATGCACCTGCTGCAGATGGCAAGGCATTGACTGATGGTGACAGATCAGGCTCCGAAGCTACAGAAGATGCTTCGCAAAAGGAAACAGGTGCTGTTGACGAGAGTTCAGACTGTGGTGGGAAATTCCAGCTGTTTGATATTGTACAAGAAGACGAGGTGATAGAAGACCCCAGTGCAACTGCAGCAAACCCACAGGTCAGCAGATAAACCTAAGTGTACTTGGAGTACTTTTATGTCACTGTTGACTGGTACATGTGGGCAAACTGACAGCTATGGAAGTTTTTTTGCATTGTAAGTATTCCAGTGTTTAACAGGAGCTTTAACTAGGTATTTGTAAGTTGGAATAGTTAATACATTGTACGAGAAACAACTTCTATGAGGACCCTGAAGTGCAGTACTGTTGTTGAAAAAGCCATATGGCCTCTACAGGAAAGACTTGTACTACTGTTTTTTCTACACCATGTTCGGATGCATTAACGCTCATATTCATCTGTTAGGTGGATTGATGAGTGTTTTATTTTTTTATTAACTTCTGTACTTGCTAGAAAAGAAAAAAACACAACTAATTCAATGTCTTCTCACCCACCCAGATGCCTAGGAATGTCATGTGTAGGCAAGATTCACCAAAGGAAAAAATAGCATTGAGTGTCCCCTTCTGGTAATTCCAATATACTTTTTTTTTTTTTTTTTGGATACGTTGTTTCTAGCAGCATTCCAGGTGTTTGACATACTTCTTAGCCCATTTCCATCAGTATCATGAGTTAAGTATGTCTTTGGTTGAAGGAATATCTAGCTCAATATCTACAATGACTTCAAGTATGCAGAAGCTCTGCCTTCTATGTAAGGTTTCCATGCATACAGAATATTCAGAAGATTTTGTATTTAAGACTCATAACCAAACAAAAAAGGAGATAAAAGGGCTGTGCATGCATTCTTTAGTAGTTGTTTCACTCTGTGTAAGTGAAGGGTGGTTGCTTGGCGTATGCAGCCCATCACAGCTCTGAGGAAAACACAAATGCTTTGTTTAAAGCAGAAAATACTCGGGTGAGCCAGTGCAAAATCAGCTATCATCCTTTAGCATTTCTTGTAGATCACTTTAGAGCTTTGCCATCAAACTTTAGTATGAATTCTTACTTTTTATAAAGCCAGAGTAAGTAGTTCAAATAGACACTTGAGATTTGTTAGTTGAACTGTTATCTATCACTCTGCTGTTCAGAAAACCACACATAAAATTGAGTAGCATCAGAGCTTTGTTCTTACTCTTTTAGAGCTAGCAGTAAGTGTTGAAGAAGAAAAGCTTTCTCCTTGATTCTGTAAGTATTTGGAAGTGAACAAAAGGCCAGTCTGTAGCTCCTCTTCAGAAATACTTAAGTAGTTCAGGGGATACCACTGTGGTCTGGCAAAAAATATTCTGAAAAAGCTCTAACAGAGAAAAATGGCAGCAAAAATCAGCATGCGTAGACTTTCAAATACAGGTCGCTAAAGCAAAGATATTGCAAATGATTTGTTAGGAAGAAGAATGCATGAATAAATTTCTTCTGTTTTAATGAGGAGATAAAGGAAATAAAAGGCCTATCTCCAGGGCCTGTCAGTCTTTCCCTGGTGATTTGTCACATCTTCATTATTTCTCCAACAGACTTGCATTGTATCAGTGCTACTGTATGCACACCTTTTCTGCAGTGTTGCAAGCATAATGCTCTACAAAGCACAGGCTATATTAAAACGTCTTTTCAACCCATGCATCCTCAGAAGCGGAGTAACAGTTGTACAGGATTATTCATATTCCTTCAGTAGTTTCTGATGAACTTGTCCCCATTTTTCCTATTATCTGAAACGAGGCATAGCTGCACAATAGTACAGTAACTGGAAATTTCTTCAGGGTCTTTCTGTTTTAAATTGCTAATGTTCCAAATATCAGTGTTCCAATGGGAAAATGTTTCAGTATAAAATTTCAGAATGTCATCCTTAGCTAGCTGTTCGCTACTGTCACGCACATAAAAGAAAAAATATACTTAAAATAATAATAATTTTGGCTATAATTAAGATTTTGTATGTGGCTTCAGAATAAATCTGCCTTTTTTTTTTTTTTTTCCCCAACAGAAAAGTGGTGATCCAGATGTGATTCTCTGCAATGCAGTAGAGATGATCCGTGAGCGTTTAAATGTTTCTGAAGATGATAAAAAAGTGCAACACCGTGAGAAAGAAGATGAGTACGTTTATGACATCTACTGCATGGAAACATCAGTTCCTGTCTGGATCCATAATATTCTCTCCGTACAGCCTTATAAAGAAGAATATGAACTGGTAAGGGTGTGAAAAACAGACCCTTCTTAAGTAGAAAGGTTGTGAATAAATGTACTTAAGAGTCCGATGACAAAAAGTTGCTGTGCCAACAAAGATAGTTTGAGAAGCTACACTTACGCTCAGTGACTTCTGTGGTAGGGTTTCTGTAATTGCCACCTCTGTGCTCATTCACGTTACTGTTGACAAGCAAATTATAATGACAATGAAAACTGAAGGGATGATGTTCAGGTAGTAAGAAGAATTCAGCAGGCTTCAAAGTGACAAATTTTGACATGGAAACATAAATGTAAGTAATTCGCATCTCATTTGTAAGGAGGAGGTGGCAATTGGTGTGTAGTTGGAGATACATTTGGGTGGGAAAAGGAGCAAGGGAGGATGTTTTCAGTTTTTGAGGACCTGACTTTACAATTTTAATACAAGCTATTTTATTGTGATAAATGTCCTTCCGTGACTGGAGTTAATTAGTTAATATAAGTTTTATTTCTTCAATTCATGGATACTGTAATCAGACTTGCATATCGGGAACCTGCAGCTGCTTTTTCTTGACCTATTAAAGAACTGTTGAAGTGAGTAGGAATAACTTTAGCATTAATTTTAGCATTTAAACAGAACACTGAATTGCATGACTTAACTGACTTTTCACCTAAAGCAGATTGCCATTGCAACACATTTTTCTACAGTGTGCTTTGTGCAACTGTTGAATAATTGCTTGCAATAGATAAGTTTCTGCTGGCTCTTTATAAAAGAGGAGGCTCAGGGGTGACCTTATTGCACTCTACAGGTCCCTGAAGGGAGGCTGTAGCGAGGTGGGGGTTGGTCTATTCTCCCATGTGCCTGGTGACAGGACAGGGCGGAATGGGCTAAAGTTGCACCAGGGGAGGTTTAGGTTGGATATTAGGAAGAACTTCTTTACTGAACGGGTTGTTAGTCACTGGAATAGGCTGCCCAGGGAAGTGGTGGAGTCACCATCCCTGGAGGTCTTTAAAAGACGTTTAGATGTAGAGCTTAGGGATATGGTTTAGTGGAAGATTTCTTAGTGTTAGATAGGAGGTTGGACTCGGTGATCTTGGAGGTCTCTTCCAACCTAGACTATTCTGTGATTCTGTAATTGTTGTAGAGGTAGATGAAAAACTTCTTGCTTCAAAGTAGCTGTGTCAATAATGAATGTTGTGTTCTGTGCTGATGTGCAGGTAGATGACGATCATGTTCCAGGGGAAATATATGAAGACGAAGATGATGAAAATGATGAAAATAACTGGCGTAATGATTATCCTGATGAAGATGAATTCTTAGTAGAGGAAGATGATGATGGAGAAAAAGGTATGGCTGTGTTAAATATTATTTGTATACTGAAGAAAGACGGTAGGGGGAGCTGAGGTTAACAGTTAAATTGTTCCACTGTGTTTTGCAGAGCTAGCGTGTTATGATAGTACCTTGCTTTAAAACATACAAATTTTACTTTTCTGGCTGCGCAGGATTTAAGATCAGAGTGTTTTTTTTGTTTTTTGTTTTTTTTTTTTAAACAGAGATTTATCTTTCTTGGAACTACAATGGATCTTGGTGTTTTTGCAGTCAGAATTAAGAAGTCCATTTCAGGCTGCTGCAATTGCAAAGGATTGCGTATTTTGAGAAGGAATAGATGACTTGGTTCCACATGCTTGTGAAACCGTCTCTGCTTTCTTAAGTCCCCATTACAGCACACAAGTAGAATTCAAATCTCACCTAATACACATCAATACAAAGTCTGAACAACTTCTGTATTACTCAAGAAGTTCCAGTAGCCTGATAAACCTAATTGTCAAACTGAAATCAAAAAATAACATAAACGTGTTGATGCACTTTTTTTTAGAGTCTGACGACAGCTCCAGTGATGAGGACCAATGTTACAGACGAAGAACATGGAGCAAATACCGTCAGGAAGTCCTCCAGGAATTTGGATATGATGAGATCCAGGATGTGGATTCTGACTAATAGCCTTTTTTAAAATATGAAATGTACAGAACTGTTGCAGTAGGACTGAAAATCCAGACAGTTGCTGATGGCTATTCATAAACATTTTGAAGGGAAAAAAAAAACACCTGGAAAAACACTTTCTGCTAGAAGCTATGTTCATTGGGACAGTAGGAAACAAGTCTTTATGTAGATGAGCTAAATTTTTGTGTGGCTGGCTTTAAGATAACACGTTGAAACAATTGGTGACTGGCATGGTTCACCCTGATGCTTACTGTCTAGGTTTGACTATTAAGATTCTAAAGGTTTTTTTTTTTTTTTTTTTACTATCTGAGCTGTCACCAATGTTCAGTCAACATCAGCTGGTAGATATTAAGTAAGTGGGTATAAATGTGGACGCTTGGTAATACAAACTTTCTTTCCAAGCAGAAGATACTACAAGATTTAAAATAGATTGTTCCACCAATTCTGCGATGCTGGGTTTGTGACAGAAAGGAAGCTTCCTGTCACGACTAATCATGAAGATATGAACAGATCTGCAATGAGGGCACATAGGAGCGCCAGAAAAGGCACTCTCTCCGAGCGCTTTCTACTGTACTTGCTCCTACGTTTCAGGTAACCTTATTTATTTGAGCATGCAAAATACCTATGACTGTCCATTTTATTGCTGGATCTCTCTGAAAATTCCAGTAACCAGGGTAGAAAAATGTATGTGCATGTGGATTGTAAAATAAAGAATCTTTGACTAAGTTTTCTTCACTCATTTAAAGATCAGGGAAGTTGGTTCAGCTGAAGCACTATTAGCATTGGAACAGGTTGATCTTTCTTTAACTTTGCACAGGTCTTATTTTCTGCAAGCTGGTTTTTGACTGCTTATACTGACCGATGTTGTAATGTTGCCTAGCAGAATCAACACCTCTCAAGCTTTTGGTTTTTACCTTTGTCAGAGAAACAGACTGCATTTTTCTTTTTTATTTTAGTCTGGATAGCTGAATTTTTATGTTGACTTCTTAGTGTACCTGCTCCAGTCTGTAATAAATCTCAGACTATTTCTTACCGTAATCATACATCTACTTAAATTAGATTGACAAAACCTCTTACTCCGTTATCTTTGCTACTAGCAAGAAGTTCTAGGAATTGTTTGCCCTTATTTTTAGCATTACACTGTCTTAGTGCTTTCATAGTGGGAAAGCCTCCCCCCATCACTTCTTTGGAGACAAGTGAATTGTCTGGCTTCTGAATTTTAATACACAGAACAAGTGAAAGCTAAGCCACAGCAACCACCAAAGCCTACCAAAACTGTACTGAGTGCCATGTTCTGTTGTGTAACAATTATTGAAAATGCAGGTATTGTCATTCCTTGTTGATGTGTGAAGAATTAAACCCTGCAAGATTTCTTATCACCTTACACTGCTTCCAGGCGTAGTTAAACTTCCTTCAAGTCCAGATGAAAGCAGGGAACTGAATGCTGGTCTCTCTTTGTCTGGTTTAAGTCTCTGGAAAGGTATAGCTTGTTTCCTTTGTCAGATACTTCGCTTTTGCTCTGCTGCAGATGTCAGCTGATAACCTGGTACACACCTTTGTAATTTTACATGCAGAGTGTATAAAAATGTAACTTGTCCATCTGGCTGATCTTTAATGTTTGAAGACTCTTCGCCTCCAGTATTGTGAGTCACTTCTGCAAGAAGGATCCCCCAGACCTGACAGTTACCCATTAAGGCACTAAAACTATTTCCGCACCCTCCTACTTTAGTCTGTAATAAATGGCTAATAGCATGTTAGATTAACATCAGTCATGAGCTGTAGATTGCAGCAGGGACTTTAAGGTCAATTAATTATGGCTAGTGATGTCAAGGTAGTGGGGGCAAGTATTTTTTTTTTTTTTATTGATAGGAAGGTTACTATGACTATTAACATATGACCCAACCCTAGACTGTTAAAGCTATGCTGCCCCCTGGACAGATGCCTCAACTTAGTTACTGTGAATTAGCTACAATTATATGCAAGGCTAAAAATCTGCAGTAGAGGAGCTGAATACTAGTATTAAATAGTAAGAAATCCTTACGTGTTTATGTTCCAACTGTGTACAAATCCTCAGCTCACATTTATCAGATTCCAACACTGCTTCATAAGTGTAGCTCAAGACTTCATTTTGTGTCAGTTTTAACATCTTCTGCAACTTGCAAATTATCTGCAGTATTTTGTTCAAGATAACCTTGGTCAAGAAGTCAGTACAAGATTTCAAATATTCTGTTATTTAAGTGAACGATCCAAACATGCAGCACTTAAAGCATGCATGGATTCAGCCATAATCTTGTGGTTATGAGATTTAGTTCACCAAGTGCACACATTTACTAAATGCCCTACATTAAACTAAGCTCAGCTGAGATCAACATTCTGAATTAAGTTAAAAATCCAAGGAATGTTTTTGAAGTTGAGTGTTTTCTTGCTTTGTTGGCTGAAGAGGCTGGCTTCACGGTACCCTTTGCTACACTAAAATTCAGTATCAGAGTGTCCTGCTGTTAGCATTACAGCTTTGGAATTACAAATACTACTAATTAGCATCAGTCCATATGGCACTACTATTTATTCCTGGTTTTATTCTTATTTTCTCTCCTTGCTACTTAGCTTTCAGGATAGAAGTGCTGCCATGGATCATTACTTCTGCTGAAGGAAAAAAAGGTGGTTTGTTCTGTGAGTTTATGGATGTCACTTTCTAGTAAAAAAAAAAAATCAGAAAGGAAAGCTTCTGCTTGTTGAAGAAATACTGCTGTGTGTTCACTGAAACACTTGACAAACAAATGCTTACAAGCTTCAGACTGAACATTTTAATTTTTGAAACTTCATGTAACCTGTCAGAAGATGACCAAGTACTAATGAGATAGCAGGAAAGAATTAGCGCATAATCATTAAATCCTAAATCAGATCTTCAGTGCCAAGGAATCTGTATGTTGTAAAAGGTGCTTTGTTGATTAAATCTTTGCCAGAGACAGATACCACATTTCCATGAAGAATATAGAAATAATACATTCCTCTTCAAGTGAGAAAGTCTTTAAATAACGTAGCATAACTTTATTGATTTTTCTGCTACTAATGACAAATTATGTGGGTTGTTGTGACCAGCTGACTTCTGGGATAAGAACTGAGATAGCACAGCAAATTATTTCATGCAAACAACCATCAGAATTAAGTTGGAAATGGCCTTCAGTCTTTTGACTCAAAGTGGTTTTCAGTTTAACTTAAAAATGCATTACTGGCTGGTTCTGCAGACATCTGATTTGATCCATTAGCTCTTACCATTTTACTACCAATTCTGAAGAAAATTCAGAATGAACAGTAGCAGGTAATAGTTATCTAATGAAAACAGGCCCTGAAAATATGCCACAGTTGAGGAGGATGACATGCTGACAAGATCTACGTAGGAATCCAATTGCAAGTAAGTACACTTTCAGTATTTCTGAAAGACCACTGGAAACAGTTTTCACGTTTTCTCCAGTTCCATTCTCTTTCCTTTCTTGTAATTGCTTTAGCCTTCCTCCTATTCTTGTAATGGCTTTGAGATTTTAGTCAGATTTGATTTCTAGTTTCTTTTCTTCAGTTGTGTCCATCTCTGTTAAAACACAGCAACATAGCAGCTGCATGTTTCGCGTGACTGTACCTGTATAGGAAATCAAAGACAAATCAGAAGAATAACCACCTCCCTCAACTCTAATTACACAAAATATATCTGCCTAAAAAAAGTTAACTGCTGCCTTCAATTACGGGAAGCACTAACCAGAAAAATTAGCACAGAAAATATTTTCCACTCAGTATTTTTAAACAATGTTTAAAGCTGTTCTGGTGATTTTGTTGATATCTTGCCTAGGGTGTTTTTCCTCCCAAACACTCTGCCAAATAACTGAATTAAAATCCTTTTTCTCTGCAACAAAGAGTGTAAAATTGGTAGAATAAAAAAATAAAACCACAAGAACTTGAAATAGCACACAGTAGTGACAATATTACTGTGTATTTATATATTCACTAACTGCTGCAGCACCACATCCTGTTGCATTCTAAGATTATGCTATAAATCTTTGTTTCAACATCCCTTGGCACGGTTTTCTCAGCAATGATGACAACAGTGCGCTGCTGGAGAGAAATGGATAATTTAACTGCAGACATTCAATGGAAGGAAAATTCAACCTGGGACTGACATAAGATCTAAATTCAAACAGCTGATTCAGTACAGTAAAACAGCTCACTTGCATTGCCAAGAATGCCTGGCCCTTTTACAAAGATCAACCTTGGTTAAGAAAGACTACATCAGCTAGTTTAGAAAGAAATATAGAAAAAAATAGCACAAAATCTGTAGAAAGCAAGTAGTATTTTAAATATATAATGAATAAAAATTGGGTGCATAGGCATATATAAAATCAGTATGCCCTTCCACTGGGTCTTCCTGGGATACAGTTAATATTCTTCACTGCAGCGCATATTGTGCAAGTGCTTTGGATGAGGGGCTGAAATAGTGTTGGTGTCAACCAATTAGTTTTCTCACTTTGGTTCTTCCTATCCTTTCCCCCATCTTGCTGGGGGTAGAGAGGTAGGGAGCGAGTGGCTCTTTGGGTGCTTAGCTGCTGGCTGCTGCTCCAGTGCTCACTCCACCACAAAACCTTTCCACCAAAAACCAGAATCACTTTATTTTCAGCTTTTTTTTTTTTTTTTTTAAACAACATCTACGTCTTCAAACAGACTTACCTAAAATCTTGTTGATAAACTGAGGTCTCCTTGATGCAGGTAAGTAGACTCCCAAGAAAAAGACTGGAATTCCAGATAAAGCGATGGCAATTCCAATCAATGAATTTATGGTGTCGCTATAGAGTGGCACTACCACCAGAAACACTGAACATATACAGAATATTATCGGGAAGACCACACTCAGCTGGAGGAAGAAAAAGAACAGAATGTTACGGAGATATTAATTTCCTGCAGTTACATATATTCTGGTAAGAATTATAGCCTCTTCTCTCCAAATCCCAATTTGTGAAATTATGTGCTCTTTTTCTTATATATCTGTATATGTAGATCTGTAAGAATAGTAGAATTATTCTTCAATAGAACTGCTACTAAAAATTACAAGACCAATGAAATATGGTAGGTCTGCTGTGCTGAAAAAAACTGTAGCAGAATGAAGTGTTTTCAGACAAATCCAATTAATCTCAGGAAACATGAATTACATTTTCATGAAGCTTATCCACTTAAAGTAAGAGAAAGTGATAAGAGGATCAGATATTGAACTGAAACACCATCAGAGCTAAATGTGGTCTACTGTAACACAATTAACTTAAGCATTCCTAACTTCAGATTTCTAATCAAAAAAAAAAAAGTTCACTACTACGTTAACCTATTGAGCTCTCTAGTTGACAGAGAGCTAACTAAACTCACATTAAAAAAAAAAAAGGAATATGCTATTACAATACTCACTTCTCATCTAGTACACAAACTAGCTTTCATGGGACACCATGGAATGGAAGCCATATTTTATGTCCTTATCAGTTTTTAAGCTTCAGGAGTAACATGTATGATCCAAATTTCAGATATATTTTTTTTTTTTTTAAAGAGGGATTTTAAACAACTTTGTATTAAGAAAATTTTACCTTAAGAGGTCTGGGTCGGTCTGGTTCCTTCCAGCGTAGATATAGTTGGCCAGCAATAGACAGACCAACAAAAAACCAGTAACTGAAACTGAAGTAATTAATAAGCTTGAAGACATCTTCCACAGCCAGGTAAATAAGGGTCATAGCACACTGTTAGAAAAGAACATGACGTAGATGAACAACAGAAATTTGAAATGTACCGTTTATAAGGCTTTTTTCATTACAGTGACATCATCTTTCACTCCTTGGTGTCTGGTGTAACTTTTTGCATATCTCAAAATTCACTCTCTCAGAACTCACCTTGGTAATTGTAAATCTAAGTTCTCTCTTATGTTATCAACTAAACAACTATTACAACTATTTTCACTGTAGAGATTTACTGATACTTCCCATGGAGACAGTAGTATAAGCATAATGCTTCTTACAATTTGGCAGTATCTAAAGGAAATTATTTCTTACTTAAGTCCTTAATAATTCTTCAATATCCATTAGGGGTTTGTATCAGTATGTAAGTTTATATAATAACTGGATTTTTACAATTCATAGTGCCACCATACTCATTTTATTTAGCATACAGAAGCCATATACAGATTTTATGAAATGTTTTAGTCTGTATTTAGTTTAGAGGAAACAGAAGTCTGCTAATAGATCTTACACAACAGTAGCCCAATAGAATAATCCAATCATCTTAATTCAGTTTCAACTTTCTTTATTGTTAGGAGTATAGCAGGTTGTTTTCACAGTTGAGTTTTCATGAATTCAGCCAACGAAACTCTTTGGAGACTGTTCCTATGCTTTAAACAGAATTTCCTCTACTACCTCCTTCAGCCTCTTTAAAGTCCTCCCTTAAATAATTCATATAGTCACATCTGGACAGCCTAAACGAAAAGCAAAAATAACTTACATTGAAAAGCAGTGCTGGCACAGGTGTGAACCTCTCTATGTGGATCATAGACAACAGATCAGGAAGGTGACCTTCTCGAGATCCTACAAAAAATAGCCTTAAAAAAAAAAAAAAAAGGTGAGAGAGAATGCATTAAAACAACAACAAAAACACTACCTGTCAGAATAACTGTTTATATCACTGAATTTTGATCCTTTAAACTAGAACATGGACTCAAGACTTTGTAAAGATATACTTTACTGCAACCATTTAAAAGTTATATAAGCTTTTAGAAACATGCTGTTAACAACTGTTTTTTAGAAAACAATCCTACAGGCAAAATAGAAAACTTCTACAGCAACTAAAATAGATTTCTATCATTATATAGAAAAAAAAATCTAGAAGTACACTTAATACGCTTATGAACAATTTTTAAACAGGAAGATACCTTGATGATGCTAGAATTGAAGCATTAAGTCCACCGAAACAAGAAAAGGCAACAGCAATGGGAATTGTCCAACTGAAGATGCCAAATACCTCATCAGCAAATGTCTAATGAAAGGAAAAAGAAAAACACACACATGAAAATAACTGCAACAAAGCTTATGCAAAACAATGACATCAAACTGTTGTAGTAAGTTTATATGGAAAAATTAAAACATAGTGGGGATATGCAGCACAAAGCAGCACACAACATTTCTAATTATTTATTGATTCTAAATGAGCAGGCTTCTAAATCCAAGTGCCTAGACTCACATTTTCTGCTCACAAAATAATTCTCACAAAAGACAAAGTGTTTTTAGAATTTTCTCACCAATCCTATTACGTTTCACTATGTATAACATAGTATGTTACACTTGAATTCATAAATATTGACTACAGAGACTGAAGGATAAAAATATGATTACATATCCAAAAAGAAAGTGCCGTAATGCAGATAATAACCACAGCCACTATCACACCCACCATTCGCTACCCTAGCAATGTATTTTATTTTCCTTTTCCAATTTCCTAAGCAAATCCTTTTCGCCCTTTAGCTCCACTAGCAGAGCCTCTGGGCTCTAGCCTCACAACACGGCAACTGACAGAGGAAGCATTTTTTTCAGGCAGTCATTTGTTAGTGTTCCTACACAATAGTGTACAGCAGCTGTGGCGTGACCTCCCATGGCAGAGTTCTGAAAACAAGAAGTCAGGAGCCTTAAAGTTTCACAGCAAGGGATAAGAATCATTGAATACCATTAATTGTTTAAAAATGCAAATGGATAATAATTTGCAAGGTACTGGTCAATTCTGTTCAGCCTCCTGGGTAGAAAAAAAAAAATGGATAGACTCTTAGAATACCAAGTAAAATGTTTGAAAATAAAGAAAGAAAGAAAGAAGTTTTAATACATGAAGACTGACAGCTATTCAAAAACCCATCTCAGTCTGAGCATTGTACCTTTTCCAAGTTTGAAGTTAAACAGAAATCTGCTCATGCTGCATTCAGGGGATGCTGGCAGAAGCCTTCCTGTCCCAATCCTACCTACTAACAGTCATTACTTCCACGATTTATTTTACTGATGTAAACTAACAGTCAAGGTAGCACAAGAATCAGGTCTGCATTAGCACAAAATTGTTATTTAAAGAAACAGAAAGCTATTACTTGTGTGTAAGTGGTATCCAAAGAAAGTACAAAAAAATTGTTACAAAGATTTTGTCGGTATTAGTATATACAGAATAAACATTTTACATTTCAACAGGTAGCAATCATTTAAGTGTTTTATGGACCTTTCTCTAAATCACTTTCTTAGCTTTCTCTTGCTTCACCATTTTCAAGATCAGACATAAAAAGCATCTATGGTCTTTCAGCTTTCCATAGGTCTGTCTTTTCTACTACAGAATCTTTAAATCAGTTTTCAATACCCTAATATTTTGAACAACCTCCCCCTTGACTTCCCATTCTAACTACTGTTCTTCATCATAACTTTTATGAACTATGAAGTTCAATCAAAGTGGATTAACATTCAGGACTGGCCCTTGTTTGTAGAACATAAAGCTGGCCTTAACAATGGTCAAATTTTGATTTAACTGCTCCAGGAAGATCACCAAAGGAAGTGCATTATGCTCTAATTTCTGAATGTTTTGTAGGTTCAATAAAGCCTACATCAATTTCAATTGATTTTTTCAGGAAATGAGTGATTGATTTTTATGAGGCAAAACCCTGCATATAGTTTCAATCTTTAAATCATAAAACATGGAAAATTCTAGTGAGATAAAACAAAGCTTGGCTGGTTTCCCGTTCTGGGTTGACAAAGTACTTTGTTCAGCACATCATCCAGGTTAAGGCTCAGTATCCAACTGTGCTTAGCTGCACAACACAATTTATGTTAAAAAGCAAAATTTATTGCATCCTTTTGCGTAAGTTAGTTGAGCCTGAGCAACAGCAGATGGGATTTCCTGATACTAAGGTACAGAGCAAAAAGGTGTGTAATTACTTCAATGGGAACCTTGCTAAAAGGCTCAAAGTTAACACATCAACTCTGTTAGCCACCCTGATTCTTACTAAACTGTCTCTTACAAGCTCATTCTTTCTACACGTTAGTAAAGGTTCCTGCAAAACGAAGCATCAACACACAGTGGGGGGGGAGAAAAATACACAAACGCAACCACATTAGTTATAAATATTAATAGGAGGAAAGTATAAAAGAACTAAACCATATAAAATTCTGTTTTGTGTTTAAGCAGAATATCAATTTGGCAAAAAAGAGCATGCCATAAGAAATGTGTTTTATGTACCATGGATGGTCCATTGTCAGTCCACTGAAACTGAAAAAGCAACTAATAATTTACATTATTGTATATAGAAAATATTTGCTGCCCAAGAATATTTACCAGAACTCACAGTGCTTCTTTAAGATCTTTATCACACCTAAATGCAGCTCTAGGAAACTCATCACCCAAAGCAGAATACAATTTGTAATGACCCAGGGAAAGAATTATGACTTCTCCAGAACAAGTAAAAGCAAAGACAAGATGAAAGTTCTAGTAGACAACTGTTACAAATTTTAAAAGATGATTTAAGCCTGGAATGTCTCATTTCCAAAGCCAAACAGCAAGTGAAATAAGACACCAAACTTAAAACTCTCAGAGGATTTCTTTACAAATGCAAAGCTACGATACAGAACTCACTGAACAAGAAGTTAGAGAATTAAGATTTTTAGTAAGGTTTCTTAACCTATAAGCATTTAGGTAAGTAACATTAACAGCTCAAAGTTATAGAAGAGAAGGGAAATGTAAGGATTTAATCTTATGCTGCAAGATGCAAATTAGCTAGCATGTCATTTGGAGAATCTTCTTCCCCATAAGGCAGGTTTGTGTTTGTTTTCTGTAACCATTTTCCAATTCCTTTTAAAACATCTAATAATGAGCCCCTGTGGAATGCCAGATGTGAAACTAACTCAACGTCCATTTCCATCCTATCACATATATCTAAGATACGCTTATGTTGTTCCACACATCCTGAAAAACAGAAATCAGTCATGTCAGCAGTAAAATACAGAAAGAGTTAAGGCAAAGCCATGGTATCACTTCCACAAATTACACACAGATGAAGATGTTATAGATTCAATGTATTCTGGATGCAGGCTTGTGACTCTAAGATGTGTAATGCTACTGATCCTGCTCAAAGACTAAATAAATCACTTTCCTAGATCTGTACCACTCAGCCCTTTGAAAGACAGAGTAACCTAGTAAGAGCCTTTACCAAACACTGTCATTTCTGGTGTACTTTCTAATGCTGTAGTGAGGATTCCTGAGAGAGCAAAGGGTGCACCATTAACTTCAAGAGCTTAATTTTACCCTAGGTAAGATACAGCATAAGAGTATTTTAATTTGGAATGATCTATTAAGTTCAGCTTGGCAGACCTGTCTGCAAAATGATCTTTCAGCAAAACAAAGTTAACAGTTGAAAGGTACCTGAAGTTCAGTTAAACTTCCTAGTGACATTACCTAGCTTCATATGACAAGTATTGACCCAAAGCCTTTGTGCAAGTGTTTTCTGACAGGGTTTCACCCTCAGTTCCAAAGTAAAAAATAGAAATAAAAAATCAGCCAGGTTCTTGTATTACTATTAAGACAAGAAACACTTTTATCCTTCAGAGTACATAGTGGTAAATCCTCCAAAACTCTAATTTTGACAAAAGTCATGAAATGTCTTCTCCAAGGCTATGCTATAATATTTCTTTTGCAGGAAGTGTTACTGAAGTGTAAGTAGAAGTGGCCACGATAAGCATTCAAGTGTGCATGTGTCAGAGGGTTATCTAGCATAAGAAAGAAGGGCAGAGAAAAATACAAAAAGCAAGTCAAGTTATCAAGCATATACCTCGTGCACTGTACCAAGAGAAAATAAAAGGGGAGGGAGAAGAGTTAGTGGCTGCCTTCTGCTCAAACTGTAATTGTACAACCACGAATCCTCCACAAACAAGCTAGACCTGGGCTCTGACCTGAGCACCTGACCAATTCCGCTTTAACTATCACTACTTCTGGGAGCAGTGAAGTGCATTTATAAAAACAAATCAGCTGGCAACAGGGGAAAGAATGGAGCATTTGCAGGGGTATGCAGAGGATGACAGAGGAGCCTACCTGGAGGCAGCTATAGCAGAAGCATTTAGTCCACCATAACAGGAGAAAGCCACCACTAGGGGGATGGATTTCTTCTCAGGTTTCTTCTGAGAAAGTCTAAAGAGCAAGAAGGATTAAGAGATTAAATTGTCATCTCTGCTATAGTCTGTCAAGTCCTGTAGTCCAGACTTGAACTACAACTGTTTCTAATAGCTAGGAAACAGTAAAAGAATTCAATGGCTTATACAGCACTTGCAATTTTAAGTCCTTTTATGCCCTCCCATCCACTCGACATGTAAAATATACATATATATATGCACACTGTAAGAAGACATGCACCTGGAATCATTTCCCTCCATTCTGATTTATTTCCAAACCATCAATGGGGAATAGTTACGAAAGAAGTCAGGAGCTTCCAGCCTTGCACTTCTCAGCTGAACTGCCCTCCTTTCTCCACAACTAAATGTTACATTACTCCCAGAAGAAGGATCAAAAACTGAATTACAGCTTTGTTTCAAGACATGAATGACTAATTTAACTACATTTTTGTTTTTGTCCTGGCTTAGTTTGATCTTATGATCACCATCTGGTACTTTGTGAATATTTGTAAGAACACTTTTTGCTCTTTTAAATGTCCAGGCAACAGTTCTGTTTGAATACGTTGAACTAAATGCAGCAGAAATTAACCCACATGAAGAGCTGCCACAAGAAAATACACAGGATACATCTCACACCGAGGAATTCAGGCATACCAGACAATTAGAAAGACCCACATTTATTTTAGGAACCACAAGATGAGAACTCTCTCATCACACTTGCTGCACATAAAAAGTGCACGTAGAGGCATGTGAAAAATGTCAGACTACACTGAGAGCATATGGAGCTGCAAGCAATGCCGGCAAAGCAGAAAACCAGTATTGATCAGATGCTTAAATGCAAAGAGAAATGTACTGTAACGTGAGCCATAAACTCATACAAAGCTACGCCCAAAGATTATGAAGTATTTCGATTAGGAAGGCTTAAAAGTCTTACACAGAGCCTCTTTAAATAGCTAATTTCAAGATCCTATCACACATGTGAGCTTTTCCAGGTTCAGTTCTACAGGATTCTTACCCTGAAAGACATATAAAGTGGTAAAGAGATTACGATGTGATAGCAATCTCACTAGTATTTAGGAAGTGCAATTAATTTATCTTGAATTAAAGTATAAATACATTCCTACATTACAAGAATATTTGTCAGTCTGAACTACAGCCTGTTTTCTCTCTCTTTTTTTTTTTTTTTCTTCCTTTAAACTTTTCAGGCCTTTAAGGAGCTACTTCCTAAAGGAAACAAAGGTAGTAGGATTTATGGCAATCGTGCAGCTGCAGAAGCAAAAAAGCCAGTGAGTACATGAAGTTTCTTCCACTGTCATAGATCCCATTCATCAAGATACTGTATGATATCTGTTCAGTTTGACCAAGTAAGATTTAATGTCACATATATTAAAGACAGGAGAGAGGGTGAACATCAACTGGAAACAGAGCCAGAAAATTGTAAAGGTGAAATAGAAAGCAGTGGAAGAAAACTGTTCACATCCCCTGTAATTCTTGTTTCATCTGCTATTCTGTTGATTGATTTATTCAAACAGCCAAAATGATCTCCTTGTGTTATTGGCGATGCCTTTCCTTATATGGAGAAAAGTGTACTAGTGCAGTGCAAGGACCAACAAATTCTCTCTATCTTCAGGTCACTCAATCCAATCATATGGTAGCAGAAACCATCACTATTCATTGCATTAATATATCACGTGTACTGGATGTATAAAGATGTCTGTTCTACATGGCCCACGTTAAGAATACCCCTGCCAGCTCCAACAGTAGTAATTTAGTTTGTGTCTTCATGGTCGTGCTGAAGATACTTGACCTAAACCTACTCTGATGTTTATCCTGTTCTGAGCCCTTTTTGTTTGTGCGTTTGTTTACTAGCTAGCTGTAGAATAAGGTTTCAACATTTTCCAAACAAAGTCCCTTGCCTTTCTCGTATTGAAAATATTATGCAGCACTCTTCCAAGTTCTGGCTCAACTTTCCAGCTTGACCTCCAAAGCCAGAGAGCTTGTACCACACTTGGCAGCAAAGGTGCTGCATTGGCAGTGAATTACAGCTAGCTCCAAGAAAAGAAGGCAAATGAGTTGTACTATAAAGCCCTTGTCCAAAAGCACCTGCCTGTCTCTAATGAAGAGTTTGTCCATTTTAAGGTACAGAACGTACATTTCATCCAAAGGAACCCTGCTAGGAGGTGTCAGTGCAGCCAGAGAAGGTAGATGTTTCACCAACAGGCAAAGACAAACAGATTTCCCTCTTCAGGTCAGAAGCCAGTGACTGGCCAATGAAGAATGACAAGCAATATCCAAAGGCCTAAGAGTAACGTAAGAATTTTTGGCTGAATTCAGTTAGAAGTGAAATGTTTCATAATTTGTTCAACTATACACCAAAGAAGCATAAAGCAGCTAAGACGCACAGACTCCCACATTCTTATATCACTGGAGGGGAGAGCATGCCTAACCAGAGCAAGGCTCTTCTAGAATATGAGTACACCAGGGTAAATTGGATTCATCAATGCTGGACTTGTAAGATGAGATTCAAAGCGGCTGAAGTGGTCATCTTTATCCCAAATCTACAGACAAAGCTGTACAGCTCCAGGAAAGATGACACCAAGCTATGGAGGGCAACCAACTGCTTGCTTCCACCACAAAGCATTTTTAGCTCTTCTGAGTAAAAGTAAGCTGCCAAGTATTACCCATTGAATGACTTCAACAAACTAGACAAAAAAAAAAAAAAGACACGACCACACACAGGAAGCAGGTAACAAGCTATGCACTCACAGCTAGTATGCTCTTTCCTGCTGGAAGACAAAGTAACCAAAAAAGACCAAGTGCTCCTGGAGCCAGTTGCCCTCTTCACAAACACAAGGGCCCTGTCAGGTGCAAAAATAGCTGTTCAGGGACACTGGAATCTGAAAAGAAGTTGTGCCCTTTTTTTTTTTTTTTGTAAAGTGCTGGTGCTACAGGGTAACTGTTTCACACCCATAAAACTTAAGAGCAAGGGTTACGATGGTTTGCACACAGAAGTAAAAGAGCCATGAGAACTGTAAAACACTGAAGGAATCTATGGGAAAGGAAGTGAGTTATATAATCAGTTAATGACTGAAGAGCATTTGCAGAACGTCTAAGCTAGCTGTTGCTGCATTACTTCTATTAGTTCAACAAAAAAAGCTAAGAAAACTGAGTTTCTTAGTGCTGACAGTGGGGTTATACGAGAAGTGAAGCTAATACTGAACTGAAGGAAGGACATCAGCACTTAGTTTCATATAAGCCCTTGTTGAGATATCTTTCACCTTTCAGCCACTATGAAAAACAGTATGCGAGGTGATATGCAAAGATACACTACTGCTAATATTTCTTTTACTTACCACTTTTCCTCTCCTCACTTGGAAATGGCATGCTGCTCCCCCCCAGCCCCTCTTTCCAGCTCAAAGCTACCTGCCTGAAATGAACAGGAGAAAGCCACTCCTTCCCAAAACAGACACCAACAGAGATTAAATTTAGCTGCTGCTTTAGTACACAGAAGGCTCAGAGATGCAGCAATATTACTGCTTTGTTTCTTTAAAAATTCATTATTGTAATTTTCAACTTCTAAGAAATCAATAAGGAAACTACAGTAGTCTCTATCATAATTTGCATGTAGAATACGTGAGCAGACCAAAGCAGCTGATTTTCATCGGGTTAGTCTTTAGGCTGGCTTAATTCTTGTCTCTTCTTCATTCAGATGCTGACGACAGTCTCGTGGTTGAAGTCTTACCAAGGATTCCACTGAGGATACAATTCTCTTCCACCCCTCAGAGAAACTTCTCTTCACCATGAAGATTTTTAAATTTCTATATTATAGGAGGGTTTTCACATTCAGACTATTACAGTCACTACCTCTTTTTTTTTCTTCTTTTTTTACTAGAAAACTATAGATGCATTACACGAGTGTTTTCAATTGGACCACAAGTGCACTTGTGCAGCAACTCTCCTAGTTACTGCCACTTGCTGCTTTATGGTTCATGCTGTTCAACAATCTCAGAGCTAAGGGAAGGTTTCCTTTTAGAATAGGCTAAATTGGAAGGTACACTCCAAGAGCATACCTACTGTATTTGTCTACTATGTATATATATGTGTATTGTATATAATGTGCATGTCAGATCATCAGCATCAACTGTTGTACTCTACCACAGTCCTTCCAGAGATCCACATTAATTGCTAACATATTAGTAGATCAAGCTTAAAGTTGGTTTCATAAAACTGGGCAATTAAATTATTATCAGCAACAAGAAGGATTTTTTTAATGAGTCATGTGTTAAGTAATAATCTTCAGATGAACTTTCACCTTTTCATCCTAAAATGGATATAAGCACTGGCACTCAGCAAAACGTTGTCTGACAGCTGATACGTCTTGACAAAAACACCCTTACAAAGAATGTTAGTTAAACTTCTAAGTACAAGTTTTCGACAATCCTGAAATCTAGTGAAAAAGCACAATGTTAGACTTCTAAAGCCGATCATTAAGTTCCATTAAAACTAAAACAAGACATAAATCCCCTAAAAACCCTGGGAATCTCAAGCATTTTCTCATTCACATCCTGGTCAGCCAGTACTACTGCAAGCAGTTAGATTGGCTGAAGATTTGTGTCGCAGCTAGGCCTTCTTTTACATCCCATGAGAGAGAAAGACCTGATCTGTCCAGTTCTGCGTGTTGCAGTTTCATGTAAAATTACAAAGAAATGTATACAAACACAAACAAATACATACTTTCAATCCAGTCAAATAACTAAGTGAAGTATAGATAAAATCATATAAGATTCAGCTTGGATTTCACCTGTATAGTAGGGTTCAGGCATCCTTGATCCCTTCTTTATCCGGTCACCCACGCCTGCTGCAGCGCAACACATGCTGTAGTACATGCTGCAGTACCACCACAAAGACTAGACAGGCCCCAGAGTGAATCATTCCCCCCACATCCCAAGGTGGACCAGTCTGCCTGATCCCCTTCACCAAATGGCCGTGTACACCTGCAATGAGAGCAGCCAGGAGCTGCGGAGTAGGCACAGTGTACTCCTGGGGGATAGGCTGGACTGGAGAATTTCACTGCTGTCAAAGGAAAGTATTTTCCAAGCCTGCTAGAAAAGACAATAGCATATTGCTTTCCAGAAGTCAAGACGGACAATGGACTTTGTACTGGCTTTTAGTTTTGTCTGGACCAGTATTTAAAATACCATTGTGAGTCATTCGAAGGTAATACACATGGGATACCATAGCCTACAACAGAAATACATATTCCTGGAGACCCCACTGCATATGCTGATTCAAAATTAAAATATTTTCCATCCTCGTCTTCTTGTGTTTCATTCTGAAGTGTTTTATCAAGCTTTCAACAACACATTATGACAACTTTGCACTTCCATACTCCAGCTAAAAAGAGGCCAAGAATTAAAATGCATTTACTTTCAACACACTTTGAAATAAACGTCTGCATAATTACTTTTGGAATGACAAGTTACAGCTCACATTTACCATACATTATTTTGAAAGCTTACATTAAATACAAATATTTATCTAGTTTGAAAGAAAGTCAGGTAAGTGTTCTTGCTGATTCACCTGCCTAAATACTTGAAAAAGGACTTCACTGATTGGCTAAGCCAGTTTTTGTCATAGCAAACCTTTGCTGGAACAGAATGCAGATTTCCTTCATTTTGATGTATTTAACTCTCTCTGTTCATTGCTTAGTTTCTTAAATTTTAGAAGCCAATTGAAAATCTAAAGGGGAGGAAAGCTACTTCTTTTCCTCCAATTTAAATAACCAAAAATAAGAGATTTTGTGTCTCAAATCTAAAGGATACAGTAATCAGAACCATCCAATTAATTCACTAGCTACAGGAAAAAAAGGCACAAAAACCAACAAAAAACTTCACTTTTGTTTAATTACTATAAAATATATTTTGATCAGCTTTTAAGAAGCTTATGTATTTTAATTAGATTTAAACTTTCAGTGCATATAAAAAGTAATGCATTTAAAAATACTACAAGTTGTTGGAGTTAATATATTCTTAGGAAGACTGATATAAGTTGCTGAATAGTGGACAAAAAGCTGAATTTTGTCATAGCTAAGATGCAACACATCTCTCTATAGATATGCATCACATCAATGACTACCTCAACAGAACATTGAACTTTTTAAATACTGTAGCATGAAGGAACAGAGTAAACTATTATGCACTAAAAAGTCTAATTTATAATCAGCTCTAAGCGCACAAGTCTAGTTAGCTTCTTTGCATAATACATTAACAAGTCATAGCTGTGCTATTTTAATGAATCTGATAACACGTTATTATTATATATGATTTCATTAGCTACTTTTCTATTTAAGATTAAATTTTTCATGGTGAGTCTTTCTGTTCTTCTCTATTTAGTGAAGTACTGTAAGAAATTAAGGGTTTTTTCCCTGTTTTGTTCTTCTTTGAGGAACACATTAAATACAGCTCTAAAATGTTGAAAGTGAGTAACATAGCAAAATGCTACACGCTCAACTTACCACTGCCACAGCATCACTAGAAAGAACAGCTCGAACATCCAGCACTGTATAGTAAGCAACATTGGTCATGATGTAGATAACAGTCACAATTGGCATAGACACTGCAATAGCCAGCGGCAAGTTCCTGTAAAACAAACAAAAAAAAAAAAAACACAAAAAAAACACAACCCAGGGAAAAAAATCCATTAATAACAGAACTGCCTTATTTATTTGCATCCTTTATCTTAGAGATAAAAAGTATGAAGACAGAATAAAGATTTCAAAATACGATCTCTGAAGGCTTTGGTTTCTTTCAAAACTGGGAATTCTAATACAGAATACCAGAAAAAATAAAAATCTATTGCAAGAACTCTAAACCTAAATTATCTGTAAAAGGAAATTCTATACAAATGCTCTTCAAGGCCCTGTCTTCAGAGCTTCCAGATCAGTGACTATTGCCTTCAGATTCAAATGCCTTAAATCATTTCCTATACTGTTAAACACCATAGCACCACAGAACCCAAAGGAGCTCTGAGCCACTGCTCTTATTCTCCCTGGAGAATGCTGCTGTTGTTCTACCAGGGAGACCTCAACCAGCGCAAAACCCTGATCATCTCATCTGCACTCATCACAGCAGAGAACAAATGAATTGGGATGCTTATTATTGGTGCACAGGTACATGGTTTAGCAGTGGACTCGTACTGTTCGGTGAATGGTTAGAGTTAATGATGTTGAAGGTCTTTTCCAACCTAAATAATTCTCTGATTATCTGCAGAAGGCTGAGGTCCAAAATTACTGCAGTGCTCTGAAGCTCTACATGTGGCATATCTTTCTAGACGTTTGCTAGTAATACAAAAAAATCTAGAGTAGAGAAAACACCGCAAACCAAACTTTAGCTGTAAATAGGTAAGATTTAACTCAAAGCTGGCAGTCTGTAAATCACAGGCAAATCTCTGAGAACATCCATATACTTCCTGAGAAATGAGAGTTTTTTAAAGAATACACTTTAAACTTTTGCTTGAATTTGTTTGAATTTCTCTTCCAAAAAGGCATCCTGTCTCTTCCTGACACGCAGTTCTGCATATCCACTCCTCCCTGTATGAAAAACCACTTCCCTTTCATTTGAACCTGGCTCTTGCTAGCTTCACGTGACAGCTTCAGTTTGTGTGGGATGGGTTGGGGTGATTCTTTTGTACTTTCTCTGTGCCTCTCATGTTTTGTTTGTTTTAAATTTCTCTATTATGCACCCCTTCCCCCCGCCCCCAACCAATTAAGCTCTTTCCCAGGCTGAAGATCACTGCCTGTTCAGCTTTTCCTCATGGAAAAGCCATCCAATTTTTCTGTGGAAACAGGAAAGTCCTCCTCCCCCTATTACCAACACCATCACCCCCAATAAATAAACCAGTAAATTTGTAATAGGGAGTTCTGGCCAATTTCAAATTTAACCTGTGGATTACTGCTTTGACAGGACAAGCATGAGGAGGCTATGGATCAATGGGAAAAATCTGGATTTTTGGAAATATTTCCACACAAGCCTGGAATATCTCTTTATTCCCCAAAAATGCAAGGGTTACATAGAAAGCTGGAATTTGAACTTCACTATGACTGATACAGCTACAACTATTACCAAGAATGAAGGTTGTGTAAGGAACTAATGCCTATACATAACACATGGGAAAGGGAAGCCCTTTCTGCAGGGAAAACAAGCAAGCAAGCAAACATTTTAAGGACTAAATGACTTATAAAAACAACACATAAGTATCTTCTGAATACGTACAACAAACCTTTACAAGGCAATCAGAGGGAACACCATCAACCTGAAATTCAGTCTGACTAAAAATTGCAGTTTTTGGAGTGAAAAATACTTATCTGAATTCTATGTTTTTAATATACAACTGTACTGGTTAAATAAATGTATAGCACAGAAGAAAATGCAAAAGCCAAATCATATGGGAGAATTAAAAAAATCTCTCTTCCACTCTTTATCTTTCTCTTGTAGCAATCTGAGCCGTTGCTTATAACAGGAAGCAAAAATAATCAAATGGGATTCTATTTTTAACATAAAGGTGTCTGCTTACAGACTCACTACTGAAGAAGATAAGTGTAGTCAGTCACACTTTTACAGCATAAATTAATGGAAAAGATAACATTCTTAAATATGACAGAGTTATCGCACAGATAAGCACTGCATGGACTACACTTATGGAACTGCTACATTGCAATATTAACACCTTTTGCAGTGGGTAGTACACAATGACTTGAGCTGAAAGCTTATCGAGCACTGAACATGGCATCCTGCAATCAGCTAGACTTGTCTATTCTTACAACTTTTTTTAATCTCTTAACGGAGTTTAAAGCTATTAATTCTTAACCGGTGATTGTACACGGACTTGCCATCTGAGTGTGGAGTACTTTTAATTATTTCTGTGTAGGTTCAGAACTCATTAGCAAAAGAGAAAGACAAAATGAGCAACTAGGAACTATCCAGGTACAGAAAGCTCACATCTTTTACCTTTCAGGATTTTTGATCTCTTCAGTTACAAAATTGAGCGTATCCCAACCAGAGTAAGAGAACAATGCAGAATAGAGTGCCAGGGAAATGTCCCCGATATCAAAAGAGGATCCTTCAAAAGAGTTCTCAAAGTGCGATGAATATCCTGTATGTGGAGGAGACACAATGAAGTAGATGAAAATAAAATAGAGCAAGTAATTCTTTTCAGTGTGACACACAAACATAAAAACTCAGAATCCCTAAATCCTTCAAAGCTGCTTATTAATCCCTTTTTCTGTTTCTGCTCTGTGCTTCAGCTATGACAATAAGCACAGTACTTAAACTACTAAAAGTTACGCTCTCTGGATGATACTGCTCTAACTGAACACCTTTGTGCCCATAATGGCACAAAAATTCAGGAACATTAAGTTCAGAGTGTGCTCCAAACAGCTGCCAAAGACTATACTCAGGCTAAGGGTGGTTTTGAGTAACATTCATAAAATAATCCATTCATTCCTGCTATACATCCTTCTAAATTTTCAATCATTTAGCTTATGCATTAAAACAAAGATTATAGTGGATTTTAGATAACTATGACTAAATACATATAAAAGCAGATGTCTAAGTTTTAGCTAGTGAAAACAGACAATAAACAGAACATAAAGTATTGTTGAGATTAAATTTTCCCAAGCTAGGAAAGAAAGTGTATTTTTTGCACCAGTATTTGTGAGAATGTATGTTATCTTTTGACTATCAGCAAGTCAACCTGTTGACTTCCAGCAGGTCAAAACATACTCATCATGGCAGTTTTATACATTTGGTTTATTTTACATAATAAGGTGACTTATTAAGCAATTTGAAAATGTGCCCTGCGCTATGCATTCTGAAATGTTTAGACTTCATTAAAGCTGAGCAGGCAAGTATTTGAGACCTCTAGCCTATCTTTTCATCTTTCTCTTCCCCACTTTTTGTCCTAACTGGACATTGCTATTCCCTTGGCAGAGATGTAGGCAGAGTAACTGCTGAGTCAGGAATAGAGAAGGGTGATATTATCAAGGAAGTAAGTAGGGAGCAAGCTCAGTATCTAGAAAACAAGAGATGGGGCAGACATGCTGAGGGATGAACACTGGCAAGGTGCTCACGTATGCATATTCTTGTTCCATTCACAGTAATTACTTTGTTCGTGGACTTTCAACAATAACTGCTTAGAGCAAAGGACACAAATTGCCAGATAGACGGGAAAAAAAAAAAACACGTGGCAGCTTTGAAAGCAGGATAATTTTTTATTTTTAAGCTAGCACACCAATAAATCCACCCCAAAGGAAAGGGGAAGAATAAAACTTAGTTCAGAACTCTTCTCCTTGAACGTGAAGGCACAATGCCTAACACACACACAAAATCCTCAAAGACAGAAACTTTGTAATTTTCAAAAGCTGTAACAGAACGGAGGGAGGAAAAAAGGGAGTGGGGCAGCTCTTGTTACACAAATCTGCTTACACCTTCTTAAAAATCTATTTTTACTTCAGGTTCAATCACTTTCAGACCTGCACAAAATTCATTTTGCAAAAATAACGCTCAGTTGACCTCAATTTAGAGATTTCTTTCACAGGAAATTTACAGCTTTGTCCTCACATATCTTATTTTGCTAGCACTGTGCTTTGCTGCTTTCATTTCCCTTATTATTCCGTACCCTGGGCAGTAAATTGCACAACATGGCTGAGCAATCACTTTTCTTCTTTTACTTAGCTCAAAGTCAAGTGAGATAGGATAGCTACCCATGATATAAAATCAGGATAATGCTTAACATTAATGATTCCATAGTGGCTGTATTACGCTTGTACCGAGACATTTGATAACACATATAAAGAGGTATTTTACAATCTCTAGACCACTGTTTCAGTTTAACTGATAAGTACAAACCTTTGCTTTCAGTTTAGATGCTTACCCTGGCATATTTTAACAACTCCAGTTACGATGATGGCAATAAGAGCAGCAACTTTAGCGTAAGTAAATATATCCTGCACCCGTGTTCCCCATTTAACGTAGGCACAATTTATAAATGTTAGAAGACCTAGAGGGAAGGTGGGGAGGGGTGGAAAAGAAAAAAAAAAGAGAGAAAAATGAGAAGACAATTGGAACAATATTCAATTTAATTCATTTTCAAAGATAATTCAATTTAATTAATTTTCAATGATAATCCTAACACACACTTACCTGTTACACTAATATGTCGGTTAACCTAAGCAGTGTAACAGTACGCTGGTATTGAAAACTGGTTCAAACAAAACAGCAGGAAATTGATATTCTGAAGGCTCATAATACATACTGTTTCAAAAGAGGGAAGGAAAGGCCTTCCCCACATCAATGGTCCTCTGATTACAAGAACATTTTCTCACGTTACCCCTCAACAGATGTATTCTGCAGCTATACCAAAGCTCAAGAAACGATTACTTAAACTATTAGCTTCAATTTACCAATACTGTTCTGCTAAATGAAAGATTATCCAGAAATTCCTTTAGATAAACATTGTAAATAGTGCTTTAAAAGGTTTTTTCCACTTCCTTCTTAGTCTGGGGATCAGTTCAACATCCACAGATGACTTAAAATACTGCATAGGGTCCCAAACAATTCATTATTCTTTTCCAGTTTGATTATACTGTATTTACACGTGAGGCTAGAACAGATCTGACCAGACAACATGGTTTACAACACAATATTATGGCAGGGATTTGGAACTAGATGTTCCCTAAAGTTTCAACCCAAACAACTGCTAGGATTCTATGATTTTTAAAAATTGGTGGTAAGTAACGTGTATTTGAAGTACATTCCTCCCTCTAGCCCCAAATAGATCAGTGTCAGAACTATTTCACAAGACTGAAATGGGAACTGAAGGGAGAGTACCAGATTTCACAAGCATTTGACTAAGAGGGGCTGACTAAATTCACTCATATGATCAACTTCCCCTAGAAAAACTTTTCAAGCTACTGTTCAAATACATTGTTCCTGCGGCTCTCAACACTTTGCATTATCAAGTGGAGAGACAGCCAGACAACTTTTGCCTGCACTCAAATGCTGAATATTCAACAGGATTCAGTACCTTCACTGTCATTTATTCTATAAAACACGAAGTGAAGGAATATTTCTCTTATCCAGATTATCATTACAGTATTGATTTCAACCCCAAAGCTTAAATATTTTCTCCAATTCTCAATGCTTCCACTAGCTAGTAAAAGTGTGGTTATCTTCCACCGTAGTTTTCATTTCTATACAAGTTTCTTGTAATATGTATTATTAAAATGCATACATATAAAAATTCAACTTGAATAAGATATTAGCAAATCAAAATTAAACAAGGACACGTGATAATTATTTCCTCTCCCATAATCCAAGAAAACTGTGGTATTATTAAGATATAAATGCACTTAGCACAGTTACCAAAAAGAAGAGTAATCGTTTAAAAGATAACAAAAGGAAGGTAATGATCTCATTACTGCAACTACCATACTAGAAAATCTGGCCAAGTGGAACGGCTGAACAAGATTCCACAGACCTTGGCAAGATGAGAGGAAAAAAAACAGTTGTATCAAATTTCAAAAGTCAGGACTGCCAGCTCCTAAAGAACCCTCAGGAAAAAAACAACTCTGCTTGGTCTCTGCTGTTCAGTGGTAATGATCGGTATTATCCATGGAGTAGTTGCTCACAGGGTGTATCTGAACATTAAAATCATTTTAAGCAATTTTCAGTTGGGAGCAACTGTTATTAACTCTTACTTGACTGAGTTAGGGTTTGGTCTCCAGGTGAAATGCTATGCTGTCTCTGGTATCTTCAAAAATGAAATCAACAAAAGAAGACAATCAAGAACCTGAACAAGCCATGTCTTCTCTCTTACTGAAATTATACTTTCATGTTTCCCTCATTTTTTTAAAATATCACATTAAAATATGAATTTACTGTTACTACTCAAATACTACGTAATTTAGCTCTTTAAAGTTGCTGAGAACTACCAAGTTTAGGTCTGCAGTGCCAGGTGCCACCCCTATTTCCAAAATGAGTGACAAAGCAGTGCTGTGTAACACCAAGATGGATCTCACATGAGATCTAGCATTAGTACTACAGTTAAAAACAAACACCACTACAACTCTGGGTTTAGTGTATCAGCTATACCTAACCAGTGTTCAGGCTTCCATTCTCAGCAACTTCATTAATAACATTTTAACCTTATCCATGGGTAAGGACTGATGGCAACCCTGCCACAGAGAAATGTAGGCTTTAGCAGCAACAGCTACATGAAGTTGAAGAACAGGGGTGATTCTCAGCACTAAAGCCTAAAGAGGGTAGAACAGGCATTTAAACCACAAAACAAACTGTTGAAGTCAGTCTTTCATCCCCATGGCAGTGACCTTGCCTCCACTTAGAAAAAAAAAAGTGCTAAATTTCCTCTATTAGCAACAAACCTGTGCCAGGACACCTTGGGACAGTATCTGGTTAAGGAATGTGAACATGATGTTACGGGTCCATCATTATCTACCCTGAAGCTGTCACAACAAAATGTGGTCCACGTTTGGGACTGGGGGAGGAGAGGAAAGGAGCAGAGCTGAGTAAGCTCTTTTTTTTTTTTTTTTTTTTTTTGAAGAAGTCTGTGATTATTCTTCCCACTACGTGGACCCTTTTGCCCACATTAGTGCTTTCCCAACAATAACAAATTAATCCACAAAAGCTGAAAGGGGAGCTATAGTGTTTACAACCAATTATAGAGGTCAAATATTTGAAGCACAGACAACTGCACAAGGGACATTACAGCTACTTTACAGGCTCCCTGTTGCCTCAAAAAGGATCCAAGTAGGAGCAGCACATCGCCCTTCTGTAGCATGTTGCTGGAAGTAAGAAAACTGAAGTGTCCTATTAGCTTTAGGATAAGAACTCCTCAAGTTGACAGTGTGGGCAGGCTCCACAGTACATGGCGAGACTGCACAGTACCTGATGAAGGACTGCCACATAGACTTGCTGAAAGATATTTTTGACTTTGTACTGGGAATGAAAAATACGTATAGAAACACTCTTGATAGAAATACCTAAAATTAAGACACACATAGCACAATCATAGAGTTTAATTATTTCAGTGTGGAACAGTCCTGATTTGAGCATGTGGACAGTTTGATGTTGTTCCTCTTTGCTGACAGCCCAAGGAGCTATCTGATCACAAACATCTCAGTGTTCTATATGCACACAAAATTTCCTCCTCAAAACTCTTCAAAACAGGTACAGCTTCTTGGTGCTACTGTTACAAGCATGAAGAATAATCTTGACCCAGTGATCTCCTGAAACCCTACCAGAGTAATTACTTAAGCATGTCTACATTGAATAGTTACTGAAAAATAAGTTACAGCAGAATTCATAGCATAAGAGCTATTCCGCAACTCTTAGACCACACGAAGAGTAGTACCTCGGTGTTTGATTTAACCTACCTCTCTGAAGGAAAACAAACTTTTTCCTTTGTTTTTCCCATGTTAAGTCAACTTGGAAGAGTTAAACACTGTTATGCTTCTGAGTGAGAAAATGTCAATTCACAGGCTAATACTTTTAAATTATTCATCAGCTGGAAATTGTTGTTTTCCTTACCGTACCTCAAATTGTTTCACTATGTAACAACTCAGGGATTTGGTAGGATTTGCTTTACTAAAGCTTAACTGTAGATAAAAGAAATTAGCATAGTAAATTTCAAGAAATACTTACATTCACAAGCAGCTGCTATGAGCCGACACGCAATGTATGGAGGATCACAAGATGGGAAGAAAGGTTGAACTATGTAGTTAGCAAAGGTGATTGCAATAACCGCCTGGCTCGTTGGCTCAACAATTAGGAGTGAGGTCCACAAACGAATAAAAGCAATGAAGCTCCCAAAAGACTCCAAGATGTACGCGTAGCTGGCTCCTGACTTTGTTATAGTGGTTCCAAGTTCAGCATAGCAGAGAGCTCCGAAGACTGAAAAGATCCCTCCAATTGCCCAAATTACTAGAGATAATCCATAAGATTTGCTGTAGATGAGAACTCCTTTGGGAGAGACAAAGATACCTGAACCAATCATGTTGCCTACTATAAGGCTTATCCCATTTAGCAGAGATATTTCTTTCTTCAGTTGCATTGTATTTTGGTTTCCATCCTGCATTTCAGAGTTGTCATTTGGATCGGTCTTGTCTGATTTATTGATGGGGCTGTATTCAGCCAGTGAGCTATGAGACTTAGCACAATCTGTCCTTTCTCCCATTGTGGAAAGGCTATGAATTCTCCACGACTCCAAAACACAATCTAAAGCAAAACAGAGAGCTGAAATGATTATATATATTTTTTTATCCTATAACTTTATCATCAAGGCTTCTTTCCACCTTTTCACCCTATGTGAAACCCCCTTTTGTTATTTCATATGTGTTTTTACACAAAGGGAAATCCATGCACAGTTAAAGTAAACAAACAAAAAAACAATACACAGACAGTAAGACACAAATTCCAGTGGAACTTAAACGAAGGAAGTAATTTCTGCCTTTCAGAAAAACAGGGGGGAAAAAAAGGTAGGAAGAACAGAACTGGGGAACTGCAAGGTTGAAAAGGAAGAAGAGACAGACAGAACCAAAAGGAGGTAACATAAAAAAGAAAAATCATTTTAAGACCACGCTGGAAGTTTGAAGCATGAACATAAGTTTATTGCAGTAGTAACAATCTAATCAAATCATTATACCTCCACGGCTAAGTTATGAGTGATCTGGTCACAGGACTGCATGTTCTATTAACACATTGTGGACTCTTAACCAAGGGCAATATGAAGACATACTTACTCCAAAATCCCCTTCATCTAACTGCTGATTTATATTTCATAATACAGTTTGATTTCCCACCCATCTCCTCCAAGAAACTCTGTTCCCATTTCCCACTGCCTCATTTCTTGGCATTATCTAAGAGTGCCAGCTGTCCATGAAAAAACACAGTAGTTCCATTCCAAATTCCTCCACTAGCAACTGTATTTAGGAGTACCTAAGAGAACAGAAACAAAACAAACATTCTCCTTTGCTTCAGAATTGACTTTTTGGAAAAGAACCACCTTCTCATGGCTCCAGGAAATTCTCCCATGCCCCTCAAAAGCAAGGTACTGCTAATAACATTTACTAGTACAAGAATAAACTGATAATTAGCAGTAATTCTGGATGAGGTACATTATATAGTGTATATTATTATATAGTTCATATTTTTATATATCAAATAAGAAATATATTCACAGAGCAGTCTTATATGGAAACCAACCTATACTGCAAACTCATTAAACCTCCAGTACATGCTTCAGTCCTTTACAAACAGTATGCAATTAATGTATCTCTGCATCTAGTAACATACAAACATAGGAAGTTTTGCTCATGCAGTTAGAGGAACACCTTGCTGGAGGGAAAACTTAATAATCATACTCCTCCTTTTTTAATTAGCCGACATCTGTATACTGCAGTATAGGAAACCTGGCTTGACCATGTCTGTACCAATAGAAAAGTAACTCCTACAGAAATGGCACACAAATCATTTACCAAACCATATTACATCATTTATCTCCAACTCCTATGAATGTTTTAGCTTTTTTCAGACTGAAATAGAGACTGTGTTCTTTTAAATAATGCAAAATGAGATCCTCAGTCCATTTAGCTGAATGACTTCTAACTTATTTTCCCCTCAGTATTTCAGAAAAAAACAACATCCTAAAGATGTTTACTAAATATGTATTTTATCAAGTTTATACATGAGCCAACATCTTATCTCCTGTCATATCACATGCCCTCAAATTTCACACTTTTAGTCAGACTAACACTTTACACCTTTCTAGAAACTGCTATTTCAGAACTTAACTGGAGTGCTATAACGAGGCATCTCCACCTGAATTAAACTAACCAGCAGAGAGGGATTGACACAGTTTTTTCAGATGGATGAGCGTGCCCCAGACTGCAAGGAAAATGAAAGCAAGTTCAGCTCCCCAGTTGTTGCCGGTCCTCCTTGTTATTTACTCTTCTACTTGGTTACTCTCTGTGCCTACCCACCTACCTTCCACCGCTTCCGCCAAACGCATTCGCAACCAGACTGATTGTTTTTCTGTTACTGGTGTAACAGAGTTAAGCCTTCAAAAAGCTATGGACCTGTAAGCTCGGGAGATTACTTGGTTTGCTTTAAAAGAGAAGGTTCAGTTATAACCATGTAAAGCAAATTATTAATATCATAACCAAATACAAATCTGACTCAATCATCAGAAAGTATAAATGTGTAAAACAGCAAGAAGGGTAATCAAAGCAGGTGTCTTGATGACTAACTTGACCAAAAGTAGATTTAACAAACGCTTGTCACCAGCAAAAATAGCATTTCACTTAAGTCTTTTAATTTCTGCTTTGACTCACACACGACTCTAGCTGCAAATGTACTTCAGAAGGCAAATCACTCTGGAGAAATCGTGGTGGGAAAAATAAGAGTACTATAGCTATTGTTACAATATCTGACTGCTATTTTGAAAATATTCCAGTCGTTCTCAAGCTATCCAGCTAGAGGATAAAATCAAGTATTATGTTAAGAACTGACTCACTGATATAAAATCTCATTTTGGTGATAAGTGCACAGCTTTATGGTTTCTTATACCACATACCCTAATCATCACTCTCATATCTTCCTGGAACACCTTTCACAGTACAACTTGTTCAGGAACACAAACGCTACTCTGAATTCTCAGACATTCTGAGGATTTGATTCAAATGTGTCCATCTCAATTAGCAGCACATGACTGCAGTTCTATACAGTTTTGTTACTGATGACCTTGACACTTCTTAGACATATTTTAACCTACCCATGAAGGAGCAACCACAATATCCTCCCAGTTTAACATACTTGCGGGGGCGCCCCCGAACTCTTTCTCTCTCTCTGCTTTTGTTATTCCCAGCTTTGGGTCTCTGCCAACAACAACTCAGGTTTTCACAAAGGTGTGCACAACAGCTCACTCAGGATTTGGCATTTCATTCTCTTCTCTAACCTTGGCTGTTTTAGCCTTAAAGCCTTCAGGGCAGGAATTGCTGATTTGCCTGAGTCACGTGTCTTACTGCACTACCTCTGTGACAGAAACAGAACTACTGCCAGGGTTGTTTTTGTTTGTTTGTTTTTTCTTTTACAAATACTTCGCTTAACTGGAACTAAAACCACCAAAAAGGAAGACAGAGGGCAGAAAAAACTGGAGAAAACTGAAGTTACATCAAGATTTGAAACTTTAAAAACTACAAAAAAAAAAATCAAATTTGTTATTCTGGCACAAGGCCGTTGGTTTTGTGCAAACAGAAGATAGGCTTGGAAGTGAAGAACCTGGGAGGAATAGCATAATATCTTCTAACATGCAACAACAATTCTGAAATATTCTAGCTAGAAACAGTTAGAACTCTAATGCTGCCAAAGCACTGCCATTAGACTGCTAAGGCTAATGCGGGCTTATGACTTCACACAAGCTAACACGTGTGTTTCCTCATCACTCACCCTTGTGCAATACAAAGTCTTAACCTCTTGTTTTTGCTGATGGTTGCAGCTGCAAGGAATCTTTTTGCTGATACGCGTAGGATTTCTACTGGAATGACACTGCTGTTCAGATAGACAGCTTCAGTACAAAACCAGGACAGAGTGACCTGAAACTAACATCACTTCGTTGTCTCACCAAAAACATAAATTCTGCTAAGATCTACCACACATTGCCCCCTTACCAAAGGAACTAATGAAAGTTAACGTGTGCTTATAATGAAATATAACACTGCATTACAAGGCGACCTTCCTTTAAGAAGAGGGAAAGAGGAAGATCCCCTCTCTGCCCCTCAGCAAGGACAGCAGCTGGTCCAGCATTTGTTCAGCAGGGACTGAACCTGCAAGCAGATGTCAAATACCAAATACTCACATACAATACTTGCTCATTAGCAAAGACTTCCAGTATTCCTGCCTCTGTCTTCTGCAGTAGTCTTGACTGCATGCAGCAACCCTTGTTATAACACAACTTTACATAAATACTTTGACTATTCACATATCCCAGCTGTAAAACTCCTGTTTCTTAACACAACAATTGGTCCTTTGGGTAAGAGTCAAGACTGCCCTACACAGGCAAACAGCATAAATGTGTTCAGGGAGTTAACCGCCAACAGAGCAAAGGTTGTAAGTCCCAGAAATACCTATTCCTTGCAGTGTATGTATTTAGGCACTTCATAGTCTAACCATTTAAGTGGGAAAGGTTTAGTCTGTCTAGTATGGCTCGTTTCTGGTGAGAGAAAAATCACTTCCCTGTCACACATGGTTAGCAGACAGGAAGCCCTTGCACCAAAAGCAGTTCTCAATGTAAAGATTTAACCTGTTCAGCCAAGTCCTGCATGCTCCCATATGCAAACCATCTTTAGCACTGTAAAAAACAGCATCAACATTTTTTAGCACTGTAAAAAACAGCATAAACCCTTGGTCAAATAAAACTGCCTGTAATATCCATTTATAAGAACGGTTGAGGTGTGTTTATCATACGAATATGATAACACATATGAAAGAGAAGTTTCTATTCACTTAATAGTCTATCAGCGATGGCAGTTAAGTCCTGACTATACCTATGTGGGACACACCTGCATAGGAGAAATTCAGCAACACTGCACACATGTTCTGACAAATCCTGAAAAAGGCTTGAATGTTAAATGAGGGTAAGACAACCTGCACACAAGCAGGTATCCTTGTACAACATCTTAGCAACTTTTCAAAATTTACTGAAGTACTAATCCTAGTCAAATCCACCTCAGCAATAGATTTTAAGCCAAGTTACTTTGAAGGTAGGGAACTGTGCTAGCTACAAGTGGAAAATAACATGCCACTATATCCCTCACACTTCTAGTTTATTTTACATTTCCAAGGGAAAAATTAGAAGTAAGCTTACAAGTAGGGACTTTCTAGTAGACTGTCTTCAGACAGAAGTGAGCACTCAAGGCAGCTACAGCTGGAGAAAGATCTAGAGAAACACATAAAATCAGCCCCAGGTAAAACCAGGCCATGACAGAGTCTGTTTGAATAATTTATCTGATTTTTATAGTGGGGCACAGAAGTGGAAGCCCAGTGTTCGCCTGCAGCCAGACAAAATAAAACAAATAAAACTAACTCGGGGCTCGCAAAGCCACCCCGGGGGTTGCCCACGGGCAGCATGACGAGCCCGGCTAGGGGCCACTTCGTCCTGGTCCCGGTCGCGCCTTCCTCCACCAGGTGTTGTTTTCTTGATAAATAAGACAAAATCAGTTTTTTTTTTTTTTTTTTTTTTTTTTCTTTTCCCGCGGCCACGCGCCTCAGGGCAGAGGAGCCTCATGACAGAGGCGCCGGCCGGCTCCGGAACCGGAGGCCGGGCGGAGCTAAGGGCACCCCTCACACACACACACACACACACACACAGCCCTCAGGTGCTGCCGTTAAAAATAATAAAAATTAATAATAATAAACACGGGGCAGGCTCCCATCACCACACACCTGTAGCCAGCCCCGGGTGCTGCCAGAGAGGCCCCCACCCTAACCGCGCTGCCTCCCAAGGCAGGAGGGAGCCGGCGCTTCACCGCCGTGCCTACGCCGGGGGTCTCTCGGCACGTCCCCCACCGGCTTCAGGCGGCTGTAGCGCTGCGGCTGCCCCTGTTACCTCCTCTCCTGCCGGCTCCGCTGCGGCGTGCCCCGGGGATGCTCGCTCCTTGCTACACTCCGCTTGATGGCGGCCGCTCCGCCCCGCGGCCCCGCGCCCTCCGCCGCCGCCTTCCTCCCCTCCCCGGCAGGAAACCGCGGCTGCTTCCCTCCCTCCTCGCCTCGCCTCCCCTCGCCTCGCCTCCCCCAGGGGAGCCGCCTAAGGGCCCAGTCTCCCCTTCCGACCTCGCCGGGGTCGTTTCAGCAGCGCCGCGCCCTGCGGCTGGGGAGCGTGGCGAGCCGTCCTCACCCCCGCGCGAAATGGGCGACGGCTTCTTGCCGCGGGGCCGGGAGCCATCCTTCCTTCCCCTCAGGCGCAAGATGGAGAAGAGGTTTAGGGCTGACGGTGCGAAAGCGGTGCTTTTTGCGAACCCCGGGGCTCGCTAGACGAGCCTTGCGGCTGCCGCCTCTCCCCCGGGGCAGGTGGAGGTGGGCTCGGGCCCGCCCCGCAGCCCCTGAGGGAAGCTGGGGTCACGCAGCTCCCGAGGTGACACAGCACCGAGGCTCAATCTCGTGAGGTTGACCCAAAATAAGGCGCCTGAGGCAGCGGAAGGTTTTAAACCTGGCATTAGTTCAGGGTACAGCTGCTACGAGCCGTAGTGGATCTGAGCATAAGAAGGAAAGTCTTAAAATGCTGCAATTTGCGTGTTGGTGTCTTCAAGCAGAGCACAGCCGCACCTAAATTTGACTCAAGTGAAGTACATGTAGGTGGATCTCTCAAAATTGTCATTAAATAATGCCCTGGGGCTTCTGAAAATGACAGTAAGTAAGCGATTTGCCATTTAGCAGACTTAATCTGGGTTCGTATAATGAAATCTTTGCCTTCCTCTATCAGGTTAATAGTTTTAGTACGTCTGAGTCAGTGAACTCCAGGCTACTGCCCCCTCCTGATGTCCTTCGCTGCCCCTTCAGTTGTTCCTTGCCAGGCAAGGAGAAGGTCAGTGCCTGAAAAGACAACAGGGCTCTGGAGACGTGATGGTCTTTGTCTCCTTCACAACAATCTCATTATCCCTCCCCCAGCCGATGATCATTATCTGCAGTCTCAAACAGATGAGTCAGGGGTAGATTTTTTCAGTAGAACATACCGGGATAAAAAGCGTTCAGCCAAATAAAAATTACAAGGCTGTAAAAGGACTGGGAAAAGCAAACTATGTGCTGTAATACCCATAAGCAATAAATGCAATGGTGGAGTCCAGTTCTGTTACCATGAGACTTACATTTCTAATTTCCATAGTACTTCCTTTCAAGGCTCGCTTGTTTGACGGAGTGTTTTTTGTTGTTGTTGTTGTTGTTTTCTCTTTTGCCACATAGATAATTAGCATACAAAGGCACTGCTGCCCTCTAATATCTCCAGATATTCCTTACATTGTGTTTCAACAGCAATGAACAAAGAAAATCTCTTCCTAGTTGGTTTTTCATGTGCACGTTATTGTTGAAAAGCTTCCTGGTTGCTACAGTAGACTTGATTTCCAAACTACACAGCACTATGGCAAAGCAAACTCTCATTTGCAGGTTGTAATCTGAAGGAATTTGATAATCTCAACTCTTTCATTACCTTTGCTTCAACTCTTTGTTTGGCTTTTGGTCTTGTGCAAGTACATGTAGAGATAGCTACACTAAATGGATTACCTCCTAAACTACTGACAATGTTGTAAAGCTGCAAACAAAACCAGTCTGCCTTCTTCTGGAGTTTAACAGCCCTGATAAATGACTTCTTTGTTTTCAATCCACTTATACAGAATTGATATAAAACAAAAAGTCATAGAAGCCATCCCTGGAATATAGCTGAAATTTGTACAATATTAAACTTAATAATTACAGTTAGAAAGATAATATGACCCTGAAAGCAGTTCTTAGCTGGAAATAGTGCTTAGTCATTAATTATAAATATCGGTTGTGTTCTATTTGTAATACTAACAGTATTTTTCAGGTAGACATATATGAAGTCAGTCTTGCACATTAATCAACAATGGACTGTAAGAATGTAAAAGATGCAGCTGATTTCAATTGATGCTAGACTGCCTTTTAAAGCTCTCTCATAAATTGAATCTGTTGGAGACAACATTCGTTCCTTCAGAAAATGGACTCATAAAGTGTCGGCTAATTAGAATGTTGCCTTTGCCTTAGGAACAAGAAATAGAAGGGAGCTGAAAAGACATAGAAAACAAATTACTAGACATTTGCTGGCAATATAGAGGATGACATTTTATTCTATAATCTTGAAAAAGATTTATTGGAAAACATGCCCATTCAAATATTTCAAAATAGAACTACACCCTTTGAATTCTGAAAACTTGTAATACTGTAGAGGTTGGCATCAGAGATAAGAACATCATCGTAAGGGTAGACCAATGCAAGTACTCCTGAAGTGTTTGCAAATGACCAGAAGCAAACTTGCAATAGTAATAGAATGGCCTGAGTTGGAAGGGACCTTAAAGATCATCAAATTATAGCCCCCCCCCCCCCCCCACCATAGGCAGGGACACCTTCCACAGGTTGCTCAAAGCCATATCCAACCTGGCCGTAAACACCTCCAGGGATGGGGCATCCACAGCTTCTCTGGGCAACCTGTTCTAATGCCTCATCACCCTCTCAGTAAATAATTTCTTCTTTATATGTAATCTAAATCTACCTTCTTTTAGTTCAAAGCCATTACTCCTTGTCCTATCACTAAACGCCCTGGTAACGAGTCCTCTCCAGCTTTTTTGTAGGCCCTCCTTAGGTACTGGAAGACTGCTATAATACCACTATAGTCAAATAAATACAATCAAATAAATATTTGATTATACATTTTGGCAAAATAGGTTCATAATTTTATGAATTACTCCTTCAATGTTACTGTATAAGCCAAATGTAAGTCTGGACTCCTTACTTTATATGTTCTTCTCTTCTTGCTACAGATTATATCTACAAACAGTGTGCCTGATTCCTGATCCTCCATAAAGAGCCTTTGGTAAGTTATATCTGTATGGATCTGCACATTCTTTAAGTGCTAGCAGAGAAAACCTAAAAAAAAAAAAAAAATAAACACAACCAAACCTACTTTGTTTTTACTATGATTTTTATCTTATATCGATTTACTCAAGATCACATCTCTTAGCTAGTGAGGACTAAGTCTGACAGTTTCTTTTATGTCTGTGAGTTTTGCCATATCTGCTTTTTTTTGTCTGACTAATATTGCCATTAAATGTGATGTAGGAAATGTAATTCACCCCCCCCCCCCAAAAAAAAAAAAAGGATAATTAACAGATTAAATATCCCTAAACAAACCAAAATTGAATTTTCATCAGACTAAAGAAAACCTAATCTATGGGATAATCATTAAATGGTTTTAGAACATGACAAAGCCAAGTTAAAAACTGCTGTTATATCAAATTGATCTGAAGTCTGATCGTCGGCTTTCTGCTTTTTATCAAATTAATCACACAGGGTGAGTTTAGCTGTATAAGTCCCCCCATACTGTATAAGTCCCCCCAAAATATTGCACTTCTGCACTTCATTCATGGAAGAACACGCATGTACTGAGCTCCTTTAAGGTCAGCGTTGAAACTGTGTTGTGATGTGTTTAGGTAAGTGGTACTTAAATGGTATTTACACTGTTAACTTTCATGAAGACCATTGTATCTAGCCATACATTTGAAGGCTTATGCTGGTTCCTTTTAACTTTTGCCATACCAAATGAGACTTGAGACCACATCTGTGCTTCCTTTGAAATGTACATTCTGTGGATATCTGAGTTATCTTTAGGGATCATAAAATGATTTGTGACAGTGGCTTCAGCCAGAGCCTAAGAAATGGCAGTGTTTGTAAGTGCTAAAAGTAGGTATTCTTTTTAATCTCAAACAGCACAGAGTCAGCCATATACTCTGTATTCTTTCAGGAGTGCAACAGAAACAGTTCTAAAAATTAGTTTAATTGCCTCTGTTTCTTTTCTTTGCTTAAAGTTGAGTGACTTTGTTTACAAAATCAAATTAGCTGATCCTTTGCCACTTTTTTCTTCCATCACACAAACTTTTTCTATAGGTGTTTTAAGCAAAGTGACTATTCTTTACAAATCAGAGGGACTACAAGTACCAAAATGCTAGGCAATTAAAAAAAAAAGTCTAAATTTAGGCTTCTAAATTTATCTTTCCCTGCTCCTAGCAGCACGCCTCCTCCCACTCATTTCACTGGCTTTTAGCATTTGACTGGCTCTGGCACTTTTCTGGCCCCTTTGGTACGGCTCTTCTGCTCACTAAACTGGTGAAAGCCAATACTTTTTTGGGTTAGTTTTTTTCTGGCATAATCACAAAAGTACAAATGTGGAGTAGAGCAGCAGAGGGAAAAGGAAGTGACACAGGTAATGGAAAATGTCCCTTTTAGCAACAGAAGCAGAGAGATGGCTCAGATGGCTTTGTCTTGACCAACTGTACTCTGATTTAAACACTTTAAAGATTAACATTAGGCCTTCTTTTATGGAAATCTTAATTTTAATGGTTTCTCAATACTGCAATTTTATAAACAGATTTTAACATAAGCTTCAACATCTCATCTTTTTTTTTTTTTTTTTTGTATCATTTCTGTCTGCTTCCGTTGCCTTTCAGGTACCTTGTCCTTTTAACTGCCTGATCTGCTCTCATCAAAATTTTAGTGCTTACTAATGTTACATTTTTATTTTATTATTTGGTCACACACATCATTGTTGCATAAATTGCAAGCTCTTTTTCTTCAGTACTTTCCATGCTGCGAGGCAGAAGTAGAGATGGATATCTTCTAAAGTATGGTCAGTTTTTCAAATGTTACCAATAAAACCTTACAAAGAGAAAAAAAGAAACAAAAAAAAATCAATCAGAAAAAGTTAGAAGGATTCCAGTATTTGCTGAACGTTCTTTAGATTAATGCCCAAAGCTGTATATTTTTTATTTTTTTCCTTTGCAACTCTAATCTTCTCTATTATAAATGGAATGTTCAGTATTTCCTGTCTTCCCCAGTCAATTTGGGGGATTTATTTGGAAAAAGTGATCCTTCATAGTTATACATATTTTTCAAGAAGTAGATTGACTTTATTTGTTAGACAACTAAAACATTCAACTCTGAGACCCTAGTCAGATTGTCTTATCTATGAAAAAATGCCTTTTAAAGATCTGGCTATTTACTGGTTTAAGTGGGTGAATCACTGGCTTCATTTTCTTAGAAAATAACATAGGAGTTAGAATCACAGTTTCACTAGGATTTAAAAAGCTGCAAGGATTTTTAAAGGTAATGCTCTTTTTCCTTGTCTGTTTTAAAGGCTACTAAAAATAATTATGTATAAAAATGAGCTAAGGGGGATTTCTAGCCTTGCAAAGTTTCTTAAGAATAAATACTTACTTCTTTTTGCCTTGTGATTGTGCTTGGTTTATGAAGCCCTAAGTGGTAGCATTTATAACCCAGTTGCACAGTATTTACGTTTTTTTTTTTGATGTGAGTTTGAAGAAATCTGTGCGTTATATCAAATGCAACTTTTACCCTTCTAATATCAAACAGCAAAATTTCTTGGTGTTATAAACTCCCTTGTGTTATTACCAATCTTTTTCTAATATACTTTCTTCCTTTGTGGTACCTGCATACCTCTCTGATAAAAAGGAGGACACTATGGAGGCTTGGAAGAGTCTAATAGTAGTAGTTAAATTGATAGCCTGTTTGCAGGCAGTTTGTTACTAGTGTCTGAAGCCAAAGTCATCATTTAGTTTGTCTTAACATGCTGAGTACAAACTTTGCAATTTAAATTCAACCAGATGTTGCTTAGCAGAGCTACTGTGAATTCAGTATTCTACAGTACAACTCCATCGGTTCTGAGCTTACTGATGCATCTTTGCTTTCAGTTTTACTCTTCTCGTAATTACTGAATTATCTTGAAATGTTGGTATAATACAAATAATTTTGTACCTTTTATAAAAGAGTTCCCTCTCATTTTATTTTGGGAAGTTAAAGTAGTACACACAGCATATTTTTCAGCACTGGGAACAATTTTTGAGTGAACTGATCGTAAGGAAGGCATTTATTCAAGACTTTTCAGAATGGTTGTGTAGTTAGATTTGCTCCAGATTTGGTCTGTATTTAAAAGTAAAGTTTCCTAAAAAGTAAATCCAAAGACCTTTCTGTATAGGTTTCCATGCAATGTATACAAATTAACTATTATGCCTATGCATACTGACCTGAATTAGTACATTTTACGTATAAACACAAGTGAACAGACTAATATGTACTCCTTTAAATATCTGGAAACAGTGACAATTATGCAAGTTCTAATTCATAAGTTTACATAGTATAGGCTTTCCTCGTAAAAATAAATAAACCCTGTTGTTTCACAAATCTGAGATCAGAACCCCTTTCAAGTTGTTACTGAGTACTTGTCCAGGACTGCATGGTCCATGAGAAAGATTTTCAGAATATGCCTCAATATTCAATAGTAAGCCTTAAAAATCGAATGCAAACCATTTAAACATTAAGAGACTCTTGAAGATTAAGGAAATTGCATTTTATTGAAACACAGGAGGATTTATTGCCAGTCCATTTGCCTTTGCAATAAGTAGGATAGTCCTATTAATGGGTTTAGTCTTTTGTCTGCCAGCACAGTTCCAATTTCTAATTTGTTCTTTGCTAATATTAGAAGGTATTCAGCCCTAAAGTTAAAGTTATGGTTGGCTTTGCTAACTTCTCAGAAAGGATTTCTCAGCAGTCTATTTGTGTGTGTTTTGCACTTTGCTCCTTTGTTCCACACTTGGCTCTTGGTTACTTGATGCATAGTGTCCCACAGAGCACATCGTAGTGGACTAATTAAGAACTACCAAGATTTCCCCAAGTTATGCAAGATCCCCACAGCTATGAAAAGCCTTTTCAGCCCCCCAATCACATACTGCATTTTGTTAAACTTCACTGCTGTTTTTTTCCCCAGTACTTTTCAGTATGATTTTTCTTAGCGTAAATCCCATAAGCTAAGAGCACACTGAATACCAATAACCTTGATTTATTGAGACATGATCGCCGATAATGCAGCATTGGAGATGTGCTCTTTACTTTGACATGAATCTGTAAAAAGTGAAATGAGAGCAAGCACTTGGTCTTACATGTCAGAGCTCAGGCTGGATGATAACAGAGACTAAACCTCCTGGTCCTGGGTGTCACATTACTGCTCGTGGCGTCAGGCAGATATTTTTACCTCAGTGTCACTAGTGTGGGAAAACTTGGAAGACCTCAGCTTGTGTTGAAAGTACAGGAGGTGGCCAGGTTAATTGTTAGGATGGGTCATCAGTGTCAGCTCATGCAACAAACTTTATGGTTAGAGTCCTGTAAGTGTCCTCACTTCACCACTTAGATTGATCACGTAGGTTGCTCAGTGTCACGCTACATCAACAGCTCTCTGTCCTTATTGCAGTTTGTTACTGAAGTGTAGTAGCACTGGAGAAATTGTTCTTCTGGGTTATTCTACACTGGAATAATGCTCAATATGAATGTCCATAATGTTTTGTCATTAGAAGAAAAACCAAAGGTTTACATTCGGTAGTTGTACTGAAACAAGCAGAAGACAGCTGTATCGTATGCTCTTGCAGTCGAATCCAGAATATACTGCACAGTGAGATTACAGCTGTGAAATCCCAATAGTTATATTTTATTTTGCTCTTTAAAAAGACTTCCTTTGTCCAACAGAAAATGCCTGTCATTAAATAGCAAGTCTGTGAAAACCAAAGCCAAGTATACCTTAAAGCAACAAATCCCCAGTGACCTTTGCAGGTATCAGTGCACACAGTGATTTTACAGTTGATTGGCACTGTCAGAAGCAGGAGAGGCCCAGCTACCGTGTGTGTATCTTCTCTTGATAAATCTATAGATTACCAGCCAAGAAAAGACAGTTTTTATTTCTCGTGGCCAGTCTGGGCAAAGAGAACAAGAGTTGCCATCAGATTTTAAAAGAGAAATGCCGTAGACCAGCTAAAAGTGAATGAAGTTGCTGCGTTGACATACTAATGATGGAATAACCCAAACTGTCCTTACTAAACACATTAAAATAAAGTATACCAGCTGAGCACATAAAACTTTTAACCCTATTATTTATTTCATATAAAAAATGAAATTGAAGACTATCCCATTTTGATTTTGAAAGACATGATAAATTAAAACAGCATCCATACCTCTCTTTTCTTGAATACATAGAGGGTGGAAATAAGTTCAGGGCTCTTTAATTTGCCATTACTTAAAAAATGCAACACAAAACCAGGTTTTCCCTATTCTGACTTCCTGATAAATGAGTTGCAAAGAGGCATATGAATTCCCAGGTAGGTTGTAGTGAAGTTAATGCTGAGTTACAGCATAGTTCTGAATATTAATGTTATATAACTCCCAGCAAAAAGACATTTGCTTCTCCCTTAAATCACTTTAGTTAAGCACTTGTGATTTGCATAAATAGGTCCCTAAATAACTAATGGGCACACAGGGGGAAAATGCTTAGCATGTCACTGTTGTTTACGTTAAGTCCATCTAGGGAAGAGCTCTTGAGTGGGTAAAAAAAAAAAGGTCCATGAATATTGCTGACTGCGCTGGGTGTGGGAGTGGAGGAGATTGTCTTCTCACTGTCCTTTAAATCTGCCTGAATACCTGCCTGAGAGCTGCCCCTTGGTCATAAAGCCGTAAGAACAGATGAGTGGGTTGGTGCCAGCTCCTCTGTTTCATTACTGGATGTTTGCTACCTCTGCTCTAGACTGTTCTGGCTTCTGTGGCCTCCTCTTTGCTAGACCAAACAAACACAATTTTATCAACTTGTCCTTACATGTCAGGTTTCCTCACTGCTTATCAACCTTCCTCTCCTGTCCGGGCTCTCCTCAGCCCATGCTTGGAGCTGAATACTGTTTTGCAGATTAAATGTTGCCAGCATGGAATGGAAAACATTGCCTAGTTCAATGACTTACACAAGTAAATGTGGCAGGCTATCACCTCACAGCATTTTCCTTCTGGTTTCCTGTTGTTTTGTGACAGGACGCTATCACAACACGTGTAAGTGGCATACAGACAATTCTGTTGGGAACATATTTTGCAGCTAGTCCAAGGTCAAAAGTCTCATACATTTGTTTTTTAGTTTCCAGATGTATTCCTTAGTCACTTATCTCAGTTCCCCCCCCCCCACCTTTTTCCCAGGTAACATTCTACTGATTTTTCTAGCTGAAAAAAATATATAGAGCCCTTTTTGATTAACAAAGTAAAACAATTATAATTTTGGTAGTCATTCTGTTACCTAATATGAATACTTTTCTTTGAAGCCTAAAGAAAGAGCTAACTGTACAGAACTTTCTGGAGCACAGCCAGATTACTTCTGAAAGGGTGAAATTCAGCTGTGTTTTCTGCTCATGTGGGCATTGCTGTTGCTATGTGGAAAGTTCAAGACCAACAGTTAGAAATAAGTGTTGAAATACTTTGGAAGGTTATCATATTTCAAAGGGTGAGGTTTTTGTTCTTCATTTAATTCAGTCTGCTTGAAAGAGCCCAGAGTTCCTTCAACTGATGTGTCTCTTCTGTGGAACAGGAAAGGTCACCAGAAAAGCACAATCAAGATGTCAGTTTGGGAATATAGATCTCTCTAAATCTTACTTGACACACGTTCTTGTGTAGAGAAGAGAAGTAAAGGTAGGAAGTAGGAAACAATTTGTGATCAGTGTTTTACTATCAGCACAGGAGCTGGAAATAGTACATCTGAGCATATTGTTCACCATTTTTCTTGCACTGTGATTAAGCAAAATGCAATTCTGCTATTACCAGCATCCCTTTTTTAATACATACTGAATTTACAGTTAATGTATTCTTGCAGCTACACTAACTTTAATATAACACAACTCATTACGTATGTTCTTTGCAGACCCTGGCAGGTAGTTTAATTAATGGTGGACTTCAAAATCCAGGAGTTTTAACTTGGCTGAGAAACCACCTGTCAAGCCAACTGCATGCTCAGCAAAGGGTATACCAGGCAAGGCAAGCAAAGGATTACTTCTTTTGATGAGGAACAAAATCAAAACTCCACTAAGACCTCTTAAGCTCCACTATAATATTTTGCAGAGAAAGCAGGGGGGTGGGAAAAAAGAATGAGAGGAAATATACCACAATACAAGATCTCTTCATGCATAAAAAAATGCAGCAGTCTTAGAGACAACATACTACTAGGGGAAAGCACAGTTAATAGCTGTATAGTATCATAATCCAAAAAGGGGTAGTGAAGAAAAATTCTTTATAGCAGCCTTGAAGATGGTTGAGTCTTTCCCTAAGAAAGCAGTCCAAAAGTATTTATATATGTACTTAAAAATCACACAGATAGCTCAAGTTACTAAAGTTGTGTAAGCATGAAAATGTTTGCAAGACCACGCAGAATTCAAACCTGAAATAATATCATAAAAATACTTGAGGTTAGTACTTTAGTTCTTGTGCATTTTATACTACCTAACAGGTGTAAAAATTATTTGGTGTACACTACTAGTCCATTAATGCATTATTAAAAATGTTTTAGACAAGTATTTTACGGGTACATACTTGCCTTCGTCTGTTGTTCTCTGGAACTCTGTTTTTAGCAGGTACTGGTGACAACTATCGAGTGGTATTTATAGCTTTGTTTTGCTCCCTACTGGAAGGACTAATCTCTTAGAAGCTTCATTCCAGTATCTCAGATTAATTTTCCACAAATTAACCTCAACAAATTCTAGTGCAGATGTTCTTTCATTGCAGGAAGTATCCCAGCTGAGATAAAGGTGCTGTATAGATAGGAAAAAGGGCAAGGGACAGTCATCTTTTTACTAGTCAGCAAAAGATAGGTGCAGCCAGCTTCAAGAAGAAAAATGTATTCCAATTAAGTCCAAAAAAATAAACATTTGCCTATTTCAGTTACCTTTCCTTTAATAAGTCTAAATGGAATTTGAACATGGTTCTGAACATGGTTCATCAGTTTTAAGATCTGTTGTAGTTTTGTCTTTTTTGAGTAACTGCAAGAGAGTTTTACTAATCATTTTGTATGTTCACTCCTGAAGTGCCTTTTTTAATCCCTTTGCTCTTTTCCAGTTACCAACATTATAATGAACTAAAAGCATCCCTCTAAAACACCATGCTTATGGAAAAAAATTCCCAACAGCTTCAACTATCAACAAACCCAAAAGTTTAAACCTTTATATTGCACAGGAATATGAGGAAGTTGAGGAAGTCTATGCATTTGCCTATATTAAGACAAATCTGCATTAGCTTAAATGTGTTAATACCAAGGCTTGGGCAGTGGCAGAGTTGGTTTATGGCAATGCTTTTAGCCAGCGTTATCAACTCGAAGGCTCAGTAAAGCCATGTATTGATTTCAGTTGAATAGGTGATCTGATTATGGGTTAGATTTAATTATTGAATAACATACTTAAAGAATTCTGTTCAGGCTCATTTGAACATGAAATAACAGATTTGCCTTTGTTTTGTAAATGGTTACAAACTGTCTTTTTGGATTATCTTGACAAAAATCTGTGTAAACAACGGTAATGGATTAGTAATTCTGTAAGTATCTGTAATAGGATGTGACCTTAAATTGGAAAGCCAAATATGAGAGCAAAAATGTCTGTAGAAACAGATAACTTCTGCTCCAACTTGTTTCATGCCAGTTCTGCGATTAAAAATTAAAACTGCAATTAAGTCTGACATCAAATGATATTCAAGTAAAAAACTGTTTCAGAGTAAGAGAGCCAGAGAGCCAAAACTGTTTCTATGTCAAAAAAATAATGACATGAAAATTAAGTCTGCCAGCTGGCACATGTCAGAAGTATAAATATGTCCAGCACGAGAACTGAATGGAATGATTTTTTGAAAGCTGCTAACTAAGTTTCAATAATATTGTTACCTTCCCTCTTAAAAGTCTATAAATAATTCACACAAATGGTTATCTGTTTTACTGATTATCTTATGCCTTCTAAACAAGTAAAACACCATGGCAGCAGTAGTTTTCCTCCTGAAAGACATCCTTTCCTAGTGAAGGCTAATCTGGTCTGCTGAGGGTTCCAATTTCAAGTGGGGATTTAAAAAAAAAGTCAGTGTTTAGTTCCTTTAATAGGCAAAATTATTTTCAACACACTCGACATTGATTTTAATTGTAACAATATAGCATCTCAAGGCTGTCTTAAAGCTTAATGAATGTGCATAAAGAGTTATAGCTAAAATTTGTTTCCAGCAGTATTATAGTCTGATGTAACAAGTCTCTTATCTCAAGTATGCCCAGAAAACACATCGTTACTAAATTTAGTATTACAACCTGCCAAACTACTGAAGTAGATCAGCAGTTTGAAACTGCAGAGAACAAATGCAATGCAGGGAAACAGAATAACAGTTTTGCATCTGAAATACTTGTAGAGTGTATAACAAGTTCTCATGTTAATCTAGTGCCTTGCAATTTGAAGGAATCCCACTGTGCCTTCAAAAACCAGCACCTTTTATAACCTCATTTTCATTATAATGAAGGTAATTTTCTACTTTCCTTTATAGTTCAACAGAACCACCATTTCTAAAGTGATCAGCTTGGTACCTCTTCTACCTGGTTTAATTTTACATTTGAGCTGCAGCCATAAGGAGAGAGCAACATTGACATAAGGTATTAACGTTTTTCTATTTACCAAATGCTTTAGGCCCACCTCTCCAAAGCGCTGCTATCAGTGCCCTGTTTTCAGAGCATACGACCATTTGTGAGTGAAAATTTATATGCATGGTGCAAGTTTTCCAAAGCTTACTTAAGGCGCTGTGTAGTAAATATTTTAGTTCTCTTAAGACTTTCACACTAACACCTGTCTTTCACAGAGCTTCATTGAGACAGCCTTTTTTTTCCCCCTCTTCATCCAGTACCCTGTTCTTCACTGTGCTTAGCTGGAAGGATTTAGTAATACCTGCTCTTCTGTAGTGTGATCTCCAAAAATTCATAATCCATTTTCCAGTCTTCCAAAAAAATCAACAAAATAAGGTGTCATCTGACTTGACTATTTTCTCTGGCACACATTACACTCCTCCAATCTCTGAGGTCCAAATTTGAATTTGTTATACCAGTCTCGGTAATTTCTGCAGACAGTTGGCTGACTTGACCTTTCAATCCAGCTAGCTTTTTCCATTAGAGGACTAAAATCATGGGCTGCAGGCAGAATTGACTTCAGTCAACAGGTTGTGAGGAATGAATGAATCATTACCATTCCAAATTACCAGTGCTCTGATCCATGTAACAAACCTCAAAAAAAGAGTCACAGCAACAGCCTGTTTTTCTCAGCAGGACAGTCTGTGCAGTGTCCTCGTCCCAGACGACTGTATTTGGTCTCTGTAAGTACAGTCACTACAGTCTGTGCTGCCCTTTCTCCAAGAGAAAGGCAAATGTCTAACAATGCCCGAGCACGACCAGTCACTGTGGGATAAGAGATGATTGTTTCATAATCCATTCGAGACAGCATTTGCTGTGAGCGAAGGACATCAAGGACGTGGTTGAGGCGTCCTTCTGTCATGCAGCTCAGTATGGTTCCTCTCTGGCAGGTTAATATTTGACAGCAGTTTCCTTTGCAGCAAGGACCTTGAGTAAAAAAGGAAACAAAACAAGATCCACTAAGTGCTCATTTCTTCCAGAAGTTGTTAGCAAATGGTAGTAGCTACGTTTATCAATGTTGATACTAGAAATATAAACTTAGTAGAGAAAGAAGAAAGGAAGAGTTAGTGTTCTTTGTTCATAAAGACTACAGTGTATTTCCATCTTTTGTTTGAAACTCATGAACATATTACAGAAGATAAGCATTTCTAAAGATTGTTTGGATTGTGTGAAGGGAGGAGATTTTCAGGTCTGGCCCTATTCTGGATCAAAACCAGATCAACGCAGTTTGGCTGTACATAAATGAAAAAAACTTTGTCCTGCAGAAAGCAGAAGAACAACTAATAGGTAGTCCAGGATAGCAGTACTGCTTGAAATGTATTGTGAAAGTGGGAAATTGAATGTATATATCGAAGCCGAACTAGTAACAAAGCTAATACTTCTGGCAAAAATGACCTAGAGCACTGTGTTCTGCCTCTTCACAGACAGCTTAGGCTTACGCCTATTAGAGCACTTAGTACCAACATTAAGGTTTTTAATGTCCAGTAAATACCATACACCAAGGGAAAATTAATAGCTGCAGGCCATTGTTACTTTGGAGAACATGCCTCTGTCCTCCTTATTTCTGAGTCTGGACAGTAGAGTTCTGCAATGAACTTTTCTTGTATGGACAAGTCTGCTGCTTTATCCTGAATTTATGCCATCCCTCAGGAATAAATGGAAGTGGAGAAGAATGGCCAGCCAGATATATGAACTATCATAGGCCAATTTGAAAAAAAAAAAAAAAGCTTTTCACCTATAAGTAGAGGCAGAGAGGCAGACTTCACAAGTCAGAAGCTTTCCTATTAGGCAGTTCCCAGCTCAGTAGGAAAATCCCAAATCACATCAGAAAGGAAATGAATGTTTCTCCTCCTTCTCCTTAGTCACCACCCCCCCCTTCTTTTTTATATAGTCAATATCTACTTTGTAGCAGGATAAAATGGGGGGGAGTTTTAAGGTTTTTTTTTTCAGACTTTAACAAACAGTGTATTTCATATCCTATGTGCTGTATTTTCTGTATTTTATTATATTTTTTCATGCCTGTTCTCAGCCTGAATATGATCCTGGAAAACACGTTAATGTTCACAGTAGCCAATGCCTGAACTTCTGAGGACAGGAATAGCCATGTACCAATAGCTTCACGAGACATTTGTATTGCTTTTGGCAGTTATTACACTAAAAATACTTGCAAGCATGCAAGAGAATTCAGGAAAAAAATCTGTTTCTACCAATCTCTAAACCATCTGATCATCAATTAAAGTCTGGTCTGGGAGAATATCGTCCTCTCAACTGGGAATGGAGTCTTACCTGTCACTGCTTGTTCAGGGTGTGTAGCTTGTTGTTTGTGCTTAAGTGCCAGCAGTGGGTCCTTATGCTGACTGTTTTCTTTGCCTGCCATTGGACCAGATAATGGAGGAGTACAAAAAGATCTTCTACAGTCAGAGCCTGGGTGAGCTAGAAGAAATAAGAGTAAGATTAGACCCTTGAATTGCAACAGCAATTGAACAGCAATAGGAACTTAACTCCTTTTCTTATTAGCTGATAAGAAAATACGGTTATTCTTTCTAACACAGGGCAACAGATTCCAGAATGTACTTGTTCTGTTGACAGGCAATATTCAGTGTGCAAAGAAATGGCAGCTGTATGTTATGGGTCAGGGTTCTGAAGTTTAAGAGGCTTTTTTTTATCTACACACTTAACCAAAAGAAACCATGGTGTCTCTGCTTTTCTGCAGTGAGCTCATGCTTCAGATGATACCAGTAGGGGGCAAAGCTCTGTGAATGGACACTTGTACTTGGAAAATGCATGTGCCTATGGAACTACTAGTAATGTTCATCCTTTTCTTAGAACAGTTGGAGCTGAATATATATGAGGATAGATACCTTTATTTGTTGCGTTCTGTGGGGTAGAGTTTGCTGGATCCATCTCAAGATAGTTTTCTCTTCCTGCATGATTTGTATTGCTATCAAGTAGAATAGTTGACAAGCTTGGTAGTACAAGAGGGATTTTCTTGGTCATTACTTTGTTGTTTTGTGGACACATGACCTGAAAAAGATGAAAATAGGGAAGAATTATCTTGGAAACTTTCTTCCAAAACCTTTTCTAAACAGTTTCCTCTTGAAATCTAAGGCTGTTTCACAGAACAGAGTAAGGTAGGTATGAGCATGTAGACATGCTTAATTTGACTTCAGCTAGTTGCCTATGATGCTGTGACAGCATAGATCTGTAGGCTACCTGTCCTGGATTTTACTTCTGTCCTAGATTGCTTCCACAGCCTGTGCTGCTGGCAGCCATGGTGTCACTACAAATTGAGTTGTTTAGTTTAAAAGTTAGTTCTGATCCAGGCACGTGAATTTCAGTTCTTTTGGTATTGGCAAGCCTGCAACAAGTGCCAAAAATCACTTTGAAAATGGGAGTTAACAGTATTTTGGAGTGATCACAAAGCTGTTGTCATTGTGCTTTAAGAAAATTAGTTGCAGATGCTAGAATTCAGCCTCAGGCTTTTTTTCCAGATGACATTTTGAAAACACCACAAGAAGAGCTAGATTTTTGCCATTTCATTAGGAAATTTTCAAGGAGTGGTTCAAAGTGACTGTTAAGTGGGTAAGGTTGTTTTTGCAAGAGCAGAGTCTGCTGCTTAGAAGGTAGAACAGGGTTTTGTTGGTTAACTGGAAGTAGTTGTCCTGGCTAGGGACACTTAGCTGTAGAGTGTTTTTTATTATGTGGTGTCAGCACTGTCAGGAGAAACAACAACCTCATGAAGTACTCTTGTAAAACTCTCAGATGCATGCCATGTACTCACCTCTGAATTGCGTATGCCTGTCTGCAACGTGTATATTTCTGAACCTTTGCATGCATTAAGTGCTGTCTCCTGGAAAAAATAGTACAAGAATGCCTGTAAGAATACCCAATGTTTGCTCAATTCAGTTGTCAGGAGCAGGAATTTACACTGACACTATGTATTATGCTTTTAGGTATGCTGGTACATAGTGATAGTGAACTGCATAGAGCAGCTTCACATTTTAACACATGTAAGTAGTTGTAAAATCTGACTTAAATCTACTCTGTTACTGTTTCTACTTTAAAATCCAGTTTTGGATCATGCAGGAAAAAGTGAGAATAGTCCTATACTGAAATAGTTAAATTGGGCTAGCTATAACATGTCCTTCAAGTATCCAAACAGCAGGACCATCCTGTGTTTCATATGCCAAACTCTGTCCGCAATAAGGATGTGTTTCTACTTGTAACTTTTTTCCATGTTATATGTCTGCAGCAGATTTGTTCCAACTCTTTACAGTTCAACAGTTAATGAATCAATTCATTTTTAAGAGTTTCCAGTAGCTTTTTCCCAGTCATTTTGGATATATTTGTATAGTTACTTGAACAATAAATAATGCTCGCTGCTAATTTAGCGAAGAGAAAAACAGTCTTGCTCAATGGAGACTGAAGTATTGTATTATTTATGAACATATTGCCAAATAGTCCATAAACTTCAATGGTAATAAAGTGACATGGACTATAGCTATGCCACCTATTAAAGCATTGATCAAGTCTGCTTTTATAATCCCAGTATGTGATTGCAACACATAGAAATAATTTGGTATGCAGTAATGTAGGTAGCTCACATAGGCACAACAAAATCAGTGATACAGAATGGGTTTTGCAAGTCCAGATGGAGTTAGAATACTTGCTCGAGGGCTGAAGTGTGCCAATGCAGTTTCTCTACTGTGCCTAAGTTAACTAGATAGGCTATAGCTATTCTTGTGGTAGTCAGATTTGTGCCAGATTTCTTATGGCAATATAAACAAATATTGAGTTAGCTGTGTCCCTTAATTGTTTGCCATTCCCCATCCATTCAGGGGGTATCAGAGAACCCTCTTGGGCCTGAGGACGTGGTGTTTTACATTTGAAACATGCCAACTTAGAAACAGTGAAGCAGACAGAAGAGTGCATTGCTGGAGCAGATATTAACACTGTCTGGGTTTTGGATTAAATATCTTTAACCAGTACATACAAGAAAAATTGGCCTTGATCCTAGACTTATTGTGTTCTGCTTGAAGCTGATATTTGTTCTCACTCGTTTTCCAGTCTGATTACAGCTGGTGACTGGCAAGAAGCTATCATTTTTATAATCTTGGTAGCAATTGACACTTTCTAGAGAAGACCAGCCAGAAAACCCTACAATACCTTTTTTTTTAAAAAAAATCCTGAATGAACTTAAAGTGCCAAAATTTAGTCTCTGGTATGTCCAGTAAAGCAATAAAGACAAAGCCTTTTCCTGTTTTGGGCCACAACAACTGTAATTGAAGAATCACATAACATCCTTATACAGGAACAAAATTTTGCACTAACCTTTGCATCCATCAGATTGTAGATTGCATTAGGAATTGCCTCCTTATTTATAGTAGTCAAAATTCCATTTAGAAGGTCTACACATTCTGCAGGAGGAATAAATCATTTTAAAATACAATGTTGCATATGAAAGTGTGTACATATTTAGGCAGCATCTTGCAACTAATCTCACTAAGCATGCTATTGAGTATTAGCTTTATTATGTTGGGAAGCTAGATGAACTAAGTGAAAGCAGTTCAAATACAGCTTGTACACCATACATGCTTTACTTCCCTTTTAGAAAAGATTCTGAAGAACTGTCAGAGTTAGTTTTTCTTAATTGTTTATACAGATGTGCCCTTGCAGAAGGCTTACAAACAAATATATAAATTTAACACAGTAAAACTATATGCAAGTGCTGAGGAAACTATTTGCATTATGTCTAGCTTTGAAAATTTGCTTACTAGTCCCCAAGTATCACAGTCTTAATATTTCTTGGCTTTTTTCCAATAGGGACAGGTTAAACATAACAGTTCCGCTAACAAACAATGGTAACACACCTCACAGGGAACTGGTTAAACACTAGAAGTAAGAAATGCTTAAGATAGATCAGTCTTTGTTAGACTAATACATTTAGCTAATATCCCCTTCTTTAGCTCCCCCCCCCCCCCTTTAAGCATTATACTAAAATGCAATCTCAGATCAGTAAGCCAACTCTGGTAGGAATCTTCAGCTAAAGAAATCTACAGTACTGCAATGGTGATGTAAAGGCTGCTTTGCCCTCCACTTGAGATATTCTGTCATTGATTTTGAGTGCCAGAGCAATGTTCCCAGCAAGACCATCTCAAGTACACACCCTGTAAGGAAAGCAAACCCTGAATGTTACCTGCAGTATGTGGTCTGTAATCTGGTTCTTGATGCCAGCAAAGAGCAATAAAGTGCAACAGCTCGTTCCTCTGGGGCAAGTTGCTTGGTATAAACTCCTCCGAAATCCCAGGCCGCAAGCTGTTGCAGATTCCCATCAGAACTTCCAGCAGGGTTGTTTGACCTGCAATGGATAGGAAAATGTCACCACAAAAAACATTAAAGACATCAGAACTTTTAAAGAGATATTCAGCATAAGCTATATCAGGTATATTAAAACAAAGGCTACTTTTAGAGGCAAAAAAAGTATTTACTCTGCAGCTAATGGATATGCTAGCCTTTAACAATAACTAGTTATTGCAACAGACCACTTCAGGAGAGAGAATTCTATCCTAACACAAAGTGACAAATGAGTATGTACCCATGCATTGTAAACTACACGCACAGACCCCTCAGATATACATCTAATTATTATGGGTATCTCCTAAGCACAGTTTATATAAAACTTTATACCTTATAAGAATATCAATCCTATTGTACAGAAAAAAATACTTTGGGCAACCAGAAGATGGCAGCCATAAGTGAAAGCTACATGAATGAATATTAACCTACTATTCCTATGCAGTATTTTTGAAAGGTCCTTCTCAGCCTGCTAAATGTACAAGTCCTTCAATCAGCAAGCCATGCAGAACAGAGCCCACATCAAAGAGGTCTCTTTGGCATCAACTTGCATAAAATAGGGATCATCCTTCCACTATGAAAATTATTGTATAGTGCTTTACAAACCATGTTCTTTAAAACTGCTTGCTATTATCTAAGAAGGTAAGATTCTTTTTTCTTAAGAGAATTTAGCACAAACTGGCATTTCTTGATTGGGATTTGAAAGTCATGGCAACTCTAAGATGAGCATACTGCACATCCTTTTAGCTATTTGTCACCAAAATGTAGTCTGGTTTTGAAGTGACAGTGAAATAGAAGGGTACTGTTTCTCCCTAAAGGTAATCAGAAAACACAACTGAGTAACAGAGTGCTTCAACAAGCACAGAGAACTGCTACAAGTTGGGTAAGAAGCTACAGTTTTCCCCTGCAGAAAAATCATCCTCCTCGAGACATGGAGGATTTGCTGAGGGATTCTGATCTTTAGCTCTAACAGTAATAGAAGGCAAAAGGACATCCAAAAAGACAGTGTTGTTTGTGTTGATTTCCCTACAGTAAGGGAATTTGTAGAGAATATTAATTATAGAAATAAATATATAGAAATTAATACCTTCAAAAGGTTTCCGTCTGCTTAGGCTCTCCCAACACAGTATTCCAAAACTGAAAAAAAACAAAGGAACATCCATTAATTTGGAATCCATATTTATGTTCTCATTACTCCCAAGACCAAGTTTATTGGTTTAAGACAGGAGTTTTCCAAGACAAAGCCTATCCAAATATTTCCTAATTTGAAGAGATACATTTCTCTGCATTAAGCTTTGATTTTCAAACAAGCAGTTTTTACAATAAGTCAAGTTAGAACTATATACACATTTTTTGGATAGGATCAATTAGAATTACATTTCAGGTTATTACCTTCATTACATTTACTCTTGTCAATTTCAGAACCTTCTGTTGTCCTCTGTCATTTTTGTTTAGCTTTCAAGTAATTTAAATAGCAAGAAGGGGACATCATAGCAGGTACTGACAGGCTTATCAGTCAGTTAACCTACCAAAAACTTGATCCTCATCCCCTGCACGTCTGTTTTCTTCAGACAGATTTGCTGGAGATCCAGATACTTTTTTCCTTTTCTAATGAACTAGGAAGTATTCCAGTGATACCATAGCTCTGTATGTACAACCCACATCTCAGGTGGTCTAAAATACAGTTAAACCCTCAATCTGCAAAATTAGAGGCAGAAGCAAGAAGCCTGCAGGAAGAGAAAAAGCAGGCTACAGATGAGCCAGAAGTAAAGCAACCTATAGTGGAAGAAGCAGTTCTAGAATAAACTTAATTGTATATTCATATATCTTGCTCTACTGCTAAGTTACATGTGCAAGAGAACCCCCTATTCTTCTGTATTTCCACATATAGTCTTAATACCACTTAGGAAAATATTAGTATAACATGGATAGACATGTAGCTTACATGCAACTAGCAGCACTTCATATATGACACTTTTCTGTATTACACCACTATCTAGATATGCACTTCTCATGCACTGAGTTATATCTGAACATCTAAAATTAAATAAGAATGACATGCTGGAAATTAATCATGCCACTTGAAATAAGCCTCTCTTCCTGTGAGAAAATCTTGTTTAAAAATCAGATCAGTTGCATCATTTATAGGTCTCAAGCATATATGTTGTTTGACTCGCCTTAGTGAGCGTCTCTGTGGCAATAAAGCAGTTTTATTTGTTACCTCCAATAAAAAGTCAGAGAGAGATGTCATGCTTAAAGTTACCTGTAGCGTTAGTCCACAGGCTCCATAAAAACAGATTATAAAGATGCATGTCCATACAGAAAATAGTTGCAGTTTGAGGTTGTCTCATTTATCAAGACAGATAAAAAATATTTTACAGCTCCAAAACAGATGTGACAGTAGATAATCTTCCTCCTTTGTATAAATCACTAAAGTATGAGTGCTTGAGTGGCTCAGTGAATTATCTGAGCAGGTTCCTTTGGACCACAGTGGGACACTTGAGATAAAGGTCTGGATTTTCATCTGGGCATGAACAGTTCTTCCTGAAATTAAGTCCAACAACAGTTCACCCTTAGGAACCACATGAGTTGTAGTCATTAGGTTCCTAGATGTGTATGAAAATATTCTGGCAGCTACGTTACTCTTAAAAATTTGGGTCCATTTGTAAGAACAGTTCTTAACCATATTATTCACCAGATGTAGGGAATTTTGTATTTAATTCACTGCTGTAATTAGCCTCACATGGAATACTGTCTGATTGCATTATATAAATCTGGCATTTTTATTGTAGTGTCTTTGTAAATAAGTATTTCAGCAACATTATAGAATCTAGCAAGGACCAGGTATGACCTGCCCTTAAAAATCCTATTTACCTGTAAATATCGCCTTCCCGTGAAGGAAGGCTGCCTCTGAGTATTTCAGGAGGGATATACACTAAATCCTGGCATTTTCTCTGATTGCAGTTCTGCAGGTCTGACCTCAGCTGCTGTTTCCTCCAGTTGGTTAGACCATAATCTGATATCTACAGAGACAGGAGAAAAAAAAGTTTTTGTAACAATACCTCAGTCTCAGAACTAAATGTTGGTCATTAGACTAAATACGTGTAACTATAGGACAGTCACTGGACTTCACACAAACAGGCTATAGACTAAAAGTTCCCACCTTGGCTCTGTACTGCATATCCAAAAGGACATTGGAAGGTTTAAGGCTGCAGTGGCAGAAAGCAGGCTCGAGGCTGTGAAGATGATGCAACCCTTCAGCCACATCTGACAGGATCCTTATGAGCAAGGGAAATGGAAGATCTGGGTACAGCTGATGCTAAAGAACACAAAGTATACGTTTTGCTAGAGTGAAACTTTTACTATTCACTTTTTCATAAACAAAAGTACAATGCAGAAGTTGAATAGCAGATGTCTGTCCATAATTTACATGCTGTTTACTCCCTTTTGGCTTAGGGTTTAATTAGTTTTGTCACAAAAGATTACTTCTCCTATGTACCTCATGGATGAGTGAGTGGAGGGATCCGTTGCTCATCCACTCAGTCACTATCCCCACAAGTCCATGGTACTGGTAAATCCCAAGAGCAGGCAGGAGACGTTCAGACTTAAAGCACCTGACATTTGCTATATCTTGAAGCAGCAGCTTCCTCTCCCTGTAAAAAGAGAGCTAAGGTTAGAGGCAGGGTAGACTGAAGGGAATTTCAGCTAGACATCAGATCATGTAGACAATGGAAACAAGAAAGAATCATATAGTTGACACAAGCCAAGGTAATTCTGCCAATAAAATCAGTATTGTGTCATCTTCCAGAAGAAAATTAAGCAATATCTTGTGTAGTGTATTTTTCTAACATAGTGTGAAAGAACTCTATAGATTAGCATGAACATAGGAGCACAGTTTGAAGCAGCATTTGATAATGCAAAGATGGGAGAAAGCTGAAATGTGAAGTGCTAGATTACAAAAAAAATCTAGTTTTCCCTCATAAACTTGCATTCTTTTGCTTTTAGTGAGACCCACATATACAACCAAATTAAGATCTTCCATGTGTATCTGATGGCACCATGGCAAAGTCTGACATAAAACAAACTGAATTCATATTTGATAAAAGCAGTATTACTCTAATAGCTTTGTCATATTTAAGTTCAACTGCAGTTGGATTGCATACCTGAATTCAAACAGTCTGTATTTACAGCATGTAATGAAACCTTGCTTTGATCACAAGAAGAGCAAGATTTTGCCAAGGACTCCAAACAGTTGATTCCTTGTGCAAAGGAAACACCGAATTGTTGATTAAATTAAGCATTTTCAGGGAAAATAACTCCTGCCACACTTTCAGCTTTTGTTTGTAAATATCTAATTATCTGTGTTACTTTTGAGCTGAAAATTCATTGGAACTAATTCAAAATTCAGTTGATTTCAACAGACCTGGAGCTCATTCTCATCATCCTAAGTCATCAGACTTCAGTTTCTGTTTCTCATATTTGTGGTACTGATTCACAAGTCTGTAAGCCAATCTCTGTTAGTAACTTACAGCCCCACCTCTTTTAGCACTTATTTCCACAAATCTAAGCATTTATCATCAGCACACAGTTGAAAGTTTCACAGGCAGAGTAGACTGCAGCCTATTCTCCTAGGTTTCCTATACCCAGTGTAATGCAAACAAGGGATCAGAATAGTAGCAGAGAGAAAAGCAGGACACAGGCTTTTAGTCTTAGGGAGGAAGTTTAAGTGAAAAGATACCACCAAATCAGCATAGCATGTTAAATTTAAAGAGGAGCAAGATGCTGATTACTGTGAATTGATTTAATTATAGCTTGTGTTTTAAAGAAAATGTGAATAGGAGATGGAGAGTTTTTTTTTCTTTAAACTAGCTACTAAACAATGTTAGATCAGACTACAAAATTGCTAGACTTCCACTGCCTAAAAACCAAGCAGCTCCCCAAAAACAGAACAAAACCTTAGGTATTTTTAAGTTTTCAGTTTAAATTGACAGTGATATTGTCAAAATGGCAGCAAATGCTAACAGAATTCAGGAACAGATAATCTTTTTTAAAAAAATCTAGAATACTGTTTTTTTCACCCATCTTCATAATGGAAGAAGTTAAACACTATGTATTCCACTAAGACATCTGAATTTTACTTTTAACAAAAGTTACCTCAATTGCAGTGTTCTCAGTTAACAAGTGAGTTGTAACTAGTCCGTTGTTGCACATCAGACTCTGATAAACAATCAGGTCAGTGATTTCCCCTAAAATGCTTTTGTCTTGCTTCATCTAAAGTATCTTGGGGTTATTCTTAGAAACTTTCTGGGCCTTTGTCACCCCACTGGAATTTTGTTGCAGATAGGCGGATGCCCATCAGCTATAGTGATGTGGTTTTGTAATTGGGACATATATACACATCTCACTGCTCTGCAACTCTGACCCTTATCCCTCCCTCCTTCCACTGCTCTATTCCTTCATATGTACTTGCTGGTTTAGATGAAATTCAGCTGAGGTCTCTGTTTCCAGAAAATGTAATACCATACATTGCATGCTCAACATTACTGGTCAGGGTCTGGAGACATTATTGTAATAGAGATATTGAATGCTTTCAGGATTAATCTCTACTTTTCTAAAATTTGTGAAAGAAAAGAAGTAGGGCTAGTTTCTTAGTATTACTGCCTCCAATTTGCCTCTTGGCAAGTTGGGATTTCTAGGAACTGAGATATGTTTGGGGATCAAACGATTTTGGACATGCCATGATTCATTCTGGTACTATCGGTGCAGTTTTGTGTTGCCAACCTGCATGGATAATAGACCAAAGACACATACCTTTCTGTAGCATTCTGGCTGGTAAGCAGCCTCACGGAGATCTGTGTGTTCCATGAGACATGAAAGGCTTTCAGTGCAAAGCCTGAGCCTGTCCTGGTCAAGGTAAAGCTATCCAAATCCTCCTGGGCTACTACAGGCAATGGCTTGGCCATTTTTAGATGGCTGGCTTGGGAGAAAAAATAGCAGAGATAAGTTTAGGCCTACTTTTTGTCACTACCAGTAAAGCACAGTGAAGTTGCACCACCCCTTCCCAAATAACCACTATCCTAATCCTAAAAGGTAGTTCCTTTTACCACTCTGTATCAGACTTTCCTTAAAAAGACAGTGAAAACGTGTCAATTGCAGAAAACTGTCCAGGCCATACCTTACCATCCCAGGCCACAAGGTGCTAATTATTATTATTTTTTCTTATTTCCATCTGATTACTTAGAAATGGGGGGCCATTGTTTATAACATAAAATGTGGCTTTAAAATGATAAAGAATTATGTAGACAACAAATCAGCATCCATCAGTCGTGCAGGATAGAAATATAGTTTCATAGAATATCCTGAGTTGGAAGGGACCAGAAAGGACTGTGTATATAATAAGACAAACAAACATTTCAGTAATCAAAATAATTTATTCAAAACTCCAAAAATAGTACAAAGAGGCTAATATAATGCATATGGGCTCTAAAGCATTCTCGAATTTATCTATTTCTATTTAAAATGGAATCAAGTAAAGCTGTAACAGTTTTTGAAACTCTTGCTAATTCACTATTTAGATAAAAAGGGATAGCAACCAGCTCTTTTTTGGATTTGCAAAACCTTATTTAACTGGAGATTTTGTAAAAACAAATGAAAACCAATTCAATCTTTCTGCTACAAAGCATGACATGCTGAGGAATATTGTCCCTACGTTCATGTTTCTACTTCTCTTTCCACACTTGGACTTAGAGTGATTTGCTGGTAATCTCCAAAAGAGCTTGATCCTAAAAAGAGAGATCTTATTTAGGCAGTACTTTACCAAGGCTGCTAGAGTTGTTGGAAGTACTAATCACAAAATATGACATAGTTTAATGAAGTTGCAGAGAAAGTTTCACTAACTTGCAAGTATAGTACTAAAGCCCATTTTCAAATAGACCTGCTCTTTTTAATGATTTTCCTCCTACAGCCATTTCAAAGCTCAGTGACAAATCACAAAATCTTCAGCAACTTCTGCCATAAAGGATTTTATATTATTTTTAACAAAAAGTTAAAAGCCTCAGCCATGGTTGTTATTTTCCCCTAGCTACGGTAGGCAGGAGGAAGATCATTATAAAGCCATTCATTTTAAGTTTCTAATTTTAAAGGCAATCTTTAAGAGTAACTCATAATGAAGATGTTTTCCTTGGTACAAGAGAAACTTTTTTAAGTTAAGCTAGCATTCAAATGTCCAAGTAAAAGAAATTGGAAGCAAAAGTTAACTTACCTCTAAAAATACGGGCATAAAAACTACAAACAGTATAGTGAAACTGCTGCAGATACCCAGTGTGAGTCTGTTTCGTGGGGCATTCACAGACAGCTGGAGCTTTGCTGCCTGTGAGTCAGCTGTATTGTTTATCTCTCCTTTTATTGGCTGCCTGCAAACATCTAAAATTTCCTGGTAGGTTATCTACGCTGTAACTCTTTAGTGACCGCAGCTGTGTTTCACAGGCTGATTTGTTAGCTGCCTATAAATGAGAGAGATTACAGAAAAAGAGGTTGGATGACTATTTTTTTTTTTTTTTTTCTCCTTCCCTCCACATAATGAGGAATCCCAACAGGGAAAGAAAGTTCATGCAACACTGAAAAACACTGTGTTGGATCCAGGCCAAATATAGATGTGTTTAGAGCTGTACACAGATTTTGTAGCTGGTGCTTATCTCTGCAGTAGACCAACCCAACAGCTCAAGTACAAAATCCCCTTAAACTTTGTAAGCCAAGTATATCTTAAAACAGGCTTCAAATTGCCATTTGTTTGGTTAGAAGGGAGGTAAGCATGAGGGTTATGTTAGTTTGCAAAGAAATCAGTTTATGCTAGTTTGCACTTTGTTTGCAAATAAATCAGTTTATGTTAGTTTGCAAATAAATCAATTAGCTGTCAAATAGTCTAGCTGAAAGGGATGTGGGGTTATGATGGAAGTGAAGTTGATGATGAACCCACGGCATGCTCTCATTGCGGATGGGGAAACTGTGGACTGGGCTGTGTTAGAAGTAAAGTCAAAGTGAGAGAACTCATTACACCTCTACTCAGCAATGGTGTGGCTGCATCTGGATTCCTGCAGTCAGTTTTAGGGCCTTTGGTTCAAAGAAAAATGTTGAGAAACTGGATAGGATGCAGTAGATAACAACCAAGATTGTCTGGGCCCTAGAACACATAACTTAGAAGCAGAGATTGAGGGAGCTAGGTTTATTTAGTCAGGCAAAGAAGGAGGTTAAGGGACGGTCTTCTAGAGGTTTGCAACCACTTGGAAACCCACTATGAAAATAGAGCCAAGGGGCAGGTAACAACCAGTGGCATAGGGAGATATTTCAATTTCTGAGGTTGAAGTCAGATGCTGGAAAAAGCTTTTCCACCAGGTGGGTAACACAGCAATGGGCCACTCAGGCTGTGGGGTCTCCATCCTGTAAGGTTTTCTAAATTTAACTAGGCAAAGCCACGACTGACCTGATCGAGCACTTCCATTAGTCCTGCTTCGAGCAGGAGGCTGGGCTAGAAAATGTCAGAGGTATACAATATCTGTAGTTTTGTGATGACTTTGCAAGGCCTAATAGTGTTCCTGCTAGGCTTATACTTTCACTCTGAAGAGTGAGATTGCTGGATGCAGCGTGGAGACTTTAGGAAAAAGCAGTCATTTGGGTTGATCAGGTTTATTCAGCTTTCCACTCCTTGCAGAGTGTCTTTATTTATAGTCCAACTCCAAAAACAGCTTCAGTCAATGAAATTGTCCTCAGACTTCTGTGGGTTTGGGGTCAAATTCTAACCCCAAGCAGGGAGGGAAAAAGTGGTAGGACAGTTACCTAATCCTCCTATGATGCTGGGAAAGCCCCGTGTATCTAAAAATCATGTGGCTGGGGCTCTGCAGCTTGAGAGGAAGCATGCAGCAAGCAGGAAGCGTGGAGTGCACCTTCATGCGCAGTGAGTTATTTCCTGAAAGCTATAGCTATCTAAACAGCTTCAGCTTTCCCTGCTCAGCACACCCCTCCAAAAGTGAAATTAGTACAAGGGAGATGAGCCAGCAAGGTTAAACAAGTGGGCAGTAACAGTCCTGCAGAAGGCAGGAAATGGGGCAAGTTGCTGGAGCTACACGATCCACTTTGTCCTCAACTTCAATTTATCAACAGTACATTCATTGTTGTCTACAGTTCTACAAAATGCATATTATTAATGTTTTCCCTTCTTTAAGGTACTAGCCTGTCAGGCACAGACTCTACTACAGGAGAATCACTGCTGCTAAGGGGCATTACAACTAATTAAAAAAGCTTCTTAGAGGAATCTTTGTAGAGAATTTAAAGGACTTAATTTTTGTAAGTTCTTTGACTGAAACAGTGTGAGTTACTTCTGTATTTTTAGAGTGACACGTGCTTGGGAAGCTGAGTACTGGAACAATCCCACATTTGATTACTCCTCTTGACTATTGTTTTCAGCTTAAAAGAAATAAGCTTCTAAAGCTTACTTTTAATCCATATTTGGAGAAAACAGAAACAAGCAGGCCAATTTTTTGTGCAGGTCTGTACTAACTAAATATTTATTACTGATTAACGTGTTCAGTAATAGCAAGAAAATTGCTTGGTGTTTTACCTACACATAATTTATTCAGGGAAATATAAAGCATCTCACTTACTATGGAAACTTATAAATACTTAGCAAGGTAAAAAAAATCCCTGTAGGATCACACAAGGGCCATCTTATACAGTAATTAGACAAATTTAACAAAAATAAAGATTGGTTTGACTGTCAGAAGTAGTTTGTAGTTTATTTTAACTTTTTTAAACTTTTCAGTTAAGGAAAATAGTCAGAATAAAGCATTCCAGAAAGGATTAATGTATACAACAGACTTACTGAACCTTTCTAACCTATGCATTTCTCAATGCAAACTTTTTTTGTGGATCATTTGCAAGCTAAGACAGTACGGGGAAATGCAAACACATGAATGGTCTTAACATCCTGAAAGTAGGAATAATGGTGATGCCTAAAGGATATTGTGGTTTAAGACAGGAGTGGTTTGTAGGCCTCCACCCCTATAATAAGAGTGAACCCAGTTCCATTCAAATGTAAAATTAAGTGGGAACTTGACAAGTAGCAGCATTAAAGGAGGACCACAGCATAAGACAAAGCATTAATAGAGCAGGGATGCACAATGAAAAAATGACACAGTATCAAAAGACTGAAGCATTCAGATGACCCAAATACCAAGGCCTCTGACGCATGTTCAGTAAATACTGCACTTTGATATTTGAAGGGAGAGTTCCCATCATAATTTCTCAACCTGGTTATTCCAGTTGAGCATCTGTACAGGATAACTTGTGGAAAGATGGGTTCTAGGGTGCTATTTCTTCTTTGCTCCTAGTGTATTTCATGAGCTCTTGCGAGAAGTAAATACTAAACTGTTAGGCTTCAGATGTGTACGATTCAAATGCTCTTTACTTCACCTTTCTAAAAGGTAAGCTGAAGTGTATGAGTGCAGCCAATGATATAATCATACTGTTTTAGAAGATAGGACTCCAAACAGGCACAAATTTTACCTGCCCTAATGCAAGGTACCTCTTTAAGGTACAAAATTATGCTGTCCATTTAATGGATTTGCAGTTGAACTTATGCTTCCAGTTTCTTCTATTTTATTTATTTACTTATTTAAAGAAAGTTTCCTCAAACACCCATACCATGCTATTTTGGAAAATAATCATAAATTCACCCTGACAGTAATGAGATGACTAAACAAAAGTATCACAGCTGCTGGCCGTAGGCAGTTTCCATAAAATAAAGAGTGCCAAGCACCTCTGCTAATTAATGGCACCATAGAAATTTATTAATGCTTTACACAACTATTTAAAATAGTGGTATGTTAAACAGGTATCACATAATTTATCTTATTGTTCACAATTACAGGAATTATGAATTTTTCCCGTTCTGCAGAAAACTGTTGTCTTAGGATACCATATAGGAACCTGTTAAATGCTTTGTAAAACAAAAGGCACAGTAGTCCGCATCCCAAGAGTTTACAATCTGTTTTGGAACACGATGTACTAAGCAGCGTTAAGACAGGGTGGAGAAATGCTAAACCTCCAGATCAATTACATACCTGAAGATAAATAGTTCCAGTAAGGCTAATGGTGAAATGACAGAGGCCTACATCGGGTGACCTTTCTGTGAATGTGTAGCACAGGTATGCAAGAAAACATAAGCAGACTTTCAAAGCCTTTACAAAGACCAAGCAAAACAAGTCCTTTAATTTGCTTGACCCTAGGTGTTGTGGTTTTCTACCTGAAAAGCCTGAAATATGAAAATGTGAACACAAATAATCAATTTTAAAAAAATCTATGATCTTCAGTATCAACTCTTTTTTATCAGCGTAAGGCAAAAGTAAATTTCAAGTCAGAGTTAGATTCATTATGGTCCCAAAGTAGGAGACAATTCTACATTTAATTGAAAGGTTAGAATATTGCACTATATGCCCTTCACTTTTAGTAAATAGTCGAGGGTTTGGTGTCTGAGGGAGGATTAGAAGTCAGCAGCTTCAAACAAATGGGTGCAGCACACAAACCATTCGAATGAAGACCAACACTTGGGCTTGAGGGGTGAGTGAACAGGATGAAGCTTGAGGAGAGCTGGCTGTGCTCTCTTCATTCTGATTGACCTGCTGTCCTGTCTTAGTCACTTTGTGCCTTTCTTTCCCAATTTATTCTCTCAATTCTGCTTGCATGGCAATTAGCATACTATGTTTGGGTCTCAAGGCAATAATAATATCTAGTTTAAAATCAGATTTTATCCTTGTCCTTTCACCTCTTTCTTTCCCCCTCATTTCTTCATTCACTTTCTCCTCTTCATACCCTAATTTCATTCATATTCCTATATCTTTTTCTACCCATTTCTTTTTATATCAGTCTGTCTGTTAACTAACTTGTCCTGTCAGGATAACTCATCAACTCCTCACACAATTTTTTCTACCATTAGATTCATGTCCACATGGAGTTCAGCAGGTGCAACAATTTGTCAGTAGGCCAACTTTTTCTTTTCTATCCTGTATCTTCTATCTCTCCTTTATCCTGTGAATGCATTACAACTAAGGTATTTTCTTTGGAGAGATGTTGGCTTTCATTTGTATTTTTCCACTGTGGGGCTTTGCTTCCCCTCCCTTTCAAATTATCAACAATAGATACATTAAAGACATCTGAAAAGTGCAAATTGCTATTGACTTCCTTTTAAATGTTTATGTAATGAAGTCTACTTGCAGGCTACTTGCATTTGCTATTTGTGGTGACATGGAGAGAGAATTGTGAAAGTCCACTGACGTTTGTTGGAGCAATTCATTCATCTAGCAAAACACCCTGCTTATAGTGAAACTCTGCCCTACTGAAATGAACTTCTGTTGAGTTCACACTGTTTGAATTTGGTCATTAACATACTAATATGGAATCAAGTCCCACACTCCAGGAGATGAGTACTTCCTCCTCTCCTGTGGAAGTCAGCCAAAGTATGTAAAAAAAAAGAATTTACCTTGGTTTCCCAACAGTCTTTCAAACCACAAGTGTCAGTGCCCTGTGCAGATCAAAGCCACCTTTGTCAACCTGTGAAATTCTTAACTGGGCTAGAATTCGTCAGTTGCATAAGTAGTGAGAGGAGACAGTGCCTAAAGGAGGAGAAAAGCAGCTCTTTTGTGGCAGAAATCTACTTAACGAACTTCAATCCTATTAAAAATAATATTACTTAAAACATCTGTCTTTTGCAGTTTTAACAGATCTTGCAATGATCATTTGGAAGTTGCCAAAGCAAAACCCTCTGAAACTGTCTTTGCTATAGACCCAGGAGTTTGGAAGAAAACGAAGAGCACAAGACATTTTTTTTTTTTTTTTTTTAATAGCAGTTCCATAGCAAACAAGTAGTTTGAGGGGCTGAATTTGAGTGTTTGAGATGCAACATTGCATATGAACTCCTCCAGTCAAGCTTAACATTATACTCTTGAGCTTTTATTTAGCACTTTCCACCTGTTAACTTTTCTTTGTTCATAGAAATCACTATAATTTCTCCCATGAAAGTGGTAACAGGCACAGTGAGAGACATGCAGGCAGCTTCCAGACAGGCTGGAGAACCCAGGTGCTGTCTGTCCTCAGCAACGTGTCACCTGTTTAGCAATCTTGCTACCTCTCTTCAGAAGCCAGCATTGATCTACAAAGATGCTTGAGCCAAAAATAGTACTGAATATGGTTTAGAAAAATCCATATTTGCATTAATCCATATATGCATTCCTGTGTTGATATCATGGTAATGCAGCATAATCTTCTTTTGGGACTGGTATCCTGACTTTTCAGCCTCAGTTATTTAACTGTCCACTTCAATACAGGCAGATAACTGAAAAGTAGACTGTTCTTGTAATATAACCTTTTAAGTACTTGGTCTTCTGATTTTTAAGCTGAAAATACATGGCATGAGTGAAAAGTGGGATTGTTATGGTGGGCTTTTTTGTATTATGTTCCTTCCAGGAAGTAGCAACAAAAGTGACCCATCTCAAATTCCCCCTTTGTATTGTGAGACAAAAAAACCACTGAGGCTTATCAATGTCAACTGACTTACTAACCCACTTCCTCTTGGCTTCCATTGTACAGGAAAGCAGGTAGCAAAAAAACAACAACATTTGTTTGGAAAAAAAAAAAAAAAAAAGGAAGCATTTAGAAATTGTGCAAGAGAATCTGCAGACAGGCTCTGGGAAAAACTGGGATCTTTCCAGGTTACATAGATGCTAGATGTAAGCTCAGATTCATAACAAAGAAGCAATTGGCATTAAATGTTTATTGCCACAGCAGAATACACATCTCCAGAAAATATTTTAAAGCAAAATGCAACAGTATACGCTTAGTAGTCTGTACACCAGATTTAGCGAGTCACTAGATTAATGGGTAGTGGTTGTCAGTCAGAAGTGCCAGTCAGAAGCAAAGCAAACAGGTAAAGCAAGCAAAGAGGATCCCATGAAGTTCAAAGGAAAACACTGGGCTCCACACACGGGAGGAATAAGCTTGCACCAGCACATGCTGGGGCCAACCAGCTGGAAAGCAGCTTTGCAGATTAGGTCCTTGGGGTACCTGGTAGATAAGCAGCTGAATGTGAGCCAGCAATGTGCCCTTGTGGCGGAGCAGGACCTGAGGCATCCCAGGCTGCATCAGGAAGAGTATTGCCACCAGGTCAAGGGACGTCTCCCACAATACTGAGGATACCACATCTGGAGTTGTAGCCCCACTTCTGGGCTTCCCAGAACCAGAAAGACATGGACATGTTGCGATGAGTCTAGCAAAGGGTCAGGAAGATGGTTAAGCAATTGGATTATCTGGCACAGCAGGAGAAGGTGAGAGAGCTGGGACTGTTTAGCTTCAATAGAATCTCAGAGGGATCTTAGTGATGTGTAGCCCTGTGCCTACTGATAGCACAGACCTTAGTGTTGCTCAGTGAAAGGACAAGAGGCGATGAGCAGAAAACAAAATACAGGCAACAATTTCTAGATTTCCAGTCTATTGAGGGAATAAAATATATCACTTAACTCTGTACCATAAAACATGGGACACTTTCAACAAAAGTAGCTGGTCATCCATGTGCATATGACCCTGCTAATGAATATAAATATTTTAGGACATTTCCCTTGAACTGGTCTCTTGACTAATTGCTTAACTGGATGAGCTGGTAGTCATATGTAGCAATATTCTTTGATGTTAGGGTACACAGAAAAGGCTGTTTTACATCAAGCTGATTAAACCAAGTCAAAACTGACAGACTGTATAAGCACAGCTCTCAGGTTTTGGGAGAAACCTTTCTGAACAATAATTGAGATGTAGTTCTAAGAATGGAAGTGACACAGTAAATAGTTTCAACTGTTTAACATTGTTATTAGCTTTGAGCTGTTGAAAAAAAACTATGAGAAAACTTCACTAAGAAGAATGAGCCACAGAATTCCCTCCCCCCCTTTTGCTAGGGCTGCCACAAAGCTGTCAAGTATGTTAAATCTTCATGTGGAAAACATTTACTGCAGTCTGGTGCATCTTATTATATAAAATGAGGGTCTTCTAGCAAATCTGGTTAGCTACCTATACATTTGGGTAAGAAAATCAGTGGAGATTAAACTCATCTTGAGGCATCAAGAAGAGACAAGGCCTGTTTGAGATTTCTCCATGGAAATTTTTATGTGTAACTTTCAAATAGTGGGGAAAATAGCATTGCCTAAGTTGTTTGCATTTTTGCTCAGGCTGTCTATTTTCAGAGACCTGTCATTACCTCCTGAGTGGGAAGTGAGACAAGCAAACAACACTATAATAAAAATAATAAAAAAAATATGGAGATATTAATGGTTGAGCAAGGTTTTTTTTTTTGTTTGTTTTTTTTTGTTTTTTTTTTTTCCTGCTTTGCCTTTCAGCCATGACTCTAAAGGCTTAACGTCATCTAAAATGGGAATTTCCACAATTTACTCAGGGTTGCATATACACTTGTATCACTAGAAGCTGGCTTTCTTAATGTAAGAAGGCAGAGTCCTCAAAACGACCACACAAATACCATATCATACACTAAATATTATATGTTATGGCCACATATTTAAAAACAAAACAAAAAAAAAACAACCAACCAACCAAACAAAAAAACATTATACTGGTATCCTGAAGTGTGTCTAGCTTTGTGCTTTTGACTTTCTAGGGAAGTGGTGTTGTCCAGAAGAGGTGCATTCTTTTCAAGTGTCTGTTTTCTCCAGACTCTAGAATAAGATGCAGAGAGTCAGCATCAAAATCTTCAGCTAAACTTTGTCATTGTCAGTTCTTAAATGTTTATGTTTTAAGTTATATACAATAGATGTTGTCATAACTCTAACTGGTAAATTGAGCCTGGCAGCCTGTTGTGGTTTACCTACAGCAGGTAGCTCAGTACCATACAGCCACTTGTTCACTCTCCCCGGGTAGGAAGGAGAGAATCAGAAAGGTAAAAGTATGAGAACTTGTGGGTTGAGATGAAGACAATTCACTAGGCAAAGCAAAAGCTGTGCATGCAAGCAAATGAATTTGCTGCTTCTCATCAGCAGGCAGGTGTTCAGCCACTTCCAGGAAAGCAGGGCTCATCACACGTAACAGTTTATTGGGAAGAAACAGCATCACTCCAAACATCCTCCCTTCCTCCTTCTTTACCCCAGCTTTTTTTACTGAGCATGATATCACATGGTACGGAACATCTCTTTGGCCAGCTGTGTTCCCTCCCAGCACTTTGTGCACCCCCAGCTTCATCACTGATGGGGCAGCATGAGAAGCTGAGAAGTCCTGGCCTCTGTCTAAGCAAGTACTGCTCTGCAACAACTAAAACATCAGTGTGTTATCAGTCCTATTTTCATCAGATATCCAAAACACTGCATCATATGAGCCTCTATGAAGAAAATTAACTCTTATCCCAGCCGAAACCATGATACAGCCCAGTCTGTGTTATTACATGTGGCTTCCAAAAATTAACGTAGTCTAATTTGTATGTTTTTTTCCCCCATAGGTCCCTCCTCTCCCCCTGTTGATCTCCCCACAATGTCATCAAGAAGACGAGATTGGAAGTTCACATGCTTTTTCTTTCTTAGGAAGAGCAATTGCTCAACTTTCCTGTCCTACATCTTATATGGAATAAGAAAAGTAAGTATTGGAATTGTGTTCTTACTCAGATCAGGTATCACATAACTCAAAACCTCACCATGCTCCTGTAATTGTGGTGAAGACTCAGTTCCTGATTCTTTCAGAAAGTGTGGTAGAGTCTCTCTGCGGTGTCATGTTGTGATGTCTGTGTTATTAGCATGCCACAGATGGAAATAAAAGTAAGTGAAGCAATCAGAACGGTTGACAGCAGTGAAAGACAACATTAACTGCTACCATTATGTCACAGTTTATTAATAACAATTCTAAGTATAATTGAATTTAGGACTTTACAAGCAAAGGTTTATGAGCTTCCTAAAGCTTGGTGTACAAGGAACACAGTGCTGAGACATCATTACACATCTCAGTCCATACCCTTTCTATTGTATTGTAATAAATTCAAAAGTCTGAACTATATTTTATTCAGGAAGAAGATTCCCAAAGAAAGTGACTTCTCAGAAGCTGTTTGGAAATAAGGAGCTCAGCAGAGGAGAGAGAGAGCACATTTGAAGATGACAGAGTGGTGCAACAGCAAGAGGTAAGTTCTTACGAGACACCAAAGAACCTACTTGTCATTAGGTTCAAGGTTCATGCTGCAGCTATATTATACTCCACAATACTTGAACTTGAAATGCTAGATGCAAGTCAAAATTATTTAAAAAGTCTTATTGTTTTAATTTCATCACTGCTGGAGCTACTTATAGTTCAAATAAGTTTTTAATTCCATCTATCCTAGCTGTTCCTTGTCCCACCTCAGTTCAGCTGTGCTTGATTCCACTTTTTTTTGTTTACAGAGCAAAACCAAGCTATAAGAGAAAGTCTATCATAGTGATTTAACCTATATTCACATTCTTTTGTTATATTATTTACCAGTTAGATTATCTATTTAACCAAAAAAGTTACTACATTTCTCCTTTTTGTCAGTGTTCACAGTAACCAATATCAGAGAGCAGCAAGAACAGGCTACTCTGCAAGAGAAGGTGAGCAAGGATCCACAGCAGACAGCATGTGGGCAGGGGCAATACACTTACTGGCAAAGGCTGCCATACCTGAACAAGGGGAGTGGAGCAGGCTTGGAGGTTACCATACAGGTTCTGAGCAAAGAGGCAGGTCTGGGGGCAAATCCAGATCAGCTCAGCACAGATAAGTCAACAACATGATACAGAGGAGCAAGAAGAAAACCAAACCAAACCAAGAAACATCCAGGGCATGAGCTTAAATGTGGTTCCTGGGCCAGTGGGCCAGCAGTGCATGGGTGGAGGCCCCAGATAATGCTGATAAGGGCAGGTGGGGGACTGTTGATGTTCTCAGGGCCCTGATAGAAGATAAATTCATGTAGCTATAACTTTTCTTAATAGGTTGGTCCTTTAAAAGTAGTGGGTTTAACCTGGATTTGTTAGGTTGGAATGAGTTTTCTATTTGTAGTTGTTTGGTAGGATCTACTTCTGAATGTTTAATACTCTAAGCTTAAGAATAATAGGTTTAATAGCATTGTGTTGCTTTTACATTTCTGACTAGTAGTTGGTCAGAGTAAGCTACTGAGTTTAATATCATTGTCTCTTCTTAAAAAGTCTCTAATTTTAATACACAGCTTATTTTCATCGTTATCTTTTTGGTGATACTCTTCAAATATTGTGTGATGATATACTGGTGAATAGTTTTTTTTTTTTTTTTTTTTTTTTTTCCCTCTTAGTACAGGGACTATTTTGCAGATACTACATGTTTCATGTCTGTGATATCTTTCTAGAAGGAACACTCATAAGTTATTTAGAGGAACTTCATCAGCATGTGGAAAGCCATGAGGGAAGAACCAGATGAAAACAGGCTTCTTTAAATGGTTTCTAATAGTTTTCATATTACTTATATTCTTCCTAAACTAGGAGCTAATGCTTTGCAGTCTGCTAGAGACTCCTGAAGATGAAGGCTTTGTTCTTGTGTAACAGTAAGTCTGATCAGTGTGTCAAATCACAAAAGGGATGAACAGAATCAGGTTTGATGTGAGAATGGTGTTCAGACAACACTGTGTCTTCCTACAAAACTGTCTACAGGCCTCTGTGCTAGTTGGCAGATGGAGGACGACGATCTTGTTCAAGAAGCTTCCTATTCAGTGAGTGAAACAGTGACCCCTCACAAGTCTGGTGACTCCTGCTTGATTTGTGGTGGTAGAAGCTAAGTACTCTATGCACAGTGTGAGTGTAATGAAATGAGCAGAAATACATAAAGCAAATGAAGATGTAGAAAAATAATTTATTCCTCTTATGAATTATTATATTGATATTGTAACACATTAGGTACCATTTGGAAGACACAATGTTTCAAGGAAATACTATACATATTTTGAAAAATCAGTGTGTATGCTGAATCACATAGACAATGATGCTTGGTTTCTTGAGGTCACGTGCTAGTTTGAGCATTCTAATCTAGGAACTGAAAAGCCTATTTTATTTTTAAAGGAACAAAGTTCACAGTACTCTGTGCAAAAGAATAAAACGGTACCAGAGAAAAACTACTTTTGTTTTACTTCTCTGCATCCCAAAATTACTCTCATTTTGTCCAGCTCACCACATTACCATTACTTCTCTCTCTCATCTTTCCCATATTGTGAAAAATGTGGTTGAATTTTCTTCCTGCTGTCTCATCAGTGGGGTTTTCTGGTAAATTTTTGTAACCTTACTTGCAAAACATCCACTTTCATTCTGAGAACGTGGGACCTATTTTTAGATTTAGCTAAGAGCAAAAACTGTCCCTTTCAGCATTAATCAAGAGCGTTTACTGTAGCAACTGTTTTTCCTTTTTATAGGTTCTTGTTACAAGTTTAAACTCGAGAGTCTTGCTAGTATTTCATACATATGGCAGAAAATAAGGAATAATACAGATTAAAAAATAGTGTGGAAAACTGTTTCTGGCCCTAGCTAAAGCAGACAGTTCGTATGTTGAGAACATCGTCTCTCTTGCTGGGTTGTATTGTGTAGCTATTTTCTCTTGCTGCCTTTTCCGCAAGTTTGTTCTCTCTTCCCTTGTATTACCTCATTGCTTGGAAGAACTGTAAACTGTGGCTGAAGCAAAGCTGACGTGCAGTTACAGTGCTTAAGGCGAAAAGATTCTGGTAGGCTAGGGAGTCCCTGTAGCAGCGCTGAACAAATTGGTATAAGGTGACATGATACAGAGAAATACAAGAGTTTGGAGTAAAAAGTGCTACCAAAACCAGTGGTAACAATAGCAAGATTTGTAAGGCAACAGTAGCAGGTGAGTAGCAGTAGCATAGTGAGTAGGAAGATAGCATTTCCTAGAATTATCTGTGGAGAGTTTTGAACACTTGATCTGCATTTTGAGATTACGTCAGCATTGTAAGCTGAGGAAGGGAACAGAAGCCCTCGGTTCTAGGACCAGAAGTTTTTTAAGGCCATAGGAGGCAGAAAGGTTAGAGGATGCCAGCAGGCATCTGGGAATGTGATGGACAAAACATCAGGATCCTTACGGAACTGCAAAACTATGGGACCAGCTTAGAGGAAGGTTCAGTTCTTTAGTTTATGTGTTTACAGATGATTCTCTTCAGCTTTTTATCAGATACAGCTTTCATTGATGTATTTACGCAAATCTCACAGGAGAAGTGCACCATTCAATGAAAGGCTGGGAATTATCCCAGTGTGCCTGCAGTAGAGATAATAATTATCTTGAGGAATCAGCTGTGCCTTGAACTGAAAGGACTACAGTCAGGGTGGTTAAAATAAACCCAATGGGCTGGCGAGTTGGGTGGGACTACTGGAGAGGGCAGCCTGAACCTGAATCAATGTGGTGGGAACACAATGGATGAAAATGGTATGTTTGTGTTGTCCAGAGTATAAAACTAAATAAATAAATAAAAAATGGAAAGAAATTGGATAAATGGTAGAACCAGGAGAACGTGCCTCTCTTTTTCGCAATGGTAATGACCCATTCTTAGATGGTGATAGTAAAATTATTTGTGACGCAGAAATCAATATTAGAATTTCAGTATGAATCAATAATTTGACAAAATAATTTTGTCAAGTTATTTTCACAAAAACAGGTATCTGAATGTTTGCATAAATTGTGGATTAAAACACTTTCTAATCCTAAAGTTACCACTGAGACTCTTAAATATATTTAATTCAACTGTGAATTGTTTGCAACCAAAAGTTCTCAAAAAAGTAGCTGAAGAGATCTCTTGTCTTTGCCAAGTACTTTTTTTTAAGAGTACTGGTGGTAATCCATTCTTTCTCCAGAAAGATTTAGTGTAGATTTTTGGTTTTAAAAAGTCAGCTAGACAACACTTATTGAATTTATCAACTAAAGATAAAATAAGTTGAAAATGTAACAACTTCCATATTGCTTCTGGAGGGGGGATGATATCAAACCAGTAAAGACAGACAAATATTCCATGGATCTAGCAAGTTTGATAGACACATTTGAATCTCATTTATAGGAAAACATTCAGGAATGTTAAGTAAATGTATGTACTTACTGGTACAGAGTATGCACTTGCTGGGTATTGGTAAGATAATCTATTTATCCCAGCTTTCTGGGATATTTTTACACTTAGCTCTGAGGAATGTTACAAATATAATGCCAAGATGGCAGAAGTACAAAGCATTGTACAAGTATGAATTTGGATTATATTACTTGGCTCAAACATGAAATATTTTGCAGGCATTAAATGTTTTGTAAAACTTGCAGAATTCTGTGAAACCAGAACAGCATTGGTCTTTGTGCCAGGATTCAAGGAGCAAATGAAGATGCTCCTTCAGAGTTTGCTTGACCTAAGTTTTGAGTTAAATCATTGGAAAGTGCAGAAAAGGTTCAGCTGAGAAAGAATAAGAAAATATTGTCAGGAGACATTTTGATAGAAAATATTTATTTAGGAGAAAATTAACTTCATTCTTGGAGATTGTGATTTCAGAGGGCAGCTGCATAGCTAGAACAGTTTTGTGAAAACCTTCAGTCTGCTATGGCATTTCAAATAACAAGTTTTACGAAAGTAAACATATTTTACAAACGTTAAGTAGAGATGAATTTGACATGCTACTTTATGGGAAAAGCTAAGAACATAGCTGGAGAGAACTGCCATTTATTGGATGCTTTTCTAGTAGGGCCTCATAGGGTTTGTAGAAGACCTAATGCCCTTACCATAATCTGAGAGTAAATGTGAAATATAATAAATTTGTGACTGATGCAAAGAATGGTGGACTATTAAAGGGCAACACAGAAGAAATCTAGATTGTTTGCTTGCTGGACTCATTCCAGCAAAATGCATTTTTCATAAAGGTTGGGCTGAATGAAGCTAATGCACCATGGAGCAAAAAGTGAGCCAGCCCAGAAAATGAGACTCCCAGAGAGCAGTACCTCCAGAAATGAAATGCAGGAAGGGAGATAGAAACAGGGCAGTGATGTTTGTACAGAGTGCGCTAGTGAGATGGGAGTTTGCACACAGCTCCAGCAGGTCTCCTAAAGAATGCTGAAAAAGTGACAAGAGCTAAGTAATTCATGGGAAAGCTTGAGCACTGGAGAAAATACCTTGCAGCAGGACAGCAGAGAGTGTTGTATGTTTCACTTATCCAAAAGGGATGGAGAAATTACTTCTTTGCAGGTCATAAGCTCATCAGTGAGGAGGGAGGATGGGCAGATGTGCTTTTATGAAAAAAGGGACTCTGTAATGAAGAAATGGCTGGAGACAGAAAGAGGCAACATGGGACAGAGGCACACCTTTTTAACACCAGGTGTGGTCAGTCAGGGGAGAAAACAGCCAGGCATGGGAGTTCATTGTCTGCCATTTGGTTTATTCAGGCAATAACTAGATGCCTTTTAGAAGAGGTACTTTACTCAGGTGAAGTTTTCAAATCCAATATAGGAAATAAGGTAGGAAGAAGCTTGATATACAGAGGTCTCAATCTGAAAAAACACGGACGTGTGTATACATAGCACCAATGAAAATATAGCCAGATTATGCAAAAATGAGCTGTTGGGATAAGCTTTACTACATCTGGTTCTTTTTAAATTGTCATAACTATGTTGCCTGTTTTCAGCCCATATGATTAGACACTTCTACCTACTTTTACCCCATGGCAGGGTGACTGGCCTCTTTTTGCTTGTCACTCAATATATCTTCTAGTTTTTCTTTCTTTCTTTCAGCAAAGCCTGGTTTGGGGACAGAGCAGTTTGTGACATTCTTCTCAACAGAACTTCTGGAATTTTTGTGTTAAGTGTTTTGAGAACAGCTGCATCTGGTCAGCAGAACAGTATATTCTAGCCTTCATTTTTATGTTATTTTAAAAAACTTGTATTTTTTTTCCATAATGTCCTGATAGAGAAGAGGGATCATGGCATTCCTGGATGCCCAGTAGTAAAATTTTAGAGGTCCAAACCCTCAGAATTTATAAGTCGTACCCTCCCATGCTCTTCTGAGGAGATCTGTAGCTGCAGCGTCAATCCACAGCTGGCTTCAGTGTTCCACTGACACTACCAGCAAACCAGCTTGCCGCATTCACTCACTGTCTCTGCACAGCTGAGACTGAAATTTGATTTCAGAGCATTTTATCTATTTTTATTTCTCCTTTAGAAATGTTTTACTCCTGTTATTACAAACTGAACTGAAGTCACTGGCAGTGGTAAATGACTAATTATTTAACTACACTGCCAGAAAACTTTTGCTTATGGCTGGAGGGATTGAGTGAAAGTTTGCAGCTTGCTCCAGCCTTGTCTCACCACGCTGCGGCAGTGTGGGATCGCACAGCAACACCCTGTGCCACCTTTATCCTGTTTGTTTGCTGGGCTGTTACAGGAGCCAGGCCCAAATTCCTCATCTGTGCAGCACAGGGACGGGTCCTATGGAGGACTGAATGGAGAGAGAAGAGTTAGAGGTGCGAAGGAAGGTCAAGGACAGAGGTTTTTACATGTTGCTGCTGTTGACTTGGCAGAATTTTTGGTTGCTTAGTGCTTCAGTGAGATCAAACCAAGAAGCTTAGGAGTGTTCTATGGGCTTTCTGCTCTCCTGTAATCAAAGAGGCAGTAGCTGAAAACAAGTGTCCTGTCTTTGTTCTAGTTTGAGTTGCTTTTCCATGTCACATGGATGGTGTGGAGAATAACATACAGGCGTGACAAGTACCACTTATAGCTGGTTGATATTCTGCTGATGCTGCAGAGAGAAGGATGATCTTGTGATTAAAGAGCAGGGCTTGAAATCCTGAGTTCCTCTAACCTCAATTCGTCTGCCAGTGATTTTGGGTGTGACTTTGGGCAAGTCACCAGTGGCTTGTGCCTCAGGTTCCTTCCCAGTCAAATTACAGGAATATTTTTATGAGGGTAGTTCAAGGGTCATTTAATGCTAATAATGGTTTTGATAACTAGTGAAAGCATTAAAACATTTCTAGTGAAAGCATTAAAGTTTGGTATGTTCGTGCCTGTAACTTGAAAAATGTTCTGTGGTTTGAAGCTCTCCCATTAGTATAAAGGGGAATGCTCTTCCCTTGAGGCAGATATTCTTGCTGTTGAAAGAACTGTTGTTTTGACTTATCTGTAAGGATATAAAACAGCAAATTTAATTTAGCAGAACAAATACAAAACAGCTGCAGCAGCTGTACAGCAGAGGTCACTGTTGCACTAGTTGGATAAATGTTGCTCAGTGGCTGACAGGTCTGACCGAAAGTATTTCTCATTCACAAGAATTATTGGGATTGCAAGCAAATAAACATTTTTCCTGACTTTTTTGTTTCTTGGAAACAGAGAAGAAGCACCAGATGAGCTATATACACACATCTTGTACTCCAAACAGCTGCAGAATCTTAGGAAAACTGTCTTGACAGTTTCATGGGAAACTCACAGAGATAAAGGGAGCTATTTTCACATCATGTCTTTTCACTCAACACCTAGAGAGTTGACAAGAATTTATTTTATAGAGAAGTCAGCCCAGGTTTGTGTGTCTCATTGAAAACTGGGAACCCAAAAAGGTCAGGCTCCCAGTTCCATGCTGGAGATCCTCAAATGTGCCCTGGGGATGTGCCTATAGCTGCCCTGCACAGCATGGGGCTGCTTGGTCTGCTAAGGCACTAAGGGAGTCATGCACACACCTGGTGCCTGATCCTGGAACACTTCAGGCCATAATGTTGGGGAGAGTCCAGCTGACAGGTCTGTTTTGGAGAAGTCTAGAAGTCTGTCAGGGAGGTGTATGCTTCAGAGGGGAAAAATGTTGCTGGTGAGAGCTGCTAAGGAGGAAAGAGACCCAGTCCGGGAGTACTGGACGAGGAACATAGGATTTCAGGCAGACTTGTCTTGGATTTGATGGAAATCCATCAAATCTCAGGTCCTTGAATCATTTTAGGTTTAACATATCAGCATTTTCAGGTATAGCCTAACAACATCTCCTATATAGGAAGCTACACTTTCAGCAGAAAAATAAAATAGGCCTAAAAGTGATTGTGCAAAACAGCAAGTATAAACTGGAAGAGCATCAGTCTTCTAGGGTTTCAGGCAAGAGGGTTCTTTTCACATACATTTTTTTTTGCTCTCTCCTATTTAAAAATGCGCAGCAGCAGCAGTAGTAAATGGGACATGTGAAGCACCTCAGGACAAATTAGTGGTACTCTTTTGAGCATTTTGAAAAATATTAATAAAGGAAAAACTATGCGCACAACATCTTGCCTTTCAAATCAAATAATTCTGGTTATGAAAATTGTATATTGTAAATGAATAATGCAAAAAAGCCCTCCTTCTCTTTGTACACACTAAATATTAAATAATATGTTAATAGCAAAGAGCTCGGGTGCCATAAATTCGCAATTAAGTTACTCCCTACATATTAGGCCTTTTAAGGGTACTTACCCATTTCACCCCATTGATCACCTTACAGATCGCTGCAATGTTTCAGCACCTTTCTGAAGTGAGGTGGGATAGAGCAAGCCCAAAATAGGAAGTCAGATCTGGTGATGTTGGCTCAATATCTGAAAGTTTTTCAGGATGCTTGTCAAGATGAGAAATAATTTCACCCAGTGCAAACTATTGAACAATGAAGAAACGTGGCTTTTTGTCTGGACTTTTTTTTTTTTTTTTTTCCCCCTATTTAAACAGAAGGATTCATTAGTAACTTTAGATTCAGCTCTTAAAACCAGTATTTTTATTCTGTCCTAAAAAAAGTGAACCCTTTGTGCTTTGGTAATTTTGGAGTATTATCAGGGTTATTTATCAATTTAATCATGGTTTTAGAAGACTTTTGGAAATGCGGTGATCTTCCTCAATAGAAAAGTGCAATGAATGGCCTTTATCCATTAAAAGGAACAATAATGAAAGCACAGAAACAGATCTCTCTGTTCCCAAGCATAATCCTGTAAGAACAGTGATCAAGGGATAAGCAAAGGAAAAGAACAGGGACCCAGTGATTATATTTTTTAAAATGTTAAAGACTGCACTGAGTTCAGTCAGGATGCATAGACCTAGGAGAGAGGGTGGGGTGGGAAGCAGTGCAAGACTCCAGTGACCTGAAAAAACCTGCCAAAAGCAGAGCACAGGTGCAAATAGAAGAGTTCTGTTACCCTCCTTTGTTCTTAGAGAACAATGGAAAAGGATTTAAAATCAGAATTTGGGCTGCAAGACACAAGTGTCGGAGCCTCACTAAAACAGATGGGGTTTTGTGTAGAGAAGCGTTTCACCTCTGCCAAACAGCTAGCAGGGTCCAAATCCATTTTTATGCAGAGATTATCTCCAATCACAACTGAGCCAGGTTAGTATTAAGATACATTTTTGGGTTCAATTATATAGTGCTGAGCACTTTGGCTCCGACCCAGTACATGTGTCCTTAACTTCATCTGCCTTAGGAGGGCTGTAGAATTAATTGCCTGCCCCAGATTTGGGAGGTACATTGTGAGACCAATCTCTCCTGTGATTCAGCTACTCTGGGCCTCTCGGCACCCCATGCTCAGCCCACCAAGCAAGACAGCCTTCATGTGACTGATTAGATTAATTGCTGGTTCAGATTTTTAGGCCATATTTTGCAACAGGGACTTCTTGATTCTTACATCCTTAGCTCTTCATTTCAAAGCAAGTCACAAGCTCGCTCTTCTCTTTGTAGCTAACTTTTTTCAGCTCTGTTTGGTGTCGTGAGCCCTGAAGGCTCTCTGAAAAGCCAGTGCAAGCTATTTATCAAGCTGAGATATAAGCAAAAGTGCAGAAAAGTATAAAAGCAAAGCTTAAGCAAACATCTGTCCATACTGGCTGCAGTCCTCCAATGGATACTGAGGGTAAACTCCAGTCATTCCAGACCCTGCTGAATTCAGTGCTAGCTGAACATTTTTAAAGAAGGACTGAATATTGGTTCCATCAATAAGAACTTTTTACACAGAGCTTGTACTACTCTTTTCTGGAACTTTACGAGATTTTAGATTGTAGATTTTTGCATGTTATGATCACACATCAGTGTTGGCGTGAGAAAAAAAAATCCTGCAGTTAATAAATAAAACCAAACTGTCTGAGAAAATCTTAACATGAGCACTCTTCGTGCTCATGTTAAAAGCTCAGAGGGGTTTTGGCACTCTTCCCTGGCATTAAAGTCCTCTATATTGTTCCATTATAGTCTGTTCTGTTCCTAATTATTTAAGAAACTAAACACCTTGGATAAATTCCCACCTGATGCTATCAGACAAGAGCTGTGGAATCCTTTATATAACTTATATAAGTTTTGAAAGACAGCACACCATTAATAACAGGCTGGAGAGCAGCAGTAACAGTAAGATTTAGTCAGGAATGGAAAAACACGCAAAAACCTGCCAGTGTTTTCATGTGAGTTGCACCTGAGAAGTGCCACAAATCATGGTTTCTATTAGCCAGGAATGTCTGGATGAGATTAAGTGTTCAGCTGTCTGCAGTACTGACGATACATCCAATGGAGAGATGAGCTTTGGGAAAGCATCCAAGTGACTTATTTGCTTTCAGAAACTTTACCCAAAAACTTGCATGTAGGAATAATTTGAGTTACAAAAGATCAGTGATTTTTTTTTTTTTAATAAATAAAGCATTGTTTTAATATTTTAGTCACTGCTTAAGTAAGGCAAAAAATGTGAGCTATTTTTTCAGTTGATAGTTGTTCCTGCCAAAGTTTGCAATGAACTCTCGGTCAGGAGTGGTACTTCATCTGCAAGATCCCTGACCATGCTGACACTGTTATGAAACCTCCAGCTCCTTTGACTCCAGTGACTTTCTGGTTGTCCACCCTCCTGATCGTTCTCTGTGGTGCATCTTCAGAAGTTCTTCCAAATCTTCTCTCCAGTGGTGTGTTATGTGGGAGGCCCAAATGCCTATGTTTTCTGCTGCATTTTTTGTTATGATTCATGTACAAAATTATCTACCACCATTTCTTAGGGAATAAAAGTCTACCTTTTTATTTCTGTCTTCCATCCAGATGAGAGCCTGGCTGAAATTTACTTGTGTATAATTTAATTCTGTGTTCAAATTGGTGTGATTGAACAGTATAGTTGAGGTGGAAAGGGACCTCTGGAGAGCATCTAATCCATTCCCCCTTTCTTCCCCCCTTAAAGCATGGTCAGCTAGAGCAGGTTGCTCAGAGCCATGTCTGGTTAGGTTTTAAACCTATCCAAGGATGGAGACTCCACAACTTCCCTGCACAACCTGTTCTGTTCCACTGCTCAACCACCTTCACAGTAAAACCAGGGCTCAATGTTCTCCCTACTTCTGCAAGGCATTTTATCCACACCCCTGTGGAGATCTTTCTGTTCTGCTTGTCACAGAACTGCCTTTACGTTTAGACGTGTCTCTAGGTTCTCAGTTTCTAATTCTTGTTGCAGAATGAATACAATAGCTAAGCTGTTACCAAAACTCATCTTGTCATTGAGTTTTCCCAGCCTGAAAGATTTTCTTCCTTTACCCTCCCAAGATTAGATTACTCTTACCAATTCAGACATTTATGGAAGGGTATTTCTTTTAGGTCTTCCTAGCCTGCTGTGTTGACTTGTCTCGCTTAGATCATTATGGTAATTCTACAGCACCACATCCTGCCTCGTCTGCACTGCGCAGAGCTCTGCAGCAGCCTTTTATGTTTTTAAGTTCATTATCATGCTTCAACGCCTTCCTTTCTGGAATGAGCAATCTTAATTCCTTCAACCATTGTGTGGGTCACAGTGTTCAGTTTCTCCTATTTTCTATGGACTGTACAATTTTCTCTATATTCATTACCTAGGAACAGTATGTGGGATGGTTCTTGGAATTGGGAATGAATCACTATTTGATTCCTCTTCTGGTTTTTGGGTAGGCTCTGTGCAGGGTCTGAAGGGAGCTTTCAGAAACCATAAGAAATTATGGTAGAGAAGTCCTGGGGTGAAGTTTGATACATCATTACGTTATTTTTCAATCCCCAGTAAGCATACTGGGACTACTCAACTCAGTGATGTTATTTAGCACAGAAACGACCTTTTTATTCCTGTTGGAAGCTTGTGGTGTTTTGCTTTGAAACCAGCCTATATTTCAATCTTTGTGGTATCCTGTGTGTATCATATCGGATGGGAAAAAGTCTGCACTGGCATTGTGGTTAAGATCACGTGTATTTAACATGCTAAATTCATGCTGTGAGCTGTAAGCACTAGTAACAAAGTGCATCTATGGACAGCCTTATTTAAGCTACTTTGGACAGGTTTTTTTAGTTTACCTGTTGTCTGCAAGTTGCTACATGTCTAAATTATAAAATAAAAGGATTTTATTATTATTATTATTATTATTTTAATTACAGGACAATATCCCCTTATATCCTTTATGTTCTGGCTTGCAGGAAGCAATTAAATTCTGGTGATAAAGCCTACGTGTTGGAAGGTGATTTTTGGACACTGCTTGAAAGGATGGCAGTTAAAGAACAATACATACAGTGAAAGATTGCATCTTTCATGTTTGTAAGTGACATTTTACACATAGATATGGAACTAACAGTATGTCCTGACCTATTACAGATGAGTAAATGCAGTGACATTAGAAAAGCACTTTAAAATTTACATTGTGCATTAGCGGAAAAGAGGGCCAAACTGAGTAACACAGAACCATAGTAAAATAACAGCTTCCTAATGGATCTAGAAACTCTACTGTTCAGATCCAGATGGTTCACTAAGCAACTGCTTCCTCTCATAATCTAGCAGCAGGTATGTATCTTGGATAGCTGGAACTGTGATCGCATAGAGCAGAGCCCGCTGAAGGACTCCACATCTGGCTTTAATTCCACCAACAAGAAAAGTGGTGACCCTGGGTAGGTTCTTCCTGCTCTCATTGCTCAAGTTACACAGAGAAATTTGTGGTTACATCTTTTCCTCAGCTCCATTTCCTTTGGGAGACCTCCCTTATTTTTCCCCTCAGCCCCTTTGTAACAACTTATGTTGCTTATAATTTATTCACCAGCTTACTATCACAGAGAAACAAGAGTGAGCTGTTCTGCAAGGGAAGGTGAGAAGGCAAGAGCAGTGTCCTCACCAACAAAGGTGACAGTCCTGCAGCATCTGAACAAGGTTTGCAGAGCAGGTCTGGTGATCATCAGACAAGCCATAAGCAAGGAGGTAGGTCTGAGATCAAGACAGAGCCAGTAAGGCACTAAACCTTAGTTTAAAGCACAGTTCAGACAAAGACCAGCAACGAGGCTTGGAGCTTAAATGCAGTTCCTGGGCCAGTGGGGTGGTGTGGGGTGGAGGCTCCTGATGAAGTTGATGAGGGCAATTAGGGTCTCTTGGTGTTCTCAGTGCCCTGATGCATTCCAGCAGGTAAAGATTTTGCTTTTGTAAATGGAAGTCAGATGTTTAGCAATGAGAGGGGCTAGAAGAATGTAAGTCATGAAAGAGCTGTCAGTCAGAGCTGAGAGAGCAGAAGCAGATCTGGACCAGGATGCCAGAAAAATTTTGTACAAGGGGGATTTGTTATTTGGACTGTTCCAAGGAGGAATGGTTTGGGAAAGCCTTGGAACAAGAAAACTGGTTTTTGTTTTGTTTTGTTTTGTTTTGTTTTGCTTTTCTCCTTTTTCCCCCAACCCCTTACCTCCAGTTATCTAACACTGGCTTGGATAGACAGACTTAAGTTACCTTTTTCATTATCTAAATTTCAGCAGGACACTTTTTTCTCCACTTTTCCTTCATCCACATTGTTATTACTATGTCTTCAACTTAATTCTGAAGTACTTGTATTTGGACACTGATCTTTGAAAACAATGGGGACATTGACTGTTATTTAGCTCACCACATTAATCTGGAAGTATTTTAGCTTCCAGTACAGTAAATATTTATTGGACAGTAAATACAATTCCTAAATAAATGGATATTTGCTAAGAGGAGGAGGGAGAAAGAAAGAGGAGCCAATCTGAGCAGAGATAGGAATTTCAGTTAAAGTTATTTAAATGTTTCCATGCTGTGGGAAAACATTTTTTTCACCTAATGGATTTTATGTTTCAAAATATTTTTGCATCTTCTTTAATGGGACTGTCTCATATAGAATGAAGGTTTAAAACACTTCTCTATCAAAAGTCTGTGATTTCACCAGTCACTGGCAGGTACAAATACATCTTCACTGTGTTCAAGTTAGTAGACTAGAAGTTTAAGAAGCTGGTTACTGATTTTCTCTAAACAAAAGGCAGAGATCATTTTAAAGCTACCCTTTGAAGAAAAGTCACTTATGCTTATTTGAACCCAGAACAGACACAGCCATTCTCAGGCTGACTTGTTTTCCATTTTTATTAAAACATGTGCCTGGCAGCAGCACTGTTACATGAATCATGGTTGAAGAATCCAGTGGAAATAAGATATCTCTTGAAGCCTTTTCTGCCTGTAACACTTGCACTGGAATATAAGTGATTGAATGATTTTCTTTTTTTTTCTTTCTAATGAGATGGAGTGAGTGTTTAAGTGTTGAGTAATGAACTTTTTCTATTTCCTGTAAATACAAATTAATAAAGTTTTCAGTCTCTCTAGGAATGTGGACTTTTGTATGCTCTTCCATTTCCCTTTCAAAGGCAAGCAAGTATCTTGGCCTTCAGAAGGTTATTTTAATGGAGGTAGAGGAGTATTCTCCTTGAGAGCAGAGAATTGCCAACCAGTGTTACACTGTGTGTCTTCACAAAGAGTTAACGTTGTCCTTTGGATTTACAACCTATTTAAAGGTTCAGAAGAGCAAAAGAAAAGTCCCAGAATGAACAGAAATGAATCTGGGACATTCTGAAATGTTTGGGTCTCAGAGTCAATGCCTGTGAGAAGATTTTGCTCTGGGACTCCAAGCTGTGCATCCCGTGGCACTGCTGCTACCACCACTAACTTGCACCCCCTGTATATTGCTACTGGAAAAGGGAGATTATTCGAGGCACCAGTGGCATAAAGGAGACATAGGAATTCATCGTGCCAGAAGGGGTGAATAGGGTCAGCCAAGGTGATAGGGAACAGTTCATCCTCACATGAGGCTTGAGGCATTTTGTCTCATTTTCTCTCTCGAGAATGATTGAGAGGTTAGTGTTTGGTAGCCTTGTCATGTGCTCTCTGCAACTGCTTTGCCTAAAGGACACATCAATGAGAAACTTGTGGGAACTTCGTTTTCTACAGGAAGCCGCACAACTAAATTCACTCTCCTCTTGCCCAGAGAAAGATCAAATGTTCTGCAACAAGAGGCTAGGTTCTGCTTTTCTCTTATGAGCATGGTGTGATGAAGTAGTCAATGCTAACCTGCTGTTTACAGCAAATGGGACCTAGTTCCTGTGATTCAGGTAACTCTTCTACCTGTACCTTGAGTCCATATTTCAGAGCTGCCAGTGTCCAATTTCTATTTTATTTTTTTTTTAAACCAAAAATAACAGAGATAACGCTGGTCAGAGCAGTGGCAGAAGAGCAGAAAGGACCAAACAGAGATCCTATTCCATGCAAAAGAAAACTGGCTCTGAGTGACATGGGATGAATATGGGATAAACTGATCTTGATGCATACTTTCATAGCCAATTTTTTCTATTAGACCCAGAGCTGTTCTGGAGGCAGTTCAGTTTGGTTTGGCTGAATAAAATGTTAAATTTCATAAGTTGTTCCTGAAGCCACCTCCAGCATGCTCAATTCCCCAGTGTAGTTATTCCTTTAATAATTCCTACTAATTTCTTCCATTTTCTCCTTTTAGCTGTGTTTAGTATATTGAGGTATGAGACTATCAAATTGAATGAAAAGACTGCTGATTTCACTGGCCCTTCAATTAGGGCCTGAGAGCCTGAGTTAGATATTTTGTACACATATATGTATGTATATAATAACTACTGAAAGCTTAGAGTGAACAGTAGTGCTTATGAGCAATTCAGGCTAATAACCACAGAGATGGAATTCACTTATTTATCCATACAGGAAGCAGCAAGAGGAGCAAAGGAGCCTTGTTTTCCTGAATATGCTTACTTTTGATAGTGGAGAGATGAGTTTCAGTATTAGGGTAGTCGTACTGATGTGATTTAGTTCTTTGTCTTCCTGGACATTCCTCTCTCGACCTTGGACCTTCCTCGTCACCATGAGCTTGCAGGGTGGTCTGGACTCTCAGCTGACCCTGGCTGTGCTCCCTGGCCTGCCCTGCTCCATCATTTGGTGGCAGTAAAATGAGTCAAGTCTGCTCATAGGAGCCTTCAGACAAAGCTTCAAGACTGTTTTTTCCACATAACTATTGATTTGCGTGAGCGGCCCTGCTCTTTCACTATTCTTAATCAAATTGGAAGCAATGAAATATTAATCAGGAGATAAAAAAGCAGAGCGAGAACCTAATTTGTGCTATGATGACTGATACAGTGATTGAAGCCACGAGGCACAGTGGATTACCAGGCAAAGCAAACTGGATTGAGGAAGAAGCCAGTTTTTATGGCATTTTAAAAGTTTTTCTTTATCAAAAGTGTTTTGGTCCTATTTGACCATCACCACAGCGTGTTGGCACAGCTGAGGGGCAGAGAGTGGGTAGGATGAGCAAGTAGTGGAGGGAAGGTGGGCAGATGGAACTGGGCTGTTTGTGCTGCTTATGGTTTATCCTCCAGCCCCGTTCTGAGAGTCCTTTCCTAGGACTAGGCAGTGGAAAGCAGTCTGTAGTAATGGTCTTTGTGTTGAGATTGTTCAAAGTGGGTCCAAACGTGTGCAATGAGATTTAATTTGCTGAACAAGCACAAAGGCGATGTTAAGCTTGCTTCCCTTCCATGCCAAGGCTTCTTCACTTTAACTGCAGTGCTGACTTATTTTTTAAATAAATTAATTGAATATTTCTTGATGTTGTTTCTGATAGGCTTATAGTACAAGATCAAGTATGGGTTAAATAATTCTTGAAACTAACCTGGAATTATGTATTAGTGATGTCTGTGAGAGCGTACTTGGATCTGAATCTTCTGCTGAGTGTTCCTCTTTCTTTATTTCAGTTCTCTGGCTCATGGTGGGCATCTAGCGTGCATAACCCTTTGCTGTGGAGCTGCCAAAGAGGTAACTCCCAGGAGCTGAAATCAAGCCTTGGGTAACAGTGTTTGGTACAGTAACATCTAATCCTCCTGCAGTAAATGTTGCGCAATTGTATAGGGTGAGACAGAAACTTTCTGTGGCAACATTTGAGTTAATAATCTTCAAAGTAATGCTAAGCAGCTGTTGTGAAAAAGGTTTTGATTTTCTTGGTACCATTCTGATGTAAAGTTTGGAAATTTGAAATCTTAGCAACTTCTGCCTGTTGGACTAAGAATGCCTTATGACAGGCTCTTAAGTTTGGTTTGGGGTCATTTTGAAAAAAACATTTTGTGGTTCTCCAGGTACAGATTCTACTGATATACATGTCAGCAAGGGTTTAATCTCTGAAATTAGGGCTTCATGATTAAGTCACCTGTTTGTAAAAATACTGGTGTTTAATTTTTTTTAATGCATTTACAAACAATATAAAGACAATCATTTCTAGTAGCTGAGAAGTAAAAGGTGGAGCTAATAATAAATGCTGTAATGTAAAATGTACATTGAACTTTCTAATAATGCTTTAGTATCAGTAATAAACTAGTTAGTTATGTTTGGAATAACTTGTGGTATATATATTTTGAAATCAGAAGAGGATGCCTTATCACTCTGCTTAAACAGTACTGATATCAGTTAACTGAACAGTTTTGATATCAGAACCGGAATGTTGTAGGGTTTCTGTAAGCTCAGTCTTGTAGTAGGGAAAAGTGGGTGTGATATGTAAAATAGAAAAATACTAACTTTTTGCTGGAACTTCCTTACCTTCTTTGCAGCGTGTAGCTTTTTAATTGGAAATTTAACTGTTATTGTCTTCCTGAGACAGGATTAGCTAGGGGTTTTCTCCTTGTCTCAAAGTGCATCATATTAAACGTGAAAGTTTAAGCTCAGATAATATTTCTGCTACATAATGCCTGCTGGTATTTATTAGTTGTGTAATAATAGTGTACTTTCCTTTCTATCTTCTGCAGGAGCAGCAGTGTTTAGTGCAGCCACTGGTAGAACACAGTATGCTGTGCCACCAAGAGTTTGTTGGTATCCTATTCTGTTTTATTGCCTCCTTGAAAAGAAAGTACATAATCTCAAAACATACAGCTGCACTTCAAATATGGGAAGAAGCATACATACTTAAGGATCTCAGGGGAGAACAAATCTACAAACTTTCTAAATGAAAACTGATCAAAATGCCAATATGGTAAGTGACAATGGCATATGTTCGAGTACTGTAAAAAATAAAAGCTTGTATAGTTCTGTGCTGAACAACTCTTGGAGTTTCATGAGGCCGGTTTTATCCTAACTTATCTTGGCTTATGCTGCGTGGTCTGGAGTTGACTATATTATATCTTGTTACAGGACCAAAACCTGTATCTTTCTTTTTGACCTTTGGGTGAGGGGAGTGTTAGCACAGGATTCATTCCATCATTGTAACTTACAGCTACTTTATTTCAGAAGCAAAGTCTCCTATTTAGTACCTCACTTCCAGAAAGTAGTTCATACATATACAGAATCACTTTTTCCTCTTTTTTTTCACACCAACTATTGTTTCTTTACCGTTTTAGCTACAGTGGAATGGTTTCTGATCAAGCCATACACTACTTTCACAATATTCATATTGTGAAATAATATAGTATTTGCATAATGCAAATAATAGCAGACTAAGAGCCAGCATCTTGTTGAATGTTATTATCTTGCTAATTCCACAGTGGACAAGCTCTAATGATAAAGCCTGAATTGGACCACAATCTGTTACTAGACTTAATGTTTCAGTGTTCATTTGCTGATACTGCTCAGTAGCTCAGGCTGACCTTCCACAAGATGGCACTTCAAGTATCCTGATGGAATCTATTCAGTACTGATGTCCAGGAAAGCATACTGCATTGTTTATCTCCATTTGTAACATGCTGCCTTTGATTTTTTATTTTTTTTTTCAGTGTCTTAAGACTGGTATCAGAATGGAGACCTGTATCTCCAGGTAGAGACGCTCTGAAGGCAGTCACATCAGATGTTCCCACTTCCCCTTAATGCTTGTTTGGCTGTTTTCCTTGGACATCTCCATCTAAATCTGGCAGGTCAGTCCTGTTGTGAAGCTGTACCAGATCAAAACTGTAGGAGGTATGGCTGCAGGCCATTTAGTACAGACATGTGGCCAGAAATTTTCTGAGGATGTCAGATGGAGTTCAAAAGGACCATGCTTGGTTTAGAGACATGACAATGAAATACCCACAGGAAGACAGGCAGTGTTTTTATGGAGAGGAACATATTTTATTGATTCAATACAAATGTAACTGTATACAACTTTAAAAGCCCTCAGGAAACCATTAAAATGTAATACCGGAATTTGTTAAATTTCTATTCTGGTGTTAATATACCAAGTGCTGGGATTTTCAGATTACTCATCCAGAGTAATGAAAGGTATACTTACATATTTGGAAAAGAAGGTCTCTAATTATGTGGTAAAAAAAAATCACATGTTAATCATTACAGGTCTCTAGAAATTATCTGTTTAAACTCTTTGTATTAGCTTTTGAAGATGTAAAAGGGATTGCAATCTAATTTTTCTCAATACTGTATAAACATGCTTTGAAAAATATTCCATGCCCATGCAATATAACTACAATCAGAGCAGAAGTTCAGAGAACTCAAGTGACATATCAAATGTCACTCAAGTCTGGAGATAACCCAAGTATCTAAGTTGCTTTTTATCTATCAGGTCATGTTTTTGTTAACTGATGATGTAAACTTGGTTTCAGATAGATGTGCTCTTCTGTTATTCTGCTGTATCTTTCCCACTTCACATAGAGGACCAGGAAAAGATATTTATTTTAGAGTGATTGTGTTAAGACACAACTTCTAAATCTTTCTACCCATTGCTTTTAAAATCAGATGTCAAATTTAAATTAACACTTTTAATATATAGGCATGGCTGAAAAGTGCTCTGAGAGGCACGGCCTGACTGAAGTAAAGCTTTATGTGCTACTGTAAGGTGACCATGGTGCTGCCATGAATTGACAAACAGTGCTTCTGGGACTGTTGGACGGTAAACAGAGAACATCCAGGGAACTATAAACAGGGTTTATAACTGAGTTCATCCATGACAAGAATGAAAGCTTTTTAATTCCTCCTGGGATTCAGTGCTCATAACCGATCTTGCTGGGGATGCGTAGGTCAATGAGAGATCATGTCCCTGGGCAGATCAGGTGCCAGTGCTTTCTGAACTAGTATAAATCATTATTTTAGGAAGCTTGGATGTCTTTGCAGAGTAACAGGTTTTTGGATTTTCTGGTAGTCTTTAACAGCATCTCAGACTTGTTCAGATTGGGTGTTTCCTTTTACTTCAGCAAAATATTGAAACACCTTCCACTCAGATCTGAGTCTATGTTATTCTTTGAACAGGCAGTGCAACATACTCAAACTTAATTTGGAAGTGAGGGGAGTGTGCTTGTGATCCTGTGGGTGCTATTGTCCAGAGTCCCGTACTTCTTGCAGCTGAGCTTCATACTGAGAGTCATTTTGAACAAGTTCTTGGGCAACCTGATTTGTAGGAAATAGCGGATTGTTACTTACCCATGACAAGGAGACTTCCATGTGCATATTCCTTGTTTGATCACTGTGTGTGAGATGCAGTTAAAATCTGCCTTATAATATAAACATGATTTTTTCAGACACTGCTTGGTATTTTGAGGTCTAATAAAACAACCTGAAAAGGGCAGTTAGAATAAGGGCAAAGGTAAAGTGAACGTGCTGGTAGACTAAGATGAGTCAGGGAAGTTGAGGCAAGTGATCAGTGTGGCCTTGTCACCATGAATAAGGGCAGCACGTTGGCTTTGTCAGCATGAACAGGAGTAATCTAAAACCTCAGAGCTGAAAGGTTAAAAATGTACCTGACAGTCTTCTGGCACTTCAGGAGTAGCCTGCCCATCTTTTGTAAGGGGCTAAAAATGTGCAGATGTTTGACTGGAGAAACTAGAGCCCATCTGTGCTACTCTCAGCAGCAGTTAGGGAATTGAAAGAGCAGCTGAAAATGTTTTGAAAGGAATCTCTGAACTCCTCTTTTCACATATATGGAAGCAGCTTGAAGCAGATTTGTGTTCAGATTAACTCTTGATTATTTATGCAGGCTACTGCTGTGAGCCAGGTGAAGAAGTTATACTTGTGAGTGTAATTTAAAGAAACTACTACCATAAATACAACTGCAAGCAGGTTAAGGTTTGTAGAGTCTGTTTACATTTATTAACTCAATGTTTTGCACAAACATTTAGTACTCATAAACTGATTGCATCACTTGGGATTAATTACTGTATGAGTAGTCATGCACCTTCCTTCGGGTCTCTCATCTGAATAAATGTCTTTGGTGTAGTGATTGGCCCAGACACTAGTTAGGAACACATCCCCAGGAAATGGAGAGAGATGGACAGCCCACAGAGCCATAAGCTTATATATATATATTTAACAGGTTGGTGCTAATTGTGTTTTACTTAGGTACATGAATTGGAAGACAAGTTTCTGGCTTTCCTTTGATAGAAGGAGAATGGCAGGAGATTGGTCCAACTCAAAGCTCTAGAAAAAACTTGCATACTCACTTGCAATTTAGTATTAATTTGTCTTTTTCCACATTTACAGCAAATGTTTTCTAGGAAAATACAAAAGCCTACTAGAAAGGGAGCAATCTGATCTTAGTTTGATTAATCTTCTCTTTGCCAGGTTTGTTCCTGAGACTTTGAGATTACTGCCTTGGTGTATGAAAAGCCTTTTCCTATATTACAAACATCAGAATATACCAATTACATAGGATGGGTGTTCCAAATGTCCTTGGAATTAATTGGAGCACTTACCTATGCTTCAACAGGCTTTTCCGTTTAATGTGGTATGATTTGGTTCAGACCTCCCTTAAAAACAAAACACAAGATGTTCCAAAAGTAAGTTTTCAGGAATGCTGGCAGGCATCTTCTCCCACCAACAACCTCATTCTTAGTAATGTTTCAGATGAGGAGATTGAACTGGGTAATTAACATGTTAGAGGTGTATATACAAGTTGAAAAAATCTTTTATTCCTTAAAGACTGCCTTGCTGAATGCTACACAGAGAAAAACAAAGAGGAAAACAATCCTAGTTTTCATGAAAAATGTACTTGTGAAAGTAAGGAACTAACTGGTTGTGGCTGCATGTAATCCTGGCAGCTATCTTTTGGTATCACAGCTACCAAACTCCCTTTCATCCATCATTGATACTGAGCTAGAAAGAACTCCTTCATATGTTACCTGATACAAGGCTTTGTTATAATGAAGCTCTATAAACCTGAATTTCAGGCTTGTTTTAATGTGTTACTCTTTATGCAGGTCTTGGGCCTCTTTCAAAACAGGAGTTTAAAAAAACAAAGCTGTTAGTTTTGTTTTGAAGTTAGATGGATGTGAGGGTCCTGCTGACTTCCCAACAGGCAACTTCATTGAATGCAATGCACTGTTATCTATAGTCCTGGCTGTTTTAGAGCAATTCTGTAGTGAGCAATGTCTAGCGGAATAGGATGTGTTGTGACACCTCCCTCCACCAGCTGAAGCTGGTTGCTGCTGAAGCTAATAAGTTTCCTCCGAAGAGTTGCTGCATCTAATCAACTAGAGTTGGAGTTATTTCCCTCTTTTTTCTCCCTCTGCCAGCTGTAACTGGTGAACCTGCCTTCCTGTGCGAGGTACATTCTTACAATGCACCAAACACACATCTGCAGGCTGCTTGAAATATCTGCTCTGCTCCAGTGAATATACCAGTATTATTCCCAAAGTGTGGTATTAGGCAATTGATTTCCAAAGACTTTGGCAGAATCTTTAAAGGATTGCAGTCAATATTAAGCCAAAGAGGTTTGGCGTGGAGTTCTGCCTGACTCAGTTGTTCTCTTTCCCAATGGAGTCCCAAACGTAAGCTCTCTGCTTTATGGCATGTTGCTTTTGACGGGCTCATACCTGCACAAGAGCACAAAGCCTGCTTTTGCAAGTTTTAGAAATGTATGTTGCTCCTTTGCTGAAGAAATAAGTTGGTGAGTTTGAGTAAGGATTTTTGTAGGGGAAAAACCCTTGGAGGCAGCATAGTTGCAGTGTATGAATCATCTGAAATATATAATGTGAATTGGATAGTAAAGTCACCATCCCCTTCCCAGCAAATTCAGTTAATTATTATTTCTAGATGATTAGGAAGAGTGGGGGAGAGTGGATAGATGTTTAACAAGATGACCTTCTAAAGTTCATGGAAGTCATTTCTCGGTACAGGCTAAAGATAAGATCAGAACCGGTGGGACAAACGTGCCTCCGGAATAAATGCAGCATACAAATAGTTTTAACACAAAGTTCAACCAACTTGCTTTGATAGACTGTTTGTTTAATTATCCACATGTATACTGAGAAATAAATGCTTGTGTATTGGAAAAATATGCAGAGTTTCTGGTGAAACTGCTGAAGAGAATTGCAACATTCAGAAGAGGTGTGAAACTGAAAAGTAAGGTATCCATACAGGTGCAGGAATGCTCAGGTCATAGGTTGTTCCCATATTGTCCTATTACACAGCAGTAAAGTTTTTATTTTATTATTTTTAGCAAGAATGACTGTACTCTATCCTGGTGATACTGAAGGGTTTAGCAGCTGTTGTAGAAGAGATGCCTGTTTACAACAGAACATGCCTGAGCAGTGCCTTGGTGTATTGCAGGATGCTGCATGGCTGAGGAGGCTGTGGAGGCATCTTGGGTGATGACCAAACCAAACCAAAAACAAACAAACAAAAACCAAACCGACCAAACGAAAAAACACCACTCAGCATACAAATGTGAATTTATTCCTGGGGGGATCATGTTCTATAACTAAAAATGAGCTGGGATTGCAAATAAATATTAAATCAATTAACCTGCTGTATTAGAAAGCTCTTATACTTAATGAGCTGCTCAGTATTTATGATCAGGCACAGAAAGGCATGACACAAGTTGTTGTTGTATCCTAGCACAGCACCAGTTCTGAATAATTTTTGTGCTGGTGACCCAGTAGCTGAAGCACAAGCCAGGACATCCAGGTTCACTCCCTGGCTCTGTTGTGGAGTTACTGAGTGGATATTTGATCTCTTTAAGAACTTTTTGAGTTCTTAAATGATTAAAAGCCTTAATTTGATATGTAGTCACACACGTGATACTTGTGACAGACTTGGCACCATCTTAAGATTAGAATTTTTCCTTATAATGTGAAATTCTCCTATTGTCTTGTAAGAGGATTTCTGCTATTATTCATTCATATGGTTGCCACTCGTTTATTTGATTGGACTTTTTTTCTTTTCTGCTACGTATTTATGTATTTGTGATGAACTGTACAATCTTTGAGTGCTCTCTCTGGACAAAGCTTAATAATGACACTTATTTTAAAGATGTTTCAAGGCTAACAGCAGTACTGTGACAGCAGGACAAGTTTGCTACCTTTTATCAAATGACAGAAAATGGAGAGAAAGATCAAGACCTTATACTGGATGCGTTTTACTTTCAAGGTATGAAAGCATTCCAAGGCTGAGTGGTACTCAGAATCCTGTAGCAAAGTTTTGTGGGGAGAAAAACATGATTTTCTGAAATTGTTTCATTATAATGACTTTTGTTAATAATACAGGTGGAAAACCTCATATAGTAGCAGGGAATATGGCAAACTTGCATGATTCTGTAGGTACATGCAACTCAAAACATTTTGCTAAAGCTACTGTTGTCTCACTATATTTTAAGGTCACAGGTTACTCCAGCATTTGACCTAACGTATGAAGCTTTGATTCAGCAATGAACTTGAGGAAATTCTCAATACTAAGCATTGTAACAAATCTTGTCCTCAGCAGAAGTACTTGATCACATGGTTACCCTTTAAACATGAGTTCTTTTGTAATCACGTGTACACTTGAATTCAAATTAAAGTCCTTAAAGCAGAAAAGGAATGTAATTCAAGATAACTTTTCAAGATTGATAGCGGTAGTTCTTGTTACTTTGCAAAGCTTCTTTGAAATGCACTTTTTTATTTTCTATAGCTGTGCTCATAGTTGATATTTATATTCACAGGCTGGTTTGAACACTTAAATATAAAAAATATAAAGTGTCAGATATATTTATGTACACTAATGGTAGTGGTTTTGTTAAAGGATCTGAGAAAATGAAAGTTCCTCTTAGAAACAAAGCATATTTCTTTGCTTTTTAATTGTAAGTTTAAATACTTAGCATTTTTTGTTAAAATCACTTAGAAGTAACAACAACAACAACAAAGTTATTTTAGTGTTAAAATATCATAATATTTGGATGTATCTGAAATTGTTGCATATTTTCCACTGAATTTATAAATTCTCTCAATGGTATTTTCAGTGGGAAACACTTGCCAAGAATTTCATTTCTCAACTCTGGAGTCTTAATCCTTTTCTACTACAAATAAAAAGCCTCTGGTGAAACTTTAAGTCTCAACTGTTGTTTAGAGATGCATTTTTGCAGAGCCAGTCAGCACTCTGGAGCAATTCTGGGCCAGAAGCTGAATTCCTAACCACCACAGGACGTGCTGATGGCAGGGTGTGCAACTTGATTTTCACAGGCACTGACTTTGTAATGCAATTTTATGCTGGGCACCAAAAATCTAGCAATTAAAGCTTAAGTTACAGCATTCCATATCGGGGGTATCAAACACAAACAAGTTGACAACTGCCACAGGGCTTATTTTTGCTGCTGAGACATTTATATATGTGTCTGGCTGGCTCTTTTTCCATGGTCACAAGCATAAAAGCCTTTATTGTAGCTCAGTGGGCTTTATAGAGGTGAGAAGAAGCTACCTAGACTGTAAGGAGAGAAGAATGTAAATATAATGTAGTCCACAATGGAAGACATGATAAAAGGCAATAGGTGGAGATTGATGCAGAACCCCAGTGACTTAGTCATATGTTGTCATTGTTGGCTTGAAATGGAAAAGCAAAACTCAAAGGAAGGTCATCAGAAAAGACTACTTTTCTAGGGAGCCTGCATACAAAATGGAGTTAACATTTAACATTAACTGCTGCACGTCAGCTGCGGTGTGGGCAGCAGATGTAGAAGATTTGGCACTCTCAGGCTCAACAGCTTTGGCTGCATTTTACCAGTTGCAGTAAGGATAGGGAGTATTTTAGAGGTCCTGTGTGTTACCTTGGTGCTGCTTAATATCTATTGTGTCTATTCTGGGTAAGCTCAGGGTTCAGTAAATTCACTGGATGTGTATATGCTTCATCTCTTTCAAATGTGCATAAACAACAGCCACTGATGCAAACCTAGGAGTGACCTTGCATAAGCTGTTCTTACTGTCTGCTTTATTCCAGGTGAGAGAATGAGAGCAGATCAAGATCAGACCAGGGGATGGAGTACAGTATGAGCTCTCTGAGCTTTTCTGCTGTGTTTACCTAAGGCCACCTCCCTCTTGAGGTTTAAGGTGAGAACATGCTTCCTCCCACACACTAGCCCTTCAATTTTGTTGAGGTTTCTTTGTGAACAAGAAGGATCCAGAAAGTCTCCAAGGCTTTCCACTCTGCTTTTTATCAGGCATATGGGTGACTGCATTGGTTTGAAGAACAAGCTGTATACTTATTTTATATTATCATATTACTTCATACTTTTGCACAATTCCTATGTGATGTCTCACACTATGGCACAAATCCAGGTAAGTAAGCTAAGTCAGAGCTAGCTTGAACTTGAATCTGAGGTCATGGTAGATAGTCCTATGGAAACATCAGCTCAGTGCTTGCTGGTAGCAAAGCAAATCAAGTGCTAGGAAAGAATGGAGGTCAAACCAGAAGGCTGCTGCATAACCCTAGGGCTCATCTATGCCTAGAGTACCACTATATGATGTGCTCTTTCTTTCATGTCAGGATATGATAGATCTGAAAAAGGTATCCAGGAAGCAAACCAGGTTGATTTAAGATATAGAACAGCTTCTGTGTTGGGAATAAGTCAGAAAACTGAGAGGAATATGGTAAAGTCTATAGAGCTGAGTGGCATAGAGAGGGATCAGTCGTGTAATCTCCCTTCTGATACAAGGAGTATAGGCCATGTGAAATTACTAGGAGCCAGATGAAAATAACTTGAAGAAAGGGGCTAGGAAGTGAACAAAGCTCATCAGGTTTCAGCAGATTGTCTCAGCTGCAAATAGTTGGAGGCAAGGGAAGATAAAAGACAAGCATCACATCCTTGTCTCATTCTTTATCTTCAGTAGGTGTCAGCTAATGCCTGATGCTGAGGATGGGATACTAGGCTGGTTGAGCCCTTAGGTCGGTCTGGCCTGGTTACCTGTTGACAACTCATGTGTATTCAGGCACAGCTAGCTAAGATTGCAGTGATGGGACATAAGCTGCCCATTACTTGATCTGTGGTTACTGCTGATAGCCTTGAAGGTTAACCTTCAGAGTGTCAGGAGTGCAAAAGAAAGCTTTAGATAAAACACTGGTCAGTGCTCTCAGGGAACTGGTATCAAACTGATAGCCTGTGCTACTGGTCATCTTGGTGCCATGCCATTCTGCCCTCATGCCACACCCCTCTGCCCTACTGAGCATGTTATCAGTCTGCATTGTTGAACAGTGCAAGTCAGGTGCTTCAATGCTGGATGGCTTCAGCCTCGAGGTAGGGGTTCAGGTTTTTTGGTAGAGGTTTTACTCAATGATCCAAACTTAGCATTTTCACAATCAAGATAAATATTGACCAGGGAATCAGAAATTCCTCCATTTCATGTCTGCTTGTGGCAATTTCTCTGTAGACAGGCAGAAAAATTGGGGCATACTGCAGCCAGTTAGGCAGCTGACAAAAACATGAGTGGATCGTAAGTTATTTTCCGTATAGAATCATTATTGGCAAGGGTATAGGACTAATCTAGAATGTCTCATCTCTAGTAAGTAAAAATAAAAAAGAAAAAGTAAAATAGCTTTGGAGGAGAAACAAGAATACCTTTATTGAGATCTCCTAGCAAAACAACTTCAGTTAGATTTTTAGGAGATTGTGGTTCATATTCTGCTAGGTGCTGAATACATAGATAATTATTGCTACAGCAGCTTGGTTTTTTTCATTGACTTATGCTCAGCATTGAGCTTTGACATATGTGGAAATGGATGACTATCAGATAAATGTGGAATTACACAGATCACTAAGTATTTCTAACACACATGCATTGGGGAATTAGTTACTGAATAGCTTTATTCTTGTGCAGTAATCCTGACTTTTTTCCTGCAAATTCACTGTGCCAAATCTTTTCAGAGTTCATAGTGGATATTTCATGTTTCTAAAGCACAGAAATGACACCAGAATACATGCAGGTATTTCAAAACAGCACATGCTATTTTACAGCAAATGGCAGCTCCTTTCACATTCCAGCTTCCTTAAACTGGTCTAGAGACAGAGCTGTCAATTACAGTGAGAAGCCTTGACCTATGAAATATTTTTGTTACACTTTAATGCATTACTGTTATACTGTGACTAAGTGATAAGATTCTCTTTGGAAAAGATAGTGGTTCACCCAGTTTTATGCAGAGCAGTTCCAATGGACTTTAAATTTCACTCCTGGCAGTCAGCATTGCAGCAAGTGGTGCTATTTTAAGAGGGAAATTGGGGTCTAAAACTTAATTTGAGTGTATCACATCAGCTGATCTTTCAGTTTGCCTCAGAGCCCTGTTTAAAGGAAGGGGCTTGCATACTAAAAGCTCTTCGAATTTCCCTCAGACTTTTAAAAAGTTACAGGGGAAGGAAAATGCTGCAAGTCAGGAACATCAGAATTAGTGAACTGGATCTGACCAGCTTCAACCTATGAGCCAGTATCAGCTGCTTTAGAGGATGAGGAAAATAAACCCTGAGGTTAGGCAGTTGTGGGATACCTCTAACACAGTTCTTTTCTAATCCCCCCCCAGCTAAAGACTGGCATGTTCTCCTGCAGAAATGCTTATTTTAATTGATGGAAACCTATGATGTTGGCTATATTAGCTCTGGATGACCTTAGTTGTGCACATTTCTAAGCTCTTCAGGAAAGCTACTAAATTATTTGTCTTGATTAAGTAATTCTTGATGTTGATAAAGAATCTTGATGTTGTTAAGAATTTTATTAAGCCAGGCTAAAGAACTACAGAATGGCTTAAGCTGTGGCAAAGAATCTTTGAAGGCTTTCTGCAGCCCTGTTTATGAACTCTGTAATGGAGTTAAACACATTTTAATACACACTCATTTTTCAGTTCTGAATTGCCCACTTGTATTTGATAATCATTGTTTTTGCCTTAAGAGAAATTGTCCAGCAAAGATGCCCAGTGCTCGCAGGCTGCATCTGTATCCCCTGTACTTTGAGGGTTCTTCTCTGTTGGTTATTCTGGTAAGGAAATCATGAATGTTAGCTTCTGTGGGATGTTTTGTGCTTTGGGGCATTTGCTTTCCAAGTTGGTCAGTCTGGAACATCATAATGTAATGCAGCAGCTATTTTATTAAGCTATTAGTTGCCAAGTGCCAGTATAGATAGATAAAACATAGCTGAACACTGTCTATAGGACTGTAGAAATTAGAGGCTATGTCTTCTCTTCAGATCATTCTCTTATCCTGAACTCTTGTAAATATTTATGATTATATTGACATTAAGATAAGAAGAGGAAAACTCCCTACCAGGTTCTTTTGCAGTTTAATCTTTGACTAGATCATAGCTGCTGTTTGTTAGAAGTGAAAGTGCACAACTTTACTTTTTCCCCAAAACCACATCAATGTTGAGATCATCATGGAGGCCCGAGTGCAGTGAATGTGTGCTGAGCTTTCCTCTGCATCTTGTACCTGGAGGACAAGGAACATGCAAAGGCCTGGTCCTGGGAAACATGCATGGCCATAGCCCCTTGAGCCAAAGGACTGCACCTCTTTGCATCATACTAGTTTTTGAAAGGAAGCTTATGTTCTGGCAAATACAAAGCGCACTGGAGTTGGCTATCATCCCCATACACTGATCTGAGGAGGGGACAGTGACCCTGGCCCCTTTTATAAGGTGGGCCAGGGAAAATGCATGTGCAGCCATCTCCTTCTCTGCATGGACACTTTGTATGTGAACTCAGTGACTGTATTTTTGTGAGATACCCACTGCTATTTCACAGTATAGTAGGCTACTTTGTATGTAATAGGAATGTATTTTTCAGGGAGTTTATATGGACTAGCTAGATCTCTGCTAACACTCCATTATTGCTCCCTTAGTTAGCTTGGATAGAGAAGATGCTCAAGATCTCCCAATAAGGCATTCTCAGTCAGCACTGGAGTGCCCATACAAGGTTTTACTGCAGATTAGCTGAAGATACAGCTGCGTGAATGCAGTGGAGCTCCATATACCTCCTGGGTGGTATGATTGGTTCTCACTTTCCCAAGTTTATTTCTTAACAAATGTTTTTAAGAGGCATTGGTGGAAGTGGCGGATGCCTCTGGTCTGTGAAGATTGGTGAAAATCTTTGCTTTGACCTCATGGTTTTAGGAAGACCACCCTCTGAGAACAGAGACAGGGAGAGAATGACTTCAAGGTAAAGACCTGAGGGTGGGAGAAAACAAAATGATTATTTTTTTAGAATAGTTCCAGCAAAATATAAGGTTTTGTTCTATACTTTCCTCAAACAATATTCAAGGGCATTAAAAAAAAATAAAAATTTCAATCGTTTATCAGACTGGGAGGTCAATGTCCTTTTGAATAATAAGTGAATGGGGTGAACTTTTACTGCTCTCCTCTTGGATGCAGCTGCCTAAATGCTGGAAAAAAAAAAAAAAGTATGAACACGGGACACATGTGGCCTTGGCAGGGACACAGGAAAGTAGGACACAAGCTCTGGGCCAAATTTTTCTTTAGAGGAAGCCATGTGAATGCACAAACACATGTAGGAAATCACGAGCAGAACTCGGTCTCTCACTTGCAAAGTTTCCTAAGCTTTTTTTTTTTTGTCAAGCCCAGCAATCGTTTGGCTTCCTCAAGGCTTCCTTACTCTAGTCATTTAGCAAAGCAGTGTACTTCAGGGATCCAGTTGCTGTCAGAAGTGGTGTGGCCACAGCCTGCCCCTTCTGATTTGGAGATTTGGAGAGCACCAGGACATCTTCAGGGAATATCTTACTGACATGATTTTTTAAAATCCCAAACTGGGGTCCACGTTGTGGTGATGGTGCCAAATGTGTGTTGTGTTTGATTGGAGCTTAAAAAAAATAGCAAGTAAAATATTTCAGTGTTAATTTTGAATCATTTCTTTTCATTAAATGTATAGGTTCTAATTTTGGTGGATAAGTTAACATATGGTTATGTAAATGGAAACTTGCCTCTGTAAAAAGGTGGAGATCATTTTGGCAGAAGCAAAGCTGGATTTCAGATTCTGAACAGAGATCACATAGAATTTAAATACTTGGTCAAATGTTTTAACGCTTATGTGAGACTTTGTCTTAGATTAAATCATCTGCACTAGAGGAACTGGTGGGAGGTACTGAAGCACTTAGAAAGTTCCCCTACAGGGAACACATGCAGAATTTATTTATTTTTCTTGTAATTGAAAGAAATAACTAAGTGTCAAAGCACTAGTGTGGCCCACAGGATCATATTGGGAGTGTTCCTCTGATTATTAACACCCAGCAGAACGTGAAGTTGTAATGTATGAAATAGTGTAGTGTGCTGTGATAAATTGGCACGGCATGATGGTGTACCTTAACATCTGGCTAGTGGAGAGGATGGGTGTGAGAGGAACAGAGACAAGTGTCACAAGTGTCACAAGTGAGCTGTCATGATCACAGGTAAGAGCAATGAATTCTGACACTGGGGAGGCATTGTTCTTTGTGCTCCCCCCGGATGAGAAGACAGCAGAAACAGGGCTATCTGACAGGTTTCACAGGTAGGATATGGGTGGGTATACCTTCTCAGTGACATGAGATGTTGAGTCACTTGACAGAAGGAAATTTCTTGCAAAGGGAAATGGTTCGGGTGCAAAATGTTCATCCTGAACAGTGCTACAGTCTGTCCATGCTTTTTGGCATGTTCTTCAGATTTTACCTTGGTAAAACACGATATTGACTTGTTTAACTTCTGGGAACTGTATCGTGGCTGACCAAAAGGAAAACAAATAGACCTTGGCAACAAATGCACCCAGGATTGCCAATACTGTGAACTATAGGGTATGACTTGAAGGTGAAGTGAGTGGCTACCAGCGAAGTCTGTCACTCTTTTCTGCAGCCCCAAATCTTCTCTGGTTGGGATTGATACGTGAGGTGGTGTATTTTGAATTCCCCTCTGCACATTGATAGGGAATGGTTTGCCTTGCTGCTGTTATAGTATGCACAAGGCTTGTTGATATGAAAGCAAATGTAGCCCTCTACTGCTGTGTCCTGTGTTTCTGCCAGTACAAGGGAAGGTGGAATTGATCCTTTACAATATCTGAAGGCAATTTGTAATGTCATGAGTTCTCTTTTCCAAAAAATGACTTTAAGAAGCTTGTCACAATGTGTGGCATAAGCATTATATTGCTCTTGCTAGAACTCTTCATGTTTTAATCTGGATTAGTATGTTTCCTGGATTGTTTGCTAGAAGCTAAGCTTTGCTCTTTTATTTTTTGAAAGGGAAGAAGAGAAGCCTGTGCAAAATCAGCTTTGAGTTTCTACTTTTCTGATAAATCTACATGTACCTTGTGATCCAGAGATATGAAATCCTCATATCTCAGCTGGTTAAAGTGCAATGCACCTCAGTGAAAGAGCCTACAGACTAGCAGCTTGGAAGAGGTTTTTACCTGGAAAAATCTGAAGCCCTCTAAAGACTTCTGAGTCTGTGCATCAAATGTCAGTTTGTGCAAAGGAGTTAGTACCACTGGTGAGTACGTATTCGTAGACAGCTTATGAATAGAGATAATACAATGCCATGCTGGAGACCCATATGTAAACTTAATTCTTGGGCACTTTTTAATCTGGATGATACTGCTTGCAGTGAATCAGGAAGAAAAGATAACTGAATTGCATACCTTTGTCGGTCAGAGGCTGGCTGCCAAGTGAGGTACAGATTACACAATTACTTCCTCTTCTGGAAAGTTTGAGCAGACAGTGCATTAGGCTGAATTAGTTGTTTCTGAACAAAGTACACAAGGAGAAACAGAAACATTGATACATAGGCTATGTGGTGTTAATTAGGATAACTATAAAAAAAAGTCTCTAACTTGCTAGATTTAATGGTCCTATTGTACAAGCAATAAAAGACAGTGAAATATCATATTTGAACACATTCCTGTGAAGAACTCTACTGTATGCAGCAATGAGATAGAAGTGGTGGCTTTGGAAAGACATCCTGGCCTTTCTTGCACAGTGGTAATATTAAAGAGATTCTAATTTTCCTAAACCTAGTGAGAAATTAAGAGAGGACCTCATCTCGTACATAGAGGTCAATTTTTATTTCTGCAGATGTGTACACATAAGAAGTATTCCTGTTTTTACTGTTGATAAAGCCTGCCAGGCCATCGTATGGTTTCCTATTGTGCCTATGACATGAGCAAGTGTTGACTAGAACATCTTTCTTCTAAAATGTTTGATGTGCTATACTGAATTATATTAAGGATAGCTTTTGAAAAACCTACTAACAGAACAGTTTTAAGTCACCTAACCAAGCAAATGCCTTAATTTCTCTGGAAGTTTTTTTTTTCTTAACTGATACTGGTCACTTTTGTTACCAGCCAACGAACATATATCTAGGTAATACATCTGAAAGCCTTTGCTCATGTCAAAAAATTAGTATGAGTTGCATAAGTGCACCGTGAAAATATTACCTTGGATAAAGGCCCAGACAACTTGAAAGAGACCTTAAAAACAAATAAAAACCCCCTTCATTTTGACATATGGATTTAGTGATTTGGATTTCTAGAGGGATCATTTGGTTAAAATTTAAATGAAACAATGGTTTTGTATTTATTAAAAAGGTGATTCTGGTGTAATTAAAATAGATTGCACTCTATTCTACTTTGATGTGGGTCTTGAGAGTGTAGAATTTTCTCAAGAGCTGTTTTCATCTTTTGTATCACATTGTTGAAAGTACCTCTTAACTGAGTACCAGCAGTCCTCCTGGCTCCCTGGAGATCATAGCTTCAAAATAGATGGTCTCAGAGATAAAGATACACAGTACTTACTATTTGAAATGAGCTACCTACTTCAGCACAAACTTGTTTAATTTGTACTTCAAATTTAGCGAGCTTGATTATTCCACTGAATTGAGTAAGATGCCTTGGATGAAAATCCTAGTATGTTGTGGTTTTGTAGCCTTTGTTGTAGTTTTACTCAGGAAGCTGTCTTAGTCATTTTACTGCTATTATACGGCAGGTTTATAAGAATATTTCACTGAAGGAAAAAATATACACACCTGAGCTCTATATTTTCAGGCCCAACATATCTACGAGATATAGGAGAAACTTCATAGAAGTAAGGCAATTTAATTCCCATGATTACATGAAAAATAAAAGTTATGATTAGGGATTTCTGTATAGAAGAGGTCATGGTTGGAGGACCAGGAACAGGAGATACTCTTCTGTTGAATAAACAACTCTTGTATGTCTGCCCTTGCACTTTATACTTAAGCTCAATATGTGTTGAGTATGAAATTAATTGTGAATTCTGTAAGATGATACAGTTTTAATACTGTGTAGAGCTAAGCAGTGACTCCTGATTTTAAGAGCCACTGATGGATAGGGATCCTTAGAATAAGATCTAGTCTCTGAACTTGTTTTCTTCGAACTAGAACTCAAACTATTCTATTTTGCTCTCAAGATGGTAATTTGCAGCTGGATTTTTACCACATCACAATTTACAGCAAGGTCTCTCGTGTGTCCAGTTCGAGTTCTTCTTGTCCTGGTCCTGTCAGCAGCTTTTTTTCTTCCCATGGAAGTTAGCACAGAAAAAAAAAAGAAAAAAAAAAGAAAAAAAAAAGATGAACAACCCTGTGGGAAGTTGATGATTGGCAGTACGTAGGATAAGGTTCCCCAGAGATGCTGATGAAGTTACCTTGGTTGTAGTTTTATTTCCACTAAAAACCTTGGAGGGAGGATAACTGCTATTTAGAAACTCTCTGATACAGGAAATGCATTATGACATTAAATACTAGAGAAAAATGGGAAAAGTAGAAGGAATTGAGTAAGGAATTTACTGTGCCATTTAATCTCCTTGACTTTGGTTGGTGTGACTGAATATAGAAGTGCCTGGTGGCTCTGGGTTACTTTACACTTCTGAGCACAGCCATCCAGGTGACAGGATCTCTACAGAGACACCCTGCTCTGCCAGTGCTCTCAGGGGTCTCATGCATGTCCCCGGCTGTGTTAAATGCTTTGTGTTGATAAAGTGAAACTAAAACCTCAAACGCTGTCCAAAGTGGGAAGAAAGTAATCACAGAAGTTCTTTCCATTTCTTTTCAGTTCTAAAGGAAGCACTCAGTGGTATCCCATCACTCCTGATCCCTCCATGAGCTACCACTGTAGCAGCTTTCTTTTTTGCTATAAAGGAGAAACCCAGTTCTGCCATAGGAAGTGTGGCATTTTATGAAATGTCAGGTTTTAATTTGCCCTGAGGATTAAAAATGAGTGCATTTGTTCATTGTAGTGCTTCCACCATGCATGGCTCCTATAAACCTGCCTTTCCTGTGGTCATGGAGTCAGCTGAACATCACTAAGGAAAGTTACTCTGCATCATTCATTCACAAGCTGGGAAGGGAACTATTCCTGCTGACTCATGCTTATAAGTATTTTCCTTGCTCCGCCTCCATTCATTTCGGCTCCACCTCTCATTTAGTGCTGGTAGCCTACTATATTTAAGCCGCTGTCTTAGAGCAGAGGCAGTATTCAAGGCTTGGAGTCTGGCTTTCCTGGCTGTACAGGCATTTTCACAAAGATCTCACTTCTCATCAGACCTGCTGCTAAAGGTAAGAAGGCTGTAAGTGAATATAGAGAGTTCTGTTTGTCCTGCATATTGTTAGCATTGTTTTCAGAATATCACAGGGGTATTTGTAGAAAGAGGTACTATTTTTATGTACCATAAAGTTGAATTCTTCCACAGACATTGTTTTTATGGGGTACTCTGGCTTTGCATATGAGTGATAGCGCAAGTGGTGGGAAAAAAAACTTCAGAAACTTGTGGGAAAGTGAACAACTTAAAAGCTATTGGGAAAGTGTAAACTTCAAAAACTATTAGGATTTCTGTTTCTTAAAAGCACTAATGAATTAAGTTTAAATAGCTGCTGATGAAGTGGATGGGTTGATGAAGAAATCAAGCTGAAGGAAACTGTTGCATTTCTACATTAGCATTGTTCTTGTTTAAACCCAAGTGTCACAGTAGCACTTTCTTCCATTATTTATGTGCTGATTGCACTGCTCTTTTGAACTCTCCTCGTGTGCTGTAGAGGCCCTACTTAGTGGTCCTTACTTGAGCAAAAGTCCCACTGATGTTCTAGGGAGAGCTGCTTGCAAATGGCTGATGTAACTTGGCCTTTTACTTCTACTAAAGATTATTTAGTTTCATTGCCTTGTTAATTCATCTTTGCTTTTTTTTTTTTTTTTTCTGCTTGCTTAAAACCTGTTTCAATTGTGCAGCCTGGAGCCACTAGGGGCCATACTGACCGGCTTTGTGAGTTATAGTCCCTCCAGGCTTAAGGCTGTGTCAGGAAGGTATGCAGAGTCTGGTCCAGGATGAGCTGGGTGCTTTTCCAAGCCAGAACGATTATGTAACATCACATCAATGCTGAAATGCTTTGGAAGCAGTGAGGAGATGAATTGTGGAGCTTGCAGCGTGCTCTCAAATGAAGAGGAGGAAAGATACAACCATTTAAAGTAGGAAACCTAAAGCAGGAGCCAAAACAGTGATCAATGTCACTAAACTGACTAAACATGAGTGCCCAGCAGCCTATCGTACGTGAAAGAAGCATGAGAAGATGAGTCTTGGGTTGCATCCTAGTTCAGGCTTTCTTTTGTTGCATTTAGTTAACCACCTCTCTCTGAATGTGAAATGAACTTCAGCATCCTGTACACTTCCCAGTAGTCTCTGCAAGAACAGGCTTTCGTCTGCTGCACTGAATTAGCTGTATGGTGATTGAGGTGTATGTAATCTCTTGATTCTGAAACTGAAAAAATAATCCCCTTTTACTTATAATGGCAGGGAAAGTGAACACTTGTCCTGAAACTGAAAAGCCTGTGACACTCTGAGCACAGTTTTGCCCCCAGAAGTCAAACAGCTAGCCTACAGGATGGGAATAGCCATTAACAGGTTCAGCATCTGGCTCATTTTCTCCTAAGCAGTAGATTAATTAATTACAAATTATAGAAATGCCAGCTTTGGGATGTGGATGGGACTTTTCATCTATAGAGATGTGCTAGGATAAACAGAAGCATCTGACAGTTAATCTTGTGTTGATAGAATTGTCTGGTGTCAAAACTTGGGGAAACAAGGCATGTAGCATTGAAATGGTCACAATGGGGTTTTGTGAACCCAGATCTTGAGTAAAACCATGGCTAAAAAGTGTCATGTATGTGCACAGAACTAAGAATTTTCTCAGAATAACAATTGTGCTTCTCTAGCCATTACATTTTGGTTTAATTGCAGCGAATGCTCCCTTTTCATGCATCAAAAGGAACAGAATGGAGGAGGAGGGTGAAATGAGGGGAGTTATCACTGAGCCTGAGGCTGCTGGCTTTGTACTCTATCAGGGTGGGGTAGGGTGGCATGGAGCAGTGGCCGGGAGCCAAGGCAACCTTCCTGCACTGCAAACAAGGCTGCCAGACTGACTTCTACCGCCTTGTGTCTTTTTTGTCCCCTTTGGGATCCCCCAGGAAAGCACTGGCACGGAACAGCATGACCTTGTGCCCAGGTCTTACAAACAGGCTCATGGGCTCGTTCTCTCTCATATTGGCTTTGCTCTCCTGGACCTGTTGCCTTGTGCAGGATTGGGTTGGCTCGGCAGCCCTTGCTTCCAGCAAAAATCCCACGATGTTGCTGGGTTACCGCTGCCTGCAGCATGCGTGCAGACTTTCTGTGTGTGCTGCTGCAGCCTGCTACAGAGCAGAAACCTGGAAGAGCCCTTCCAGAGATCTTCCTTCTCGTTTTCAGGTTCCCAGTAGTTTCACAGAGATAAAAGATATTGGGAAAAATTAATTAAAAACTTGTCTTATGTAGTGCAGCTGTGGAGAGGGAATTATTTGTTACCATGGAAAGGTAAAATAAGTACTGTGATTTATGCTGGTTTGAGTGGGTACCTTACTGGTCACACTGGTGTCCTGTCCCTCTGGTGTCTCAGGACATCAAGTGTGCTAGTGCTGAATTCTGGAGCTTTGTGATGGGGAACTATTTGCAGGCAGATTTACACCGCAGTCTGCTGATGGTAGTGCAGGTTTTGGCTCATATAGCAGAACTTACCCCAAAAGGCTGGGGAAATACTTGGCCGGTTAGGCTGGGCTCCTGCCACTACTGGGGTTGGGGTAAGTATGCGTTAACAGTTGGATGCCTGCCTCCACATGGACGCAACATATGGAAGAGTTTGTCTTTTGAGTATATGCATCTACCTTTGGGTCACAGCTAGGCTGGGAAATGAAGTTTCCAACTCCCTTTAAAGCTAGATGCCCAAAATGACTTGAATTAAAGACATGGCTATTATGTCTTATGTGGTTCAGGCAAAACACATGAGAAAGACTCAGTGAAGTGGTAGTAGGCAACTAGTAGGCGTTACTAAACTGCGATACACACTTTGGACAAAGCTGCTAGTTTTAAATTCTGCATGTAGGCCTTATTACGTGCCTCTCTACTTAAATCAACCCAGTGCTCTTGAAGTAGTTCTCAGTCACCTTTGTCTTGGTGCACAAAGGAGTTGTCACGTCCTTGCAGGCGAATGCACTGACAAGTCTCCTCCTGAAGCCTGGGATTCTTCAAATCCTATATTTAACTGGGACTCCTGCCTGCTCATTCAATCACTGGGGTCTTACGGCATTAATGTAGCTGCTGGGGATGTAAATGTCAGGCTTAAAGGGGAGCATTGCGCTCGCAGGATGGCATCTGCTGCGCTACTTGTGTCAGGGGCAGTGATGTGCCAGACCTTATGGGAGTGTGCGGTGCGCTTGCCAAATATCTTGCTGTGCTTGGGAAGGGTGTGGAGAGCATGCCCTGCTGAACAAAGTCGTACCGTTCACTGGATTCTGAGTTAACTTTCCCAACTGAGAATAATATTTCTAAAGGCTATATTCTCTCTAGAATAACACAAACGCTTCTGGTGGATTTTGAAAATCTCCATTTTACTGTGGTAGAAGTAACTTGACTTCCATGCACTGGTGACAGTGTAGTTTAATTCCCTGGAAAACTGAAGTAGTTATTTAACATGGTGGGATCCCTGCAGGAATGGCGAAAACAACAAAAAAAGAAAACCACCAAGAACAAAACCACAACAAACCTTTGGTTCACTCCTCATTGAATATTTGCATGACAAAATCAGCTGTTTTGTAGGTTCCACTCTTATGACAACTTAGCCTCCAAGATAATGTTACTTATTTTGTTTAAAGTATTGTTGCTATTTACTTACGCAAACTTAGAACTCTGTGTTCTGGAAGATGAATAAAGAGGGCATCCTCAGGTTCAGGAACCGCATTAGCACTTCTCAAAAAGCCCTCTAGCCATTGAGCAGCACGTGTTTGAAAATTCAGCCAAGAGATTTCCAGCCTTTGGGCAGAAGTCTTGAATGAGATTTGCTTACCCTCATAATAAATGCACAAACTACTTTACCAAATAAAAAGCACTCGCAAATCGGTTCATGATGTATTTTATTTTTTTTTGGCAAGCTGCAACATGTCAGTTACTGTAGTCGGAGGGTTACTGATGTTGCCAGCTATTCTAAAGGGACCGAAACTCATGTGTGGTAGGGAAAGATAAGGGCCCTCTCCTTTTCCTGTGATATAATCAGGGAATCATCTTTCAGCTTCTAGGGAGGAAAAAGGGTGGAAAAAAAGAGTAGGCCTGTCCTGAGGGTGGAAGTATAACGTGACGGTGTACAGTGCAAGGAAATATTTTGGATCAGCCCTCTTCTGTGGGCTATAGACAATAATGTAATTTTGTCAAGCAAATGTTTCAGAACTTCTGTGTTTTAACAGGTTTGATTCTTGGGCCTAAATGCTTTCAGACAGGAAGATGTATTCAATATTGAACAGGCATCAGAAAAAGAGTGGGTTCAAGCCGCTTCCCGTGGTGATCATAGGTAAGTTTTCTCCTGTCTACATTCTCTGTTGTTGTTGTTGCTTTGGACTTGCTGTCTTCAGCTTTTGTTCTGTGTGTTGGATGCTCAAACCAGAAATCCCTGGCCAATGTTTCTGCCTCCTTTGCCTGACAGTCAAACTTTCTGTAGTACCAAAAATGAATGGTAGGAAGTAGGGAACCAGCTGTTAAATAACCTGAAACACACACTTTTTTTTTTTTTTTTTTTTAAAAAAAAAAAAAAGAAAAAAAAAGAAAAAGGAAAAGGTAGCCTTTTGGACATGAGTTCAGTGGGTCTGTTTTTTCTGTTGGGTGTTTAGAAAGGTTAGGAACCATTCCGCTGAGACAATCATTTCACAGAAAGTTGATTAATGTTCTGTTGTGCTTGATTTGGGGGATGAGTGTGATCTTTCTTGTTCCACCTGATTTACTTAAGAAGTGCCCCAGATGCTGTTAATGTTTCTGGAAACTTTGTAGATTGTTTTTTTAAATGCATGAGAAATCTCTTGGCATGTATAAGTCAGATACATTGACTTTATACATAATTGAATAGAATGGTACGAAGCGGTGTTTTTTCACCCATTTAGAAAGCAGGTTATGTAGTAACTTTATTATGTCCCTTGTGAGAGGGGAGGTCCCTAGTGTGTCTAAAGAGGGACCCAGCGTGGAGATATCCCTAAAGCCTCTGAAGCACTGGTGGGTGTGAAGATGTGCAGGATGGGGAGGCTGTCGGACCGAAGCAGCACAGCTGTTTCACTGCAGCTGGACATTACATACAGGTTCCAGCTGCTTCCCCACAGCCCTTTCTGGGAAGCCTATAGGCTTCTGCTGCTGCGCTGGCAGCCTCACAAAAGCAGTTGCTTTCTGGAATAGGTAGCTCTGCTTGTGACCATCCATGTCAAACTTAACTGTGGTTCAGAAAGTAAATTCTCTGCATTGATTGCTCAGTGTTGTGCTCTTGGGTGCTTAAGCTTGGTTCAGGGACCTTCTCATACATCCCAAAGCGAAGGAGTAAGTTCAAAAGTGTTACATTCTACCGCAGCTGCAGCTTAGTTTTTGTTTAATTTCCATGGGTTTTGGAAAACTTCCCTGTGAGTGGAATATTCCAAACACTGACCCACAGCTGCCGGTCCTCACTCAGTACAGCAGACTTTGTCCCCAGCTGTGGCACATGCTGCCCTTCACATAGGTCAGCTTGTTAGCTTTCCAGCCTGAGCCTCCCTCTATCTCAAATGCCCCAAGTGGCCTTTGCTCCAGTGATTCACGCATGCAGCACGGGCACTGTGTCAACACAACCTGCTGCAGGCTGCTCTGTCACTTCAGCTCTCCTCCCCGACATCGTCACTGCATTATGTAATGGTAGTTAGTCACATAACGAGCAGCAGAGCTGAGCCAGAGAGGCTGACGGCTAGTTATACAGACACTGTAAAATATTAAACATACTGGAGAACAGCCATGTGAAATTTTTCCACAGGCTACTCTTGCTGGGCTTTGGAGTCGCACCGATCAAGTCTTTCCACTGTCTGTTGGGTGGCTGGCAAGAGGAGTTCAGCTCTCCAGCAATCTGTTCAATTCTGAGGGACTGTCTTGGCATGGCAGAGAGACTTTTCTTCCTTAACACACTGCCTGCAATACCACGGTAGAGCTGGTTCCAATCTGAAAGTGTCCTCAAGATCTGTCAGTCAAACCACTATTGCCAGCTATCCCTTATTATACGGCTTTTCATACTGTACAGAGCAGAGCTGTTTTGGTCACTGTTTTCTGGACATCCTGTATATCCTGTGCACAGTGAACCACTCTACACAGATGGGAAATGTATATCCAGGACAGCTGAGGCCCCCAGTCAGTATGTGACCAGTTTCCAGACCTTTAAAGAAGTCAATGAGCAGTAACTCAATTTGTCAGCAGGACAGAGACCTCAACCTTCAGGTGAGGTTAGCCTCTGGCTTGTGTAAGCAAATTCATAACCTTGCGATGCAAATGTATGTAATTAAGGAGTAAAAGGGGACATGAGGGTAAAGTGATTTCCCCAACTGCATCCAATAGGTCAGTGGTATTCTGACAATAGAAAATCTCTTGTATACATAGCAGTGACTTTGATCTATTTCTTTGATGTATCTATTTCTTTGATCTATTTCTTTGATGTATTTCTACATATTAGAAACACTTTTTAAAGGGTTGCTCTGTCTGCCAGACTAAAATATCTCCTCCATTTTGTCTTTTTAGGGAATGGACCTTCAGGAATCTGTCTCTCATATTTGCTGTCAGGCTACACCCCTTACTTCAAAAGAGAGTCTCTTCATCCTCATCCTATTCTTCAGAAGAAACTAGAAGAGGCTCCAGATGTCTCCATTTTGGACCAGGTTTGTTTAAAGAAAATACTGTTTTAGCAGAAGCTTTCAGTGTATCATTATAGTGAAACACCCTAGGGGTAAATTACAAATGGTGAACTCATTTGAGGTTTCGAAGTACATAGGCAGAAATTTCAAAGTATGCAGACAGAATAAGCCTTAAGCAAAGTACTTCTATTTATCTGAATCTCCCGTGTATGAAGTGCCTGCATTGCTAAGATCCTCGAGGTAGTCCTCAGGCAGTAACAGGCTGCATGCAAGTAAATGAACTTCGCACAACACCAAAAGCACTAACTGGAAGTGCTGCAGTTACAGGCAATCTGCTGCCTGCCAGGACACACATTTTGAGCATGTGATTTGTCTCTTCAGGATTTGGAGTATCTATCTGAAGGTTTGGAGGGACGATCCCACAGCCCTGTGTCTCTTCTGTTTGATACTCTTCTGCGTCCAGACACAGACTTTGGTGGAACAGCAGAATCTGTCCTCACTTGGTGGCACGAGACCGACAGAGCCATTCCCCACCTGGTCCTTGGCAGAAACCCTCCTGGAGGTGCCTGGCATGTACGTGAATCAAAGCCTAACTGCTTAGGTCTGCATGCTGTAGGAGAGCCAGAGGTGTTGACTGGGGAGTCAAAAGGTGCTCCCGTGTGCTGGTCATCCATGTTTGATTTTACGTGTACGAAGAAATGAGTTTAAAAGGGGTAAGAGGGGGCAAGAGTTTGTTCTCTTCGGAGAACATGGATGGTTTCTTCCATGCTAGTGGATCAGATGAAATCACTGACTTCTCATGTTCTGAGACATTGAAACTTGAGTTACATTTCACTTTGTACATTAAATAACTGAAAGCTGTTTAACTCTCTCGTTCCAGTCTATTGAGGGCTCTATGATTACCCTAAGCAGAGGGGAGTGGATGGGACTCCCGGATCTCCAGTTCAAAGACTGGCTAAGGCAAAAGAAAAGGTGAGATATTTATGGTCCAATTTTTTTTTTTCCTCAAACATCCAGAGGTTATTTGGGAACCTGGAATGGACTCCTTGAATGCAACTGCCCATCTGTCATGGATGATTCTGCTGACAGAAAGGTCGCTCTCCCCATCAAAAGTCCATTCTGTATTAAGTGACTCCAGATAAAGTTGGAGTGCTGGTTACCATGAGTCTTTCTCAACACACACTGGCATGATGATCACAGTGTGACCATGAGGTCTTCTGAAAATATTTGCAAAAGGCATGGGTGTCTGACTTTTGTGTCTCCTACTGCTGTCCCTGATGACAAGCGTATTCACCTGAGCTGTTTCACAGTCTCTCAGGTGCTTTTGCTCTCAATGTGTAACAGTTGAAACCTTAAAGGAGTTGAAAATGGAATAGAAGTGAAACACGTGAGAGGAAGGCACAAATGAGAGACCGTGTTTTTAGGGATGGGGACTTTTTAGGGATGGGATTCATGTTAGTAACTTGCCTCTGTCCAACAGCTTGTGGACTTGACTGCTAGTTCTATGTACCAGAAAAAAACTTTGAAGTCAGGGAAAGTAGATAAGTCTCCTCTGATAGTGGCAGGATAGATGGCTCTAGGATATGTTCAGTGGAAGAAGGGAGAAACTCCAGGCTCTTAGTTAACTGCTGCTTGACCTTTGTTTGTAATATATTACAGAGGCCTTAGAAACAACAGAGCCACAGCAGAAGACATTGCTCAATACTATCAACATTATGTGATGAAGAAAGGGCTGCAGAAGAACTTTAGATGTGGGACTGTTGTAACCTCTGTGAGGAAAGTGAGTGCAGAGAGCATCTCCAACCACATGCAGGAAGATCTGCAGAAGAGTGACTCCCTCTGGAACTTCACTGAGGAGGGTATGGAGGTCTTTCAGGTGGATGGATTTGTCAAAACTGTCCAAGGTGATAAGGAGCCCTTCTCTATCTATGCAGAAAATGTGGTCTTGGCTACTGGAACATATGATAGTCCCACTTGGCTGGGGGTCAAGGGAGAGAACCTTTCCTATGTCCATCACCAGCTCTCTGCCCTAGAGGAAGCAGTGAAGAACAACAGTATTGGTATCACGTCAGACCCAGTCCTGATTGTAGGTGCTGGTTTGACAGCTGCTGATGCGATTCTCTTTGCTCACCACTGCAATATTCCAGTAATTCATGTTTTCCGGAGGCGAGTCAGTGATCCAGGTCTTATTTTTAACCAGCTACCCAAAATGATGTATCCTGAATACCACAAAGTCCATCAGATGATGAAAGAACAGTCAGCTGCCTGTGCTGGGCCATATGAATGTTACGTTAGCCTACCTGAACATCATGTACTATCTTTTGGCAAGGACAAGAAATGCATCTTTCAAGACAAGAATGGCTACCAGAAAGCTTATAAAGTTTCCATGGCTCTTGTTCTAACTGGTTCAAACCCCAACCTCTCATTTCTGCCAAATAATGGCATTGATTTGGCAATGGACAGCGACCAACCGGTCAATCCCAAGAGGAATCCCATAGAGGTTGACCCATTCACCTATGAATGCACTCAGGAGAAAGGGCTTTATGCCCTAGGGCCTCTAGCTGGAGATAACTTTGTACGCTTTGTGCAGGGAGGGGCTCTGGCTGCTGCCAGCTCTCTCTTAAAGAAAGCAAACAAAAATCCCCCCTAACAAAAAAGCCCCCCTGTGCTAACAGTGTCTGAATGGGTTACTGCTGTTTTCATAGAGAATCTGATATGTACATCCTCAAATGTGAAGCCCACTCCTGCTATTCTCCAAGGTTCTGTGGAGAGTTACTAAGTTCTTGCTGAGTTACTTGGGAAGCTTAAGTCACCAAATGGATTTGGGAAGGTTAAGGCACTAAATGGAGTGGGTTTCATTCATGGCAGTACCTTCACTCTATGGGGATTCAGCTCCTTTCCTGCACAGCTGTGCAGGGAGGCAGCAGGGGCATTGAATCTTCTGCCTGGAGAAGCAGGGGGCAAGCTAGTGATTGCTCTTCTATGTTGACACCTTCCAGGTTGCTGAAATTTGAATTGGGAAACAATCAAAGTCAATTATTTCCAGCCAGCCTGCTGACAGCCCTGAGTCTGTCAGTCTTACAATGTTTGTGATGAAACAAAGCAAGCCAAAGTGGTTCTGGTTGCTCCTGTGGCTCAGCTATATGTTCTTATTAGACCAGAGTTCACTGAAAGAAGTGGTATTCTGCAAATAAACTGACACAGAAACACAGTCAAAACTGTATTATCTCACTAACAACACCAGCAACATGTAATATCTAGTATCTTTTTATTCAAAAGATTCCTGTGATGTTTTTGCCCGTCGGGGAAGTGATGGTACTGACTTAGAAAAATCCGGTTTGCCATCTTGCAGCTTTTTACTAACTGCTAAAATGTGATGGCCAAATTCCTGGCAGCTGCTGTAGAGACAGCAGGACTGAAGGGGAGCTACTGGTCTGCTGAGGTACTGTGTGGGGCTTCTGCTGCACAGAGGATTTCAGAGAGAAGCAATAAGTTGTGTACTGTAGTGTGAATTTCTAACGTAATGTCATCATCTAATAATGTTGTGGATTAAGGGGAAATGGCACAGTCACTTTTTGATGGTTTATGGTAAATAGTATGATTTTTATACTGATTTTCTAAAAGATTTTTTCTAGCAATGCATCTTGCTACAGGCTTTCAGTCAGTGTTTTGAATGAGCTGGGATGGGTGGAAATGATGCCTTATGTTGCCAACAGCATTCTCAACAGACCTGCAAGGCCTTGTGTACTTCTCCTAGGAGTTACAGCTCATCTTATTCAATGTAAAGACAGTCTGCTCCTTGTGTTGTACTGAAACTTGCTGATGTGACAGGATGCTGCACATATCTCTGGAAAGCTGTATATGTGGCTGTTCTTAAAAGAATCCTCTTCCAGTTGTGCAGGGGGATGTGTAAGGAGCTTGTCTGCAGTGTTGCTGTATCACACCTGAATGTTGTTGCCACTGACTTGTATGAAATGTTTTTCAATAAAGTGATTTCAGACTTATTCTAAGCTTGTTTGTTTTTAACCCTGACTTTAAAACTCCAACCAAGACAAAATCTAATGAACTATTATTCATCAGCTTCCTGGCAGTCACCAGAATGTGGTTTGTGCCTGTTGAACCTTGCCTCATTCCTCTCCATAAGAGCTCAACATGGGATTTGTTTTCTGTGCATCTTTGCCCAACAGGTTGGAGTACCTTTGTAGACACTACCCTAAAGCATCCTCTCCCTTTTTGTGAGGCTAAGCAATGCTACAGAAGCAAGCTATTTGCCAAGCAATTTGTTCTTGCCGAGGAGATTTCAGATCTTTCCTGTTACCTAGTGTCTTCTCTTGGGAGAGATCCCAAATCATGGCCTAGTCAAGTTAAGTTATGATTGTTTAGGTTGGAAGGGACACTTAAAGGGCTCACTTCCAACACTACTAACACAGCCTAAGGTTTGGAGTTAGACACGTTTGCTCAGTGCCTCATCAGGGAAAGCTTTCCATGTCTCCCAGGATGGAGACTCCATCTCTTTGGGCCCCCCATTCAATATTTGACCAACTTTTTGAGAATTTTTTATTTATTTAAATATGTTAGCACCATTTATTTTAATGATGCTAATCTAATTGCCTCATCCTACTGCAGTTAAAGGAGAGGTGCCTTTGTGGTCCTCCTGAGCCATGTGGGAAGCTGCCCATCTTCCTCACCTTGTAACTCATCCTTCACGATGTTAGGGCACTGTGAGCTTCTGGGATTGTGCTGTTCCTTCCCAGCAGCTGACCTTTGATAGGAAAAAAAAAAAAAATCAATGCTCACCTTTCTAAAAATAACATTTGGGGTCAGGTCTCAAATTCCTGCATCAGAAGTAAAAGAACCAGAGAACAGAAGCCAAAGGGCAGCTTAAAAACATCAAGGGGCATCAGAGCATACTGGGGATAAGGGAGTTCAGGCTGGTTTCGAGTGAGTTGCTGCTCTTCCCATCACTGGCGTCAAAGTCAGTGCTCATGCTGATCGTTCCTGTACCCGGTGTTGTGTTACTGTGATCTAATTTGCCCTGCACAGGGGAGCTCCTATCTAGGGCAGCAGCCAGCACCTACGTCAGGGGCCTTGGGTTACTGTGTCTTAAATAGCTGTCTCTCTTGCCCTGTGTAGGACTGGAAAGGGAAGTGGTTTTTCATAACCTGTGCTTAGAAAATATCCTCTGTTCTTCCCTGGAGGGCTGTCAGAGTAGCAGAACTCGGGAGTGAAATAGTGGTTCACTCAGCAACCATAAAAAGTTGTCAGGGCAGGAGTGCATGGTGCTAATCCAGGCTGCCATTCAGCTCCCTGTAGCCAGGGAGACAAATATGAATTATAGTTCCAAAACACCGGCCATGAGAGTCAATAGATAGCTGCTTTGTTACATGTGGACTTCATCCGTGCGTTATAACCTTGACCTGCAGCATGTGACAGGACCAGAAAATAAAGTCTCCTCCTGGGCCTCCTGCACATCACGCTCCTCCTGCAGCAGTGGCACAGCTTTGCAAGGTGCTAAATGCTTTCAGTGCTGTTTCCAATGCTGCATGCACAGCCCACCCTGGAGGTTACCTCGGTGAGTTATTTGAAGTTGGAGACTGCTCTGCTTGTCCTTCAGCGTCCTCTCCATGCTGCCCAGCAGGAGCCTTCTGCGGTCGCAGTGGCTGGAGCCGGTCAGGCTGGGAAGCCCCAAGCAGCTCCTTCATTGCTCAGCTCAGACACAGCAGGTTTCTTGCGGTTTTATTCACACCTCTGGTTGCCACCAAGAGGGGATCTCAAGAAAACCCAGGGCACCAGAAAGCCCTCCATGTCAGGCACATGTTTTCTGTCCTTTGGGGCTGCTCAGCCTCCTTTGGTTCCCTCCGCAAACCTACTCCATCCCCAGCTTTTGTCTCTGCAGAGCAAGCTCTGGAGACCCACTTGAACAGTGGAAACTTCTGTTGCCAGAACAGAAACAAGGATTTGAAGACTATCAACAAGATAAAAAAAAGAACTCTGGGGTTTTTGTTTATTTTGTTTAGTTTAGTTTTGTTTTTTAATAATTGTGCTGGTGAGCCCTTGTAGTCAAGGCTGGTGTGTTTTAAACAAACACACTTGCGGGTGTGGCAGAAATGACTGTACAAGTCTGAACCCAGGTACCTCATTGTGCAATTTGCTTTGTACCAACAAACTTACTGCTTCGACTTTTTGCTTTGGTGGAGGACTTAGAAGATGTTGGAGCATGTTCGTTGTGAGCTTTTCCTTTTTAGAAGGGCCCACTTCTTTAAAAAGAGTCACCTTATATATACATGGATTGAAATTATGTCAGTTGAATAGTCTTGGGGCCTCCACTTTCTGGCCACGTTTCTGTCTTTCATCGAGTACAGGACTAAATCCAGCCACGTCCTGGCCAGACCGCTCTGTTTAAAAGGTCTGTAGAGCATTAGGACAGATGGCAAGCCCGACGACTGCGTAAGTCTCGGACTTACCGAGATCCTTAGGGAGTGGTTGGACTATTGCAGATCGTGGTGGCTTGGAAGAAGCCGCATTATTTCCCAGCTGTGCAGGCCACCAGCCAGAGCACCGCTGATCACTGCGGCTCAGCTGACAGCTGCTGGGGTTGTGCTAAGCTGTGTGCCATGGGGGTGGGCATGGGACAGAGCACAGGGGGCTCTGCTAGCACGAGGGGTTTCAAGCTGGAGCCAAGCCTGCCTCTGACTTGCAGGACTCTGAAGCAAACCATGAGGGTAAAAGCAAGCTCCCGGCTAGAGAGTGGCCAAGTGAGGAATAAGAGAAGGGAAAGCAAATTTTGTTATTATTATTTTGCTGTCGTTGAGCAAGTCCTGCCTCCTGCCAGAGCCACGAAATCTGCGCAGATCTGCTGTGCAGGAGGAGTTGCCTTGCTCTGGGAACAAGCCCTGAGGACCAAACCTGGATCCTTGCAGAGCTCAGAGGCAGAGAAATTCTTCTCCAAGTGAGAAGCAAAACGCCTCGGGGCATTTTGCCACATGAACGTGCCCTCCTGCTCCATACAGACACCCACCTTGCCCAGAGCCCCACTAGCATAGAGGAGAGGGGCTGCACAGACATCTTCCCTGACCTTTCTGCAAATGAAGCAGCGTGGATTTCGTTTTCCAGCTGATTTTTGCAGTCATGACTTGAAAGCGCTGCTGTCGGCTCTGATTTTACGGCCATGTTGGAGCAGAGGGAAAGGGGGGGGAACCCTGAGACAGGCAGCACGCACGGGGAGTGTGACCCTGCTCAGTAACTGGCACTGCCGCCAGCCAGGGAACCCTGCCTGCGAGGTGAAAGCACTGTTTATTTAAGATATTTCCCCCACAGGTGAATTTCCACATCTCGGGCTCGCTGGAAAGGGGCTGGTGAAATAACCGCAGGAGCCACCTTTGGGAAGCGGGACACATCTGGGCCGCTTGGTTGCAGCCCAGTGACCTGCGGCAGGTAAATACAGGCTGCGGTGTCAGAGCAGGGCCAGGTCAGGGGGATTTGCAGGGTGAAATAGTGGTTAAAGGCGAGCTGGGGGTGGTGAGGTGCTGCAATAGGTCTGGAAAGGGGTTGCAAGGGTGTAAAGTTACTGCTGGCGGCAAGCTGTGGATTTTAGGGTATTAATATTGGGTAAGGCTCCAAGCTGGGGCCGCACTTTTATAGCCCACTGAGCACTTTGCCAGGGAGGCAAACATAGAGCAGAGGACAAGGAAAGGGCAGGATGAAATCACTCCTTTAATGGCAACGAAATAGAAAACTGGTGAACCAGGAGAGCTGGGCTTTTTTAGGAGACCACAGGCACAGTTTTGGGCCTAAAACATTCATTTCTTTTGGAGAGCTGGCCCAGCAGAACAAACCTCATTTGCAACTTGGCATTAATACCCCAGTATCCAGTGTTACCGTAACTTGAAGTCAGCAGAGGTCTCAGCGGGACGGATAGCTTTCAAGGCTCGTGAACTGACCCATATATCTTTCAGCTGAAAAAGCCAGGAACTTGTAAGTCAGGAAGAAAAATATATAAAAAAAAATCCTGGCTGTTCTTCTAGGGTAATAACTGGACTTTACAATTTAAACGTGCTGGGAGTACCAGTTTCATCCTGTCCCTTGCAGCCACTGGGGCATCCATGTTCAGCATCCCCTTGCTTTTATTAGATCCTAATATTTAAATTGAAATATTTATTACCATTTGTTACCCCAGAAAAACACCAAATTCAGCCAATCCCTTGCAGGACCATCCTGTCTGGGGACCAAAGAGGATACAGGGGCTATGCTCTCTCATTTAGCAAGGAGAAAATGGAAAGAAAAGGTGCACGAGGGGCATCATGACAGGTCAAACAGGGCTGGAGGAGGTGGGGGGAGAGATTTGTCTTCCCATTTGCTGTGAAATTTGGCTGGGCCAGGCAGTAACGCTCTGCTCACCCTGCCTGGCAGCTGGAGGTCTTTGGAAATAGAGGCAAAAAGCAAAGGCAGCAGCTGCCCTCATGCCTCAGGACTGCTGGCTTGCAGGGGGAGGATTTGCCTTTTGGCCTTGCAGGTGTAGGGCATCTTTCACGCTCCTTTGGGCTGAAAAACCCCTGATGTTGCATCTCAGAGGCAGCAGGAGAGGTTTTGCCTCGCTCTGCCGGGCAGGGGCATTGCCCCCAGCGCGAGGTGCTTGGGGTTGCACGAGGGATGTTGCTGCCCTTGCAGGGCTGCAAAAAAAAACGGGACAGTGAGCCAAACTGCACAAAGATAACTTATCGGTGTTGTTTCTAAGCAAATATGAACTGGTGGCAAGTTTATACCATGTGAATCCCTTGTGCTGTGCAGCTGCGTTTTATTTTCTTTTTGGTAATTATTTATTTTAATCTGCTCATTGGGATGCCAGGGCTGGATTTGCTGCTCTATCAAACCACAGCCTGGGAAATGAGGTGGCTGCAGCAGATGCTGATGTGCTGTAGCTCAAGGCTAAGGGGATTTTGTGGCTGATGCTTTCTGCACAGCTTGGCAGGGCGATGCACGCCCCGGGCACCACTTGCATGTTCCTCTGTGCCTGATCGCCTCTTTGGGGCTGAACCTTGCACAGCCACCATGGAGTGTGCCATTTCTGTACAGCCTCTAGCCAGAAGTCACTTAAAAATAGCTCATGTCCACAAGCTTCCCCTGATTGTAAGCCCAAATGTTGCAATCAAAGTTTTCCTTGAGCCCTTTCCAGCACCTGTTTGCCAAACTCCTCTTTGCAGGGGCTGCTCTATCGGCTTTCCTGTAAAGGCTGCCCTCATCACAGCATCTCTGGCATCTGCCCAGGGAATTAAGGTGACTAATGAGTAATGAGGCACAGGAGCTGGGAGAGCGAATTGTTTGGTATGAATGGATTACACGTGATTCACACCACCCCAAGTGACCTGACTGCAAAAACGCCACATCCCCCATACTGCACTTTTGCAAAGTTTGAACAAAAGGGATTTCTCACAAGTGTGAACAACTTGGCAAGCAGTTTTGCCGCCTGGAATACAACTGAGCTGGCTTAGGAAGCCAAATTAAGGCAACATGTTAAACCAGGCACCAGGAAATACAGTGACCTGATCAAATGTATTATAGTAAGAAGAATACAGCTCAGTGCTTTCCCACCTGGAAAATACAGCTTTAAAGTACTCCCTCTGTCATACACAGAGATGGAAGTAAGAATTTTCAGAAATTTTCCAATAGCAATGGAGGCAGAAAGCAGTGTTTAATCAGGGATTTATGCCAGAGCCGCAGTCGCAGTGTTCTGACATTGTGGGAAATGCTGTGACCTCTGGGATTTTGGAGTGGACTTTCAGTTCCCATTTTTTGGCTAACATTTCCCCTTCCAGATTCGTGTTTTGCCAGAACTGGTTTCTTGCCTACATAATCCTGTTTTTGATGAAACCATGTTTTTAAGAAGCAAAGAAAGTCCCCAGTGAGTGGTGCTGAGTCCGCTCATGGCTGTGGTTCCCCAGGGGCATGCCAGACAGCAGGCAGCCCCACAGGAACGGCAAAGCCTCCATCTGATCTGCTGCCTCTCTCCAACAACAGACCTGGTGAGCGAATTTGCAGAAAGCATTTCCCCTTTTTCAATAAATTTTTCAGCAAACTTCCCCAAATTTGGCTGGCATTGCCCCACAAGGGAAAACGGAAATCCCAAATTTATAATGCTTCAAAGGGATGCTGTGGGGCAGGTGGCTGACTTCTGCTCCTGATTTCCCAGGGCACTCCATAGAGGTGGTGGGTTTTAGGTGCACAGAGGTGAGCTGCTATGAGCCAGCCCTTTCATCACCCCTTGGTTTCTATCCTATCAACACAAACCCTTATTCTTTTAAAGAAAGGAGCACAGAGAGCGATGTGGATCTCCAGCACTCCCCATGCGTGATCCTCTCGGCTTGGCAAAAGGCAGCCCAAGGCCACTCCGAGGAGCTCTGGACGGACGAACATGCCATTATGTACTTCGTGTGGCTGTCATCTGGAGGCTGACATAACTAAGTTCCTGTTCCTGAAAATATAACTACACATAAATAAACTGTTTTCAGGAAGGTGCAGAAGCAAGTGTCTGAGAAAAAGATAAAGCTCTATAAACAAACACTGTTTGCCTGCTGTAGTACTCCAAAGGTCTCATCTACTGAATAATCTGGATATGACATCACTGGAGAGCTGGACGAGACCTGGCAAAATGAAATGTTCTCACCCTGAAACAAAGGCGACCAAATCCAAGGGCTTGGAACCAGCTCGTTCCCAGGCTGCCTGGCCCTTGTGACCTTCCTTGCTCTCTGTTACATCCATTTCCAACATTATTTTTTTTTCTTCCCCTGCCTTTAAACAATGTAATGGATTCTCCTCCATCTGAATTTCGGGAAATGGCTCACTGGAGAGGAAGCACCACGGCTCTGCTGGAGCAGATTCCTGCCTGCAAGCCGAGCGTGCACGAGAAAATGATGGGGCTTTGAAAGCAATCGCCAGCTGGAACAACACGTTGCTGCTCCTGTCGAATGTCATCACGGATGAACTGTCTTTCCCCCTGAAATCATGTGAGTAGTCCCAATGGTCTTTGGATAGGGCACTGATAAAGGAAATGGAAAAGCACAGGAAAAAAGTGCTCATTCTGCTAGGAACAGAGTGTCTGAGCCCCAGATCCTCCTTCTTTCCAGGGCTAGGAAGGACCAATGGCTCCTGCCTGCTGAAGACACTAACTTTAAGCACTTTCCATACAGAAATATAATTTCCATTTTCCTCTGATCCCCTAACACTCAGATTTATTGGGATAATATTTCATAAATCATTTACTTTGAGGTTTATATTTGATGGAAAAAGCCCAGCCAGAATGGTTGTGGCTAAAGATGTGCGTTCAAGAAAACACATGGGAGAGGTGAATGGGAATGTCTCTGCTGAGATGGGATATTTCATTTTTTAACCAGTAATGTGTTATTCGTATTTCTAGTGCTCCTTGCTCTTCCCCAGAAATGCACTGCTGCTTCCAGACACCAGAACCGAGGTCGTCTTGGTCCCCACAAACCAGGGCTGGTCCAAGGCAGCAGATGATGGGGACATTTTATCAGTGATAAAAGTGATAGGACAAGGAGTAATGGCTTTAAACTAAAAGGGTAGATTTAGATTAGATGTAAGGAATAAATTCTTTACTCCGAGGGTGGTGAGGCACTGGCACAGGTTGCCCAGAGGAGCTGTGGATGCCCCATCCCTGGAGGTGTTCAGGGCCAGGCTGGATGGGGCTGTGGGCAGCCTGGTGTGGTGGGAGGTGTCCCTGCCCATGGCAGGGGGTTGGAATTAGATGATCCTTAAGGCCCCTTCCAACCCAAACCATTCCGTGATTCTATCATGGGATGGATCCTGCAAATCATACGACTGGGTTCTTCCATTTCATGATGGGTAACAGCAGGTTCTTGCTGATGGAAATTCGGCATCACTCAGGTTTGAGATCAGAGCATAGCTATTCATGCACTGGAGACGTGGTTTGCTGGCAATGGTTACCTCATGCTGACAGCCTTTAATTTAATAAATTAAAAACAGGCTGCCTGAACACATAACGGTGGAGACTCGACAGGCTCTCTTTCTCAGTGCCATTTCTCAGCTCAAATCTTCTTGTTCTTCCCAAGCTCTCACAGGGCTCTTGTCTTCAGCTGTGGTTTGCAACAACTTTGAATATGTATCAAGTCATTCCCCTTGCCGTCCCCAAACATCTTTCTCCTGAGGCATTTTATCACGCCCCGAAACCACTATCTGAACATGGTTTATTTTTATTTTTTTTTTCTTTTCTGATTGCTCTTAAAATAATAAATGGGAATTACATTTTCAATCAACAGTCCACCCTAGGAAATCTGACTGCCGGACAAGTTTGGCTTTGAAATCCTTACAAGGCAACAGGTAGCAGCCACCCTGCCTGATAAGAAGGTGCTGACGTATCGTAGAGGTAGAGCAGCTCAGCAAGCAGGAGGTTCACAGTGGGGAGATGAAGGAAAGCCTTCAAAAGTGTAAAAGGCCAAAAGAGGATGAGCCTGGATCAAATGAGCTGTTTGAGCAAATGTCCTCAGAGTTTCATCATAGGTGGGCTGGGGGATTTTAGGGGTGCTGGTGTGTCCCATCTGGTCCTGCAGCAGCTGAACACTCTCTGAAGGCTGTTTCCATCTACAGTGAGATTATTACAGTGAGCTGGGAAACAACCTTGCTTTTTCTTAAAAATGCATTTTCCTACGGCTGCCCAACCTCCCCTCCCCAGCCCTAGGGAAGGGCTCAAGCTGGTCCCTGCTACATTTTCAACCTTTTTTTTCACACACCTTTTTTCTTTTCAGCTCTTCTCTCCATTTCTGTGAGAAACAAAGTTGTGTTTTTGCAGTAGAGAATTATTTTTCTTTATTCCAAGGTAGTTGTGTAGTCATAATAAGGAGAAATGCTAAGTAGGAAAGGGGACAGTAGAAGGCCTCACTGTTTGAAAAGAAGGTAGAAGCTTTTAGATGTAGAGCTTAGGGATATGGTTTAGTGGGGACTGTTAGTGTTAGGTCAGAGGTTGGACTTGATGATCTTGAGGTCTCTTCCAACCTAGAAATTCTGTGATTCTGTGAAGCTTGAGAAAAAGAGGATGAGCAGTGTGAGAACAGTAAAACAAAGATCACAAGTTCTCAAAACATAAGAAAGGAGAAATTAAAGGGTTGAAAAAAAAGAAAAATTGTACATATATGGGATAGAGGAGCGTCGAGTAGCTTGTGAACCTGTAGTACTCAGCCAATGAGGAAACAGGGGAGGTGATCAGGTGTCGGGTAATAGGGAAAAAAAGGTTATGATTTGTTTACTAAAATGTGCTCCTGGTTGACAGGACGCCCGCCATTGCAATTGCGAATAAAATAAGCTTCACAGAAGATCCTGTCTGAAGAAAATTATCTGAGATTTTTCTCACATTTCTGCTGCTCTGAACTTCACTTCTGTGGTGCTTTTACTTGGGTGGGCAGCTGAGCTCCACCTCAGCCACTCTCTCACTCCCCCTCCTCAAAGGGAAAGGGGGAGAAAAATACAATGCAAAGGGCTCAGGGGTTGAGATAAGGATGGGGAGATCGCTCAACAATTATCGTGACAGGCAAAACAGATTCAGAGTAGGGAGATAGTAAGATTTATTGCCTATTACTAACAAGCTAGAGAAGTGAGAAACGAAAGAAACCAAAATGCTTTCTCCCCATTCCACCTCCTCCCCCTGGGCGGCACAGGGGAATGGGTGAATAGGGGTTATGGTCAGTTTATAGCACTTTGTCTCCACTGCTCCTTCTTGGTCACTCTTGTCCCCTGTGCTGTAGGGTCCCTCCCACGGGATGCAGTCCTTGCCGAACTGATCCGGCGTGGGCTTCCCACAGGCAGCAGGTCTTCAAGAACTGCTCCAGATATGGGTCCATACCACAGGGTCCATCCCCCAGGAGCAAACTGCTCCTACTTGGGTCCCCCACAGGCAGCAGCTCCCCCCAGACCCCTTGCTCCTGTGTGGGCTCCTCTCCACAGGCTGCAGCTCCGTCGGTGCAGGTCCACCTGCTCCACTGTGCTCTCCTCCATGGGCTGCAGCGTGGAACCCTGCTCCACCGTGGTACTCCATGGGCTGCAGGGGGACATCCTGCTTCACCATGGTCCTCACCACAGGCCGCAGGGGACTTCTGCTCTGGCGCCTGGAGCACCTCTCTCCCTTCTTTCCTCCTCCTTCACTGACCTTGGTGCCTGCAGAGCTGTTTCTCACTCCTCTCACTCTCCCACCTGCTGTGTAGCAGCATTTTTTTTCCCATTCTTAACTCTCACAGAGGCACAAACAACATCACTTATTGGCTCAGCTCTGGTCAGCAGCAGGATCCTTACCTAACATGGGGTAGCTTCTAGATTCTTCTTACAGAAGCCACCCATATAGTCCCCTGCTACCAAAACCTTGTCATGTAAACCCACTACAACTTCCATAATGCTTATTCAGCACGGGGCATAGGTGAAAAGCCTTGAGCTAATTCAGGCAGTGTGTTTACTGATCCCCTGCCGAGGGCAGTGGAGTCCCCATCCCTGGAGGTATTTAAGAGACGTGTGGATGTCGCTAGGTGTTGTGTGGTTTAGTGCTGGGTCTCGGTAGGCCAGGTTGGCCTCATGATCTAGGAGGTCTTTTGTAACCTCTCTGATGCCGTAATTCCGTGTTTCTATTGCTGCCTATTTACACAGGCTGGGACCGTGCACGCCAGGCCTGCCAGCTTACCTCAGTGGCACAACTGGAAACTGAAAAACTTCCTGAAGTGAGCTCATACTTTTGTTTCAGCAAAGATTAAAAGAAATCCTTGTTTATCTATTGAAGGAACAGCCCCAGTTACAGCCTCCTAGCCATATCTAATCTGCCTGTCGGTGGTGGAGGGCACTGCCCATGCTTCTAGAAAGGTTGATGCTGGTCCTGGGCCAGACTCTGACTGAAACATGTTGTATGGGGAGCTGTGTTCAGGACCTTGTCGTGTGAGCCACCATGAGAGACCGAGCACAGGTAGCCAGTCTCTCAGAAGGAGGATGGACACATGATGATTTTATGCTGTTGTAACCCCAAAAGTCATCCAGAGAACCTCCTCTTGGCAGGTGGGACCAGAAAAGCACTGGGCTATTCTGTTAGCCAAGCTTTTTGTATTTTGTTTTAAAATTCAGTACTTTCTGCAGCCTGCTAGAGCACTGATGTCTCCAGCAGGGGTTGTAAGAGACAGTTTTGCTATCAGGGTTGTTGTGATTGCCAGCCTGGAGGTTGCCAGCACCAAAGAACATGAATAAGAGCCATAAACAAGGGCTGGAAAAGGGAATAAGGAATGGTTTAGTAGGACAGCACCACCCCTATGGCTATCCAAAAATAATAATAAAAAAGGTTCAAAAGGAATGACCAACTTGCTGGTACAAAAGGCAGTCACCTCCCATGAAAGCATCAAGTCTGTCTCATTTTGTTTTTACAAGTTTGAGACAAATAGCTAGAAATGCTTCACAGGCATCAAGGACACACGGTGAGATGGGGAGCGTTGCACTGAGAATCTGTGTGCTGGAGGTCAAATGGGTTTTAAGGTTATGATGAGCTTCTGGAGTCACTTGTTATAAACCTAGAGACAAAGGTGAAATATTACATCTTCTGTGCACTGGGGAATTCCCTCTAAAATTCCCCAGAGATGAAGGGAATCTCTTTATCCCTTTGGAGTTATAAATTATTTATTTATTTATTTATGTGGTTTGTTTTGTGTCTTTTTTCCATGATCTTCCAGAAGCTTTGTAGAGCTGATGGCTGCACACATTGATCCAGCAGCAGGAGCAGCCAGCCGGGCTTTGCCAAGATGTACCCAGTGTTTGCAGGGAAGTGATGTGGAGATGTTCACTGCCAGGATTTTTGGGCATCACGTTATGTAATTACCTGGGCATGGGCTGTGCAGACACGTCTTCAAGGAGATTACCAGATGTCTTGCAAAAACCAAAGCACCAATCTAGACTTGCACAGGGTGGGAAAGCTGTCAGGGCAGGTTTTTCCAGGAAATAGTTTGGGGCTTCTGAAGATGTGACTCAAACCCTAATTAAAAGCATAAAAGCCTGTGTACATGAGACAGGGTGGAGCTGGCAGTGGGGTCAGAGCTGGGATCCCATGATTTGGCCAACAGAGGGTGACAGCAGTGGGTTGGGAGCATGGGCAGGTGACAGCAGAAAATGTCATTTTTCAGGGGCCTGAAGTTATTTACAAACTTGTACCAATTTTGTCTATATCTATGTTTTTAATAAGTTTCCAAAAAAGAGAAGGAAATATCACATTAAAAATATTGTTTTATTTAATTAAAAACTCCTTTGGTTTTTGAAACATGAGCATATTTTTCCTTCTTTTTTTTAAAAAAAAAAGAAAAAAAATTATTTTTCCTTTGGAAAAGTTAGACCTGCCCTCAAATAAAAACAAAATGAGCTCTGAAAGCATAAACAATCTGCAAAAAGAAGTGAAGCTTTTGGCTGCGGGTTGCACATAGTGCCTGGGGCCAGCCCAGAAGAACTGGAAGCACTGGGTCACCCTAACCTGCAACTACCCTCATTTCTATCTTGGTTTTAAGCCCATCCAATTTTTTGTTGTTGATGATGCTGATTTCTGTCCTCCTCACCCCTCCCCATGCCAAAAAGTGGGTTCTTTGCCCAAATCCCATGCAGCCAAAGCAGGCTTCTGAAACACGGAGAGCCACAGAGGAAAGTTTCATTGCTGCCCAGCTCGGTGGGCTCCTGTCCGTGTCCGTCATGAGCAGCTCAACACTGCAGGGATGGACACACGGCCTCTGCAGGAGCACAGCTCCCTCTCATGACTGCAAAGTACACCAGCACTGCGATGAATATTATACTAAATCTTCAGCGAGGTGGGTTGACTGCTACCCCCGTATGTCAGCCAGCGATGCTCTGACTTTGTATCGCTGCAAGATGGTTTTCAGAAATTTCATCGTCCACCTGCCCCAGTTGTGGGTGTCTCAGATTAACCTCAGAAATATCTTATTTCTCAGGAGTAGCCCCACCTGCATTGCCCAAGCAGCTTTAATGTGCGAGTTTGGGTACAAATAATTTGGATGGAAGTGCAATGAGATGAGTTTCTTCTGCTCTTTGGCCACCTCCACCATCAGAAGTCACTTTCAGCTACTGCTGGATTTGTGCTGAGCTTTGGGATGATCCTGAAACAGCTCTGGGAAGAGGAAGGTGGGCACTGCAAACGAGGACACGGATCTCCCATCGCCAGCTGCATTGCCCCATGTGCGATTAGGGCTGGGGAAAGATCCTAAAACTGCCCCCATGGAGACTTTTTGTTGCTGCATGGACATAAAAATCCAAGAAAAGGTGCCTCATCCCATCCCAGTGTGTGCAGCATCAGTGCTCAGCACTAGATGTCCTTGCGGTGCCATGCAAGGATGTGACAGAGGGGATCCTTATCGACGGATTGGGGGTCACTTAGTGTGGATGCTGCTAAATATTTCAAGAGCAGCCCTTTGGGGTGGGAAATTCATATCTGCCACACAGGCCTGTTGATGTCTTGTGGTGAAACCCATTAAAATACATGGATTACATTAAAATGATGTACATTAACGGGTTTATGTTGCGCTTGGGACAGGCTAGAAAACACATAAGGTCAGTTATAGAGAGGTAATAATTTATTTGGATGTAATAACTCCAACTGGTTTTTTAATTGGTGTTCATGACCACACACAGACAGTAAACAGTAAAGCTATCAATTTTGAAGTCCACAATCCTTGTTTTTCTGCTTTTTCTGCTGTTATATACGATCCCATATCAGGTGTAACAGGCATGAGAAGCAGGAGGTAACTTTGAAAGATCATCAAGAATGGATTCGTTTTTTCCAAGGGTTTTTGATAGTTCTGGCATAAAGTACATGTTGATGGGAAAATATTTTGTTCTGCTTGATGTGAATGTTATTATAAGTAATAAACCTGTAGGAATAATGCTGAAACATTTATTGCCTACAATGAAACAATTACAGGCTCTAGCAAGTCAGTGGCCTGCAAATTTAAGCAAGGGCAATTAGTTTTGCTGTTAAATGCTAATTTTCTCAATTACCAGAGTAACAAAGCTGTGTAATGCTCCCTTAATACTCAAAGCAGTGGGGAAAAAAAAAAAAAAAGAGAGAGAGAAGAAAGAAAGAAAGAAAGAAAAAGACTGATTTATTTCACAGCCCCCTACTGCTCAGCTGCAGGCTTCTTGCCTTCCTGCTAGAAATCCTCTTTGTTTGTCTGCATCCCTTCACCTTGAAATAACAACAAAAAAAAGAGCAATGTATTTTGAAATATAATGTACAAATATATTTGAAATTTAAATGAAATTATTGGTTTTTACATTTTTTTTTCTTATGGTGGTAATTATCTGTACTGTTCTGGAGAAACACCCCGAGGAGTCTGGGATATGAGAAATAGGATCTCCTGGTGCTGCAGGAATTTCATTCAACCATGAGGTTAGTCCAGATAATGTATGTATTTTATATAATTTAAGAAGCTTCCCAGAGTTCTGTGGCTTGTCTTTGGGAGTAACACTGGCACAACCTGAGCTCCTGCACTGTGTTTGGGCTCCACCTGCAGCAACCTGGTGCCTTGAATGGTCTGAGCAAATTCTCAATAAATAAATAAATTCTTCAAGCTTATCCCATCTCTTGGAATAAATCCAGCAGTTTCCCATCTCAGCTGCTGCACTGGTCCTGTTGCAGGAGGTGATATCTGAGTGAGAGCAGTGCTTTGGAAGAGTTTATTGGGTTGTTTGGTTTCTATGGTCACGAGCATTTCTGTGTCATAAAGGTTCACATTTCCATTGCACTGTGGTCTTATCGATGCTCTGCACTCACCATAAATCAGTTCAGAGGCTAAAAGAGCATCTCAGTCTCCAGCTTTGTGCCTGGACCTTTGCAGGGTGGGCAGCGCTGCTCTGCTGAGCTCCCTCCAGAGCAGCAGGGTCGTTGCTTCCCCCTCCCACTATGGAGCAGCTAGATCGAGCCCACTCCAGCAGTCATTAGGGCCGGTTAGTAAGTCACAGCTGATATTTTGCACTGAGCGAGGCTGTGGGATGTGCCAGCTGGAAGGTTTTAATTACCTAAAACTCCCCGTGGTGCAGAGAGGGGTAGGGGGAAAGGCAGGATCCAAAAGGGGGTGAAAGCTGCTTGTACACAGGGGTCTGGCATGGCCTCTGGTCCTGTCTTGGACCTTCTTTTAGAGAAGTCCCTGCATGTGCCAGGTGGCTTCCAGTCTGGAGCTTTGCCAGCACGCTCTGCCAGGACTTACTGGTGCTTTCTGCCCTCACTTCTCTCCACCTGTTCCTCTGCCCCCACCAGCACCTCGAGCCCTAGCACTTGTGTGCCTGGGCTTGTGGCTGACTTCCCCCTGCTCTGAGTGGCTGAAAAGTCTCCTGTCTAGATCCACTTAAGAAGAAAAATGAGAATTTAAATGAGGTAGAGCTGGGTTTGACGTTAACGAGAAATGATTTGGGTGAAAGCAGAGAAACAGCCCCGGACTTCCAAGCCGAGTTACGAATCTTCATGGCAAAGAGCAGTCTGCTGCAGCTCAAACTGGGGGGAACCTGGGTGAAGAGGGGGAGATGAAGTGATCAAGTGGCATTTTGGTAGGGGGGTTTCTTGGCTGAAAGAGGGGATCTTGACCTGTGCATGTGAACGCACGTGTATCACTATCACAGTGAATATCCTCCTAGTATGGAGTTGTGGGGTTAACATCTTTGTCCAGCTGAGTGCCATGGGTAGATCTGTAGCCATAAATGCTGCAATAGCCAAGATGATTCATTCTATAGGGGCTTTTTGGGGTATGGGGTCGGGGGCACATTTTATTTGCCAGCAAGACTTTTTAGGTCTGCTCTCCTTACAAAGAGCTGCTAAAATTTAGGCGGGATACAGCCATGCTGTAAGAACACTCCTTTTAGCCTAATAATAATAATAATAATAATAATAATAATAAAACACCTAAAAGGATGCTTTGCGTTGGGGAAGAGGTGATGGCTGTAGGGAGATGGGGTGACCTCCCCCACCCCCAAATTCCCCCCCTCTTCGGGCAGGGCAGGGCGAGGAGCGGGGAGCCCGCCCCCGCCCGCGGTGCGGAGGAGGGGGAGGAGGAGGAGGAGGAGGAGGAGGAGGAGGAGGAGGAGGAGGAGGAGGGAGTCCCGGCTCCGGCATGAGGCCGGGCTGAGCGATGTGCGAGCAGGCAGCGCGGTCGTGCCGGGCCGGCGTGCACAGGCTGCTGCGCAAACCTCCGCCGGCGCTGCGCGGGCTGGACGGGCTCCTGCGCTGGGTGGTGGCCAGGATGAGCGACAAAGGCGTCGCCGACAGGGAGCTGCTCACCCCCGGAGCCGCTTCGCAGAGGAAGGGCACCTCCGTCATCCTCGATGTGAGTGCTCCTGCAGCCCCTCGGCTCGGGGGAGGGGGTATTTGCCCAGCCACCTGCATCCCACATCGCCGCCGCTGTCCCTTACCCCAAGTCCTGCTGCATCCCCCCCCCCCCCCCCCCCCGCCGGCTCCGGAGTCCCCTTTGCATGGACCCTGCAACCCCTAGCTCGGCTTGGGCATGGGAGTGCACATCCACCTGCATCCCCCCATCCTCCCCGGCTGGATCCTGCACCCCAAAGACCGATTTGGCATCAGGGTTGTTCCCTGGGTCCCACATCCCCGGCTGGTTAGAGATGTGGGGTGCATCCCGCATCCCCTTGCCCTGTACACCTTGGGATGATTAGGGATAGGGAGAGCCTTGGTCCTTCATCTCCTGGGACCAGCAAGGAGTCCTGCACCCCATTTCCCAGGTCCTGCACCCCATTATCTGGGTCCTGCACCCCCGATCTGGCTGGGCTTGGGGTCCTACATCCATTTCCCTGGCTCCTGCACTCCGTGAACAGCTTGGGATTGGGGATCAGGTTTATTCTCCAGGTCCTGCACCCCGTGGGCTGGCTGAGGATGGGGGTGAAGCCCAAATCCCGTAACCCCTTGCTGTGCATCCCCCACATTAATAGGGTCTGGGGACGCATGCTGGGTCCTGCACCCTCCATTCTCTCTGAGCATGGGGGTGCGCCCCGGGTCTTGCATCCTCTTTCCCTGGTCCTGCAGCCCCTGGGCCACCTGGGGATGTACCCTGGGTCCTTAATCTTGGTGTTAGCTCAACCAGATGGGGATGCAGGACTCCAGATCCTACAAATGCCCCCAGTCTTGCAGCAGGAATCCCCTAGGCTTACTCGACATGGGATACACCCCAGTTCCTGCACCCCAGTGCCCAGCGGGGCTGCAGCATGGTCCCAGCTGCCTGCAAGGGACTCAGACCCAGGGCTCCCCTTCCTAGGTCTGGGGGTTCACTGGGGGGTGCCTGGTGCCTCTGCTGTGATATTTATGGACTTTCTGATCTGGGGGCTAATGAGGTTATTTGCACAAAAATAAATTAGGAGAATTAGGTAGAATCAACTGGAGCGCAATGGAGTAATTACACAGCCTTTCTGACTGCAGCATCTAGTAATTAAACACAGGCACCCTCGGCTTTGCTGTTCCCTAGCTTTAAAAATAAAATGTAGTGAATGTAAAAATAAGCCGCCGAGGCATGGGCTGTAGTAAAAGACAACTCATGCTCTCCCCCAGCCCCTCAGCATTAGGCAGGTGCAGCTCTGCCAGGTGAGCCCTTGGTGCTTTCTCAGCAATTCACCAAGTCCTTTTCTGCATCCCCAGCATGGGCTGGCAAGGCTGAACCTCATTACACATGTGACAGGCATTTTGGTTCCCTGAATGAACCGATTTGAGTGTTTCTTGAGCTGCCAAAAGCAGCTCGGAGAGCAGAGCCTGATGGATGGCTGTGCTGGTGAAACGGGGCTGGGTGGCTGCAGGCTGGAGGGAAATTCTACTGCAAGGAGAAGCTGAAAGGAGATATGTAACTAATACCCTTTGGGTCTTCTATGGGAGCTTTTTTTCCTCCTCCTGTCCTGAGATTGCTGAAATCTTATACCAATGTGGGCTTCCGAGCATGAATGCAATGGGGAAGCAACATTAGCTTTATACCTAGAGACTCCTGAGTTAGCACCGTATTTCCAGCAAAATGGTATTTTAGCTGTTTAACTTTACTTTCTTTAAATAGATTTTTTGTTTGTTTTGTTTTGCTTGTTTTACACTTTGAGGTTTGAGCTGAGAAAATGACCCATAAACTTTTGGGAAGGTTTAACCATTGGCAGTATTAGTTCAATAAGTTCCTGAGCCTTTTTCCCATTCACAATGGGACTCAGAGCCCCTTTACACCTGCTGAAAGTAGAAATGGCTGCTGGAAGGGTAAGGTTTGAGGTTTCTTTCTTTTTCCTTCTCCTCCCTTAGATCCCGTTTCTCCCTTTTCTTCTGTTACAATAGAAACTGCAATTTAAGCTGTGCCTTTATTGTAACAGGCTCTTCAAACACACCATGAGAGCTTGCTTTAATACATAGAGTTAACAACCTGGGGAATGTGCATTTAGGTTAATTTTCACACGTTAGCAGGAAAGTAACAAAGATCATCCTTGAACCATCAGGGATGAGAGCAGATTTTTCCAATTAACCCGTTCCTGCTCCTGTGCTGTGTGGATGTGCTCGGGACGCAGTGGGTCCCAGCTCGAGGGCTGGAGTAAAGACCTGGGAGATTCTGTGTTTAATCAGCATCCACATCAGCTGGGGATGCTCTGCAGGTGGATCCTCAGGGCTGGGTAAGGTGGATTAAGCTTGGGTTTGGTTATGAAGTGGGTAAGATGGCTCTGATGCTAGTGGTACATTTGTCACTCCTTCCTCATCTGGTCCAGCTTTCTTTTGGCCTGAGCATCCCCAGATAATTTGTTCTGATTCCTCTGGGCCATGGGGGAGACTGATGTTCAGTGGGAAGTTTCCTGCTCCTTCTGCACCAAAGAAGCAGAAGTGGGATGTTGTGGGGTGAAAGCCAGGGCTGAGGAAGAAGTAAATAGAAGGAGAGGGTCTGATGTCTTCTGCCATCAGCTTGGAGGATGAATCCTAGCTTAGGGCTACTTCAGCATTTTTCTTTTGCTTGTATCCTTTCAGGTGAATGTTTAAAAATAAAAAAAATAAAAAATTAATAATTCAGCTCAAAGTCATAGATTTCCAAGTGTAAAAAAATAGCTAAAACTGCAAACTAACAAAAGCCTGGTAACAAACTAATGGAGAAGATAATTTAAGTCCTCAGCACTTCCTAAAACAGGCAGCAAGTAAAACCAGAAGTGGCAGATGCTCTTCAAGGGTGGTGGTGGGTGAAGCTGAGGTTGTGTTTAGTGGGGAGCTCATACAGTGTCCCTGGGTCTGTCCCCATCCCAGTCCCACCCATGGGTGTCCCTGGGTGTTAGCATCCCACATCAGGATCGCATGTGGCTGCCCAATCCACAAGAACCAAGTGCTCTGGATTTGCAGCGTGCGGTTTGCTGTGGATTACTGGGGTCTGTCCCCAGCTTCTGAGACGAGACAACAGTAATGCTGTGGTCTGCACCGGCTTTCTGGGCTGCTTGAAGACGTCCTCCATGGGCTCTGAGCTTCTTTCCTGCTTCATGAGGACAAAACCCCTTTTGAAAGGAAGCTGACATTGCCATGGTGCTACTCGTGCCACCGTGACTACACGTGGGTTTTTCTAGTCCAGAACAAATCTGCAAATATCCTAAGACTGATAAAATGGAAAACATGGGTTGGAGGTTGGAAAAACCTGTATCAGATCTTATTTGCTGTGTGCAAATGCGTATACATGTAATATAGAGCTGAGGTTTTCAGCTCCCAAGACGTGGGAAACGTCTAGACATATTGCTGTCTGGGAGTACTTCAGTTCTTATTTACCGACTGCTCTTACTGATCTCTTCCTGCCTTTCCTGTGGAAACCAGCACTGGTACCAGCGTGACCTACAGCAGGTGTCAGGGCTGGGCAGCAGCACCAAGCTGCCCCTTCTGATTTCTGCTGGAAAGAGCTCAAGTACCCCGTGGCTTTGCCAACAGTGACTGAATGTCTTGTGGCCAGCACTTTTAGGTTTCAATTTAAAAGCCGCTGAGGAAAGCAGTGCCATTGCTTTCAGGTCAGGTGAAGCTATTTCTTAGAGAGGTTCACTGAGGACTAATTCTGACCCTCATTTGTCCCCTTCTTTATCCAGCAAGGTCATAAAGACCACTTCAAACCCAGCTCTCTTCTTGTGCCCTCACTTACATAGCCAGAGCTGTTTTGCACTTCGGCCCCATTAGAGGTGTTTGGATAGTACCTACCAAGAATTTAGCTTGTGCCAGGTGTGTGTTTCCAGATGTAGACCCCCAAATTGGCACTGTTTTCCAACTGTTTTGTCAGTGTTGCCATTTCCAGTGCAGCCCCAACCATTAAAGCCACCATAGCCATGTGAATCCTTTCTTAAACACCTCCTGTTTTGGGTTTTTAAGGTTGACTCACTCTCCTTCTGTCCTCATTTACCTTCTCACTTCCCCAAGTGAAGCAGGCAGGCTGTACAAGCTCTTTGTTTCCTCCCCTCCTCTCCAACGTCCCTATGTGAGGTCCTTGCTCCGAAATCCTCCCCTGGAGCAGGGCTGGCCAGGCTCTGCACCGGCAGATAGCTCGCTGCAAGGGCTGTAATTGTGCACAGAAGTTCACCCTTGCCATCCTAGCATGAGATGGAGCCACACCGGGGGCTGGGTTTTTGCAGAAGTTGCATCCAGTGCTGGATATCTGATAACATCAGCTGCAGCTCCTGCCCCTCTCTTGCACCCTTGATTTATGCAGCTAGGTGGGAAACACAAAGGAGGAGGTAAGAGGGAGAAGTGAAAATGGTGTTAGCTGCTTCTTGTGGATGTAAAAAAGCCTATGAGCAACACAGAGGCTGTTGGAGAGGGATTTCCTTCCATGAAGATATAAAACTTTGCCTCAGCTCTGAATGAGGCATCAAGACCTGTAGGGAAGGGAACAGAAAGGAAGAACAGGGGTGTGGGAGCATGTTGAAAAAATTAATCAGGCTTTTACATCTCTCTGGGTGTCTGGATGCTCTCTCATCCATAGGCTTTCCTTACCCAGGAGGTTTGAATCCTGTTTGTCCTCGGTTCTGCATTGAGATTATCAGGGAAAACAAAATTCTAGCTCAGCTGCACTCTTTATTTTAAATCAACAGCATATTAACCTGCTAAAGGAATAATAAACTCTACAAACCCTGTAATAATTCCTGGGCTTGTTAGGGGAGTGCCTGTGTGTGAATTTAATAAAATTGCCAAGAAAACCTCCCTCAAGTAGCCTCCAGTGTAGCTTTTTCTAATCCAAGAGCTCGGAGAAGGCAGAGCTGAATGTTTAAATTTGAAACCATCAATTTTACTGCAAGTTTATTATTACTGCCAGCAGTTTGAATTGCTTACTTCTGCCAGATATCTGCAGTAGCCATTTGAGAGCACAGCAGAAATAAGGACAGCCATAGGAAGTCTTGAAAGACACTGCTGCCTCAGAGTAACATAGGGTTTCTATCCATCTAAACAGCTCGTAAATGGACCAAGCATGCTGTAGACAAAACTGCATGCATTGCAGGAGTATATATAAATCCTATAACATGGGGTTAATCCAGCCCACGTTGTGGGATTCCTCACCGTGCCATTTAGCTTGTGCTCTAGAAGCCTTGCTTAATAGGTCTAGAGCAGGGCTGATGGGGAGATGCCCGGTGTAGTAGATTTGGGACTGGATCATTTCTCGTTGACCACCTGCAAGCATTACCCTGGTGATGGGAGAACGGGGGGTGATGGAGCAGAAAGAGCATCCTGGGCCAGGCTCAGCGGTGCGGCAGCTCCTCCACTGAGTCTGAATGACTTTATTGCTGGGCAAAAAGCAGCACCAATGGGGTCACCGGGTGCTGCTGCCTGCTTTAGTTTTGCCGTTTAGTGTAAATCCCATGTCTTCACAGAAGGAACATTTTTGGCAGCACCAACCAACTATCACAGAGCGCATTATGTCTCTATCGGCCTCCCGATGCTCATTCATACCTTGATGCTGCCTGCCTGTGTTGACAGATGGCTTTGTCTTAAATTGCTTTCTCTGCTCATGTCCTGTTTTAATTTTTGTGTATGTAAAGTTTTCATAGTCCAATTAATTTGGAAGAATAAGTCTTGTTCATTAACAGTAAAAGCTAAACATCTTGGTCCTGTACATAAAGCTTGGTAGCTGATGTGGTCCTCCCTTAGCACATTTGGCCATGAAATCTTGGTGCTTTTGCCTTAGATATAATTCAGCACATCCAACTTCCAGCCAGGCTGATTCCCTCCTGGTAGACAATTTATATATATCTATATCTATTTATCTATATTTTTTTCCCTCTTTCTCCAAGAGTTTATTGCGAGGTTGGTGGCTCCACAGGACACAGCACCATGGGTTGATCTGTTCTCCCACTTTAAGCTGTGTTTTACTTTTGTTCTTGCTTTCCTTTTCTCCCTCTGGCTGTTGTGCTTAGTGGGGTGGTGATCTCCCACAGCACCTTAAAATAGACGTTGCTGCTTCTGTGTTAGAATTTATGTAATGCCTTTGTCTCCGAGCAGTGGGAACAGTAACAAAAGGATGTGGCGATGAAATAGAAAACCCTGAAATAATCAGCATCCTGAAAGCAAAGTGCCTTGTCTGGAGGCGTTCACTGGGAGTGAGGAAATGGGGTGTCCACGCCTGGAGAAGAGGAATGTTTCATAGTCTAGGCAGGGCATAGTGCTCATGGCTGAGTGATGTGTGCCAAAACCCTGGGAATGCCCGAGGTTCTGCTTGTCCAGCCCTAAAGAAGGATTCTTTATTCTTCCATCCCATAGACAAGCCATGACTGGTCCTTCAAATCCCATATCTAATCTTAATGAGGCCCATAAGCATGGGGACAGATAGGATTTTCCCCCTGGACTTCTAGCTGTTCTCAGAAATGGGCAGCCCAAGAGCTTTGGTGGCAAGCCCTAATCCCTGTAGGGCTCTTAGGGCTCTCCTGAAGGCTGGCACCCAGCTGCTTCCACCACGTGCCTCAAGCAGAGGGCATTTGCTCCTGCCCAAGTGTGCCAGAAAGTACAGCTTCGACTTTGCCATGTTCAGCCTAGGACTTCTGGCAAAAGAATGATTAATGTTGCTTAATTAAACCATACTTGTTTGACTAGCACACTTTGCAATGCAATTTGTCTCTTGGGTTTCTTGTGCACAGCAGTTTCTTCTCTGGCTTTTTTTTTTTTGGAGTGATTCTATGACCCAGAAAAGAAGAGATTGCATTTTACGGCTGCTTCTGATCTGTCCTGCTGGTGCTTTTATTCCCTCTGCAGGGAATTTTCTTTGTGCAGCCAAAATCTCTGCTCTGGCTCAAATTAATAGGGTCAGGTCTGAAGAGATGATGATAAAGTTTTCCCTTTTCCGTCCAGTTTATGAGCATCTTAATTTTTCGGTAATTTACGGCCAAGCTTGCACTAGCAGCCATTTTTAGCAGCAGCCTCTAAGATCTCAGCCCTTGCACAAGGCTTTTGCTGTTAATCGCATTGTGTCAGGGGACTCGTCCTAAGATTAGACTAGTCAGAAACGCAGCAGTTGTTTTGCTGTCTCCTTCCCTGGCAAATTCCACTGTACTACACCTTCTTGCAGGTTTTCCTTCTGAAAAGTCTGTCTGGTTCCTCTCTCTGGGCTGTTCCTCCACACAGTAGTTTTAAGCCTAATCTCCTTCTCATGCAGGAAACTTGCTTAAAATAAATAAATAAAAGCCAGGTAAATAATTTGAGAAGTGCAGAACTGTGACACTTGGTTTAAGAGACATTACTGATGCTAGAGAAATTGGCTGCACTGCTGGTGTCACTCTGTGTGTGTGTTGGACCCATGCTTTTGGCTTTCTTCTGCAAAGGGGTTGGGAAATAAATGAGCTGCTGGAGCACCCGCTGATCATTTCCAAAGGTGACCATGCCAGTACTGTCCCCAGCTGGTGGCTGACCATTGTATGGGGCCAGGGGCTGGGTCTTGGGAGGGGTGGGCTCCACAAAGCATCTGAGATGGCTTGGGGGGGCTTAACTGCAACCCTGAACCCTTCCAGCTGACCCACATAGTGAACACCCCTCTCTCTCTCTTTCAATTCTAGATTTTCAGAAGAGCTGACAAAAATGGTAAGTCTGAATGTTCACGTTTTGCATTTTTTTCCATTTAACTTCTATCATTATTACTTTTTTTTTTTTTTTTTTTTTTTTTTTTTTTCCCCCCCCAGATGGTAACATCCAACTGTTTAAATGCCGTTCAGTTTCCTGGGTCTGACACTGATGCCGTTTAAGCTTTGGAAGAGATTTTGTCATTTCTTTGGCTGAGGTATTCTTAGAGCAGACGTGATACTAGTGTGCAAGTCTGTGTGGTGGTATCTGCCAAATTTGGGGCAGCTTTACAAGCCTAAAAAGAACATTAAAAAAAAAAAAAATCACAGCTAAGTGATAAGTGAGGATCCTTCTCTTTGTAATCTTGGAGTAGCTTTGTAAAATGGACCTAACCTGTGAGTATTTGTAGTTTGGTTCCTGTTGGACTGGGCACACACATCAAGGGGCAACATGCATTGATGTTTATTTTGGCTTATACCTGTTGAAACCTGAACAACTTTGCTGAAGCCTGGTATTGCCCTAGGATGGGGAATAGCACAGAGATGTCTGGGATCGAGAAAGGAGAGAGTGGGTCTGCTCTGAGATAACATGGTTACAGGAGGAACAGGCAGTGGGGTCCTATTCCACCCTGTGTGGCTCCTAGCTAAACCCTAAGGCTCTGTCTATATTCTTTCCCTCTTGCAAAATGAGAAAATCAAATAGCATCAAGACCGTGTGTGTTTGCAGAGGGGCATGTGGGAGGCTGTGCAAGGAGCACGGAGGGGAGCAGGGTTTTTCCCCTTCCAGATTTACACAGGAGACACTCAATTTCAGAAAGAGCTGGTGAGGGCTATCACTGCCACTGCCCTGTGAGCAGTCACTGCCCTGCCACCACGATAAGATCCTGAAATGTATTACTTGACTAAGCTGAGCAATAACGCAGTACAAGGAGATGCTGATGGGGGCTGGCATGGGGGTAGCACCCTAAGTGATGCTTGCAGGGAAAAATGAACTTCTGCTCTTGCCACCCACACTGCCGTACTTCACGGCCTCCAGAGCACTTAACTGTTGCAGTGATTTATTACTGGAATAAAAAATAATAAAAGTGTTACTCTACTGAACACAGCTCAAAAGGATGCATCTTAACATACTGGTCTTGATGCAGTTATTTCCAGTGGCTGCTTTTCAAACTCAGCCAAACAATGCTGTGCTTTTATTTTAGACACAGTTCAATTTATAACAGCTGTGATAGGACTGGAGAACCAGAACTCAGAGTGCAATGCTTTGTCTTGGCTCTTTTACCAAGGCAAAGAAGGACGAGGTACCCGGATGCTTCTCCCTTTGTAAGGGTTCAAGCAAGTGAACTGTAGATAACAGGAGGGATTGCTCAGGCTGTGTGGGGAAGGCAGACAGCGAGCTACTCCGATGCAGCCTGGCACTTAAAAGCATTTTCTTGTCCTGCTCATCCGACCGGAGGAAGTCTGAATTTGGGTAAAGAGGCAGAGATTAGCACCCCAGAGCCGACCCTGGGGAGTCCATCAGCTACCCTCAGCACCGAAATGCCTCTCCCTGGTGACTTGAATGGGCTGCCCTGCCCAGCAGATGTACCCACTGCCACTTTTTGGCAGGTTTTCCCCATGTAAACCCACGTGTGGAGCAATGGAGCCTGCACAAGTGGCGAGACAGCTTTGGTAATAAGCATTTCACACAACAGGACAAAAACAAACAAACAAAAAAAAAAACAGAAAAAAAAAAAAAAAAACGTGACTACTTCCCTTGATTTACAGCTTATTGCTTGCCAGCTGTAACATCTGCTGCAGAAATATGGGGCACACCGTGTAGTGAAGAACTTCTGGCTCAGCAGGGAGATGTGGTTTTGGGGGTGCCAAGCATCCAAGCATCTGTTCACCCCAACACGGGTACTCCCCTGGGCGCCATTTGCCTGAGCATCGGACAGGGATGCTTGTGTGGCTCAGAAATGGAGCATTTCTTGTCTAGATCACAAAATATTAAAACAACTATGGGTCTCCAGTGACGTATCTGCCGCCTGGTCACTGTTAGTGCTGTGGGTGTAACGGGGGTGGGATGATGTCCCAGCACCCACAGTCACCTTGCTGTGGTCTGCAGCCTTCTCTCGCTGCCATTGTAAGCCTCCCTGGGACTGGCTGATGCCAGAGGCATTTCCCACCTTAGTATATTAAAAATAAATAAATGTTGAGCTCAGAGGTGCATTAGGCATTGCAATGTGGTCTGGGGAGGTTGCTCAGGTTCTGGGGAGCCCACCTCGTGCTCCATCAGCTCCAGCATCACAGCTGGATGCACAGAGTCAGTGTCTAGAAGATGAAGACATGCAAACAGCTAGTAGGAAAGAAGAAAGTGGCATTAAAATGAATAATTTAAACATGTAATATTAATGTGTGACATGTCCCCACCTTACAAGGGTGTTTCAAGGAGAGAGATGTTAAACGTGATACATTCCTGTGCTGTTCACTAAGCCAGGTGATCTCTGAGGAAGGAGTTTTCTGTATCTTGGCTTCTATTCCCCTTCCTTTCGGTGCAGTCAGCTTCCAGCTTCATTGCAGACCAACAGAGTGTGGTTCTCCCGATGGAGAGAGGCCAGCAGGATATACCATTTCCTTTCCATGACCTGCTGTCACCACATAGTCTCAATTCAGGTGGCAGCCCTATCCCTGCACTGGCTCCTCAAGGTGAGGAGCCAGCACCTGCCACTCCTGGTGCCAGGCTTTGGCAGCTGCTCTCATTAGCTTACCTCTTGGCAACGGGGCTTGCTGCACTCTGTAATTAGCCCAGCATGTTCCTCCACAGCCTTCGGGGGTCATGGCTCCCTGCAGACACCCCTCCAGCACCCCGTGGCTTGCAGCAGCTGCTGCAGCAGGCGTGCAGGAATATTTCCCTCCCTGTGCCCTCCTTGTAAACCCTGGCTCAGAGGTTTCCAGAGGCAGCAGTAATCTTTGTGTTTTGTATCCCTAGGGATAGCCTTTTCATGACTTCCTCTGACATCCTCACCTTTAATTTATTGAGTTTTTGAAACTCAGCCTCTTTATTGCTTTACCATTTACAGCTCTGAGGATCAATGGGATCATCAGCTGGCTGCTTTCATGTCCCACCACAGGCTGCCCATGTGACATACGCAGACTTCTGCTGAAAAAATGAAAGTCTTGCGCTTTTAGGTTTTTCTCTGAATCCCAGGAAGGGGCCATGAGCTCTAGACAGGCTGCAAAAAAAAACAAAAACTCCCAGGTTATTGAAATACCATACCCTGTTATTGGGCTTCGGCTGCCTCCACACCTGCGGAGGCTCTTGTCTAGCGAGGACTTTGCTCCCTTTAATTAACCATCTGTGACAGATCATTAGCAAGCACCATGTGACAGCAGCACCCCAGGGAGGGAACTCCCAGGGTAGGCAGTGCTGGCAGCTTCATCCTAAAGCAGCAGCTTTTGCTTTCCTCAGTTGTGCTAAAGTTGCTCTTGGAGACGAGACCTATAGAAATAGTAGGAAATAGCTCAGCTTTTGCCTTCTGCTTTAACTGCAGCAACTTATTTAACTCTCACCATCCAGAGATGCCTAAAGGGTTGGCTCAAGTGCAAAGCTGCTGTGGTGCCCTCAGGTGAGGGTCTTTGCAGAGCTATGGCCCTGCTGGTGCATACTGCTGGTCCTGACAGCAGTGTGCAATGAGTTTTGGGTGCCCAGCTATGCTGCTGAGTTTGCTCCCATCTGCAGAACAAAAAAGATTTGCTCCATAACTGCCTCTCCAGTTGAAATTGCAATATAGAAGTTCCCATGCTGCTCCTTTGCATTATAGGCTTAAGGAGTTTTATTTTACTTGTGCAGCCTCCTACAGTCAGGAGGTCTTGCATTTGGAAGTCTTTTCAGTGTCTTGATGGTTTTCAGTCTGGTAAAAGCGGTGTGTGTGTGTGGTGTTAATGCAACATGGCTAGTTCAGGCATGGTAATTATGGAGCCTGGCCATGTGAACCCAGAGCTTCTCCCCCCTCTTCTTCCTTCCAAAACTCTTTGGCATAAATTGTTAATTCATGTAAAATAGGATGTTCCTGGTGCAAGATGCTAAAACATATTATCGTTCCTGCCGTGTTTAGGTACTTGTACAAAGGTGATTTCACTCAGTGCCTACATGTACTGGGAGACCTCTAAGGAAGCAGCTCTTGCTCACTGAAGGACATCTTCGTCTCCTGCCCTAGAGGAGGACTGAGACTCTGTGATGAATACGAGTTGTCCCCAACCTTTTCCCCATCAACAACATCAAGCAGCTGGATTTGCAGCTTATCTGTGTGATAAAGTGAGCAAACAGTCTGGGTAGCACACCTTGAAACAATGAACACATTGGAGATGTCTGGATAAACTGGCAAATGGCCTGACAAAAGGGAAAAGGGCTGGGACGTAACCTTCTGACAGTGAATAATCTAGCTATCTCCAGTTGTGCTTTGCAGGGACATGGCTGTCAGTCACTTGAAATAATCTTTCTTCTTCCATGTAGGAGTGTTTTTCCTTTCCCTGCTAATAAATCCACCTACTGTCTTGTAATCCTTCTAGTCCCAGTAAACAATACTTAATCATTTAATTGGCATGTGGTGGAAAAAAGGAGGCAACTTGTTTTAGGCTCGTGAAGCTGAGCTGTCCATCATCTGAGGTATCTACTGTGTACTTTAATCCTGTCTTCCGAAAGCTGTTAATCAATTATAAGTTAAATAGCCCAGCATTCACTTTGAAAGATTAAGACCGTTTTATTTTGACAGACCAGCCTAATTGCTAACGATCAGTTATAAAAATGTTCCTCCACGGAAACAGGAGTTTTGTTATCTGGAAATCTCCAGTCCCTGCAGCTACCCATCTCCTGTGGCCAAGGTAACTAAACGTGACGTGCATCCCATCCAAGGTTTTAAATGCTGGCTACGTAGCAGAAGGCTGAGAAGGTATTGAGAGGGCAAGAAGCTGCCATTACCCATGGTAATCAGAACCGCTGATCAGCGAGCTGACTGGGCGTTTTGCTGCAAATAAGGCCAAGGCTATGTCACCCTTAGCAAATAAATCCTCTCCCTGGTAGCTCTACTGGAAAACACGTTTTCCTCAGAACGTGCAATCTGTTATGTTCATAGCATATTCAGCATGTAATTTGGCAAAGCTACGGTTGTGAATCATCAAGCCATTTTCCAAAGGGCATTGTTACCTGTATTGGATGCGTTGTCAGTGTAATTATCTGTAACCACGGTCTTGGAAAGTGGCTCAGATATTGACCCTGATAAGGGACATGGCACTACGAGTGTGGCTCAAGATGTTGACGACATTCTAGGGACACGACCACAACACTCCATTAATTCTTCGTAATGACAGGTAATTCTTTGTAATGACAGGTAAGATTGCTGCCTCCACCCAGCTGCTCTTGGTTGTAAATAGGATAAGGCCAGCAAGGAACGATGTGGAGCTGGAGTGTGCTCGGTTGTGTGTTTGAAGGTGTGGATAGGAATGAAGCCATTCAATGTGTGCCCTCTTGGATAGCTTCTGCTCTTGTTGGTAATTAAATACAAAGAATTCTGAACGTGAACTAAAATAATTTCATTTATCAGTTGAACATAGACATCTGGCGTGCAAGTGCTGGGGGAAGGGTTCAGAGTCGAGCTGATCTGGATAATCAGCTTGGGGCCTCAAGGGGATGTAGCAAACTAATAAAAGAAGAGCAGAAGCACAATTGCACCAGGATTGGTGGCTGGAAAGGGCTTCTTGGTTAAGAGCCACTGAGGGCAATGGAGTTGTGCCCATTCCTGTCCCAGGAGGGCTCATCCTTTAAATAGTTGCGCACAGCTATCTGTTAGAGTCACTTAGGAGCTCATAAAAGCAGATTTATGCTGTTAGAGAGACCTTTGCTTACAAAGAATATCCCAGTGTTACAAATCTGCACTGTAAATGATGGTGGTATGTATACAGCTCACAAGCAGGGAACGTAAATTGCTTTGGACATCAGCCTGACTGAGGAGCCCAGTTATCTGTCAGTGGGATTGTGCCCTTGTGGGTGCAGGGAGCTCCTCTTCTCACCTGCAGAGCAGCAACGTTGCTCTGCCTGATGGCTTTGTGATGGTGCCAGTAATGCCCCTTGTCACCGCTGTCCCCTTGGTCTATGGAGATACCAAGCTTCAAAGGCTGTAAAAAGGCAGAGAAAGAGAAGCAGGTAAAAGAAAACCATCAACTTCATCTCTCAGCCCCGGTTTGATATATTAAAGAACTGAGGAATGTCATAAATGTCAGGTTAGAGAAGGGATTTCTTGGTCAGGAAGATGGGATGGAGGTCCCAGCACAACACTGCACTTTCCCTGACACATGCCAAATGTATTGCTAGCTTGATGTCCTGCCTGCTGTGGTGGTAGTACCTTAGTCCTTTCTTTATTTCAGAATTCCAAGGAACTGTCACCTTTCAGCTTGCTTGCCCTGCCTGGACCCATCTCTTTTTATGGCATCTAACTGCTGGGCAGTTAGACGTTTCTTTCTGGCACTGTTCTGAGTTTAAAAATAGCAGGCATCTATTACTTATTACCTTGTTAATTTATTGAAATGCTTTTAGAAAATTACTCAATGGGAATTTAGCATGGTAGTTGTCCACCGAGTTGTTACAGGACTTGGAGTACTTATCTCCCCACCATTCCCCATCCACGTAAGACCCTTTTGGAAAATGCATTTGCACAGGGCTTGAATGGCGGTAAGCAGCTGGGACTTCAGTAGCATGGCACCTGAGACATCAAGGAAGGAAAATGAACACATTGTGGCTTTGGCTTTGGGTGCTTTTATCACATCTTAAAAAGATGCCAGGTTAGGGTTGCAATACCTTCATGTTACATATGAGAACAAATAACCACCAGCACCTAACAAGCCTCCTGTTGCACACCCAGCTCTTCCTTCCACAGCCAAAACTGTGTGTCTATTTTTGAAATTTTCTCTTACTGTGAGCTCCCAGGAGCCCCATGGTCCATGTTCCTAATGAGTTACTCATCAAAAGCCACTTATCTTCCACACCAGGGTAATTACCTTCTGCTTGGCTACTGCTCCTCACACACAGGGAAAACCTCGAGCTATTGATATCTCTCTGGTGCATCCAAAGTAAATCATTACTTTGAAGTGAGAATATTTATAATTCTTGCATAACAAAAACAGTGTTAGCAGCTACCCACATCTAAGTGGAAAAATGCAATGATGAATCAGGATTTGAAAGTATGGATAAGTCTGGTAGGTTCTTCCGTGACCAAGCAAACAGCCTAAATTTATTTATCTTGTTTAAAATAAATAATAATAAAACAACACTTTGCATTTAGATGGTCTAGATTTCATGTGACAGTCAAAAAGCACCTTGTAAAACTGTGTGATGGCCTTTATTTCCAAGGGGAAAATTTGGATCTGTTTTCAGTTATTCGGATTCCTGTATATTATAATATTTTCCTTGTTCTCTCTCTTGTATACTCAGTTATCCTTCCAAGTCCTTGTTGAGTTCACAGCACAGGGCTTTGAAGAGAAGACATCTGTTTAAAATGGAACATGCTGTTCCCAAAATAATAAACAAACCTATCTACGGATGAATTTTGAGATGATGCAGAAATTGTGAAAGATGGTTGCCGGCCTTCCCTACAAGCTGTCATTAGATGTGTCTAGCTCTTCTGTCCACCCTTAATACCCTTGAAATTAGTGTACTGAATCAAGGTTTGACTTTTGTTATTTATTAGGTTGGTGTAGGTATCTGTGGGGCTTCTTTCTCTTCTCTCATCACCTCTCCTTAGCAAATGCATGTTAGAATCATGTTGATTTTTTTAAATACTTTTTTAGCTGGACCACCTTCATTTTGCAAAGCAGGCCTTGAATTGGGTGCATAGGATTAGAACATTAACTGCTATATCCTCCTATGCTATTAGCTGCCAATTATGTAGCAGTCCAGCTTTAACCTGGGCCCATGTGTGGTTTATCTAGTGAAAGATTTGTGCTGGACAAGGCTTGGATCCAGCCTAGAAACTCCCCCATGAACTGAAGCCAATGGTGTGGACAGCACATGAAATTTAATTTGTGCAACAGAAGCATTTGTATTCTGCCTATTTCTGCAGAGCAACACTTTACAGCCCATCACTCTCTTAAATTCTTCCTCCTGTCCTGTTCCTAAAGCTGCTCCCTGCTGAGAGAGTGGGCCACAAAAATAGAAGGTACCATGAAAGCCTGTGAAGCAAAAGTTGCTCTGTTTAGAAAGTGAACTTTCTAAAGTGAACTTGGCCTTCCAGGCAACTGGCTTGCTGGCACTCCAGTTAATATCTGACAGCTCAGGTGCCTAATTGGTGTCATGCAGAGCGCCCTTTCTCACTGCTCAAGGTACAAATCAGCTGAGAGGTCATGGATGGTTTCTGTTAATTGCCAGGTGGACTTTTTTTTTTTTAAGAAAAAAAAAATATGAATGAGCCACACAAATGAGTCTGTATGTCTTTCTGCTGCCCACTGCCCTGCATATCCATGAAACGAGGGGGCAGAGAAGATTAGCATCGTAGTGGAGTTGGTAGCAATCACCTGTGTCATCATCCTTTTGTTGTAAAGCCTGCAGCTAGAACATCAAACCAGATGCAAAGAAAAAAAATCATCATTACCTAATGCTCTGGGTGGACCTGCTTGGGCAGGGGGTTTGGCTGACGTGACCTCCAGAGGTCCCTGCCATGCGCAGCCATTCTGTGAGGCCTGCCAGCCTGCAGTATGGGCTGCCCTGTGGCCTGAAAGCCGTGTCCATGTCCCTCTGTGCTGGCCGCCCAAGCACCTTCCTCCTCATGACTGCCAAACATTCCTCTCCAAATCCATCTCTAAATTCCTCTCTAAAATCCATCTGTTTTGCAAAACCTGTGGTAAAATCAGTAACTGTTGTAACCTTCAAGGCCTCCTGACACTTCAGCAAAGGGGTTAGAACCTCAGAGACAGTCAGATATCTCACCTCATGGCCTCACGCTTTCTTACTAGGCTAGGTCTCTGTCCATTGAAGGCTCAGGTGGTGATGCTGACCCTAAAAGCCATCTTCCTGAGAGTGCTGCCTGAGCAGAAGCACCAGCCCTTGGGCCATTGCTGCTCTCTGCTGCTGGTCGAGCCACCCTTGACAGGAGCAGGCTGGAGAAAAGCTTCTGCCTTGGAAACCTCTTCCTAATCTGCACAGTACCCAGATTTTTGGCCTGCCCCATTGATTGAGCCTTCTTGCTGCTGGTATTTCTCTCTGGTAAAGGCTCTGGGTGGCCTAAAACCTCTTTGCTCAGTTGCTCCCCATGCTGTGAAGAAGCATCCGTGCTTGGGCTCCAAACAGTTTGTGCAATTGTTTTGCTTTGGGGAGGGGGGCAAGGCAGCTGTATTCAGCCCGTAAGGTCTTTGTGTGTGTGTGTGTGTGTGTGTGTGTGATGTGTTTCTGTGCACAATGTGTTTTTTATGTGGTACCATATCTCTTGATTAGCTCCTCTTTGTCCTTTCCTGGCTCCTGCTGTTATTTCTTTGGTCTTTTGGGGGTTGATCAGGAACTAAGTATGTAAGATCTTGCAGAGAGATGCAAGGAGCCTTGAATGTTGCTGACTTTCAGTCTCTGCTGGTCTGGTTGGTGTTTCAATTCCTTTAATATACAAACAGTGGCGTTTGGGTGTCCATGACAAATGCAGACAGAAGACATTGAGCAGGGGTTACCATTTCAGCATGCCAATTCGAGGCAGAATATTTCATCTGGAGACCAGTGTTTTCCAACACTCCCGGCCTGCTTTGAAGCACACCAATTAAGGTCCGACACGCCGTGCAACCCAGAGAAGACGGGCTTTATTTTCTTCTTCTCTCCATGGGCTGGGAGTTGTGGGTTTTCTTCTGTAACCCTCATTAGAGATTTCAGGCTGAAAAGAAGTGAATGGGATACATTATGGTGACAGATTTAATGGCCTTGTTACAGGTTGTGAAAGGTGGGAATAAGAGATTGTGGTTTCTGAAGCAGGCTTTGAAAAGCTGCTCAATTAGTCAGGAGGACTTTTAAAAGAATATTTTTTTTCTGGAGCCAAAGTTGAGAAATTTAATTGGGCACTGCATAGCAAATATATCTATGTGGCCTGATGACAGCCAGCAAAGGGCACTATGAAACATTTACAGAGCTATTACCTCCTTGCCATTTCTCTATCCAAAACCCACAAGTTATATTGGCAGTGTCTTAAAAGTGGTGGGTTTTGTGCTGAATTTTGCAGAGTGTGGACATCCCTGGATGCTGTAGCTCTCTTGCTGGTCATTTCAGCTGAAACACAATATTCCTGTGTTCAGATGGGTTGGTCTTTGTGCAAAACTGCCCTGACATCTCCCCCACGAGTCCCAGACTTGCTCCAGGAGGAGTATCTACACCAAGGTCTTTTTGGCTTGGAAACAGCAGCATGAGGTAGGGCAAAGGCTCCAGCTACAGCAGAAAGTGGGGGCATTGGTGGACATCAGTAGCTTAACACCTCAGGCACTTTTTGATCTGTCTTATTAATATCTCATGTTGCTGTATCCAGGAAGCTTTTCAAAGTAGATCCAGAAAATCAATATTCCTGCTGCTAAAATTTTCATGTTGTGGTGATTATCTTTTTTTTTTTTAATTATTACTTTTTGGCAGGGATGAAATTTTAAAATGCCTAGAAAGGGTTTTTTCTACTTGGATGGCCGATAGTGGTCTGGCAGATTAAGTGGGTGCAGGCTTTGGGGACTTGGCTGGTGCATGGCCCTGAGACACGTCTGTCCCAGCAGGTACTGCCCACGTGCTGGAGTGGGGCTGGCCTGGGTGCAGGAACAAGCTCTCAGGGTTCATGTTCTCATTTTTAGTGTCTGGAGTCAAACCCTGCAAAGTGGGGGGCTCTGGCTGCCATGTAGCTCATGTCTTCTTTGCGAAACAATGTGCTTATCCATCATGCAGGAGAACCAAAGAGCTTGCTGTCTTCTGGTGCTTAAAATCCACTTTGGAAACATTAACAGGCTCAGCGATGTGGTTTGTGAGTGCTCCTGGTGTATTACAAGTGAGTGACAGGCTTTGGGGTGGCAATGGCAAGATGCACCCCAGTAGAGGTGAATGGCACATAGGAAGCCCTTAAAATGCCTTCACGACCTCATAGGCACCATTGTCCCCCAGCCTGTGTTATTCCTCTTGCCATCCCACCCAAATCCCACTTACAGCTTCCAATGCTTCTTCTTTCTCTTGGTAACTGGGCTTTCCTCCACCTGCCTCCCAGTTTCATCCCAGTTTGGGGGGCTCTGCCTTCTTTTCTCATTAGCTTCTGTTGCAGATCCACCATGTTTATCAAAGGTGTCGATCATAGCTGTTAGAATTAAATAAGGCAAAAATGAAATACAGAACAAATACACTGCTGCAAATAATTCTTATAATTCCCAAGCAATTTTTGCCAGACAATTGTGAGAAAATATGTTCTGGCAGCCTACGTTCAGGCAATTGGCCAGGAACAACTATAAATCATGGGGATCTGTTTCTTCCTATTATCTTTCTGACTCTTTTAAGATTACTAGGGTTACTAGCTAATAAAGATCAGAGAGAGGGGAATAACTATCTCACTGCTTGCAGTGGAGAGAGAAATCTCTGAAGGTAAAACAATGATACGTCTAGATCTATAATTTCCAGCTAGGGAGACCCGGGGATCAGGAATTGCTGGATTTCTCCCTGGTAGGCTGTTATAGCAAAGAGTGAAAACTGATTTTTGTGGAAATGGGGGAGCCCAAGTGTCTCTGGCTTTCTGCTTGGTGCCTGCTTGTGGCATTTCACTCTGGAGAAAGCCTGCAGTGCTTTCAGGGACTTTCACAGGTGGGCATTCATTTCAGAGTGGAAATTTCTCTTCTGTGACTCTGTTGCAGCCTCAGGAAGTATTTTTTTGGGTGCGGGATGGAGCTCAGCAGAGAGGGAAGATGCTCTGGCTGCAGCCCAGCTGCACGGGAGGGCTGGTGCAGGCTGTGCTCTGGGGTTGGACCCAAGCTCGGTTCCTGCTGCCAAGATTTTGCCTTAATTAGATGCTGATACACAGGCACCCAGCCTGATACAGTGCAGACGCAGATGCTTTCAGTCCTGCTGTTATTCATCGCCTCCATCTGTGAAAGAAGCCAGATTTTAGGGCGCTGCTCTCTGTAATGATTTGAGTGGGTGGCTTTTGGGCACTTCTGGTGCTGGGCCTGTAAACATGGGATTTCTTTTCCTTGAGCCAAAATAATTGGCTGCAGAAAGCCACAACGCCTGCATGTTGTTTCGGCACGTGGTTGCTCAGTTAAGTGATGCTCGGTTGTCTCAGCATACAGACACAGCTTTGCACCTAGCCTGCTAACAGACGTACACCGAGACTTGTTTTCCTTTCTAGAGGGCTTTCTGCTCATCACGGAGATGTTACTTTTCCAGCTGACTGCTTTGCTGGTTTTCAAACACGCTACTCTCCATTAAACAAGGCTGATTTTCCTTCTTTACCTTTTTAGGCTGAATTAATAAGAGCAAACAGCCCCAGATTAACCAAAATCAGTGTACTTACCCCAACATGTTCCTCAATATAATACACATTTTGCTTTTTATATTAGGAACAAGCACCTGTTTGCTGGTGTTTGCTGTTCTTAACAGAGACCAGGAGTCAGGCCTGGGCTTTGTGGACACCAGCTCTTGGCTCTGTGCAAGCTCAGCCACATGCCCAATGGGTCTTCTAGTGCTGTTGTAGCCAGAGTGATAGTGATATTAATTAATATGCTTGGTATGTGTTAAACAAGGGCTGGGGGGGGGGGGGGGGGGGAGAGCGTGTACTAAAATTGGAAGTACTTGCACAAGACAGTAAAAACAAGCTGAAATATGTATGGTTTTTGGAGAAAGGAGACAGGCTTTTCTCTCCCCTGCATCCTCTCATTTAATTGTTGGAGAACTGCAGCATGCAGATCTTGCAGGAGGAATTTCCAAGTTGGAAACCAGAGGGGGAAGTGCTTTTGTAGCATTTAACTGGAAGAATTGTTAAGAGAAAGAAGTTATAAAAGGGCTGTACGTAGCAGGGAGTATTAAAATTGTGTATAATGAGGACCTTGAGCAGATGAGTTGATAAATTCTGAGACTCCTGGGGAAACGAGGGGATAGGAAAACTGACTGGGGGGGGATGTTCATGCAACATACCACCTTCAAATATAACTCAGGCAAGACATGGACACTTGAAGATCCTCAACACCAGTTGTTGCTTCCTAAATGAGGAGCCTGACATTTTGCAGGTCAGCAGCCAGGGAGAAGGGTGCCTCCTGTGAAACAAACACCTTCAGAGGCTGTGCTGGCCAGGCTGGAGCATCCTTAATGCCAGGGCACCTTGCTGCCTAATTGGCTTGGGAAGACCATTTCTGCAGGTATTTCTTTCCTAAAAAGACAGATTTGCAACCCGTTGAATTTGGATACCTGACATTTTCCCTTTTCTTCTCCCCCGAGATGAGCTGATAAGGGGGAAGCGGGCAAAGAGAGACTCCAAGGGAGCTGGAGCATGGGTTTGGGTAGATAAAGCTGGTGCAGCCAGTAGCTCTGGGGGCCTGACCCTGCCTTGCTGGTAGTCGTATCTCCCATGGTGGATTCTCCCACAGTGGCTTCTCCACATGTCCCTCTCCTGTCCCAGCCCTCTGCAGCCACATCCTCTCTTGTCTGGAGGCTGGGGATCTTCAGCTAGGGGCTGGCTACAAAAATTAGCTGAGCGAAGAGATTTGAACTTGTTTAAAGACACCAAACCATAAATTATGGGTAGCTGGAGCTGGTCTCTTCCTTTACATGTGCTTTCTCTGAGAGCCCTGCACCGAACCAAGCAAATTTATTCATACAGTGAGTGACTGGATAACCAAGGCAACATAAAAGCAAGCAGCTTTCTTATACTGTAAATCACTACAGAAAAGGACTGTTCCTTTGTAGAATAGCATGAGCAGGTTTTTTTGTTGTTGTTGTTGTTTTTGTTGTTGTTGTTTTTTGTTGTTGTTGTTGTTTTACCTCCTGCCTTCTACAATTTTAATATTCAAGTTTTAAGCCCGCAGCATGTATTTTATTTTTTTTTTCTCTGATATGTGGAGGTTGGAGGCTAAACCTTTGAATTACCAACCCGCTGAGCATTTTGATCCTTTTATACAAGAATGGGGATTAAGTGCTTCTCACAGCTCTGCTCAGCTCAGGTTTGTGCAGGCTGACCTGGCATTGGAGCGGGGCTGTTCTGCGGCACAAGCAGGAAACCAGTGGGCTGAGCACTGGCAGGTGCCTTTCTGCAGAAAAATGCCAGTGTGCTCCATGAGAGAGGCGGATGACTTTTGGAATTGGCTTCTCTTTAATTAAGGTGGAAATATGTTGTGTCCCGTGGCAGAATGTCGTCTGAGCCCCTCATCAGAGGTTTCCTCTGGAGGAGTGGTACCAAGCCCTGCAGTCACCAGACCTCAGCTTGCCTCACCTCTTCCTTGAGAGGTTTGTTGAGGTTTCCCCCAAAGGGAATGGCATCACAAAGCATCCACAGACACCCTTGGTGGGGGTTTTCTGGGACAAAGCAAGCAGTGGAGCATCAGTGGTCTATTTGGCCAGTGGTATCTCCATGTGCTTAAGGTCTTCCTGTGGGTCTGTACAGCACCATGGCCCTCTACAACATCAACATTTTGTAAAAACTATTGTGTTTACTATACCCTAGAATACATCCTTTTCTTCATATATAAATAAGACACAAATATTTCAAGCTCAGGTGTGTGCAGCTGGGTGCCTGAACTAAGGACAGGGCCTGGCTCCCAAATCCTGCTAATGTCGCCCAGAGCTCCATGCATTGAACCAATCTAGAAATGCAATTTTTGCTAATAGTTTGGAAATATGTCTAGGTTTAAAGGCTTTCCTGCAGGCAGAGGAGAGAACTGGGCTCCTTGGAGGCTGTGACGAGGTCTGTCTTGTTTTTGAAAAGCTTTTCCATGATAGGTTTGGCGGCAACATGTGAGCTGTTAGTGCTGCTTTACTTGGGACAGAAAACATACGTGCAAATTGCTCCTTTGATGAAGCGTAGCTGAGCCTTCTCCTGCACCAAGGAGCTGATTCCTTCAAGCAGGTCCAATCTCTGCTAATAAATCTCCTCCTCCACGGGAGGAGCGTTTGATCTAACATCACAGGAGATGTCATCAGGGGCTCAACCTAGCTTTTTCCATTTCATTAGCTGAAACTAATAGCATTGACTATTTCGAAGAATACAGCATTCCCAGAAACTCGGGTAACCCGTATAACACTGCCAGCTGAACAGCAGCTCAGCTGGTCCAGCCTTGGTGCTCCAGAGCATGGATCACCAAAGATTTGTGTGTCCCGATGTCATGAAGCCCGTGAGTGAGTTTTGCAGCAGGTCTGTGCAGCACGGTGATGCTCCACAATGGCAATGTTTTTGAGAAAGCAGCGTTCTGTTTGCTCTAGCCTGGATTATTCTACTCTCCTTATTTTTTATGTGAATAAGACACACATGAGCAAACGAAGCCCCTGTCTTTGCTATTATTTGCTTTTAGGTGGAGCCATTCCTGGTCTCTGCTGAAAACCCCTGGGATAACGTTTTTGTGAGTTGCTGCTGGCTTTTTCTTTGCTGTTTGTTTGCTTTTGTTTAACTACAAAGAGCCTAATGATTTTCTTACCAGAAGGAGAGGAAGAGAATAAAGCTCAAACAAGTGTTTTTATCTTGTAAACTCCCCAGCATCACAGTGCTGGAGGCCCTTGGTACCACCAAACTCCTGTGATAATTTGGTTCTGCTGAGAGCAGAGGTGGTTCACGCTTCACCCTTCTGTCAAGTAAGTCACCAGCCTCAACTTTTATGTTCCACACTCCCGCTTTTCTCCTAATTCAGTAGAACAGAGTACATCTCCTGCCCTGTACGAGTGTGCTCCTGCAAGACCTGCTGGCCTTGGGTGACCGGTCACACCAGGACAGGCTGCGGGGCGCGTGGCCACAGGGGACAGGGGAGATGCTGCCAGTGCCGGGGAAATGGCACGGAGGAAATGTGGGTTCAGCAAAAGTGAAGTAGCACAGGGCATTAAAAATTCACAAAGGCTTCGCTGAAACTCATTCTCCAGGAGAAGCATTTTAACGAGCAGCAGCAGATAACCGAGTGCTCAAAAAGCAGGGTGCGGAGGGACCTGTACTAGCACAGGAGTTGTGCTGGAGGTTTGAGGAAAAAGCACATTTCTTTGTTCTTTTTGCATTTTCTTTGGAGCTGGCAGGAAATTTACTGGGGTTTGCTGTGGAAAAATAAAACTGGAGAGGCTGTTGTGAGTCTTCAGGGGAATATGATAGGATTAAAATGGAGCAAAACTGAAATGCTTTGGGTTTGCAATTTTCGGCAATTCCTTTCCTAAGCCTTGTTTAATTAAGGAAGGTAGCAAGGTGACCCCATTTGCTGCTGGAAGGAAAGCTCGTGGGCACTTTTCCAATGGCTTGGTCCTTCGAATGTTTTTTTTCCCCCTCATAGATTTACCCAAATGAAAGAGCTGGATGCTGAGGATTCAGGAGGTGAGCTGGCACGTGCTGGGGGTGTTTCAAACCAAGAACAGTGAGCTCATGTGCTACTCCGCCGTGCCTTTTGTGCTGGCACTGAGGGCTTTTGGTTGCTTTTGCGTTTAAACCTAAGTAGAGCACGTTGGCAGAGCTGTGCCATGACCTACTTTTTACCCCAGCACCCGTTTGGGGTGGTTTGGGGTTTCCTAGCACAGTTTGATGCTGTGCTGACTCTTGCTCATTGGTGGGGCATGCCATTTTATGTGTAATTGTGGAAAACACGCCAAAACATCTTTCCACATCCTTAAAACTGGAAAGCCTGACAATAGTCCTGTTTTTTTTTCTTTACCTACTTTGAAATGAACAGCTAGTAAAAATAAAGAGAAAAGATACAAATGCTGCAGTTTTGTTAAAAGCTTGTTACAAAAGTGTGTGATTAAAGATGTGCTTGTTTAATTTGCTGGAGCAGAAACACATATTTGTTTTCTTTCCTTTTTTTTTTTTTTTTTTTCTTCTTTGCAATCTTTCCAGAGCAGATGCAGCTTCCCTGCAGGGATGCTCTACTTCTGTGGTGCTCAGCTGTTTTGCAAAGCAAACAGATGAAAGAGCATGGCAAAGATCTGCACTGCTTGGTTCAGAGACATTAAATACCTCTGGCAGGGCTGAGATACCCACCCTGCCCTGGACGAATCGCAGGAGACGCTGAGCATAGGGCTGACATTTTCCTGTGAAAATAAACGAGAGGGGCAGAAGCTTTATTAAGCAGGAGCATAAAATGATGAGCAAGTTCCCTGGAAACCCATGGGACCATGGGAGGGAGCTCTGCTGAGTCCTAGAGCAAAAAAAACTCCCCCAGAGAGGCTTCTGGAGAAGATCCAACCATTGAGACAGGGGTTTCTGGGAGAGGGACCATTGAACAGGAGCAGTAGTTTGGGTTAGAGCCTGGAACCATTTTAATGGGAATTTTGGGACCATTGACTTTCAAGAGATGAAGCATTCATGTTGGAGGCTTGCAGCTGGACTTCATGCTTGAGGGGTTAAGAGGTGGAAGCAAGTTATTAATTATGCAAGTTGCAATTTGCTATTCGAGCAATTCCTTCTTGCCAGCACTGGCACAAGGAGCTGGATGTCCTATCTGCTGCAAACTGTAACGCAGGAGGGTAACTTCTGCCTTCTGAGAATGCAAACGAGATATCTGCTTTTTGGCTTAGTTTAATTCACTATCTTAATCTCTGCACCACTTGTTAGCTGGATAGAAAACTGGCAATGCTGCCAATGCAATCTGGATATTGTTTCATGGGGCCACGGGAAGCAATGAGTTTGTAGCTCTCTAATCCTCAGTAATTTGCTGCTAATTTGTCAACAGCCAACAGCTCCAGCATTTCATCTGTATGTTCGAGAAGACAAAGCGCGTGAGAGCAGCCAGTTAATGAGGAGCAGGGTGAGGCACTGGGGGCCCCCGTGGTGTCTGTGCTGAGCTTTCCGAGAAATCTGGATTTAAAAGGATATAGGGGTGCTGGGATCAGAGGTGTTGGCCTCTGCTCCGGGATGGGTGACACATCTGGGGATGCCACAGGCCTGGGCTGGTTCTTCTCCCTTGTGCAGCCGAGAAAACTGCAGGGAAATGGTGCTGGTAAATGGTGAGTGTGGTGCCACGTGCTCCCTCTCCAGCCTGTTGTGCTGCTTTTTCAGGAGAGCAAGGAGCAGATAGATGTTCAGCTGGACTCCACGTGTAGAGCTGGAGGGCTTCTCATCCTTCTCTGTTCCCCAAACCATCACACCCAACATGTGCCCATGAGGTGAATGCAGAGAGTTTTTTGAGGACCTGAGCAGAAATAAGTTGGCAGCACACCATGTCTGCTGGAGGTCTCTGGCACCATTACAGGTACCTTCCTCTGTCCATCCTACACCAGGGCCCCGCGACAGCCTGAAAGCACCTGCAGGTTTTGATACGTATTGGGGGGGAATAGCCAAAAAGCCCCCCAGATAAAGCCACTCCTCTGCCTTGAGCTCAGGACCAGGTTTAAAAGTGTCCCTGTGATTCCCAGACCACTTCCTTCACAAATACAAAGCAATACTTAGCCTCGCAGAGCATGCCTTACAACACCCTGGTTTGCTAAGGCATAAAAACGAACCATTTGTTGAATAGGTAAAAAACTAGTTACTTTACATTTTAATATACATATCCAAATATTAGCTGTTCTCCCACTGCTTATTTTTAGTACATTTTGCACGGTTTGCAGAGCACCTTTTTGAGGTGCAGCAGGAGCAATAGAGTGTGGGGCAACAGAGAAATGTGGGATCAGGTAGGGGTGGAGAAAATGAGGCAGATGTTGGAATATGTGGAGAATCTAACCCATTGGGAGAGGGATGGGATGCTGAAAGCCCTGCACAGAAACCTGCTGCTTTGCCACGGTGGCTCGTGCTTGTGTATCTCACAGGGGAAATGGCTTGAATGGACAACTAATAAAATCAGAGGTGATGAAAAGCTGTGCTTGTCCAAAGTCACTCAGCCTTTTAATAGCACCCAATATAAAGGAGACAGGCTGAGGACAAATAAGATGAAAAATAACTCGGAGAAAGAGGCAGTGGTGTGTCTGGAGCTAAGCTGTGTCTGCAGCAGCTGCTCTGGGGGCCAGCTCACCCGTGGTTTTCCCAAATTATTACAGAGCAGCAGCACATGGAGGAACTGGCGCCATCTTTTTCTCGTGCCACCCAAAATGTGGGGCAAATGTTGACATTAATTTCCTTTTTTTTTTTTTTTTTTTTTTTTTAAACTGAAAGAAAAGCATTCAAATAACCGAAAGGGAAACTGAAATAGGTTACCTCTTTTTTCTCTATAGGAAAATGGTAGATTAAGGCAGCTTTGTACACTACTGGCATCTTTGTCTGCTAAATGTCCTCTTCTAAATGCTTGGGTAACATTTGTCATAGGCTCAGGTAAGCAGCAATTGCATCGAGCCTGGCCAGGCTATTTGTACCCCAGAAAAGTCTGATCCCAGCACTGAATTAATGAAGGAATGGGAAGACGTTCAGAAAGAGCCTTGATGTGAGACCCAAAGCCAATATACTGGGGGAGAGCAGAAAAAAACAAAACAAAAAAAATCCCACCACCAACAACAAAAAAACACCAAACCCACATTTAATTCAGCTCATTACAGCAGGATGAGGATTATCTGGAAAACTGAAAGAAGTAAAACCTTCATAAAAGGCAGTGGGAGAAAATGTGCTGAATCCCTCCTGAAAAGTCTCCCTGCCTACCAGCCTACATTTGATATCTATGTATAGCTGCTATTAAAAATAATTTCAGAATTACTTCTAATTCTAGGATGACAAAAGGCTTGATTTGAAGACAAAAGCTGAGCAACTTGGTGACAATTCTGGCATGTTAATGGACATTGCTGGATGCCGGGCTATTTCTGGTGAGGACAAGGTCCAGGTTTCTGACTACAGCAGCAATCCTCATTTTTCCCCAGGCCAAGTCCCAAAGGGATGATGGCCAGATACGGGCTGATGGCTGTGTGCAGCATTACTCATCATCCTGGATAAGAATTAGGCTTTAAGTCGTGGCTCAATCTTTGCTGCTGATTGCTGCAGTCATTTTGAAGTGATGGTCACTCTTGTCTCCATTTTTAATGGAAAATTAAAGGGTTAAGCCTTGCACAAAATTTGTATATGCACCTCTTCATGTCTCAGCACAAAGCTGCATCGTCGACTGCAGGGCAGAAAGAAAAAGTAAAACTGATTGAACGTGGGTTATGATTATATATATATATATATATTTATTTTTTTTTTGAACGTGGGTTTTGATTTTTTATTTATTTTTTATAAACTCTGTGTTTTGATATGGAGAGAAATACCTTGAATTACTGAAGAAGAGCTGATCTTGCTGTTGGGTTAAATGACCTGGGAGGATACGGGCTGACTCCTTAGGGGATGTCCTTTCATGTGCTATGTGCAACTTACATCTCCATATTGCCTGATGTGAGTGTAGGAAGGGAAGATGTGATGTAGGAAGATAAAAATCCCAAACTTGAGGGATTTTGTATGGCATTAACCTGTCGGTTCATCAGCAAACACAGCTGGCATTAGGAAATGCAATGAGTGTTTCAGACAGACTCAGCTGTGATGGAAACACTGTTTGTCTGCAGGTCGTTGGGGTGGATCGCTTGGCACCACCCCTTGCTAAGACACCTGGGCTGGGTGTTAGTTAACTTACATGGAAAAAAAAAAAAAAAAAAAAAAAAAAAAAGGTGATTTTGGAGTCATTCAGTGCTGTTGGTTGATGCTGGGGATGTGGCCTGTGGGCTTGCTGGGATGTCCCCAATGAGGACATCTCAAATCAGGCCCAACTGCCTGAACCTGGAGGGTGTCTGGCTCTCGAGGCAGGTTTTCCAGTGCAAAAACTCTGTGCAAAGGCATCATTTGGGGTCCCATACTTAGTGTCCTATCTACGTCTTTCGCATCCATGGCAGATCTGGAGGTCATTTTTCGTAACAGCCCAGTCTGTAAGCTCAGGTCCGTACCCAGCTTCAGCTACATGAGTAAAGCCACTCCTGCTGACCTCACACAGACCAAGAGTCCGTGGCTGAAGCCAGACCATGTTCTGCCTGGCCCCTGTATCTACACACACACCCTAGAGACAAATAAAAGTCCAGCTGTTATTTTTATTCACAGGCCACAATAATCCGATTTGCTCACCCATATCTCTGTCGGTGCTTGGACACTAGGCAGGGCTAAAAGTATTTTAGATCTCAGACAGTAATGACAGTAAGTAACAAAATATACCCCTAATGTACCCAGGTAATATATGAGCAGCCCCAGCCCGAGGTAATTCAAAACAGGCTTAGCAAACAGACTCAGGACAATGATTTTATTTTGTAGATGCTTTAAGCTGTTCGTATCGCTGAGTAAACTTCAAAATACTCAGCCTTCATATTTATCAGATTTCCTATATTTTGGGTGATTTAGGGCCCTGTCTTGATGTGTCCCCCCTGCATTAGCAGGTGGGAAGAGCCTGATTGCAGGAGTTAGGAGGCATCAAAGCCTCCTCCAGACTCATCAGATTGTTACGGTGGCAAATGGAGCGATAATAAAATCCCAGTCGGGGCTGACCGATGTTCTCCATCACATCCTCCCCTCCTTGGTTCGCTTTAACTTTGACAGCTCTTTTTGGCAGAAAATTCTCTTTGGTTTTTGCCTGTGATTGAATTATTTTGAAAAGCTGGACTGAGAAGAAGATGATGCTCTCAGGAAGGAATGATTGCGGGATAGCAGCAGCCTGATTATCTCTTTTTTCAGCCCATCGGCGACTGTGCAGGCAGTTTCACTTGGTGACATTTGTCTGCCAGCTTAGGTGTTCACTTAAAGTACTGGGTTTAACCCTTTAAAGCCATCGAGTCTAAAGGGGCAGTGAGTAGGTGAACATAAGTTGCCTGCCTTTAACTGGCTGCTCCAGAAGAAAAAGTTGCAGTGGCTTCTCTAAGATTTTAAAACATCTGGAAGATTTATTTAATGAGAATTGATACAGAATCTCGATTTTTTTTTCCTATTATCCTTCTTATCCAAAGCAGAAGCAGGTACTCAAGACTGAAATATCTCCAAGGGAGCTTCTTGGAGGGTGGGCTGTGGGTGAGGCTGAGCTGGGATCGACAATGCCACTTGATAAGGCAATTCATTGGGAGAGTTTGTATCTCTCACACCCAGCAACTGTCAGCAAAAAGCAGGTTTCTGGAAGTCTTATCCATCACTTGGTGGGTACAGACACTTCTGGAAAATCTTGCTTTTCTGTGACTTTGCTGATAAGGCTGTTCCTGGAGCACAGCATCTCCATCTGCTCTTATCAGGACACACACCGTCCGCAGAACTCGTGTGTCTGTAGTGCTATGGACAATCCTCTCCTCTTCGCCGCCCAGGATTTTTCTATCATTTTAATTTTAACTTCCACATCCCAGCCTGGTCTGCTTCCTCTTATCACTCGAATTCCCTGAAGCCTGCCCTGCCTGCAGGGCTCCAGCAGCGTGCCGCTTTCAGGCTGTTGTACAATTATAGATACAAAGCCCCAGGATTATCTCGTTACTCTGCCATGCTTTTACTTCGTGTGTTTGCAGGCAAGTAGTCAGGCTTGTATTAAACAGCGATCAGCTTTAAGCTGACTGCTGCTTTATGGTGTTATCTAGTGGGGAACAAAAGTCCCGAGCACTGCTTGCCAGTAAAAATTGCACCTCTCCCTATTCAAATTGCAGCCAGGAACCAACCAGTTCTGTGAAGTCTCAAATAAATAAATAAAATTAATTGTCATCTCCTCCCTCAGCTAGATCCTTCACTCATCTGTTATTACTCTGTGCTCTTAAATGCTACAGGACTATTCCTACACACCAGGTGCACCTGCAAACCTTCTGCACATGAACTTGTGCTGAGTTTCTTATAATGTGTCACCAGAATGTTGCCATTTGGTGCTAGTGGAGGTCTGTGCTGTTTTGTGTTTCCTCCACATAAAGCTGTTTTTGCAGCCAAATAAAGCACAAAATCACAGAATAACAGAATAAGTAAAGAAATAAGTAAAGAAATTAAGCAAAAGTAAAGTGAAAGAGGCAAGCTACAAGGTGCAAATGAGGTAAAGGAAAATGCTTTTTCCTTAATCCTCTGGACACCTTTTGCAGTGTCTGTCAGAGGAGAGTGAACTGTAAACTCAGCTTAAAGTACTTAACTGAAAATATTCACTTGTTTTTCTAGTTTCTCTTTCCCAGTAAGTTGATTTAACTGACTTCCTTAGGAAATTAATTCCCCCATGTGGAAGGATAACCTTGAGGTGAGCAAGCACTGACTTCAGGTTTGCAGGAAAAGTGCATCAGAGATGCAGAAGTGTTCAGACCTAATGCGACAGAAATGCTATCATTAAACAAGGTATTTTTCTCTTGGCACTCACAATTTTGAGTCTTTTCTTGACAATGAGCACCCCAGCGTTGGAATGAAGCCTGCAGTGCCTGATCACCCAGTGCTCTGGGGCACGACTTGGTTGCAGTCGTGAGTCCTGATCCCATGGGATGTGTTAGGGGATGGCGCTTTGTTATTCTACAACCTTTCTGCAGAGAAGAGCTCCTGTTTTGGGGAAGTAACACAGGAAAACAATATGGACAGCTGGGCACTCTCTATAGCCACTGTGCTGCTCCGAAAATTATACCCTTTTCACCCATTGTTGTCTGTGATTTTGTTCTCCTGCTGTGTTCCTTTTGTAATTGCCAATTAAATAGATATCTGAGACTCCATTCATCACTACTCTAACTTCATCTCTGTCAGGCAGGGGAAACTGGGTTAGCATTTGGCAATGCAGATATGTTTTAGGAGCAGCAGACTGATTTAGTTCAGGGAAGAAATATTGATGTGCATGTGGTACGTTGGCTAATTTTGTCCTCTAGCATCATTTCCTGAAAGAGAAGCAACCAGGGTTTATAATTGATTTGATTAAATAATAAATAATACGTTCTCCTGCTGCAAAGTTGGCAGCGTTTCCAGTCTGCAAACTTCTCTTGTGTGGCTGCGGATGGCGAGGCTCTCAGCAGCAATGGCCTGGGGCAGGTATTTTCACCCAAGGCACTGTTGTCCACCACAGCACAATGGCAGTGCCTTGAACAAGAAACTTCAGGTAAATTACAATTTCTTTCAAGTTTCTTTTGCCTCTCACCTGTTGCTTTATGGCTGAAATTCTTCATAGGAGCTTCCTCCAGCTGTGGCTTTGAATGCTTTACGGGTCTGTCCACAGCACACAATCAGAGGCTCCCAATTCAGCAATTAAATGGAATTAGTTTGCAGTGGAATTGCTGCAAGCTCGTCTCTTTGTGCCAAGGAGAACGTGGTTAAACCTCTGCCTTGTGATCCCTCCACGTGCTGCTAGACTTGCCAAGAGGCACCCTGCAAGCTGTGTCCCGTATGGCTGGGCAGATGGGCTCTGTGCCTCCTCATGTCCCTTTCGAAGCAGAGGCACAACATTGAGGTGACACAGTCCTTGTGCATTTAAAAGCTTGGCAGCTGAAGCAAAATGTGTCTTGTGTTGCCTCGTGGCTGCTTCCTTGCATTTCTGTCCAGCACTGGGAGACATGTGGTGGTGGAGAAGATGGAGAAGGCAAAAGATAGCACGGGGTCTGTCATTAGCTCCAGCCCTGAGACATTTTGTGTGTGTTCAACATCCCTTAACGAGCATCCTGCATTGCTTGAGCATACGGTAGACAAAATGCTCCTTAATTTCTTCAAAGTAATTAGGTTTTATGATGAAGCTTGCAGGCTTTTCCTCTTCAGGCTTCGGGCTTGCTTTAGGTTAACTAACCCAATTAGTTGCTAATGGCCAGTGTGTCTGCAGCCAGGAGCAATGCTGCTTGGCCTGGTGAGCCACCAGATCCCACTGGTGTAGCCTGCATCACTTGCAGGGCTGATCCTACAGAAGCACTTTGGGTTTTGGTCCGAACCTTGGGAACACGACTCCTGTTTTTCTGGGTGCTCTGCCCCTGCTTTGCCCTAACACCAGCCATGTTGCACTTTGCAGATGACGGGAAGCTGTCCCTGGAGGAGTTCCAGGCCTTTTTTTCAGATGGGACACTCAACGAGGAAGAACTTGAGAAGCTCTTCCACACCATCGACTCGGACAACACCAAGTAAGTTCCTCCTGTTTGGCAGAGCCGGGAGCCGTGGCGCTCATGTGCAGCACTGCTTAGAGAGCTAAGACCTAGGACATGGCCGTGCAGCTCCTTTTGCCAAACTTTGCAAAAAAAAAAAAAAAAAAAAAAAAAAAAAACACCTCTGCTGGGTTTATGTCTTGTTGTGGTGGCTGCCGTGAATCCTTTTCTCTCGCCAGTTTTTATTCAGGCTGTTTTCTTTCGTGCAACCTGACCTTTACGATGTCTGAAGTGATGCTTAGTTATACCCGTGAGGGCATTTAAATGGCTCTTTAGCTTTTCCACTCTACCTAAAAGCTTCGCTGTGCTATAAATGGTAACTGTGTGAATATGTGAGCGTTGTCCTATCCAGCTATTTCACACACAGCAACCTGGGGAGGATTTGTGTTTCGTGATGCTTGCTTTGCCTCCCTCCCCAAACGTCCCCTGGCAAGCACTCATTGCTCCAGAGCTTGCTAGAGAGGAGCCCCTTCTCTCCAAGGGGAAATGCAGCTGCTGGAGGTAAGCTTAAGCCCTGCAGCCCTTACTGTGGGTGCTTTGTTCTGCTTTGGCCCCAGCAGACTGATGTGGCCGTACTTCTGTCTGTAAAAAGCCCGGGCAAAGCAGTGATAGCAAGGGGAAAAAGCCAGAAGCAGTACCGTAATGTCTGCATCCTGCTGGAACAGCAGCTGGAGAAAACGATGGGAGAGGAGGCATCAAGGCACGCTTCAGTTTCCTGGTGCAACAAAGGTGAAGCTAAATGTGGCACCTGAATGCTCTCACCGGGGCACAGAGGATGTGCCCCACCGGGTTTTTTTCTCTTTCCAAGGGGAAACAGTTTTCAAAAGCCTGCCTGGCTGAGGCTATTTGGAAATCTAAATGAAAGGCAGCATTGAGTCATATTTCAGTGTGACTCCTGTTCCTCCAGAGAGAAAAAAATCCAGCCAAAAAAGCAGATGAAAAGAGAATCCAATTTAAAATGAGGAGTTCAGCAGCAAATGCTTAAAAAATAATAACAGTCTGGTTAATTATAAAGCCTTCGGAGCCACAAAATCCCACCTTTCCAATATGTGTAGTGGCCACCATTTATCCCGAGATCAGAAATGTCAGATACCAGCTTGGTACCTACTATTCAGCCAATAATTAATCAAAGGAACTGAAGTGGTTTCTTTACCAAGATCCGCTGGGAACGCTCCATCGCTTCCCACGCTTCCCCTTCAGTGGGAAGCTGCTGCGAGAGGGGCCGGGTGCCTTGGGGTTAAAATCAATAATAAAAAAATAGCAGGGGAGTCGTGGGAATGGAAAGGGAGCTGCTGAAAGGCAGATGGGGTGTGCTGCCTCGTGCTGTGTGGGGCTATTTATTGAGCTGCAGGTTGGGTATGGATGGGTTCTCCATAGACCCTGGGAGCCAGGAGCTCACCTGCCCCTCTTCTGAAGTAATTCAGAATATAGTCCTGAAATACCAGATGGGCTTTCTTTAATGTTTTTTCCATTTTGCACTGAAAAGTAGGGACAATATGAAATTTATCTTTCCCAAAGGTAATTTAAATTAAAATTATTAGCTATTTGTCAGGAAAATGTAGTTTATTTTTAAAGCTGTTTTTTTAATTTTCCATTTTATCCGTGTTTATCTTATATCGCCCATCGAATTTGCTTAGCATGCAAAGCAAAGTTTGCTATTGAAATTACATTACAGCTAGAGTAGAAAATGAAGAAAGTTATGTTCCTGCTGATTATTAGTAATTGCTGTTACCAGCTAAATTACAAAATGTTGATTCGATTTTCCGGAGTATTTTTAGGAGCAGGGGAACTGCCTCACATATGCATAGACAAAATGAATGTCTGTATTGGTTTCTTGACTTGCTTTAGCTGGGATGGTGGTGAAAAGGAGAGAAGTTGGGCAGCTGGGTGGAGGGATGAGGTTGGTCGATGATGCTGGAGCACCCATTCTGCTGCGGGGAGCTGGTGGCACCGTGCCACAGGGTGGAGGAGCGTGGGCTCCTGCTTGGGGAACCACAGCCCCCCAGCAAAAGACATGGTTGGCAGCAAGGTGTGGTTAGGAGGAGGCTGAACTGAGATGGGACACCCCATAAAAAAGCCTGGGGGCTTTAATGAGGTTTCTTTCTTCTTGACTACCTAGGAAACCTCTCCAGGAGGTCCATGGTGTGGCACGATGGGCATGGAGTAGGAGCATGGCTTTGTGCAGATGGGGTTATGGGAAGTCAGCATGCCATGAGGCACCTTACTGATGTCTCCAAGGGGATTTCATGTCTCAAAGTACTGACATATTGCTGTTGCACCCTTGGTGCTCAGTGTTTGCAGAGGGTGAAAATCCCACACCTGCCCCAAAGCCAGGACATCCCCTTTCCGTGCGGGGGAGCTGGTGGATGCTCGTCCCCTCCTGCTGTCCCCATCCTAGCTGGTTATTTCAGCTGGCAGCAAAATATATCGTGTATTTCAATTGCTTTTGGCAACATTATATTTAAAAACCTGCTGCTGCTGAGAAGTGGTGATCAAGTGACATTTTCCTCTCTGTGGCTAACAAAGGCAAGATGCTGCTCGGTGCTTTTCCATCGCTGGTGTTGGCTGCTGTTCCAGGTTTCAGCAGTGCTTTACGGGGAGCTGCCTGAAGATTAATGGGACAGTAATGACACGGTACTGCTGATATCAATGCTACCTGAATTGCACAAATTATGTGTATAATATGTAAACTTGTGCACACATATTTAAATATATATACATATGTGTATATATATATGATTTAGTGGCAGAATAGGGCTTTAGGAAACATTGTATTTGTTCTCACCTGGGAAATCCCATTAGGTTTGCAGTTATTTAGGCCTTTTGGTGCTCCCTGAGCTGCAGGGTGGTTGTAGGGCCCAGCCTCTAGGACAACAGTGTGTCCATGCTCTCATTGACCTGGCCCTGAGCAAGATACCCTCAGAAGGAGAAAGGCTGCGCATCCCCTTGGAGCTGCCCGCCAGCCCTTGCGGAAGGAGGGGGAGGTCAGACGTGGCTGTTAACCAAACTCATTTAGTCGTCCTGGCAGGGGATTTTAAAAATTCCTTTTGTATCTCATATATTTTTCATCGCTGCAGAGGGCAATTCTTTGGGGAGAGATCTGCTTGCTGGAGCAGGACTACTCTGATGAGCTGTACACGTCCATTCACAAGGAGCCAGAACATGGCATTAGCATTCTGCTGCACTGTCATTTATTATCTCCTCGCTAGGCTTATAGCTATTCTTTTAATTGCTTTATTCCCCACATCCCCCAAATGAGCTCTTCTCTCCAGTGGCAGGCACTAGAGAAGATGGGAGCGTGCATGCAGTGTAATTAACAGAAGCGCTGTCTCTTCTCACAAGCCCTTAGCAACTTCCCCAGACTGTCACTTTTCCTGGAGCGTTGGGACAGATGCAGAACCCAAACCAGTTGGGTTTTCCAGCACGTACCAAATCCAGGTGTGGAACAGATGGGAAAATGCACAGAGAGCTGCATGATTTGGAGGAATGATCTGGGAGGCACCTTCCTCCTGCAGCCCCCTCTGCCCCATAAACTGACCCCACACCTGCAGGACCTCCACAGAACCCACCACAGGGTACCAGGAAGAACCTGGAGAGCCAAAGCCACCTGAGATCTGGTCAGCTCAGCTGGGACAGCTGCTCCACAGCTCATTTCAGGCTGAGAGAAGCAGAGCAAACAAGGAGGGACAAGTCTGTATCTCACTCAGCGGTAATTGTGCAGGAGCTGATAACTTTGTGTTAGTGCTAATGAGCAGGCTGCCTTATGCACCTGTGACTTTCTGGTTACAGCTTTGTGCATGTAGCAGGTCACCACAAGACACTGAAGAGCAGGGGTGCTAGGCACTGGCTGGGCAGCTCTCTGAGCACTGAAAACTCCTGGTTTTGGGATGTGTGTGAGAAATACGGTGTCCTGGTGGGGACAGCGAGGAAGGCAAAGGAGCCCAAAATGTGTTCCTGAGTGTTAAGCAGGGAACAGCTTGCAGGGAAGCCTGGCGTGCACAAGGTAAAGCTGTGCTTGTGCTTCAGCTGATGGACAACCGGGGCAGAAAGGGAGCTCGGCATCACCACAGGGGCAATCCTCACGTGAATGTGAAGTTCCTGACACATCCTTCCAGCACACACCCCTAGCCCAGAGGTGGACAACCCCAACTGATAATCCTGCAGTCTGCATTGCTTCTGCTTCAGGAATTATTTTCCTCTGGTGGAAAGGGTCTGTTGTTACCTCTTTGTTACGGATGTCACAGTGCCCTCCCATGCTCCCTGAGAGGCTTTGCCTTCCCAAAGCCTACATCAGGTCTGGGTTCCACTTGATAGAGTCCGTTGTGGGCAGGAAGGGGTTAGCAGCAGTGCTCTGTTGCTGCTGGTTTTCTCCAGTCCTCTCAAATCTGAGCAGAAAGTACTTCTTGGGCAAGGAACAATGATGATTATGATAAAGTGTTTTTTTCCTGTATTTTTCTTTCTTCTTCCCTCCATAATCTTAGCTGTTTGCATTGCAAACCTGATTCAGTGTGGTGGTGGCTTCATCTGGGAGCCGAAGCCCACATTAGGGAGATGGATGTGCCCATTGGAACCAATGTAATTTCTGAATTTTGAATGTTCTCAATTAGCTCTCTGGGAAACAAACTACGGATCACGTAATCAGCTGAGATTTTGATTAACCTATTCAAGAGACAGTTCTAGTCCCTTCTGAAAGGGACAGAATGATTGCATGAAAATTATATGCCTGGCTCTAATTTCTGGCTCTCAGGAGCGTGGACACTTAGCGAGGGTTGTGGAAAATGTCTTCTGAGCCCCAGGTCGTTCTTCTCTACATCTTGCTTAGGCTACATGATGCTGCACTTTTCCTTGAAGCAAAGAAACACTTGGTGCCAAAGCTGGTGCTCAGCAGCTGTGCTGGTGGAGCTACAAAGCATCTCGGTCTGTCTCTGTGGCTCTCTGGTGTTATCTTTTCATTTATTGCTCCATGAGCACACATCTCAGATCGGCTCCAAGCTCCAGCAAAGAAAACGTGCTCTTAGAAACAAAACAAACAAACAAACAAAACAAAACAAAAACAAAACAAACAAACAAACAAAAACAAACAAACAAACAAAAACTCACTGGGAAGGTTGTCAGGAGGAAGGGGAAAGCCGGAAAAAACATACAGAAGCTCATGCAAGCAAACATTTGAGGATGTGTTCCCAGATGCTGTCCCCTGGTGCTTCCCTGCCAGCCTTTGTGTGGGATCCCCGAGGCAGGGGGGAGCTGGGCACAGCGGGAGCGATGTGGCTGCAGAGGGTGAGGGCTGGGGAGGGTTTTTCTGAGCCAGCACCGTGAGGATTGTCACGGCCCAGGGGTTCCCAGCTGGAGCTGGGGCTTGGCTTCTCATTTTGTGTATCGTGCAGAGCTGCTCTGCATCAGGCATTTTCTTTCCCAGGGAACAGAACACCGCTGGGATCTTGCATTAAAAACACAAGTGACGGAGATACCTAATTCCAGCCAGCTGCTTGTGTCTGAGTCACGGAGGCATTCAAAGAGATGGTAGCTTTTTTGTGTAAACTCCAGCCTCACAAATGTCTTTGTGTGCTTTTTCTGAATGAATAAATGTGCCCAGGGTACCACAATCAAGCAGCAAAGGCGCCAGCTGCTGCCGGGTGGGCAGCACAAGTTGTCTGTCCTGAGGCTGAGTTAGGGGAGAGGGGTTTTAGATCACCGATAAGCAGCAGGAGAACACATGAGAAATAAAGCTATGGGTAAAAAGCAGGCAGCAGAGAGGAGGGATTTTTGCTCTGCTAGCCCCTGCCAGCAGTGTATCGCCAACCCCCCACCCTGAAGCTTTGAGTCCTTCCCCTCCTTTTTGGTGGGGACCAATACATGCACAAAGACTACCAGGAGAGGGGAGCTGATTTCATTTTACCCCACGCTCTCAGTGCCTTAGCATTTGCTTCTGGTGATTAGCACATCACTCGGTTTTGCTCACAGCAATTAGTTTTTCTGGTCCCTGGTGCAGCCCAGGATTAAGAGGCCGGCCAAATCCATCCCAAGCTGCTGTAAAGCAGAACCTTCCTCCAGCGTGGGCAGTGAGCTGGGTGCGAGAGAGAAAGAGTTGAAAGATTCAGGACAATTGTGTTTTATTATGAGCACAAGGCTGGAGACAGCCCAGCAGAGGAGAAGGTAGGGTGTTGGTGATGGATTGCTCGGGTAGCTGGCACTGAGTTGCTTAACGAGACTTATATGTTACTCACCCAAAAAACACAAATCAGGTGAGCCCAGGCTTACATATCAATCAGACACAGGCAAAGTGTTATATGTTCCTTCATCCAAAAAAAAGATGTTTCTGAATGACTAATACCACTGGCAGTTTATGAAAAAAATAAAAATAAAAAAATAAAAAAGAAGAAGAAAGAAAGAGAGAGACCCTCTTTCCTCCGAAAGGGAAGAGTATTTTGTTGCTTTTCTTTTAATGGCTTGGTTGGAAAATTGAGCCAAAAAAAGTAACGACAAGATAAAAACATAAATAAGTAACCTGCTGTCACAGTGGGCACTGAAGGGCAGCGCTGGCTTTGTGGGTGCCCGCGGGTTCCCGGCAGTGGTGCGTGGTGGGGCGGTGATGGGGACGGTGAGACTTTCCCTTTCCTTCCTGGTACTTTTTGGGAGGTGAAGGGCTCGGTTTACAAGCAGGCTGAGATGCAGGAGAAAGACTGAAGCTCTCCATGGCACTGGGGTGCCAAAAAGAAGGAATCCAGTGTCTCAATGCAACATTTGGGAACTGTCACAAAATTGACTCTGTGGTCTGGAAGCAGAGCTGGAGGGAATGCCCCACAAGCACATGGGTCCCTGCTTCACATCTGCCCTGGCCAGGCTCCTGTGCCTAGCGCTCTGCCAAAAAAAAAATGGAGAATAATCAGTGACTTAATCAATTTGGAAGTGCCATCCCCACTAGAAGGTACTTGTAGGCTGTGATTAAGCCTTCCTTCTCTTAGCTTTGATCTACTGGTGGGCAGAGTGATATTTTCAAGATCAAGTCATCTACCCCCAAAAAATAAAAAGTTGAGGGTTTAGATGCAATTTATTAGGGATTTGGCACACACTGAGACTTGGAAAGGTTTAGTACTGTACTAAATGTCTGTTTTATTTAAGGTGATGACTGTGCTCAGGAACCAACTGTTGGATCAGGCTCAGTAAATCAGCGTGCGGTATTGATCTGTTTTTTCAGGCTATCAATTGCACGGTAAGCAGGCGTTTTATTGTGTTGCCTTCCTCTTGCGCAGAGCTTTTATGAGCTCTTTGAGAGATTTTCTTTTGCAAGTGGGTGGTTAGAGGTTCTGGCCACCTGTGGCAAAACGGAGACAGAAGTTGCTGGTTATTTTTAAGAGACCATGAAAAGACCTTGTGAAGGGACTATTAAAGCCCCGAGATGAGCGCGACTCTGTGGTTTCATACAGGATGGTCCCTGCCTGGGCTTCACAGACTTTGGGGGGTTCAGATTCTTGATTGGCACTTTCCAGAACATCCCACCTTTTGGCTAAAATCTTGGTGTTCATTTATAGAAGCAACAGGGAGGGAAGAGCGGAGCCTTACAGCCCAGCTCATCAGCGGCACCCAGCCTCTGTCTCGGGAGCTGTGCATCCAAGCACGGCTGGCAGCCTGACGTGCCATATTGCACTTGCTGATGAATGAACAAACAAATGTCTGCTGCTCTGCAGGTGCCAGCTTGTTGCCCCTGCCTTTTTTTAAAAGCGACATTTATTTCTCTTTCAACCGGCAAGAACTCAAAAGCGTGCTTTCCGACAGCATCCAGAACATTTGTTTCATTTGCATCCATGCTTCGGTCTCTTTTCTTGGTGCCCTTGATGACTGGAACTGGGTGTTTTGTTCTGTCAGATAATTCACAGCTGAACCAGCCTGGAAATGCACCAGCAGGTGGGAGTCCTTAATATGACATGGCCACGGACAGGGAACAGGGCCCATGGTCTGCACGGGCCCCAGGAGGGCACCAGCAATCCTTGCAGAAGATTTTTCCCTTTTCAGAACCCAGGAAAACCCACACCACACCCAGCCGTGATGGTTTTGAACTTTGGAGAGCCTCTTTAACAAGTTTAATAGCCTCTTCGCTTCATTTTTATGAGGTTTATTACTGGGACAAGCAAAATGTAATTGCATGGCACATCTTTGTCTGCAGAAGACATCTTCCCATCACACCTGCAATTACTGCTGGTGAAGAGTGTTATGGCAACTGCTTCCGGGTGCTGTGCTACGAGGTGGGACACCTGCACATCGCTCTAGCAGGCTTTCTGGGCCAGGTCCAGGCTTTTTGGACCTGTTGCTCTCCAAAGAGTGCTACCTAACTGTGGATTCAGCATCACCAAGAGTCCTTTACTGGTTTGTATTCAATGCTAACCATCCCCTCATTTTTTTTCCTCTCTTCTTTTCCCTCTCTCTTCTTTCCCATGAAAGCTGTAATGCCCTTAATAACACGCAAATTTGAATGCTCTGAGGCATTAACACTGCCCCAAACTGAACTCGCCACCTTCTGGATGCTGCTGAGCAGCTCTGCTTGTGCAGCCTCCCCCCTGGGCTGCCCGGTGGCCCTAAGCCAGGTGGCACTTTGCTGTGTGCCTGTCCCCACCAGCAACACCTGTGGGCAGGAGGAGAAGTGCTGGTGGGCTGATCTTCTCCATCATGCCAGAAGGTCCCCTCCAGGAGCATCTTTGTTGGTGCTGAAACAGGGTACATGCAATGCTTTCAGCTGGATTACGGCAGCAAGAGCCCTCTTTGCTCGGCAGGGGAGGTTTTCAGAATGAGTTAGGTTGTTTAAGGTGAGTGGGCAGGTGAAGGAGGTGCTTTAACAGGTCTCAGGAAGGATTTAGCAGAGTTCTGCAGAAGTGTCAGATGATGGGCTTGGAAAGTTGCTTGGAATTAAAGTTATTTAGCTCCTGGCTGGCATCCAGGATTTGGTATTTCTGTTACTCCACCTGGAATAGTTTCTATTTCTTCAGGATTTGTGTAAAAATGTTTCTTTACATTCAGAAACTCATGGCCAAGGGTGTCCATCTGTAACCTCCTAGGACACATCTGGATGTACCTTTTCTACTTCTGAGGGGCTGAGACCGCTCAGCGATGCTGGGACTAGGAGGTGTATCATCGGATATAGCAATACTTTCCTGCTGCACATGTTGTTCTTTGGTCTCTCCTAAATGAGAATCAGATTTGCAGGTGGCGAACACTAGAGGATAATTTGTTTCCACGCTCATTTGAAGCCTTGCAGCACACCCAAAGCTGTGAATTGAAGACGGAAATAAAAGCAGGCCGTGGTTTCAGAAAATCTCCATTTTCAGTACCGGTGAAGCAGCTAAGCCATGTGGCTGCTGATGCAACCCTTTCATCTGCCCAAGTAAAAGGCTTTTTATCTTCAGCAGAAGATGCTCAGGTGTTGAGAGGAGTCTGAGCAGCCTATCCCTGTGGCTATTTGCATGAGAAATGTGCTGGGAAGATGAGACTTTGATGTATTTGCAACTTATGAATTCCCATTCTGCTTCTGATTGTGCTGCCCATTCGGGGAGCCTGGCACATCTTTCTGCTGGCTGAGCTGAAACTGAGGAAGGGAGGACTATCACAGTTTGGGGACTTTTCCTTTTCTTTGAAATAGCAGCAGGGAAAACAGTCTCCTAACTGCCTGTACATTCATCTGGTCAAATTATCACAGCAAGTTTAAGTGGAGGCGTGTGGGGAGCAATAAACACTCCCTTTTGTGGCCAAATTAGTTTACGGCTTGGATTTTTTTCAGGAGATGCTCGAGGCTGGCAGCTGAGCTCTCAGGTTTGCCTCCTATTTCCATTGGAGAAATGAGGTCCCACAGACCTGGAGCTTCTCCCAGGTACAGCTTTGCTTTGGAAAGAGACCTCAAAGGGTGGACACCCCCCTGAGCTTGGGAGTGCAAGGCTGTTCCACTCCTTGCTGCAGTTTCTCTGGTTGGAAAATGGAGGAAAAAGCCTGAAACCAGACTTAGGTTTTCCTGATTTTCTGTTTCAATGAAAGAAAGTCTTTTGTTTTGGAAAGGAACCAGATAGAGGTGGCCTACAGTGTGGGGGAAAAGCTGTGTGACACAGAAGTTTTTAATGATTTCATTTGAAGCTCTGCTTGAACATTATTATATTTGGCTTAGTTAGTTGGGTTATGGCTTCAATAAGTCTTTAATTAGTCATACTATTAATGTCAGAAGGCTTAAAATTCAAAGCAGATTCCCAGCCAAGTGTTCTGGTAGCTGAGAAAGATTTTTTTCTGTAAAGAATGAGAAAAACTTGTTGAGGTTTTTATCTTTTTAGCTTGTTGGTCTTTCACCAGGCTTCAAATCCAGATCCTGAGTATCTGCGTCCTAAAACATCCTCCTGGCATAGCCGGGGGACTTTTAGTTACTGAAGCATTAAACTACAGGAGCACCTTGTAAATCTGCAGAGCTGTTCAGGGCTCATGTTGGTGAAAAATCCCCCGAGACAGCAACCAGGATGGGGCTGTGATGGGTCCTGGTGTGTGCACTCCCAGGGGATGGAAACACACTGGGAAATGCCATGGGCCATGCTCAAGCACCCATTGATTTCTCCCTCATCGAAGCATTGCCATATTTTTTAAGTCTGCAGTAATTTCTTTAATTAGGCTTATTCTTAATACGAGATTGCTTAAAATTAAAAGCAGCTTCTTGGCCAACTTAACATTCAAGCACAATTAAGTTAAATAATATGATGGCAGGAGGCAAGGAAGTAAAAGGCCATTTTTGGAAGCAGGAGATAATTATTGCAATGCAAAACAGTGGGGGATGGAATAATAGATATTTTTTTCACAGTAATGTGCTCCAGTTTGGGATGTGTGGTTTGCTGGGAGAGATCTTGAGCCTACGGAGGGTGGGAAGAGCCCAGACCACTCACTCCAGGAGGATTTCGGAAGGCTGCCGCTAACGAGAGCAGGATTTAGAGCATCTCTTTCCATAATCCACTTATGTTGACAGGTCAGAGCAGGGATGAGTTAGAGCTAGCTTCCCAGGATGTAAATGGATTGATAAAATACAATTCTATTACGAGATCGTTCCAGGCACCTCTGCAGCCTGAGTGGCATAAATAATTGTGTGGGAATCGGAGGCGCAAATAGATTGCAGCTAATCTTTATTTCCCAAGGAGGCTGTCTGTTGAGATGTCATTAGGTGAGCTAAATGCTCTGATATTAAGTAACTGTGCCCTGGATGGGAGCTGGGCACGGCCCTGCCACTGCTCTGCAGGGGCAGGATCAGGAGAACTGATCATTTAGAAAAGTAAAACTGGCAATTTTTCTTTCCAAACACATGGGACTGTGGGACCAGTCTGCTACCGGTGGCTTTAGTTTAGCAGACTGGGGCCCTGCTCTGGTGATCCATTTCTATGCTCAACCCAAAAGAAATCCTGAGTGCATCCCTCGTCTGTCCTGTATCTTAAATTCTTCTCTCTCTCTTTTTTCCTGCTTCCTCCCCTGCCTCATCCTCCCCTCTTCCAGCAACGTGGACACCAAGGAGCTGTGTGGTGAGTACAGCCCTTCATGTGGGCACAGTGTTTTGGAAGGATGCTTGAAAACTCTTAAAAAGCAACATTAACTCCTGCCTCAGTGGATAAACAGCTTCTTAGGCTGGACCAGAAGTTAAAAAATAAATAAATAAATAAATAAACATATTTTTGTGTGAGAGTTGCAAATAATGGAGAAATTGTGATTCAACACTGCCTCTGCCACCTCCCTTACTCAGCAGGAAAGTTGGGAACGCTTCCCTTCTCTTTCTTGCTGCGTGAATGGGGTCAGAGCTGAGCACAGCACCTGGATCACACTCAATAACCAGACAGGTTTCATTTCTGGCAATGTCACAGCTTCCAGCTCCACTCCCAGCTTCAATAAACCAGAGTCCCTTCGTAGCAGCAATAAGGTGTTTATCCTTAGGCAAACCTCTGCCTTTCACAGCAGGCTGCCAAATGCATAGAGCATCTCTGGTGCACCTCCCACAGCTCACAAATTAAAGACTAAAAAGAAAACCTGTAATAACATTTTGTCCCACACCTCCATTGGACGGGGATCGTTTCCCGCAGGGATTGCTCAGGGGCCGTAGCCTGCCATTTCTGATTCATTTGCAATTCTTCTAAGAATTATTTTAAGTATAAAACTTCATTTTGGTGACAATGGAAAGTGTGGGCTCTCTCTTGGAGCTGGTTGTGAGCTGTGTATCTCGTGTAGCTCCTTACCCCAACAGAGCTCGTTGGTCACAGGGCAGCTTTCAGAACTGAACATCCCTAGAAAACACAGGTGGAGTTACCAAATTGTACACGACACCCTCCAATTTAAATAAAATACACTGATATTGGGTGCAACAAGTTGGCCAGCAACCTGAACTGGGCTCTGGAAAGGGGGGAAGCACCTTGGCTCCTGGTGAGCTTTGCTGGGGAGAGGTGGGCTGAGGAACTGGGGTCCCCTCACTGCCCGTGGATGGGTAGGAGCCATGAGCAGCAAGGTGGAAGATGGAAAGAGCTAACCTCAGATGTTCGTGCCAATAAATAAAGCCAAAGCTGTACAATTGCATATTGGCAGGTTGTAAAAGTCGACACCCTTCTCCTCCTGCAGTGGTGGTGGTCTCAAGAGCCGCGCTCTGCACACAGAACCTCATTTCTCCCAAAATGTATGGCCCCAGCTTTTTATTTCAGGACTTTTGGAAAGGATTTTCCTCTGCCTCTAAAATCTTTTTTTTTTTTTTTTTTTTCCAAGTAAACTACTAATAAGAGGAACAACAAAAATAAACACACTGTAGTGCGAATGAGCTGTTTGGCTTGTAGAGGAACAGCAAACAGCTGCTGTCAGTCAAGTTGTGACATTCCTGTCTCTGCCAAAATCTCCTTCCCCTCGGATATGTTCTAGGGCTGTAAATAGCTATAGGCACTGCTAATTAAGCCAAGAGAACCTAATTAGTGGGATCGTTTTCTGCAGTTTATTTCTTGTTGCCTTCAGGAGAGATGTCACCTCAGTCTGAGTCTTCAGTCTGGGTGCCAAGGAGCAGCTCTGGTGCCTTCTAAGGAACAGCTTTTAGCTGTATTTGTGTCAATCACACCAAAAGTTGTTAACTCGGCAGCCATGCTGCCAGCCCACTGCACACCCCGCTGCAGTGCTGCACTGCTCACTATTTCCATCACAAATGTTGGGTTTTGGCACCTTAGCTTGCCCACAAAACCACACCAGGGCTAACGTGTGGTGGAGCCACTGCCTGCATGGGGACACACCGTGCGGCCTGCAGTCGTGGGCTGAGATGCAGACAGGTGGGGATGCAGGGGAAGATGTAAGGCTAGAAGCTGAGCTGGGGTGAACTGGCTGATATTTGGCCTGAAATCAGTCTTTGATTTCCCCTTCCATCAATAAAGACTGCCATGCCACAGCCCTGAAGAGTTCTTACATCAGCCGTTCTCATATTGTCCCTCTTGGTTTCCCCAGACTATTTTGCTGATCATATGGGAGACTATGAAGACGTCTTGGCCTCGCTGGAGACCCTGAACCTCTCCATCCTGAAGGCGATGGACTACACCAAACGGGTGAGTCCTAACTCTGCCTCATGCCCCTCGGGCTCAGAGCAGTCAGTGCAAATACGGTGCTAACAGAGCAAATAAATCCAGATGTCTTCAGCCTGTTCAGCAGAATCCTTGTGCTGTTGCATTTCCATGGTAAGCAGATCATCGCAGCAACATGATGACAGTAGAAATTTGGCATTAACTGTGGGAAAAATCTTGAGAGTCTTGGCCAGATCGTGAAAACAAGGTGCAAAGTGCATGTGCAGCAGATGGTGGCAGAGAGGCGTTGTGGCAGAGCTCTGGAGGATCTCAGCACCCTTCCTAAGCCTGGAAAATGGTCTTGGCTGTGTCAGGGATTATAAAGCTGCCATTAAGTAGAGCTTCTGGGTTAGGAGGCATCCTGAGTTCCAGAAATAAGGTTGTTCAGATATTCATATACAAATGCATGTAATGTTCATGTATATTCATATATGAATAACTTAGAGTAGAAACTAGAAGGCTGTATGTTTGAAGGACCAGGGGTTAAAGACAAAGGGCTGCTTGTACTTGCAAGCACAAAACCAGAGACAAAATGACTTGTACACTCTGATCAGCACGGCTTCATTAAAAAAGCCACCAAATACCTTAATGATACTGTAAATATTGGACTACTAGAAAACAGCACACACCAAGAAGCATGTTGAAGTTTATTTATCTGAGCTGCTGTGCCAGATAAACATCCCCACTGAGAAGTGAACCATTCATTTGGTATCTTACCCTGAGGAGAAACGTATTTATGGAGCACCCTTTGAAACGATTTTCCTGTGCTTTCCCTATCATTTAATAAAATAACTTGGATGTATAGATGATATTTTGCTGCCTCAGAATCATTAGTTCTTCCCCTCCTTCCATTCCCAAGCATATTTACGCCATTCATTAGTGCCACCACCAGAGACAAGCAGCCTTCCTCTTCACTGATGAGTGGTAATTCAGCGCACTGAAAATTGAGCCAAGTGATGAGGATTTGCTTTTTCCAAGCACTGTTCAGCACTTTCAGATTCAGTTCCAGGCTTCCTCCAAGCAATCCAGATGAAATCTCCCTTCCATTTATCTTGAAGTTCAAGGAAAAACTCAGATTGCTCCACTTTAAAGATGTGTTAATGATAAGAAGTTTTAGGATTTTATAACCAGAGGGAAGATAAATTTGCTGTTTCTCATTCGGAGTAAATAATCTGATTTACTTGCTTTATTGAAATCCATCCATTTGAATATTTGTGTGTGGGGCAGAATAGGAAAGAAAGATCCATATTTAATTTGTTAATGTCTTTCTATAATAAACTGAAGGCAAAAGTTTTTGACCAAACACTGATCTGTCCAAAAGGTTTGTGAATTTTTATCAGACATCATGAGAAAATTAAAAAAAAAAAAAAAAGAGAGAGAGAGAGAGAAAAAAAAAGAAAACTTTAACAATTTTTTTTTTTTTTTTTTTTCCTAATTAAGTTGCTAACTCTGCTCATGCATCATTTATATTCATTATTAGCAAATTTTCTGGCAGTCGGATCTGCTACAATATTTTAAATACATGTTAACATGCTAATAGAAATCTCAGTAATTCATGATGCTTTCCACCATCGCTTTTGAATGAGTTTAATATATATGAGTAATTCTTCCCAGCCTTTTCCAACAGGAGGATGTCTCATCCCCTCTTTATAAATTAGGATCTGAGCATAAGTGTATCAACTTGCTTAAGAGATCTGTAGCAGAACCTTATTCATAATCCCAGTCCACTGCCTTCATAAGATTCATCCTTCTCCCTCTTTGACTCAGTAACTCGTGGCAGGATTCATCTGCCTTAATTTGTGATGTTTGGAGGCAGATGTGATGTTAGGCAGATTGTATCTGCCTAAACCTGAGCTGGTCATCCCTGTCATGGTCTTGTAGACTGGGAGAGAGAAATGGGGAGGTCTCTGACCCACCTGAGGCTGGCGTGAAGCCTCCTTGGAGGTGTTTTCCTCCTGTGGCTCTGAAGGATGCTACTCTCAGATGCAGTCATCTCACTTCTCAATGTCTAAAGCCAGGGGAGAGGAGTGCTGCCCCCGCACCTCGTCATCACCTTTAGTTAATCAAGCCATGAGCTCTGCTGTTCCTCACCGCCCAGCAGGCTTCTGGCAAGGAAGCGAATGGAGTGAGAACCCTTCAGAAAAAGGAGCTGGCAAATACAGATTTCACTGAAAGGATCAGCCCCTGCTGTGGTTTTGTGAACAAAGTGGTACAAAGTTTATCGGTGAATTATTTAGAAAACAGGTGCTTTGTTCTAAGAAAGAACTGAAGAAAAAGAAAAATAAAAGGAAAATAAAAAGAAAATGAGCTCCTTCAGGTGGTAGTGAAACTCACCTTCAGTATTCAAATCAGATAGACTTCCAGGCAGCATCAGTGCATCCTGACAACTTTAATTACATACATCACCTTAATTCTGGAGTCCTATTTATAGAAACATTCAAGACTGTAGGGACTTTTTAACAGCCCCCACCTCCCTCTAAAGCCCTTTAGTTGCAAACTTCTCAGGGTAACTCTTTCACAAGCGTGCAGCCCAACCCCTGCAAGCAGCAGACACCTGCTGGAGCTGTGCCCAAGAGGTGCTTGTGTGTGGGTGATGACTGCACACAGCTCAGCGTGCGGGTTTGTTCCTGTAGATACGTGGTTTCTCAGTGCTCAGAGCCTGAGGACCAGCAAATTCCAGCTGTAAATCCCTGCCGTGCTGTCAGGCAGTCTCCAGGTTGGTGCTATAGAGGGATGGAGCTGGTACAACATGCTCCCGCTCCTCCAAATGAAAATAAACATTTCTTTAGCCAAAGAAAATGACTGATCTTTTGGGAATGGTCTTTATCCCATCCATCCCATCCCTCTCTCTCCCTGTTTAAAAAAATCCTTTGCAAATGGTAAATGAAACCTGGCTGCCTTTTGTGTAGTGTTTCTGACGAGAGGTGCCTTGTGCTCTCCGGAGGGGCCGGATAACCGTGGCATTTAATTGCTGTTTGTATTTCTCACCTTAAAAGACAACTGATTATTTCTTGTTCGTAAAAAGAAAAAGCAGCAATTATCTCATGCTGGAGGAGCTCATAAAGTATCAGCAGTAATTAGATTCGGTGGTGGAAGGTCTCGTATGGCAAAACAAAATCTGTCATCGTAATTATTTTCCAATACAGTGCTGCCCGTGCTGCCTTCAAATGACTGCCAATGACTGTGCGAAATACAAAGTTAAATTGGAAAGAAGGGAAATGAACTTTCTGTGTCTAAAAAAAGCTGGTGGCAGTCTATGTTCTCATATAACTCCCGGTGAATATTTCATCGTGCAGTCGGCAGATAGGAAAACCAATGCGACCAGGGAGGAGGAGGTTTGGTGTGGGATGGGGCAGGGAACCAGAGATGGGGCGATTTAATGCACTGGGGCTGGAAATATGGCCAGGCATTGATCAGGCATTTTGCCTCTGCCTTAGGACGTGTCAACACAGCGCCCATCCTGTGCAAAACCCACAAACTTTCTGCTGGATATTTCCACCATTGAAGGTCACGGTGGTGTTTCCCCGCTTCTTTTGGGCAGCTTTTCCTTGGACAGGTTTTTATGCTGTGTGTTGGGTGTGGTCAGTAAGTTCAGGAGCAGTGATCAAAGAGATGTGCTCATCAACCTAGGTGGTCCAGAGGAACGATGCCTTCCAGGCTCACTCCTCTCTACCTCCGCATGGTATTTGCTGCCCTGGTGTCCCTCCCACAGCAATTTCTCTCCTCTGCTTTATGTAGCAGATAACTTTCATCAACAGCAGATTGCACTGTTGATAGACTGGCCAACGGGACTTAGATTAAATTATGTTAATTTATTCAAATGCAATGCATTCTGTGTCCAGTCCCAATTACTGCAATTTATCGGTGTGGTATTTATTGTAATTCTGTGAGAAATGAGACTTTCCACTCTTCGTTTTTCTTCATTTTCCTTGTTAAAGAAGTAGTAGCGTTTGCCTGATTTCCGCCAGTCTGTTGGCAGACAGAGGCTCTCCAGCAGCCTTCCACCTAGGACAGAGAAGTTTTTCTCACCTCCTCATCTAAGACCCATCTCCAAAGCCAGCAGGCTCATAGCCCTAATTAATGCCTCCTTCTGCCTCGCAAATTGATACCTAGAAAAGAAACAGTGCTCAGCGGCTGTTGTGGCTCACACCTATTGCTTTCTGTAGCAGGTGGTAAAGGTGAGGGTAATGAGATAAACGGGTGGAAAGGAGGTGGAAAAGCCAAGCCGCTGCCCTCTGGGTAGCACCACCGAGCGGGGTTGTCACATATTCTTTTTTTTTTTTTCAGTGGTGACACCCCTTAAAAAGATTCTTTCCCTCCACCCTCATTTCTGAAGAGGTTTTATGTGATTTCTCAGGGGGTGAACAGGATGTTTTCCCCGTTGCTGTATGTTAGCCAAATCCTGGGTTTAGGTTCTGTGTAAGACACGGCCTGGCAATGACATCTGGTGAATGGTTTGGGCTGAAGAAAGCCCAAAGTCATCTGTCCACATAAAACATTTTTGGTCAGAAATACTGAAAGATTTCAATATCAATTTTTATAGCAAGGCCAATAACTGATGTGGATTTCTGTAAAAGTCACACAACTGTATTTTTTCAGGAATAACCTAAGAAGTTTCGTCGCCAGCCCCGCGGGGCTGAGCGTGACATCCAGCCAGGCTGCCAGGAGCACAGCGGGGAGGCGCAGCCTGAGAAGGTCTCTCTTGGAGCTTATTTTTAGACAGAGATGTTTATTCACTGTTCTTCTGCCAGTCTGTTGCTGCAAAATTCATGTTCCCCCCCTCTTGCTGTGAGAGGGAAGAGCAGCTTCCCCAGAGATCCTGCTCGCGGTGCCCTTCTCCAGCTCCTGCAGACCTCCTGTAGGGTCAGGTCTTCTTCACTCTCCTCCCAGCTCAAGGCTGTTGCTCCTGGCATTAAATGGAAGGGATTGTGGAGCTGAGAGCAGCTCAGAAGGGAAAGGCAAGTCGGCAGGAATGGGTTGGCACAGCCGGGCTGAGCCTTCAGCAGCTGGAGCCTGTCCACCATCGTCTCTCCATCTGCGGGGCCGTGCGAGTACGTCCTGCTTGGAAAACAGAAGCTGCACTTTTCTCGGGAAAAAAAAAAAAAAAAAAAAAAAAAAGCCTATATTAATTGACTGTCTTGTGGGTAGCAAATAATGCTAATTAAGGACTTGTGTGAAGACAAACACTAATTATAGTCAGGTTGTTCAGGAGTGGGAGGCCACATTTTGCATTCCGAACCTGTTCCTTCCCTACCAAGTGGACAGGGCATAAAAATGCCAGTTTTCCATACCCCATGGACTGAGGGGGGATGCTGCATGCAGGAAGAGTTTCTGGCATGAGAAGGAAGTCGTGCAATAATTTGCCTGGGAAGGGCACTGCAGGAGGACTTGGGGACCAGATAAAGCAAACGTGGGTCAGGAACGGCCGACCCTGAGCTGTCCTCATGGGGGTCCTGCCTCCATCTGGGGGTCCTCTGCCCTCCCAGACTGCTGTGGTGGCCCCGAGAAGAGAAACTTGTGCAGTTTGAAAGCAGTCCCGAGCAACATTCGATGAGATTTATAGAGGAGGAATGTATAACGAAAGCTTTTTAAAATCCATGTGGTGCTGTAGTTCTTTTTATCTGAACAGGTGCCTCATTTTTTTTTTTTATTTTATTTTTTTTTTTTTCTGAGATGTTTCAGGAAGGCTGAGGGTCTTTCATATGGTAATGCTCTCATTTATCAAATATTTAAGTGTCTGTTCTCCTCAGGTTTCGGCTGCTGATTGCGTGCCAGGCAATCAGCTGTAGGCCTCCGCTTCTGGAGGGATTTAAGAGCGTGGAGCGGGGAAGGAGCAAGGGGAAGGTCTGGGTGCTATTCTAATTATAAGGAAATATCTCTCGGGAGAAAACAGGCAATTATGAGCAATGGATTTGAATCAGCCCCACTGAGGCAACACTGCAACACATGCCTGAGCCGTAAAATGTTGAGGGGGTGGAACTGGGCACTGCCAGGGCTGCGGGTGGCCCGTCCTCATTTATATCTCACGTCCTGTAGTCCTAACAAGCTGAATAGTGACCTTTAAAAATGCCAGCGAAGAAGCTCTGAGATGCTGATCAGTGATGAAAAATCTCCTTTTCCACTCATTTGATACTCACAGGAGCTCAGTGACGGGAGCCCACTTTTAGGCACCGGCACCAGCCACAGCCTCGGTTTGCACAGGCAAAGCATGGCAAAGTGTTTTCTTTAACCTGAATTTCAAGCTCCTGAGGAAATGTGCTTTAATGGTGAGTCTCAGGAGAGACCGAAACCTGTGGCAGACCTGTCATCACATGAAGCAGAGCTCCTGGAAGTCTTTTGCCTCTTAAATTCGCTCCTCTAATACAAACACAGATTTTTTTTTGGTTAATTAGCATGATCAAACCAGGCTTGGTAGTGAAATGCTCTGTGGCAGGGTAGCAGCTGCGGTGTCAAAGTCTTTCTAGTGTTGAACTAATGAACTAGCTGGATGAAAAAGGGAAGCCTTTCGAGATACACCCCTCCAAGGTCTGCTGTCACAGAGCGACTTCAATGAGCAGCAATTATTATATTATCCCCATAAATATTTTAACTTCTCAAGCAAAACAAGGAGGAAATATCTGTTCGGGGTGGAATTAATAAGACCAAACCTCATTAAATCTCCCTAGGACAGGCTGACAAATGTTTTAATAAGAGCATGGGAAGGATTCCTCTGGAGCTGGTCCTCTTAATGACTTGTTTTCGCAACGCCAAAAGAGACATTTGCTACAGCAGGGCCTGGGGAATTGCTGAAGAGCATCTGAGCACACACATTTCTGAAGCTGCTCCTGAGTGCAAATGTCACGGGCAGGCTGGCAAAGAGCCACACTCAGTTACATGGGGAGGAAAAAAATTATTTATTTTCATTGCAGAGCTATTGGACTCAGACCCATCTGAGGCTCCTGCTCGCATTTGTGGTGACGTTAAAAAAAAAAAAAAAAAAAAAAAAGCACTGAGAAGTTATCGGAGGGGGTGGATTGATTTTTGGGGAGGAAACAAGGATGGTGGTGAAGGAATTTGTGCAGATCTGTGCACATGACCGTGTGCAAGCTCTCATCAGGACCTTCCAGCTCTGCTTTCTGAGCCCTTTACCCCTTGTATCGGGGCAGGCTGGAAGGAGGCAATACTGCACCAGCTGAAGGAGGGCTGAAGTTCAGTTATTTAGGCTGTTTTTTGTTTTTGCAGGCAGTAACTCGAGCTTTATAATTATATACCAGGTTTTCAAAAACACGGTTCGAGAAAGTAATCTTGAAGTGGCTTTCAGTGCACGGGGATTTTAATAGCTCTGCAATCAGCCGTTTACATCAGCATCAAGCATCGCCTTTTTCAAGCTCTTCGGTTTTAACCTGATGGCTGGCCTGTATCCACGGGCTGCCTGAAAGTGCTCAAAATGAAAAATAACATAAAAATAAGTTGGGACCCTGAGCTGGAGCCTGCTAGCTCTCATGGCCAGCCCCACAAAAGCCCCCTTGGTTCTTGCTTGTGCCTGTGCCATGGGGAGAAGCAGCATCACATAGCATCACATAGAATTATAGGAGAGGAGCGAGAGGCTTTTTGGGATGAACACTGCCACAAGCGAAACCTATAAAAACCCTGCAGCAAGACGATTTATGTCCCAATAAGAACTGAGCATTACTTTTGTACTTCTACACTGGACAATAAAGTTCACCCGCTGTCCCAGGGCAGAGAACAAAAATGCATGCATAGCCTGCCTCTTCATAAATACACTTTATTTTCCAAAAGGAGCAGGCTCGTGTGCCTGGGCTGATCAGAAATCCTGTGCAGACATTGGTAGGAGGCAGGTGATGGAGTCCTGGAGAGCAGCAGTGAATGGGGGACAAACAGCAGCATGTCACCACGTTTATTTCATCAATTCCCTCCCAACCTACCTCATCTAACACGCTGGATAACACTGCAGCGGGGCTCATCACTGCTCCACTGATGCCCTGGCACTAGCAATCAGAGCAGGGGTGGGAGCCAGGGCTTAATCAAAACCTGTCTGTAATTACAGCCGAGCCTGTTCCAGCACCTGATTAATGTATTTACGCCTCGGTTTTGCACAGGCTCCAGTGCACACAGCCCTGGGGAGGCAAGCAGCAAGGGGAGAGCGCTGAAGAAATGGGTTCAGATCCCAAATGCAATTATACGCCTTTTTCGAGGAGATTTATCAGTGTAATACTCACTCCTTAGCAAGAGTGCAACCAGCGGGAGATTGTCCAGATATTGAGGAATATTTGGGAATGCAGCCATGCTTCTCCAACCCAAATGCTCAGTGAATGTGCTCACACCACGTCCTTGCTGGTCCCACACCAGCCCCAGGTGGTGTTGGACTGTTGGACGAGGTGGTGTTGAACTGGTGTTACCAGTTGGGCTGGGGTAGGCCCAGTTGGACTGGGGTAAGCCCAGTTGGACTGGTGTGGGATTGGTTAGGGTGTTGTTGGACTGGTGTTGCTCTGGTTGGACTGGTGTCAGTCTGCTTGTGTTGGTGTTGCTCTGTTTGTGTTGGTATTGGTCTGGTTGGACTGGTGTTGGACTAGTGTTGCTTTGCTTGTGCTGGTGTTGGTCTGGTTGGACTGGTGTGGGTCTGGTTGTATCAGTGCTGGTCTGGTTGTACGGGTCACTCATGGGAGATGGAAGGAGCTGGACATGCCATGGGCAAGGGAGCAGCAAGGCTGTCCTGGGGAAGAGGGCCCGAGTGGATTAAGCAGATCAGTTCTGCTGGTAAAGCATTACTTTTAATTATTTCCTCTTTCAAGAGGTTTTGATTACCCCAGGAACTTCTACACAAAATTACAGTAACACAACCTGCTCATTCAATGCAATGGGGACAAACCTCTTTGAAAACTACTTTGAGGCTGATCAAGGCGAGGTCAAACTCCATTTGGAGTAGGGATGGAGTAAAGCTAGCCTCGTTACTTCGCCTGGGTTATCAGCGATTACCACGGGACCCAGGGCCTGGCACTGGCTCTCACCATGCCGCCCCCACCCGCAGGTGTATGAGAGCGGCAGCAATGTGGACCAGTTCGTCACCCGCTTCCTGCTGAAGGAGACGGCCAACCAGACCCAGTCGCTGCTCAGCTCGGTGGAGAGCGCCGTGGATGCCATTGATGAGCAGACCAACCCCGCCAGGTCCTCAGAGCCTTCTTCCTTACCGTCTGCTTCAAGGCTGACCCCACTGAGAGGGGTGGAGGGGAAGGAGGATGCTATTGCATGGCTTGTGTGGATATCATCTCCCCATCCCATCCCCATCCCCATCCCTGCATCCCAACACTGCAGGGAGCCCGGGGAAGGTGGAGGAGATGGCTTCGAGATAGATGGCTTTGAGGTTTTTATTTTCTGAAGTGCAGCCAGGGCTACAGCACCGGGGGTCTCCACAGCAATGCCCAAACCTCGGCGCAGCTGCGGCGGTGTCGCAGTGTCACCAGTGTCCCCAGCGTGCTGTAACAAGGACAGGTTGCCACGGAAACAATTTCGGGACACTATCAGATGCTCATGAAGCAAATCTGCCTCTGACCATATCTAAAACAAGAAAGCCCTGGGTGCTTGGGTGACATACACTGGGTGTCCCCCAGCCACATCATCAGCTCCTTCGCCCCATTTTGGAAGGCTCTCACTCGCCTGCAAGCCCGTGGGGAGAAAGGGGAAGGCAGGAGCTCGTTGGGAATGCCGAGGAGGAAACGAGCCTGGCTTCAGGCAGAGCTCATGAAAGGCTTCCCTCTCTGTTACGTGCTGGTGTGTGGGCCCAGCTCATAATGAAGAGTATTGTGGCTGTTTTCTCATGGTAATAATAGGAAAAAAAAAAGAAAAAAAAAAAAAAAAAAAAAAGAACCCTACAAAAATATGATTTCTTGCATCAGCATGAATACAAAGAGGTGGCCTGAAAAGCAGAGAAATAGAGGGCTGTAAAACACAGTGTCAGAGGAGATTCCTCATTAAAGTGGCATTAAAAGGCAGTGACCCCCTACCCCTGCCCAATTCCCACCTGCCGACGGGGGCCGCTCACTGCCCACCAGGGCACTGCAGGGCCCGCAGCACCTTCACCAAGCAGGGTGGCTCCTGCCCACCGAGGGCAAGAATAGAGTGGGGAGAAGCAGCCCTTAGCACCGAGACGCTCTGCTCTCTGCAGGCACTACCACGGCCAGGCTGGCCACGCGCTGGTGGAGCCCTGGTACGACAGCCCCGTGCCCAGCTATGCGCCCCCTGCCCGCGTGGTGCCCAGGGACCGCGGGAAGGGCAGCCAGACCGGTAAGCAAGGGGACCTGTCCCATCCTCTCCAGCAGCCCGGAGCCACCCTGGCATGTTCCCAGCTCCTGGCCAGGCTCCCACAAGTGCCTCTTGTTGTGTTTTTTTCCTCTGTGTCCCCACAGGTCCCTCTGACCCCAAGGAGGACGGGCTGGAGGGGCAGATCAGCAGGCTGGCCGCACTCATCGGCAGGCTGGAGGACAAGGTGAGGGGTTCTGCACACCTACACCAGTGCAGTGGTGGCAGTGAGGGATGCTGTGAGCCTTAAGCAAGAAATAAACCTATAAAAAAGGCAAAGCCTCTTGCAGAGGCAGCCTTACTCCGTCTAGGGACTGACAGAGAGATATCTAGGTGCTGAAGATGTTTCCAAAATCCTCGTGGTTTGCAAAATGTTTGCAGGGCAGGAGGGGAGCGGGGCGGTGATGTACTAGGCAGCAAACACAGTGTGGGCAATCTGGGGCCAACACGGGGCTACCGAGGCCATGGAACCTGGCACCAAAACCTCACCAAGATCTCCTTCGTGCCGCGTCTCCCTGGATGCCGGCTTTCACTCTCGGTGTCTCCGATGCCACCAGCAACAGGCTGGGGGTGCCCCAAGCTTCTGATGCCCTCAGGGCAGGTGGTGGCTCGTTCCCCAGATTCAGAGGGACATGGCTCCCCAGCCTCCCTTTCCTTTCTCCCTCCCCTTTCTTCCAGACCCTCTGGTTCGACTTGCACCAGCGGCTGTCAGACAGCGAAAGCACAGCGTGCACGGTGAGCGTGTGGCCATGCTGGCCCTCACCATCATCCCCGGGGTATCCCTGCACAGGAACGGGGCGTCACCGTGTGTGTCGGGTCTCACATGCCCTCTGCTCCCCCCCCCCAGTACCTCCTCCTGGTGCGGGATGAGATGACGGTGTCGCACAAGCACCTGGGCGAGTTCTGCAGCTCCCTGAAGCAGTACCTGAAGAGCGTGGCCGGGGAGAGGGACTGCTTCCAGTGGGTGCCACATGGGGGATATTTGGGGACAGGGCTGCGGGAGGGGGGGTCACCAGGAGGTGTGCGTGCTGGGAGCTGGGCTGCTGGGGCCACCCCACAGAGGACAAGGGCTGGGGGTGCCCTATGGGAGTCTATGGGGTGCCCCCAGTGCAGCCCCCCAGGGGCTCACCCCTCTCCCCGCCACCACCAGCGTCACCGCGGTCAAGCTGCCCGACGGGGTCACCTTCATCGTCTATGAGTTTTGGGAGACTGAGGAGGACTGGAAGAGGTAGGACAGGGTGGGGAGGTGATGCTTTTGGGGATGGGTGGGAAATTCAGCTGAGGGTGTGTGGGGTGGCTGGCGGGGAGGGGGCTGGGGTCAGGAGGGTGATCTGGGGCTGTATGGCCCCATTCCGGCCACAGGCACCTGCAGAGTGCCACCTGCAAGGGCTTCCAGCACGTCAAGGTGGACACCCTGAGCCAGCCCGAGGCCGTCTCCAGCGTGGCTGTGCCAGGTATGACATGGGCAACCCCCTCGGGTGCCCCCTTGGGACAGTCAGCACCCATCACGGGGCTGGGGTGTCCGTTGGGGGGGTGACATCGAGTGACATTCCCCTGCAGCCGCCTGGTGCACCCTGAGCCGAGAGTGACAGCACCGAGGGCCTGGCCGTGCCCCCCTCCTGACAGCCCCAGGAGGGTGGGAGGTGTGAGTGTCACCTGCCTGCGCTGAAGGAGCCCGCTGTGATACCCCCCAAACCCCCCCAAACCTCCCGCATCCCATCCCTGGCTACCGCATCCCTGGGGGCACCTCTCCAAGGGGGTGGGGGCATGATGAGGATGGGGTGGGTATGGGAGTGCTGACCCCCCAAAAATGGATGTTGGGGTCCCTTTAGGGCCCTGATGGGGTCTACAGGGGAGGGAGCAGGGCTGTGGGGTGACAGGGATGGAAATCTGGGGGTAGGTGGGGGTTCCCAGGGGTTACCTTCACTCATTGGGGTGGCAGTGGGTGTCTCACAGGGTTGGGGGGTGGCTGTGTCATGCCCCCCCTTCCCCAAATGCTGGGGTCTGTACGTCCGTGCGTGCCTGTCTGTCTGTCTGTCTGTGCACACCCTGCCTGACCCCATGGGCTGCCCGAGGGGGGGTTGGAGGGGTGTATGTGGGGGCCTCACCAGGTCCCTTCCTCACCCAAGTGTTTATTAACAGTAGAGCAATGGAGACAACGATACTGAATAAAACCGTGATGGGAGCCAGCGGTGGTGTGGCCATGTCCGGGGTCGGGGTGGTGGGACTGAGTGTTTTTTTTTTTGGTGGGGGGGGGGACATGGAACAGGGGTGGGGGGACAGCCCCTCAACGCAGCAGCCCCATCACAGCCAGGGCAGCGCTCTGCCCGCACACGAAGGTGCCCCCCAGCACCGAGAGGATGCCCCAGATGACGAGAGTGGCCCTGCGGGGACATGAGTTTGGGGGGTGACCCGGTGGGACACAGCCTTCACTGTGGGGGAGGGTCTCTGCTGGGTCCCAGCCTCCTCCGTGCTGCTCCTGGGCATGGTCTGGGGGACCCCTTCCAGCCCCTGTGGCAATGACACAAGGTGCCCAGTAAAAAGCCTGGCAGCCAACCCCCCCGTCATGTTGTACCCCCCCCCCTTCCCTACTCCATCATCGCCCCCTGCCCCGCCACTGGGGCACAGCCCCATGGCTGCTCCTGCTCACCCCAGGATCGGCCTCCCCCCCGACACCCCTTCCCCTTCTGCCACCCCCTGTCCCTCCTACCTATGGGTCTGCGCCCCCCAATTCCCCATTCCACTCCCCCCCCCCCAATACGCCCTCAAGCCCCCCAGATGTGGCACTCACCCCCAAACCATGCTGCTGCTCCATCGCGGGGTCACCAGCACCTTCCCAAACCATCCCAGACACCGGCCAGGCACAACAATGGGGACACACCGCCCCAGTGATGGACACCAAGCACCCAACGGCACCCAGTCCCCCCACCTCCAAACCCCAAGGCTCTAGGGTTGCAGCCCCATGGCCCCTTCCTTCCTTGCCTCACAGCCACCCCACCTGGGAAGGGTCCTGGTACTTGGGGACCTCCCCAGAGCCTGGGCACAACCCTGGGACATGGGACCTGGGCACATCCCTGGGACCTGGACACATCCCTGGGACCTGGGCATATCCCTGGGACATGGGACCTGGGCACATCCCTGAGATAGGGCACCTGGACACATCCCTGGGACCTGGGACATCCTTGATACTGAGCATATCCCTGGGACATGGGACCCAAGCGCATCCCCAATACCTGTTAGCATCCCACCTCACTCCCCCATCCACATCCACCCCTCATCCCACAGCATCCCATTCCTTGCAGCCCCCACCATTCCCCAAATCCCCCTCCCACCTCATAGGGCTCGCACATCCCCCTAGGGACCCGGCACCCTCACACACTCACTTTTTGCGCGGCCCGATGCTTTGGCTCCCCGTCATGCACACCAGGCACAGCCCTGCCACCAGCGTGGATACTCAGCACCACCACGGGCACCGAGCCCCCAGGAACGGGTCCAAAATTAACCCCACAACCCGCTCCTCTCCTCCCTCCCCGCCTCCTTCTCCTGCCTGGGAAGATGAAGATGAAGAAGGCGCTGATGCCGCCGATGAGCTCGATGACCTTGCCGATGTCGGGGACGAACAAGGCGATGGCGAGCGTGGCGGCCATCCACGAGATGGTCAGCGCCACCCGGCTCCGCCGCTCGGGGCCGTCAGCCAGCGGGGCCGCCCCGCGCTTGGGGTGTGCCCACAGGTCCCGCACCACCGACCTGCTGGCAGGGACAGCTCAGGGATGGGGGGGACCCGGGTTTTTGGGGAGGGGACAGGACAAGGACACTGCCCTCACCTGCCCAGCAGCACCACGATGGGGTAGATGGTGACAATGGAGACGCCAAAGAGCAGGCGAGCGACGATGACGACAGGGTCGTTCCCCGGGTAGGACATCAGGACATCGGCTGCCACGGCCTCACCAAAGGTGAGGTAGCCATACAGCCCTGCAGGTGGGGAGGTGACAACGGGCTGTCCCCAGGGAGGGGACAGGGCATAGGGATGGGGAGGAGTCCCCCCCATAAATCCCACAGGGAAAGGAGGGGACAGGAGAATCCGACGTTACCTGTGAGGGAGTAGATGAGGAGGCAGATGAGCATGGAGAGCACGGAGACGGCGACCCAGTGGGAGAAGCTCTGGTTGCGCATGCTGCTGTAGATGGCCACGCAGGCCTCGTGGCACTGCAAGGGGGACAACACTGGCCACCTGCCCTCCTCTGCTGGCCCGGGGCCCATGACCACATCCCCAGGGCCTCGTCTCCTGCCCACAGCCACCTCTGGGCCCCTTCCCCTCAGCGCTTCGGTGGCCAGCCATGGTGTGGGGACGTACCTGGAAGCCGAAGCAGATGGTGGGGATGACGCTGAACATGGAGGCCCAGGAGGAGGCTCTGTGACATTAGAAGGGGAAGGGGGAGAGGAAGAGCAAAGGCCACAAGGCCCCTGGTGGGAGATCTGTGAAGCACTGCAGGGACCTCCTGCCCCATGATTTTAGGGCTGGAGGCTGCCACCCCTCCATTCCGGGCTGTCCCCTCCTCAGCCTGAGCACCCACCCCTGTGCCACCTCAGGGGACATGGTGCTGGCCTTACCTGGGGGGTCGGGGAGGCTGGGGCGAGCTGAGGCTCCCTTCCTGCAGGTGGTACTTGAGGATGATGACCAGGGTGAGGTAGCAGGCGGCCAGCGTGCCCAGGATGCTGCCAGGACATGGGGTAGGGGCCGTGAGTGGGTGGATGGGGGGGTCCCATAGTCCCTAAGGGGACGCTGGTGGCAGGGACAAGCCCGGTTCCCCCAGAGAGAAACCTTTGGGCTCCCACCATGGCTTGGGGCTGACACAGGGTGACCGGGGGGTACCTGGAGTACTTCTGGAAGCCGATCTCCCTGGGGACGGAGAGCGGGAAGATGACGACGACGCAGAGAGCCGGGAGGGTGAAGCGCTGATCCGCGTACCAGGGGGGGCCCCCGCTCAGCGTGCCGGCAGGGTACAGCGAGTCGCACACTGCGTGGTGGGTGGCAGGCAGTCAGAGGTACCCCCCACCAAAAATAGCACCCCAGCAGGCCAGGAGCATCATGTCCCTGGGGGACCCGTGTCCCTTCACCCCCCACAATGGGGACACTCACGTTTCTCCAGCTGGTCGCCCACCACCCTGAGGAGAGCCACGGAGATCATGAAGAGGTTGAGGAGGAAGCAGAGCTCGCAGAGCTTCCCCGCTGCCGGCCCGCACACTGCCCGCACGACCCCCTGGTAGGTGGGCTGGGCGCTGAGCGCCGCCGCGTAGCCCAGCACCGCCAGCCCGCTCACCAGGAACACCAGCGAGCCCTGCGGGGACAGGAGCCAGCAAGGTGCACCCTGTCCCCTCTGCTGGGGGACACCGGCTCACAGCATACCAGGTTCTCTTTGTGGTGGCCCCAGGGAAAAGGAAGGGGGAGAAACACTTCTATGTGAGCCTTTGGGTTTCGATTTGGGTTTTGGGAGCATGCAGGGGAGCAGCAACCAAAACTGTTCTTTAGGTTGAGCTAAAAGTCAGCTTAAAACCTAAAGGATGTTAAAGGCAATTTTTGCAGCCTTTGTCCTATCTGGTTTTAGCATCAGTCAGGACAGGGGATCTCCATGTCTTGCAGTGGGAAGGGTCCCGGAGCCCTGGTGCCAAATGCCGCACGAAAGGTAAAGCCCCTGCACCCCCCATCCCCAATTCAACCAGAGCCTCAGCTTGGGAAGCCACCACCAAGACTGGAACAGAGCCAGGGGGTGCCCGGGGGGACTCTGCCACCACTTCAACCTCCCCATCCCCATCCCTGCCCCTTTGGGCACCCCATTCCCCCTTACCAGCTCCACCAGGATGGCGGGCACGGCCCCCCCAGCCTTGCTGAATGCCCAGGGGAAGCTGAGCAGCCCGGCGCCCAGCGCAGACTTGAGCATGATGAAGACAGCGCCAGCAGAGGAGAGCCCTGCACTGCTTGTGCTCGGTGGTCCCAGCAGCGGCTGCCCCTCACCCCCCTCCATTTCCCAGTGGCCCAGCAGGAGACTGGGCTGGGGCTGCGGTCAGGGAGCGCGTCCCCCTCCAGCGGTCCCCACCCCCATGGGAGGCACCACAGGAGCCCCCCGAGCCCACCCAAGGACTGAATGGGCATTGCCCCAAAGCTGGGGACCTGGGGGCGAGGGGCCCGTCCCCTGTGGGGAGGGGGACACACACCGTGGCTCCACACAAATGATCCCCTGGGAGCGGCACATGTCAGCATCCACGGGCTCAACACACAGGGCCCCCGGCCCCAGCTGACAGCCCCTAATGCATTTTTGATTTCCCAAATATGTGCCCTTCTGATCTCAGTAAGGCGGATAAAGAGACTTTAATCAGCTGCTCAGAGGAATTAGGGATGGCTAATTGTGCCTGCCACCTCCATTACATTGCTGCTGCCTGCGGGGCTTATAACAGTTTAAAAGGGCCCTCTCAGGCCTTCATTAGGTGCACACCAAAGGCTTTGGGAATAATTGGCCTCTGTGATTTAGAAATTGGCCACTGGGCTGTAAAATACCAGCCACTGGGAAAGGCTCTTAATTCGGAATGGCGCTTTGATACAAGTTGACTCTCATTTCAAGGCTGCGCCGGGGCTATAATCTCTCATTAGTGGTGTGACAAGAGGAGTGAGACTCCTCATTAACACCGGCCAGAGCAGAGGCACCAAAGCTTTCTAGGCTCCCTCCAAGAGGACAGCTGCAAATCAAAGGCCCTGTTACGGTGCATCCCTGTGGGCTTTGGGTCTTCCTCACTGGCATTTTTCTGCCTTTCTCCCACTTACTGGGGTGTTCAGCCTCCAGGCTGCAAGTCCCTGTGGGCTGGCTGCTTTACCCACTGCTGAGCCCTATAACTCATCCTCTCCCCCTTTTTTGATGGAAGAAGGGCTGTTGATATATCTTCTGCAGTTACCTTTGTTTGAAGACAGTCAAAGGTACAAATAAACAGTCCTTACTGTGGATTGTCTAAGTCCCCATTTCCCCTGGTGAACACTTGTTTTAAGGATAAAGACATGGGGGAAGAAGTGGACACATGAAAGTTTTCTCTACTAACCAGCCTGCTCCCTCTGACTGAGGGTGGAAAGAAAAGCCATGGAACATGTTGTCTCAGCTTCATATAGATAACATTTATTGAAAATCTGCTTCACCAACAATGGTGAAATCATGACCAAAAATTACAAAACATCATGGTAGTTGGCTTTATAAAAATAAACTGCAGGACTATGTCTCACTGATTTGTACTAGTCTCTCCTGGCCCCTCCCTCCTTTACCGATGTAAGTTGCACTCTTCAGCGTTAGAACATTCTAGAAAATTGCATCCCATCCAAAAAATGCACTTGCGTTCCCTTAGCAGAGGTTCTTAAAGTGACTCTTCCCCCCGCCCTCCCCAACAATAAATATAGAAAATAGCCTCTAAACAAATAAATTTTAGTTTGGTCAGCTTACAAAAAAAAAAGGTCCATTTTCCCCCTCGTGGGTTATGTAGTGACTAAGCAGCCTTTTGAACAGTATTCGAGTCTTTGGTGGGTTCGGCTGCTTAAAGCTGCAGTTTTATGTACATATGATCAACTGAGGTCCTGTTATTTTCTCTCCAGAAACCAAAGACTATGAGATGATGTCAGATGCGTAGCGCCAGCACGATCACCACATTCGCTGCACCTTTGCTGGGAGTGACCGACCATCCAGGAAAGCAACTGGTAGAAGGAGGTAATCTTTGGCAAGTGAGAGCTTTCACACAGAAGGCGTCTTTGGTGGATGAACCTGTTGCATAAGCTGCGGTCGCTTCACTCGCGGTTTCCGTCTCTTTGGCCTGCTCTTCGCTTTGTTGATCTGCACCACAAAGAACGCCAGAACCACCATGGCACCAAGGAAAGCAAAGACTGGAATGGTCTGTCCTACGTCCTGGTTGTACCGTCCGGGCATTATACCTAGACAGGCAGAGAGGTTGGGAAGTGACAAGCGACTACAGGAGCTGCAACTTCTTAGCAGTGTTAACACTATCTAGCAAAGTGATCCAATGGCAGTTCTTATTCCGAGACAAAACAGCCATAATCAGATTACATTTCAGACAGGAAGATTAACAACTTTAGACCAATTAGAAAATAAGACAGGATGCTAACTAACTTCACAGAAAAGCCCCAGCATTTCCACCTTGACCTACTTGGGAACATCAAAGCATAACCCAGATTTCCCCTGCAACAACCACCTTCTGTTCTGCATTAGAAGACAGAAGAGATGCAAGCACTTGATCATAACTTTACCACTAAATGTTTTCTGTAAATGCCATCAAACCCTCACACCATTAGAAAAGGGATTTTGTTTTGCTCCAGAGACTGCACATGCATGCAGACAGGACAAGCGATACAGCCCTTCCTTTTTAAAGGCACCATTTGGTCGTGCAGCTCGGGCTGGGAAGAGAGCATGCGTGAGGCTTTCAGACAGCTTCCAGCTGGGCTTGTGGTGCCGAGCTGATACGGAGAGCACTATTATACTGAAAGCTGTTTCAAGTGCTCTACATCATTTGTTAGCCTAACACCTTCCCTAAAGCACTGTTCAGGAAAAACCCTTCTGGACTCTGCTTTTGCATCTGTGCACTCACAAAAGGAATTTTAATTAGGAGGTATTGCATTACCGGGCCACAGTGCCCAAGGACGGAGCTGCTGCTGCCTACCACAGGTCTGAACAGCGCTGAAGTAAGCCTAGAGTGGCCAAAAAGCACCCAGCAAAATCTTGCTCCCTATATGCCATACGACTCCTTTTGAATAAACTATTCATATGGAAAAATATTTCTCTCTGGCTCCATCAGTCAGTCTCTTACAACACAACCATACTCATATTTACATGATTTTCACAACTGAAAGGAAACACGTGTCCTCCCTAGATCTGCTTGGTGTTTGTTTGTTTTAAAGCCTGTATAAAATGCAAAGCAAAACAACAGCGTTCCAGCTTTTCAACCTTTACCTCCAGGAATGTCCCATGCTCCGCTTTCACCAGGGGACAAAGGTCTCACTTGGGGTCGGTTCTGTCGAAAACTGGGCAGGGCCACTTTATCAAGGTCAATCGATAGTAACTTCTGATGTTTCCAAAGGTTGCTAAAAGAAATTCAAAGACAGAGATGTCTGCCCACTTACTCCAGTAACACAAGTTTGCAGAAACATATGAAGAAACCTTGCTGAAACCTGCACTTTACTCACTAATTCAGACCCAAACCACAATCCTGTCCATTCTTTAGGTTTTGCAGCTCGCAGACCTCCAAAGTTCACTGCAGATGTCACAGGGACATGCTTAGATCAACAGCTATTCACCAGCAATTTTTTATTGCACGCAGACTACCAAAAGCTACCATAAGGAGCTCAGCAGACAATCATGCTGACGCATTTGCTTTTGAGTGACTGACAAAAAAATACACCACAAGGCAGAGTTTGGCTAGCTGTCCAAGAAAGTGCTTCAGAAAACTATTTCAAAAGCACGTGGTGATGATGTATTTACGCAAGCCCTTTAAGTTGGGATCACTCAATCATAACAATGTGTTGACCTGTGAAGCTATTTTTAAAATCAGTCAGTTTCATACAATATAGTGTAACCATCAGGTGAGTCAGAATTACTCACTGAGAAGGCATTCATCATCATTTCCTCTCTACAATCTGGTGTTTCTCTAGGAAAGGAATTCCAGCTGTCCATTGCAAAAGCAGACAGAACAAATGACTTCTCTGCTGAACTTGGAAGCAAGACTTTGTACAGAAATGCGAGACAAACCTGGGAGCAGTTTCATTCAAAGGCTGTGGTTTGGCCCAGGAGAGGTGAGGACAAGCAGGAAGGGAGCGGGGTTTAGGGTCTCCCAGGTGAGCCTCGAGCACCTTTGAGTATCGATGCAGATGGTTACCTGCGATTCACAGTAGAGACAGACTGGGTTACCAAGAGACTGGGAGGATAAGAGAGTTCCCAACATTTGCCTCTGCCTAACCAGAGCTGCTGTAAAGTCAGGAGCTCTTTATGGTAATGCCTCACAGTTAGAATTACAGAGCTCACCCCAAGCTGGCCTTACTGACACAGAATTCAAGGGTCTGCCTTGGTCTGCCTAAAATTCCACCCTGACACCCTGTCAGGTGCTGGCTCTGCTTGGTAAGGCTCTCACCTTCCATCCGCTCCGGGAGAGAGGCGCCCACTCCTGACGGCGGTCGCTGGCGGTTTTCGGAATGGCTGAGACTTGGCGGCGTCACCCCATAGGAGGTGTACTGCAGGAGGGAATCCAGGAGCCAAAAGCAATCTGTGGATTTCACAGCCCCAAGCCCCAGCACAAAATAAGCGTTATGCTACACTTTATATGGCTAATCTTTCTGTTAAACAGGATATGGTGGCAGTCAGAAGCACAAGGAATTTCTCACTCTTGTTATTCTCCTTTTGAAGTCCTAAGCCTGATCTTGGAAAAATGCAACTTCCAACCCCTCCTCCTTCACCACTACACAAACAGAAAATTAATGTGTTCAGTCTGAAAGTATCTTCTTGTCTGGTGTACCAAATGAGGCTCTTTTGGGGAGAAAGTCATAAAATGACAGGTCTTAAATATGGGAATTCCAGTTTGGACAGAGCCACCCGAGCCCCTGCAAAAAATTACGGGCTTTTTTCAGTGGAAACACAGGGAGCTCTAGGCTTCTGATATTACTTCTATAAGGGAAAGAAAAGCAACTTTTTTTTTTTTTAAGATGACATAATAAATAACTTGCAAAGAAAATTAAAAACAAGGCAGTTTTTTTTCCTCCCCAGTGGAAAGTTCTGACTCAATCACTTTCCTAAGCTTTTTTTTTTTTAAAAAAAAAAAAAAAGGAAAAAAAGGGAGGAAGGGGAGAAGTTCTGGCTACATCCCAGCTGAAGGAAAAGCAGTACCGACAAAAGCTGTTGGTTCCCAACCTGTTGTGGACCACACCACAACATACTTCGTCACTGTTTTCCTTCGCACTTCAGCAACATATGAAACTTTGGGTTGATTCTCTCCTGAATTACTGCTGCCTTAAGCCAGAGCTACCTCTAATGCATGTGCACTCTACCTGGTTAACACCACAGACCCCTGAAATTTCCATTTTCAGGAGCGGGACAGTATCTTCCCAGCCATTTCTACCATACAGCAAAACTACTTTTCTCAGAACTTCTCAACCCAGGGAAAAGTTGGCTGGGAATGGGAATTAATGTTCATAATCCTGGTGTCCCTTAAACCTTCACCTTTGATTGCTACAGAGATCAATCAGATTTTAAGGATTTATATTCACAAATGCTAGGAATTTACCTCAGTTAAAGCTACTGATGTCTCTTCGGGAGACAGCTCCTGGTTCACAACTCAAAAGCTAACTTTTAAAGGATTTTTTTTAGAGCCTCTTTAGAGCCTTCCACTTTCTCCTTGTTTTACAGGTCACACTGAATTTAACAGCATTAGGAGGTCACAGAGCATTACTCTGTTACTTAATTTAAAGCTGCACAAGAGGTGCCGATGTGTTGGTGTTATGGCAAGTCACTGGAAGCCATCCAAAGACAGACAAGGAGAAACCAGAAAAAAAAAATAAAAATGTTTGGAAAAGAGAGAAATGAGCTGAAGATGGAAAGCTCACTTTGGAAGCAAGTTCATTTAAACTCATGTAAATTAGGCAAGGGATGGAAGCCCAGTATTTTCAAGTATCAGTGACCAAGACATATATATATATGTAAATATATATATATCATATATGTATATAAATATATATACACACACACACACATATAGGGCACGCTAGTTACAACTGCGCCTGACAGCATTTTCAGTAGAGTTCCACAGAAATGAAGTCTCATATAGGAACGTTTAGAGATTTCCTAGAAAGCAGCTGTTTCTAGGAGGAGCCGTAAGAAACCCACAGGACACTTGCTAAGAGAATAATTATTTCTGCGTGTCAAACGTACACACCTTTCTGTCGATGGCTGTCATCCAAGCAATTAGAGTCACCGTACAGAACAATTCTGCCACCACCTTCAGAAGGAACTTGGTAAAGTCCCAAAATAGGGACATTTTCAATTACAGCAGTCTCCTGTTTTAAAACTTCAAGACCTAAAACAAAGCACAAAGAAACTTCAGAGCCTGCAAAACAATGTCAAGGTATCTACAGATCAACACAGTCTATACTGCAAACTTACAAATGCAGCTATGCCAGTCTTCGTGTCACAGATTTATGCAAAACGTTTTTTAAAAAAATAGACAGACACGGTGTTAAGATAAAAATCAAGCTGCTCCAAGACCCTGATTGTTAAATTTTCTACTAACAATGTTTTCCTTCTTTGGTGCAGATGCACTGAAGACATCAGATCCTGAATGAGCTTCAACATTCTCAAATCAAAAATCCTAATATTTTCAGCAACAAGTTTTAAATCAAACTCTGCAACTCTGCAGTACCCACTTCCCTCATACTTCACCTGCTCAGCTTTCAATTTAGGAACAAATAAAAGTATTGTTTAGTGAGGATACATATGCCAAAAGGAAAAAAAAAAGTAACACGATTTTCCCACCTTTGCCTCTACCGCAACCTTTGGCAAACTTCACTCCCTCCTCACCCCAGCTGCTCTTTGAATTGGCAGGTAGAGCCAGATTTTGTTACATCCAGCCCTGCCATGGTTCAGAGATAAGCCTTTTCTGAAACACTTGCACCAATATTACAAAAAGCAATTTGGAAGTGTCATTTAGAAGTCTGCATCCAAAAGCACTGTGCATGACTGAATAAACTGGCAGCTTCAAACACATTTGCAAAATATTTGCAATTTTAATCAGTGAATGAAAAACTTGGAAAAAAGCAACCAAAGGAAGATATCATGGCATGAATGGGTACGTGCAGCAAAACCCAGAGGACACGTGGCTGTAAATCTGCCATTTGCATCTTACAAATCTATCCAATTGCTTTTATCTCCAGTGAACTTGAAGGCTGCCATAAATAGCAAGAAAGAAAACGCCCCAATTCATGAAGATACTAAAATGAAGTAGAAAACTGATTTTTAGGTTGAAAAGCTTCCCACCTCTAACACCCATTTCAAAAAACAAAGTAAGATGACCAACCTCAAAGTATTTGAGTCAAGCATTTAGTTTACTTTAGATGCTGCCTTCAGAGAACAGAAGCAAAACAGAGCTCTTTTGTTTCATGAATTGAAAGGAAAAGGATTCAGAGAAAGCAGGTGCAGCAGGCTACTTGTCAAATGCTGTCTCCCTCCCTCTCATACAGAAATACTTAAGCCATCAGCACAGAGCATTTCAGGGGTACCACCTGTTCTCCCAAAGGCTGACATGGACGAGCTCCTTATTGCTCCAGAAAATTTCTCTAGTAAGTAATCATGTGCCTGCTGCACACTAGGTCACCCAAAACTACAGTGTACTTCCTCATCTGACAGCTGTTGACTTGTAGCAGAAGCTATGCACACACTTCTACTCCCACACTCAAATCCTCTATGTCTGTAGATGCAAACCTGACCCATGATATCATTAAGAGTCCTGGTCAGCTCGTCCTACACAGCATTTCCTAAAGGCTCTTAAAAACAGGTCTTTCTTGCCTGCTGCTGTTACAGCTCTGAATTAGTACCTCATAAATTCAAAGGCATTACAATAAAACTTAAGAGCACGGATGTGCACAGGGAATGGATCACTCCTGTCTGAAAGCACAGGCTCCCTGTGTGCCTAAAATGTTTCCTTTGTGAGTCTAGTAGGCAAAACTTTGTCTCACAAAGTCCTCCTTACCTATACCCTTAAGTCACCACAGCTACCATAACATTTAAGCCAATTTTGGCAATGATTAGATTAATTCTGTGTACAAATATATTTCGGTATCACTTGCAACTTGTGAGAAGCATGGACAAGGAACACAACCTCCTCCCCTGAAGACACACACGTGCAGATGTGTTTACATACAGCAAACAACAAAAAACAGCACACATACACTTGAATACTGCTGTACTATACAAAAACTGGGGATACGTAGCCACGTTGCAGCTTCCTTTAGATATCCAACTGCACATTTTACACAAAATGAAGAAATACCCAGCCTTTCGATGCATATTTCACTCCACAGCTTTTACACCTTTAGCCTTTGTAACTTTGCTCTGCACTGACTAACAAGTTCTACTTAAAACACAGAGAAAGGACAAGGAAAAACGTACCTTGATCCTTAAAAGTCTGTGCAATTACGATGCCATCTTCTGGAAACTTTGCAATACTGCATCCTGATGCATAATTCACTGAAAGACACCACAAAATTGTATTTACAGACAGAAAGTGACGCTTCCCCCTTCCCACCTAATTCAGTGAGCCGGCGAAACAAGCACAGAAGAAAATATTCCCAGGAACATTTAACATTGATCCAAATTTGTCTATTTTGACCAATACACAGATAAGGCATTTATTTTTAAGTGCACCTTTTCCAGGTTCACCTCCATGTACTGCTTTCAAGCTTTTCCATTTATGAGACTGCCACTGCCTTTTTTAAACTGAAAAGCTTCATCAAATACAGTAGCTCACACTAAAAGTCATTATTTATAGAGAGAACCTGTCTCCTTCAGTCAGTGCTGGGGAGTGTACAGAGCCTCCTGTGCCTTCTTTTTTCACATACACATTCCAAATGAAGCAGTCAGAAGGCAGAGATTTAGAAACAAAGCATGAAAACATCAAGTGACTGGGTCAGAGAAAAAAATATAATAAAGACAGGCTAGTCCTAGAAAGCCTGAAAGCAATCAGGTCATGGACCTGTGCCCTAATCACGAAGTCTAAACTTGAAAGTAGTAAAACACACTCATTTCAGGGAAATCGATTCAAAAGATCATGAGAACAGGAATTTACAAAGCTTCTCAGGATGCTATGACATACACCTAAATTGGAGTATCCCAAGGAAAGACTCTCCATCAATTTTCTTCCTCCAAAACTTAGGATTTCCACTTAACTGCAAAACTAAAACTATGACTAAACCTAATGCTTCATCTTGGCAAGCAGTATTTAGAATACAGACAAATATGTACGCTCCAAGAATACCTTTCACCTGGAATTGAACCGTAAACTCAGAACATTTGTTATCTTGTCTGAAAATATATCGGATGCAGGAAACAATCACGTAAGCGTGCTTATCAGACTCTCTTCACTCAATTTCAAAGCAGTTCCCTCGACTCACTCAAGCTGATCCTCACAGAAACTATTTTCCAAAAAACCAATCTACTGTTCACAGCCTGTTTTAGGCAAGGAGCTCCAGTACTCACTTTCATGGTTTGCCAGAGTAAAGTCGCCTTCATACAGCCCGTCGCTAAAGGCCATGTTCCAGACAGACAGCAGGTCATTGAGAGCTGGTATGTTCGCACCTCCAGTATCAGGCATCCACCACTGTCTATAAAAATAAGCGTAAGAGTGAATTAGTATAAAGAAGGTACTCCTAGGGTCTGTATTATGAAAAATCAAGTCTCTCCACATGCACACTTTTTCAAGTCACTTAAATAATGAGCTCAAAACTCTCAAAGCCTCATTTAACTCCGGGGCACGTGAGCAGCTGTCTCTCTGACACCTATGATTCTGAGCAGAAGTAAAGTAATATTAACATTGTAAAGCTCTCGCTACATTCCAGTTCCATAGAAAAAACTTTGTTTTGCTACAAAGAAATTCAATCTTAGGTTTGTTGTTTGGCTATGATGAGGCAGAAGTCACAGTCATGTCATTTGCTTCTAGCTTTTTCTAATGAAGCAGTGTTACTTGCTCCCGTGCTGCAGAAAGATCTTTCTATCTTAGCATAAAACAGGCTGAAACTACACTAATTAGAAAGGTCTTTACCACCACCGTTGATACTAGTTTATTTTCCCTTTATAAAGTACACTGGAATAATTTCAACACTGGCTGCACATCCCAGTGATAGAGTCTGCAAGCTACATTTCTTTTCTATTCTGCTCTCCAAACTTTTCTTTACCAGTCTCCAATTTTTTTTACTTCTTTCTATTGTAAACGCTTAAGATTACATTACCAAGGGTGGTTTCAGGATCATGGTAAAATAGGAAGATATTCTCCATAAGCTCTGCAGCTTAAGGCCAGTTTTGCTCTTGAGGTAGTACCTTACTAGAGGCAGCTCAAGAAGTGCTACAGGTACTAAGGCACACTGTATCCCATTTGGGGTTTTTAGGACAGTAACGTCCATAAAAAACCAGTTCACAAAAACATTGTGTTTCCTACAGAAAATAGAGAAATAGCTACCTTGTGTTTTCATCATAAAACTTGACTTTTCTCATCACAGATGTGTTGTACCAGTCACTGAACACTATAAGCGAAAGGCCGTTATCAACATCCCTCCTCAGCTTGGTGATCTCCTCAGGAAAATACTCTTCCTCGCTGTCCACCATCAGTAAAGTCCCTGTGTGTAAAAGCAAAGCAGAGTTCACCAGCCTGTTCATTGTCATGTTATCAGTATTAACGCAACCCATACAAAAATTAACACAACTGGATATTTTGCACAAATGCCTCTGCATGACTGAAAAACACAAACAGGAAAAGAAATACTTTATTCTCTGAAAATATGGTCGTGCTTTTTAGATTACTCCTAAATATTAACCCATTTTGCTTCTTCACTTTCTGATTGCTTGGAGAGCAACTTGCGCCAGGGGAGTTTTAGGTTGGATGTTAGGAAGAACTTCTTTACCGAAAGGGTTGTTAGACATTGGAACGGGCTGCCCAGGGAAGTGGTGGAGTCACCACCCCTGGAGGTCTTTAAAAGACGTTTAGATGTAGAGCTTCGGGATATGGTTTAGTGGGGACTGTTAGTGTTAGGTCAGAGGTTGGACTTCATGATCTTGAGGTCTCTTCCAACCTAGAAAATTCTGTGATTCTGAGAGGTGGTGAAATCTCCATCCTCAGAGACAACACAAAGCTCAGCAGGACGATACCCTGAGCAATCTGATTAAGTCCTGTGGTCCTTGCAATCCAGCCAATTCTGTAAATCCAGGCAGTCCGTGTGTTTAGAAAGTTTAGGATGCCTTCTGATAAAGGTCCTGCAGAAACCAGGTTAAGGATCTGGATGACAGGCCAGTGTGCACCCTCAGCAAGTTTGTAGAAATTAAAGAGAAGTGACAGATGGGCCACAGTGTTAATCTGCTCCACAAAGGGACCTTGACAGGCTGGAGAAATTGGGTGATGGGAACCCTGCACAGCTCAATGTAGGGAAATGCAAAGTCCTGCACCTGGGAAGGAATGATCCCATACACCAGTACCAGTATGGGCTGACCCTCTGGGATGCTGCTGTGAAGAGAAGGACCTGGGAGACCAGCTGGGTAACAAATGGAACGTGAGCCACTGATGCACCTTTGTGGCAAAGGCCAACAGCATCGTAAGCTGAATTAGGAAGAACACCACCAGCAGGCTGAGGGAGGTTCTTCCCTCTGCCCAGCAGTGGTCAGACAGTTCTGGGGTGCTGCATCCAGTATGACAGACATGGACACGCTGAGAAAGACAGAGCTGGGATTGTTTAGGCTTGAGAAGAGAAGGCTCCTGAAGAATCTTACTGGCATGTATAAATAAATGTCTGATGGGAGGGAGCAAAGAAGATAAAGCCAGGCTATTCTCAGTGGTGGCCAGTGAAAGGCAAGTGGCAATGGGTGCAAACTGAAATATAGGACACCCCATTTAAACACAAGACAAAACTGGAACGGGTTGCCCAGAAGTCATGCAGCCTCCATCCAAGTCTATTTTGGCAATCTAAAAGCCAAAGTCTCCTAGCTTCTCCAGTCTCCTAAGAAGAAACATGAGCTGTAGCTGACAAATCTGTGCATGCAAAGCAGACCTGCCCTTGTGGTGCCCTGTCAGCAATAAATCTAGAAGTCTCAGAGCAAATTATTTTATTATGCTTTTAAGGGCTACCACTTCCGTCTCCAATTGCACATCTGCTGAGCTCAAAAAACAACAGTACAGTATTTATTGAAGAATCGAGAAAAAACAGAAGATCACTAGAGACCACATTTCCAGAACTAAACAACTGCTAGAGAAACGCATCGTCATTTTACAATCCACTGGAGAAATACCCCAGACCAAAAAAGAAGAGGGCCTTGTCAGAGCCTGTCAGGGTTAACTAGAAGGGCACACTGAAGCAGAAAAGAACATGGACAGCTCAGTTCACCTCCTGACTAGCAAATCTATCAAACCTCCAAATCAAACGCAGAAGAAAATGAACCCCAGTGGTCTGCTAGCACACAGGGTCGCAGAAAATACTCTTCCCCGTTTTATCTATCCATAAAGACCAAAGTTTCAAAATGCCACTGCTGAGAAAACAGAATGGACACTTTCAATTTGAGTCTGCAGTTCACCATGCTTCATTCTGACTGTGCAAAAATCTTCTGGCAAATTCAGTTCTACCTCTGTAGGACTGAATACAGAGGGGTTTTTTACCTACCCAGAGGTGGGTTTTCCTTCTCATTTTTTCAAGGTAAGGATACAGGACAGCACTAAATCTACTATACTCCCAAGCAAGCTTCTGCAGCAACACTTTGCACAATTTAGTATTAGCACATACATAACAGATACACCCACTGTTGTAATATTTTTCTATCTAGAATTCTATCTCAGGTCCCCACAACATTTTTGGTCTTCTAAAACACCGGCCATTTTAGGAAGAAGTTAACAGTGCTGAGAACATGGCAATTAGCTCACACTTACCATACTGACTTGCATCAAAACATGTAAACGGGGAACCAAGAACTTCAACAAAATAACCCATGCTTCTTAGGTGCTGGTACATGTCCCTGAAGTTTGTGTGGATATGGTCACCATTCCTTAGGACAAGAGAAGATTGTTGAAGACATTTTAATTTGGCATAGAGGAATCTCATTTACATCCTGTAATTACAGATTATTTCCTAGTTTCCTTTCTGAAAGGTCCTTTTTTTTTTTCAAAGGATAACCAATGGTTTTCCAACTACCATCCCTTCTTTGCAAACTTTTTCCACAAATGACACTGGTTCTCAGTACTATGAAGATCGGTAATACAGTCAAAGCCAGAGACTGAGAACATCCCTTACAAAGCACAGTTCTGTATATTTGCAGCACGTCACAGAGGAACACTACTACATTAAAATCCTCTTTACAGGACTTCCAGTAAGAGCAGCTTTAACCGCTAACTGGAAGAAACACACAGGACAACCTGTAAATAATCGCTGAACCTCAGCAGAGGAGTTCCTAGACAACAGGTCAGCCATTCCTTGCCCCAGTCTTTCCAATTTCTCTCCAATAAGTGGAAAAAAAAAAACAACAGCCAATAAAGTGCCTCCCTCAGTTCCATGGGAGAAATCACAGAATCATCATAGAATGACTCGGTTTGGAAGGGACCTTGAAGATCATCCAGTTTCAACCCCCTGCCATGGTCAGGGATGCCACCCACTAGATCAGGTCGCCCAAGGCCCCATCCATCCTGGCCTTGAGGGATTCAGGGCAGAAAGGAACTTTGTCTTGAAAATAAACGAACAAAAAAAAACAAACAGGAAAACAAAACAGTGTCTTAAATGGGTATTTAAAAAGGTTTTCATTTAATGTGAAACAAAAGTCAGACAGAATAACAACAAAAACCTGCACAAAAAAGCATGCAGAATCTAAGAGATCTTCATGGCACACTGAAAAAGGCCAGGGGCCTCTGGCACTCAGTGAAGTTATTCTCTATCATTAATACACAATCACGAAATACTGATTTAATAGAAGCTGAGGTAAATACCAATCCAACGGATCATTCTTCATCCTCAAATTATCCCTGGGGAAGTATCCTGGTGGATAACGGAGATTATGATATTGATCCCAAAGGACTCGCTTGCTACGAGGCGGAGTAGGAATAATCTTCACTTTTATTGGAAGCTTCACCGTTGAAGTCTGCTCTGCACCATTCTTAGACTGAAGGACAGAACAAACCACAGTGAAATTCACTTCCCCCCCTTGAACATTCACCAGTTAACTGTGGAGCGTAAAAGACTGAAAAAACAGAAGTATCAAGTCTATTTTCAGTAACCAGTACCAGCTTTGGAAACCAAGAGCTGATGTTTGCCTTGGTATTACCGTTGTGTGTTTTCTGCACTCAACTGCTTATATGTCTGCTCAGAATGAAGTACTTGAAATACCTTATAACTGTCATTTGATTTAAACGTTCTAAACCTTAAAATCTTCTCAGGAACTTAAGGATGGTTCTCTGAGAAAGACACTGCAGTCGTCTCTTCAGAACATGTTACTTAGAATTCATAATAAAAAATTACATTAAGATCATTATTTGTACTCGTCAATTCCTTGACCCCAATCTAACTTAAGTGTCAAATTACATGACCTGAGTAATGTAATCCCATAAAAATAAGGTATCTGTATATTGTGAAGCAGTTTTAATAATTAACACCACTTCATCCCCCCACCCAAAAAAACACAGAACTCACTTTATTTTCTGCAGGAGATGATACTGTGATCATAACATGACCTTGAGCGATGCCTTCCCAGGATGCTGCTTTCTTTGCTACCGAGATAGAAATTGCTAAGTATCCGGACCAAGGCCACAACACAGGGGAATAGGAGAAAGCCACTTCAATATTATCCCCATTTTGCGGGAGGTAGGGCTGCCAGTCTGGCTGTGAAATGAAGAAAACAGGACACTGGTAAAACAGTATTTGTAATTTCTGTACACACAGCCCTCCTCCTCTGCCCACAGGAATAACTGATCTTAGCTTTTCTGAAGATAATGCCAAATTATGAAAAGTCCACAAAGCCAAAAAGATATATATTGTGCCAACAAATTAACCTAATCATGACAGCCTTAATGATCCGGAGTGTACACTGTTCAGAGGCAGGACTCTAAGCAGTTCTATGGACAGCATACTAAGTGCACCCAATTTAATGTTTTTGGTCCGGTGCAAAAAAGTATTGGCAAAGACATGAACTTTCCTTTCTGTAACAAAAAGGGTTATGGCTGTAAGAGATTCTTACAGCCTGGCACACTGGGTGTGCCTGAGCATTACAATTAGCTAACGATGTTGGATAAGAGCTTCTACACCCTTTAATGTAAATCTCTAATAAAACAGACCTCAGGATTCACACCAATATGTTGAAATTAAGCTCAATTATATTGGCTAGAGTTTTGAGATAGAGGCCTTATATAACTTAGAACAGATATGTAACTTGTCCCATATTTAATCCTACTTAAAGCTTGATCAAAAAAAAAAAAGTTTAATCCTCTCTTTTCAACCAACATGTTCAGCATCACTGGTATAAAATAACAGATCTTGCACCAGGCCTTGATAACCCAACACATTCAGGTCGTTTTCACCACATAAGAGGCACAATTAATAACATCAGGATCCTTTACTGAGACTTCTTATGCTCCAGACCAAAGAGATGAGGAAAGCATATCCAGAAGATCTTAAACGCTATCAGAGTACAAAGAAATCTCTAAGTGGAATCAATCCAAACTGGTTTTATGCAGACAAAGCATTACACACCCCTGCAATCAGCGCGCTGCTGGAAAATCCGCAGATAGTTCATGGTGAGAAGTCTTACTAATCTGGGTGCGTCCTTTAAAACCAAATGCTTGGCATCTCTTGCTCTCACCAGTAAAAAAGTTTATTTGTTCTATCAAATGTATACCTAAAATAATTCTTTCTGGGAATCTTTTAGTAACATTAATAGTCAGGATTTGGAACAACATTGACTCTTACCTTGTCCACAATTCTCCCAGTGACTCCCATGCCATTAAGGATAGTAACATTAACAATGGTTGGCATCCCTCCATAATATATGGGCTGAGAACAATAGGGCCACATGTAGGGACATTCTGTCAAATCGATATAGCTTGGACTCAAACTAAAAGCAAAGAGAGAAGAGGCAAAATTTAAAAAAAATCAAAATCAGTAAGAGGTACAGGCTGCTATACAAAACTGATGTATGAGAAAATTACATATAAAACATGCCAGTCATAACTACTGTTTCAAGCACTCATCTCACTTCCCAAATGTCCCAGAATCTTCCTTTGCCCTCTTTTTTTTTTTTTTTTCCCCATCAAGTTTCATGGTGTTTTTTCTCCACAAAGAAAAAGAAACTTCTCAGCACATTCTCACGTGAGAACATTCTCATTCTGGAAAACTTAAGATTTGACTACTGTTCCATTTGGTTCTAGCTTGCATTATTCATAAAATCTGAGAGCTTAAACTGAGCCTAGAAGTAAATTTAGCTTTCAAGGACACTTCAAGCCCCTACACTGCTCTAACTTGGGTAGAAAACAGTGACTTTTCATCCCCTTGCCTGTCAAAATTCATGCTTCAGGATTATGTAAGATCCATGCAAGTTCTGTTGCATAAGCACGTATTGCTTAATTGAATTACACACATATCACCTGCTCTCTTAACAGAAATATAGCAGATTATAGTATATTGTTGATTAATTGAGGATTAAAATTAACCTGGCCTGTGGTTTATAGCTGTTGAGGATCTGATAAGCTCTCAGGAGATCCAACTTGCCATGTCCTTGTTCAAACATGTTGACTCCGGGTAGTCTCCGTGCCGATGCAATAAGCGCCTGCTTCATACTTGCTGGATTTACCATTTCACGCTTCTGAACTGTGCTGAAATGGGAAACAACAGATCACATTACATGGCCTTTAATACTCTTATTTCTTGATAGTCTTGCTTACTGTTCCGCTTTAGGCTGCCATTTCATCTAAAGCAAATGCAAACAAAAATTACGTTGTTGTTGTTGTTAACGTCTACAGTTCCTACTTGTCCGTTATTAATTGATTTCTCACTGGAACAGCTGAAGATGAAAATAGGAGTGACAGTTTTCTGACACATTTCTCTTAAAGCCACTATTACATCAGTTTTTCTCCTTACAATGTGCTCCATGGCCAGCAGTCATTACAACCAGTGTAATACATTTATATGCTAAATAGCATATTCTGAAAGTCCAAGCCTCTGTAACTGGCAACTTGCCAGGATCTTTCACTGCATAGCTCTTTCAGGGGTAGGAGGTGGGCAGAACTAGCTTTGCTGTCCAAAGAAAAATCATCATTTTACAGAGGAAATGTGATGATTACTTCAAATTTTAGACATCAGAGTTCTTTATTTGAAAAACTCTTCTCTCATCTTTAGGTAGTAAAAGTGACAAGTACAAAGTAGAGACTTGCAACTCCTACCTTCCTCTTAAATTCTTCCACGTGCAACAGATAACTTACGCAACCAGATAATAACCATAAAAGCCCATACAATAAAATTTACAAGTATTTAGATAGCTACCTGCTACAGGTGCCTCTTTTGAGTAGCTGTTCTTCTACACAAGTGACATAAGCAATTCAAAATGATCAAACACATAACAAGTTTGCTTTGTAGAACTGTTCTCCCTAATTATATTTTCAAATATGTAATTATTATTCAAAACAGTCCCAGAAAAGTTAGAGCCAATCAAAGTAATGGTTCAGGGAGAAGAACACCAATTCTACCCTTTGAGATTGTTTTTCTGAATGTAAACACCATTTAGTTTCATTTGGTGGGTTCCTTTAAGATTGTGTTTTTTTGTTGTTTGCTTGTTTTTTAAACGACCCTCCTGTATTGGAATCTTTTAAAGGACTCTTATTTAAGCCTTACCTTACTAACAAGGTAACAGCTCCTGCTACGACAGGAGACGCTACGCTTGTCCCAGAGAGCGAGCGGCATCCGCCTTTCATACCAGAACCTCTCACGCCAGAGCCGTAGGTAACAATATCAGGCTTCACTCTACCATAACCTCCAGGCAGCTCCTGTGAAAAGAGAACGGATGGACTGCTGCCCTAATGCATTAGGAACACTGATTGCTTCATCTGGGCAGTTAAACTAACTAATGCAGGTAATTCAGCAGTAGAATGATTTACTAAATCAGCTATGGTTCAACATAAGAGAATGTCATCTAACACTTGAAGAAGGGCTCAAACTGTGTATGGCAAATCCTCAACCCAGGAAAGGGACATCAACATTACTGCCAGATCCTCCAGTATCTGAGCTGAGCACGAAACTACTAACTAAACAATAACCACGTTGCTACCCGGCAGTACAAACAGAAAATAGTACATAACAGTGACCTTAATCAAGATCACAAAGCAGCCTCATCTGAAATAATGTGTGTGGTACCAGTCACCCCAGTTCAACGGTCAACTGCAAATAGAAATGATATGAAATAAGCACAATGTTACACGTAGCACCGGGGAAGCCTAGGATTTAAGAAAAAGAGCTGGCTGGCCTTCATTTCTGCAGTGATTTGTCCTCACATGCAAGTCCTCACTGTGGTTCAGAAGGCACTGGGCATTTTAGAAATACATCAGAAGTGTCAAAAGCGGCCAACATTAATGATGAGTACTCCCAGACAGAGTATTACGCTTCTTGCTTCAGGTCTTACATCATTCTCTTACAAGTCCTAGCTTCCATGAAATCTTTTATCACTGTTCACTCCACACACACCAGCTGCATGAGATTACACCTCTGAAAAAGGCTCCCTTTTGAAAACACTTATTTAGGTTGCAGATGTGGCTGGCCACAGTTAAAGTATCTTACCCAAGTGGTCATTCCCCGAGATGAAAAGCGAGCTATATTGTCTTCAAAGTCAATGCCGCCTACTCCAATCACATCCATCTGGTCAGCCGGATTATTCAGAGTCCTAGAACAAGTTGGGAGTTAGCAAGACGATAATAAAATAAAATAAAATAATAATAATAATAAAAAACGAAAAAGACTACTATATCTGAATAAACTTGGGGCTAGACGGCACGTTGCCATCAGACTTTTGTCAGGCCTTCTTTCTATCTAACCTGCACAGAAACAGATTGTGGTCCTGCCTAAGACAGTTATGGTCTACCACTAAAAGCAACTTCTCAAGCACTTAGTAACTCACATGTAACTTACACCAAACCACGTATCTTCAAGACAAAAGAGAATCTGTTTTTATGCATCTATTTTACAAATACATTGCAAATAATTCTTGCTTGATCCTTCTGTGTTCTTTAAGCCTGAGATCTGTTCTCAAAGATGTCTGCTTCTACTACTGCAGCAGTATCAGTTGGAAGCCCTGCTGTTCTTTTACTGACTTTTCACTGTCTGAATGAAAAATACACTTAAGTAATTCACAAATGTATTACTAAGAAAAATGATAGAAAGGTAAGAGTCTAACTTTGGTCACTTTCTATACACAGATTAAAGCAAAAAGGAGGAGAGAAAACCCTCCAGAACAAGCACAACTACTTCCAAAACCATGTAAGAACACATTTGGCTTTTTTTCCTCTTGCCATGGGCAGGGATGTCACCCACTAACTCAAGCTGCCAAGAGTCCCGTCCAACCTGGCTTTGAACACCTCTAGGGATTGGGCATCCACAACTCTTCTGGGCAGCCTGCTGCAGTGCCTCACCACTCTCTGAGATAGAATTTCCTCCTAACGTCTAATTTCTCTCCCCTCTTTTAGTTTAAAGCCATTCCCCCTTGTCCTACCACCATCTGCCCATGTAAAAAGTTGCTCTCCATCTTTTTATAAGCCCCCTGTAAGTACTGAAAGGCTGCAGTGAGGTCTCTCCAGAGCCTTCTCTTGTCCAAGCTAAAGAACCTCATCTCTCACAGCCTTTCTTCACAGCATGGGTGCTCCAGCCCTCTGATCATTTTCATTCCCTCCTCTGACCAGCTCTAACAAATCCTCATCCACCAGAACCCAAGAAATCACTGAAACTTACCCATACAGAGGGCCGTCATTGCCAATAGCAGAGACCATGATCACGTTGTTGGCAGTCAGCTCCCATACCTACACACAAACAGCATTTACAAGGCTCTGCCACCAAAAACCACGCTGAACAAACAAGAAGACTATTTCCTCATACTGACATACCTTGTCAACAAATGGATGATCCATAAAGTCTGGCCCACCAATACTTAGATTCAATACATCTATCTTCTTTAAAATTGCATAATTAAAGGCATCCAGAAACCAAGATGTATATGAGACCTGCATAAGGAGGAAGAAAACAAAAACTATCACTGGGAAATCCAGTGATTCCATGACAATACAGACTTCAGAAAGAGGATGTGAAACAACACAAATGGGAAGCACAACACCAATGGTGGTTTCCTAGTATTTATAGTGCTCAATATATGTTTTTATTTTCAACATTATACAGATAAGACTTTAACACGTTATTTCTGAAAAATATACCAGATTTGGAAATTAAGACTTCTTGTAGTAAGCTTCTTTTAACTAGAAAGATGTATCCTTCTCACTTAAAATATATCAACATTTACGAGTACTTGCAAAGAAAGTACTCCCAAAGAAAAGGATTAAAACAGCATTAATCTTAAAAGGCAGAAATTAAAATGCCTGTAAAGTAGCTACCTGGTTATTGGTGAACACTCTGAAGATGTGCAGTTCTGCATTGGGAGCAAACCCCTGACATTCTCTCATGCTGGCTATCACACCTGCTACAAAAGTCCCGTGGCCTAAACCTATCATGGACAGAAGGGAACAAAAGATGTTAGAAGAGAAAGCATTTCATTTTTAAGGATTTTCATTGTTAACAACTATACTAAAAACCACATTGATCCAAGACTTCACAACAAACTGCTAACACTGGGTTCAATCCTCATCTTAAATTGCATTTTGCTATTGAGTTCAGAGGGGCGAGGATTTCCAGCTGATGAAACCTGGAGCAATGCACACTCCACAGTCTATTCCTAGTCCTAATTGCTATCAACGACATCAAGAGCCACACAGGGGAATCATGACAGATTATTTGGGCAAATGCAAGTCATGAGGCTAACGTATGTTTATGTAAACTTCTTAAAAGATATTCATCCTGCTTCTGCAATAATCGTATTTTATTAAGGGTGAAAAATATGACAAGAAAACGTATTTTTTCCTCTCCTCAAAAAAAATAACATGGCTTTTGCTTAGGAGGACTGCCTGCTCTATATTTACGTGCTCAAAATCTGCCTGTGCAGCAACCATCTGGCCACAGTACTAAGAGGAAGTGTGACCAAAAGCAGGTGCCACAATGCAAAGAAACTATGTGCTTAATAAAATCATGGAGGTGCACAGAGAACCGAGCAAGATAGGCATATATATTGAATTTTGATTGCATTAAATTGCCGGCTGACTCACTGACCCAAACCATATGTATAATCTGTGAAAGCATACAGTCAGAGCAAGTTAGGGTCAACACATGAAAAGGGAACACAAATATGCTGCAGAAAATAAAAAGTTCTTTGGAATGTCGATGGGTATGAGCCAGCACAGCATTTGTTGATTAAAACTATATAGATTAGGAAAAAAAATAGTGAAAGCTCATAACGCTTGAATTCGTTTTGGAGTGCAGAGTAAAGAAGGAAAATACTCCCCCTCCTAAGTATGGAAATACATATGCACTGTGAAACAGCAGAACACAATGTTTTCTTCCCCTGACATTTTCCAAAAGCTATGATGAAACACCATATATTTTAAAGGAGACACATGCAACACCTTCCTGGAATCTTAATCCTATTTGTTGAATTTGGCAAGAGTACAAAGCACTCAGGATACTGAAAAATTAAGCTTAAAATCTCAAGATATATAGTTTCAACAGATGTTAACAGATGTGTTGCCACCACAGCCGCAACAGCAGCTTTGCAACATGAAATAGCACACATCACATTCAGGAAGGGTCTCCCAGCTGTGCACAGTAACTCACCGTCATCCAAGGTTCTCTCATTTGTCCAGTTTGTTCTCTCCTTTACATTTTTGAAATGGGGATGTTTCTCACTCAGCCCAGTGTCAAACACTGCTACTCTTACACCAGCACCTAATAAAAGAAAAGGATTGTTTTTTCTTATTCATTCAATTGGCAGAATGCATTTGCTATGAAGCTGAATATTTTCATGTTTAATCTGCATGTTCACTAAGTTGTGGATTTAAAATAAAACTCTTACTCCATTGCATAAGTTGAGCCACATATCATAAAACACAACTACTTCCTCGTAAGAACAGTACACATACGAGCGCTCTGTAAGCATACAGGGCACCTCAAAACAAAGCATTGCTCAACCTTTCCGGAACTGGCATCCAACGAGATTAGTACTTATCAGCCAATTAGCGTTTCTTTGCACTTCACTTGCTTCTCAAAGGAAGTTATTCTAAACCAACAAACGACAGCATACCCGTGTAACCCATTTGCCAGAGGACATCCGCCTGCAGAGTCTGAGCAACTTGGCGCGGGATAGCTCTCAACAAACGCCTGCTCGAATGGCGACCTGTGGCGTGCCAGAAGCCAGAACCTAAAGAAAGACTTGCTCTTCTCAAGGGACGAGACGATTGCCATTTTTGAGTCCATCTGGTTTCATTGCAGTGCAGCATAGGATCAGCTATACAGAATTCAGACAAAGAAAAAAAAAAGTATGAGGAAAATCACAAGATTTTCTGTTTATGCAAGTACGGATATCACATTGTTACAGATTTTTTTTTCTAGATATATTAATGGTGTCAAAGTGAAAGCTTCCGTTTTACCCCCTAGGGATATACTGGCCATAATGTCTGTTAACTGACTGCTGCAAAAGAAATGTTTCTATGTTGGAGATGGATTTGCTGCCATGCTTTAGGAAAGTTATGGCAAGACCCCAATAATTCACAGGCAAAGGAACAGATTATTCTAAGTTAAAGAAAAACTGTAGGACACTTCTCGTTTATGCAACACTAAACTAGCAGTCCTAAATTTTTCCTAAGCAGATCTCATGCAACCACACATAAAATTACTTACAGTCTGAATATTTGAGCGATCGGAAGACCTTCCGCTGAGGTGTTACTCGCTTGATGTTTGGATGATCTTCCAGAGTCAGTACTCCATCCTTCTGTTTCTCATTGATCTGAATCACTTCAAAATCACTGGGATAGTCACTGGCTGGGTTGTTGCGGGGTACAATCCTCCAGTTCTCAATATCACTGCTTTTTAGTGCACTTGAAATAAATTTACTTCTGGCTTTAGCTGTGAAGTATCCATTAAAAGCCACAATATACTCTGGAACAAGAACACAGATCATCAGAACTGATGTTTAAAGTAACTTACTCGTGCATGCACTTTATAAAGATCTCAGTATTTCTTTATCCAGAATTAATAATCACAATTTGAGACACTTTTTTTTTTTTTTTTTTGCTTTTACAGGTCTGCAATTTATTTGTGCACTACGTAAAATTTTTGCATGATGAGATCTGTAGAATATGATAAAGACCTTTGAAAGGCAGAATTGTAAATAGCATAGAAAGGTGAAAAAAGTGGGGTGAGCCGGGCAGAAGAAACAAGTTTACTGTCACATCCAGCAGTACAAGATGACATTTATATCAGCATATCTATTCAAGTTTACATCAGTTTAATATGCCAATTCAATATGCTTCCACACATGCATGAATTAAAGTCACCCAGCCTCTACACAGTATTGAGTTTTAGGGGAAATTACTGGCACCACCTGTGACTCACACAAAAAACAAAGCTGTCCCCAAGAGCCCAGTCCTTGACCTGGATTAGGAACCCGTGGGTGCACCACAGCCCCAGCACACACAGCCACCTTTACCTCAGTAAGCCCCTGGCTAACTAATGCACAAGATGTCAGAACTGGTATCTTGTGTGTGTGTGTAGGTACATAGCTCCACAGTGGGCACATTATGGGTACCCAAGGGAATAACCAGACACAGGGTCGAGGGATAAATCAAGGACAACTCAGATACTGAATTCTGATACTGAGTAAAGTGAGTCAGCACGTTACGTGACCCCACAGTTTCAGACAGAGCAGAGATGTTGTCCTAAATGGCAGTTGTGCACCCTGCAAGCACTATAAATGATGAGCTTATTGCTCATCCTTCCTTCACAACTTGCTGCCATTCATACACCACACGGTCATTAAATTCAGTCTTGCAGTTCTGCAGGCACAGAGCTGCCCATGCCAACAGACTGCATTCTACACCCCGTTACTGTTTGTTCCTTCTGCCTCTTCACTGGCTAGCTTTGTCCAGCCTCGCAGACCTTCCCCGATTTAATCTCAATTTAAATGCAGATAATTTAGCAGATCTACTTGTACAGAGTCTCTGAATATTACAATTGCACAAACACCACAGTCCAGTAACATGCACTTGAACTTCACATGGATGTTTTTTAATGCTTAACTCTATTACCATGTTCCACGACTGTTGAAGTGAATTCCACTTTTAGAGTAAGACGAGAACATCCAGGACATATGTGAGCCTCATGGGAGGAATTCCCTAGTCTGGTACTGAAGTGTTGTTTGCCACAGAGTAAAATAACAACCAGAACAAACCAGATGTTTGCAAACTTCATGGTCATAGAAGAAAATGCTTTCATTCCAAAAATTCCATATAATCAAATCACACTTTTCTTCTTTATAAACTAGTTCATTTTTGTTTCAGTAAACACTGCTTTCACTGTGCTGCTCAACCGGATATTCTTAAAGCTGTGTCCAAAGTATCGATTTCATGGTCTTTTGAGGTGAAGCCTAATAAGCAGGCTCATTTCTTTCTACGCTTCTTCTCCATTTTGTACTGAAAGATGTGGTCACTCGGGATATGGTAGCTGAGTCCTATACTCCATTGCTGATGGCAAAGTTAACTCCCTAGAAGAACTGGCAAAGTTGTTTGCAAGCCAACCTGCAAGACAAGGCAATATAGAAAACAGTTAGCTTCACGTTTGTGTAAGCATATAGCATGGAAATCACCAAGATCATTTGGCAGTTAGCATTAGAAACAGCAAGGAAAAAGTTTTTTGTGTGTTCCAATTAGCAATTTTTCAAGAATGCTCGAGTCTCTTCCTGGCTTGCACCAGAGCATCTGTGAAATACACAGGTATTAACCTGGCAACAGAACAGACAGCAATGACAACCAAACTCTACCACCCTCTGCGTAGGTGGAATGAAGAACAAAATGACATGCAAAGTCTATTAAAGGGAAAAAATAAAAAGCAAAATAAAGTACTAGCAAAATAAAAAGCATCCACAGGCACACTAAAAAGCGTGGCATTTTTGTTGCCCTTTCACATCAGGAACGTGGCAGATGAAAGTACTTCTACAGTACATAATTTGACACAAGGAGAATCAGGTTCAAATTCTATTTCAGGAGCTGGTAAGGACAAGAAATACTGTTATAGGAAACAAATCTGCAGACCCTATACTTGAAAAGAGATTATCAGCATGAAAGAAGCCTTTCAAGTTTTTTTGAGGTGCATTACCACAACCTGAGAACATCAGGGCAGAGATCAGAAATGTAGTAACATGAAGTTAAACATTGAAAGTGTTTTCCATGTGCAAGGGAAGCTTCCTCCCTTTGTGTTCCAAAGCAGAAGAAACATCCAAGAAAATGAAAAAAAAAAAAAAAAAAAAAAAAAAAAAAAGAAAGGAGGAAGAAAAAAAAATAATTCCTAATGTTTAACCAGCAACTGATAAATAAAAAGCCATTAAAATATGAAAGAAGAGAAACATTTTTGTCTGGTCTGACAGACCACGTGGAAAAGCCGCAGAGAACAACTTTCCCACAGTGACCAGGGCTGAAAAGCAGGAACCTTATCAAGGCCCTCACACCATTTAGGAGAACGTTGGACCAGTCTCAGAGCTTAACAAAATGCATCAAGTCTTCATGCGACAGCTGCTGCTTCCTTCTTATTTAAAACCCTCAAGTATTCCTTTGTCACAGCAACAGCATTCCCTCCCCCTTTCCACCTGAGGGATAACACCAGCCCAGGCTGCGCTTACAAAGTTTTCTCTTCATCCCTAAGCTGAAGGCGGTCACGGGACTCTAACAGCTGATCTCGGCGGCGCTCTGCACACCTTATCACCTCATGGGCTAACAACCCACGCGGCAATAAAACCAAGAACCAGCTGCAGCGATTAATAAAATAAAATAAAATAAACACAACTATGGCATCTAAGGGAGAGCCGAACGAAGGAGCACTGCACTGACAACCCAGAGTGTGTGACTCCTTCGTAACACACAGGGAACTGTGGACTTGTTCGTGCCCCAGAAATCAGCCCCCGGAGCCGTCGTCCCCCCAAAATTTTGGGACCCCCAGCGGAAACCGGAGGGGCCGGCCGTGCCCGTGGCCGCTCTGCCCGCAGCTCTCTCCGCTATTTACCGCCCGTTACCGCCTGCTCGAGGCCTCGCAGGGAGCAGCAGGGAGCCTCCAGGCCCTGCTGGGTAGCAGCGGCCGGCCTGAGATGCGGGAAGACCCCGGGAGGGCCCCGGGCAGCAGCCCCCGGAGCGCGGCTGCGGGCTCCGCAGCGAAGCGGGGGTGCAGGCACCGCGGGGTGCAGGCACCGGGGAGCGCCGACAACAGCTACCCCCGGCCCGGTTACCGCTCTCTCTGAGGGTCCGGCGCTCCCCACACGCATACAGGAGGCGCAGAGGACGCGGCAGCCCCGCAGGGACAGGCCGCCACCCGCCCGCCGCCCTCACCGTGCCTCCGCCGCCGCCCCGGGCCCCGCCGACGCCATTTTGTGCCCTGTTTACCCCCAGCTCTCGCGAGAGCCCGGCGCATGCGCGGCGCGGGGCCGCTGAGGTGATCCCGCTCCGCCCTCAGGGGTGGGGCGATTTCAGCCGGTTTTGGTTAAAAATCGTTGAGGGAAAAGGGAAAGAGGGGTCTCACTGCCCACCTGTTCCTGGAATACCAGGAGCACACTTTAATAGGGACCAGCTCGAATAACTTCTCCGTTCTTCTGCCCCCTTTTTTGGTGGGTCAGAGCTTCAAATGGTTAAATTATAAATAGCTGCTAGGCTATGATTTAATAGTGCACGCACTTAATACCCGTGTAGCTTACTAACTGCTCTTAGCTGTATAACATGATTGCTTTGGGGGAGAGCATCTGTAAAGACACAGACTGTTCTCCTGCATATGAAAAAATGAAAGGAGTTGCTGCTCTGCACTACTGTGGAGGACAATTGTTTGAAAATCAGATTATTCAGATATGACTGAATGGACTTTAACTCCTGTAAGGAAATCTGAAGATTTAATATCGTTAATAGGGAATGACAAAGCCAAGCAAAGTACAGCAGTAGAAGTGCTCTACAGTTTCATAACAGTATTTAAGCCTTTGCTAAAAATAAATGCATTTTTCACCCAGCCTCTCTTAAATCCCCTTTCTGAACACACATAAGTCATTATTAGGCACACCTAATACGTACTTCTGAAACAAACAGCTGTCAGGGCCAGCTGAGTGTGGTCTGCTGACCAGAGATCGTGCAGACCAAACATGCCAACAAGTTCCTGCCCTGATCCCTCCGTGCCTGCTCCTGCTCCTCTCCCTGCTTACCCCCAGAAAGGAGTACGCTAGGTTGCAGGAGCACAACAGGAACAAATGTCAAGGGAGAGAGCTCCTTTGATACAAAAAAACTGCAGTTGTACAGTAAACCAACAATCACTTTTTTCTTCCTTTGCAACCCAGCAGCTATACTGGGTACCTCAACAGAGCATTCACAGGCATGAAAGGGGGGGATAGTTTCACTGTATTAAGAATTAAGGTTTTTAAGAGTTTTAGTCAAGATTTTATATGGCACAACTTTGAATTAGTTATTTAGAAACAGTCATTAGTTATTTAGAAACTGAGTCACCTCAACTGAGAGTATCTCACTGGATGGGAAAAAGTATTAGATTATTCTGTATTAAATCATACCCTTCTTTTAGATAGGACAGCGCTCAGATTTAGAGCCTGCAAGAAATACAAGCAGTGTAACACCAGATGACTTGTAGTAAATATATATACACTCCCTTTTTTATATATAAATAAAAAGTAATACAGCATCAAAATGTGTTTATTATCATAGGAAACCAACCACTGTTTTTAAATCAAAGCATTTATTTTTTCATTTTTTTTTAGCTAATACGGTTTTACATTCTTTATTCTTCATCCACACTTCAGCTTGCTGAAGGAACAGTTAATGCGTGATCCCAATAATTCACTTAGAATAAGAAAGAAAACCAAGCTTACTTTCCAAATTATTTATAGCTCTGTATGACCTTCTCAGACATTTAAACAACTCACTATGACCTTTCCATACATTTCAATTTTGAGAAGTACCTCAAATAACATAATTCAAAACCAACATTTGCACTTAAAACACACAAATACCTGCCAATTAAAAGACAAAAAAAGTTCCACAAAACTGTGTATTAGTGAGACCTAATTCAGTTGACTAGGATTGTCTTTTTAGACAGCATCATTTGTTTTGGGCCCACTTCTGCCACAGCTGGAGAATTCTCAAATCCTGTCACCATTACAAGTTGATGTTACATAGCACTATGCAAAAGGCAGTTATTCGCTGTCAGAATGACCATTATACTCACTCCTGTACAATTACCTTAAAGACAAAGTGATCTGAGATTAACCACCACAAGATCAGCCTTTGTCCTGGAGGAATGCAGAGGAGGAGCTTTTAACATCAAGTTGCAGGGAGGATCCAGACTTCTGATGTCTAGGTTACACACCATTTGTTTAGCAAGGTATTGATAAATAACAGTAAATCCATGGTTCACGTAAGATTTTTGCAGCACTCTGATCAGAATATAGCACTGATCTATGCTGGACATCCAGATATTCCTATTTCAGTTTGCACGTTAAAGCTTCCTTGCGTATAATTCTTAAGAAGTACTGTGCAAACCATGCCCAGATCCATTCAGGTAGACGCTCACCCATTGCAAACTGTGAAGAGACACAGGGAGACAAGAAAAAAAAAAAAAAAGAGGAAGGAGCTGGTTAAGATATATTCTACTTAGCAGTTTCTCAAATTCTTAATGTTGTGTTTCTCAAAGCACAACAGTACCTGTTCAAATATGAGCAACTAAACCTTAAATTCCACCCCCCCCCCTCCCAGAAGTTTATTCAGCCCTTTTGGAAGGAGTGAATACAGCATGATAGTTAAGTTCCTCAAATAAATATTTAAGTGGTTTGTTTGTTCAACAGCAATGCTGTCTACTTCCTTTAATTCCCACATCTTGCCAGAATCCCTCCTGTTTCTGGTCTTCACTTTGGAGTAATTCACATTCCTTTAGTTCCTTCTTCTCTACTTGATGGTATAGAGCCAATAGGTTTGACACGACACGCAACAGCAAGTGCAATAAGGTACCCTGCTTTTGAATAAGATGATGTCTCTTTTCCATTTCTGTTGCATATTTCAGCTAGGAATTGGATTCACTGTCTCATTCTAAAAACAAGCATGGCTGAGCATTTTATTTTTTTAAAGCAGAATTAGTGAGATAACATGGCACAATTCCTTTAGGTCTTATGGTATATGCTATACTCTTTCAGAATAGTGGCATGTTTTTTGTTTGGACTGTTGAGGAAGAAAACAGCTTACTTGTTTTCTGCTGACAAGCACTAAATAGTTGGATGAATTTTCTTACCTTTATTGAATGCTTCCAGTAACCAGGAGTCCTTTTGGATAACCCAAGGGTAGAAATAGCATAACTTGCATATTCTTCAGCAGAAGGAACAAAGAAAGATCTCTTTGATGTAACACTACTGCACGATACCATTTTTGTAGCGATGACAAATGGGGTTAAACTCTGAACAAAAATTCCTTTTGAGGCATATTCGTAATATAGCGCTCTACTGAAATAGTCCAAGTAGGTCTAGGAAGACAAAAGCAGAAGACGTTCAATTTTGTTTGTTTTTACAATCAAGTCTCACTGCAGTGTTTTAGTAAAACCACAGAAAAGTTGTAGCATACTTGAAACATTGGCTTTAAAAGATGAGACCATAAAATGTACAGTTCTAAAGCTTGACCAACATTCATATTGATGCTGTTTGTTTGCTGGGACCTAAAACAATACAGTACCTTGCAAGAGAAAGTGACAGCTTAGCTTTCTGATGTGAAATTAACAAACAACCCATGAATTTCTGCCTAAAACCAATACAGAAACTTTTATATAACTTTTATATTGTTCAGTCTGAGGGCATTAAAGAAGACACTCCTAAGTAAATTACTGTCAAAAGGACAAAAAAAGAGTCTCATTCTTTAAAACATTTACAGGTGACCTACACACTCAACCAATCTTCCCCAGGTTAATTACTTGCTGGGACTCCCTTGCACAAAATTAAGCATGCATTTGTTCATGTGCATCTGCATCATCTCCTTTATCTCATTTTACTTTACCAAATCACAGGAGAAAGCACAAGCCTGAAAACTAAGGTTACAGGAATCAGAATGGGAAATGAACATTTCTTAATCTTATCAGGGTAGCACCCCCAATGCCATATTGAAGCTGCAGCTGTGCTGCCTGGTCTGAAAGAACATCTTAGACTCTGTTTGTGAATGATTTTATTTTATTTTTTTTTATCCTCAACAGCCTTTCAAAAAGCATGGTTTCCAACCAATTGTTGGATGAGCATCTTCTAGTGATGCTCTTACACCTGCTTTTTTCAGGAGGGAAAAAAAAAAAAAAAGAGACCATGCTTTAAACCAGAATGCTGATCTAGGATCTGGATTAACGATGTTGGTTAAAGCAAGAATTTTAGCAGACCTTTGGTTTAATTTTGTTCTTTTGCATTCAGGCCATTTCATAGTTTAGAGTGCAGTTCTACATACACTTAGCATAACCAAGAGACATATGCTCTGCAACAGGAATCTTGAGCCACTTTCCACACTGAAGACAATCCACAAGGAGTTACACTTTGGAGTAATATAGTTGGTTTTGCTCAAGGCAGAAGGAACTAACTACTTGCAAGACCTATCCTGGAACAAGGCTGTGTGGAGGTTAGGCTCCAGCAGAGGGCAGCAACCAACAGCCAGAAGCAATCATCACTTTGGGTTTAGACAACTGGGTCTGGAAGAGATGTTTACTGTCTTGGTTGCTTCTCAGTTAGATTAAGCAGCAAGTTATCCAGCACTAGTGTGCACCCTTGCATGCTTCAGGGGTAACTTCAGCATCACTTAGTTATCCCATCCTATTCAGCAGTGTCAGGATCTCCCGAGGAAGAAAAATGATGGGAAAGTTCTTTTTGATTCTAAGTATGGCACAGGACAGAGGTGTAAGAAGCCTTCTGCTCCACCTAGCCCCTTGGCATTTGCTGAAGCATCTGTTGTTGGTTATTTTTGTTTGTTTGTTTTTTTGCCAGAGCTCTTGTTGCAGTGACAGCTTGTGCATGACTGTAATACCTCTTGCTACCAAATAACCAGCCTGCAAGTACCTTGAGATATCCCTGCACACTTTTCAGCTACAGAAGAGAGAAGAAATTCCTCAGCCTTTCAATGGGTCATAGAATTGCCAATATTGGTTTGAACATCATTCCTCTGAGGAAGATAACACTTCTCCTAGAAGTACCTTTTGCTGCAGTTCATGCATAATCCACATAGCGGACTTTGTCTCAAAGCCCATTAATGGGGAGGAAAAAAAGTGCGGCATAATACATGAAACATGAGCAAATCCCTAGAAAACTTTCAAGTGTTTTGATATCTTTGTTGAACATGTTAAAAAACACCTATAATGCTTTTACTTTTCAGTGCATATCATCAAATATCACATCCCAACTTACTTTTGAGGCTCCATAGATGGTTAACATTGGTGTGGGCTGACAGCAGGATGCAGACGAGACATTCACAATTGCACCTCTCTTCTTCTCTACCATGCCTGGCAGCACAATGTGCACCATCATGTTAGCAGAAGCAATATTTATGTTGATCATGTCCCACAGCATGTCCTCAGACAGGTTAGTGAAATAGTCGGGGTACGTATAGAACAGTCCTACATTATTCACCAAGATCCCAATTTCTCTGTCTTTTAGGCCCTCCTTAATGGCTTTGTAAGCCTCGCGCCCCTCACTGAAGTCAGCTACTATGAAATCTGTTTCCACTTTGTATGTTTCAGATATGCTTCTAGATACAGCCTGCAGCTTCTCCTTGTTTCGGCTGATTAAGATGATGTTGACACCACGCTTCGCCAGTTCTTCAGCATACGCCTTCCCGATACCATCGGTGCTACCTGTTATTCATAGAAAATAGAACAGCAGTGTGAAAATCAGAACAGCTGCAGTCTTCTATTTCAACAGTTCTTTTAATTGCAGCTTGATTCCCTTCTCTGAAGATGACGTGGCACTGAATATGCTGATCTCAAAACCGTAACGCTAAAGATAACAATGTCAGTAGCAACCTTGTGCAATGGCATCTCATACAAGTTTCTTATTTCTATGACAACAGCAGAGAGCTTAGAGTAGAACCTTTACGAGAAGATGTCAGAGGTGCATGACTTAAACCTTACTGAAGAACTTGAGCACATGTGAAAATCCTATAGCAAAAATAATATGTTGGCTGCACCTCTCTCCGAGGTTGCTAATGGAGTCTCACGCTCCCTTACACATGCTTGGGGTGGAGCTTACAATTTCTGAGAGAAGTTGTTCTGGCATTCTTTTCCAGCAGTCAGTCAACACACTGAGGACCTGAATTTACTAAGGTACTGTACAAGCGTTGCTGTCCGTGACTGACTACAGTACCACTGCTCAAGCAAATTAACCCGTATTCACCAACCCAAGACAATACATGCCCCAGCTTGTGCCATAAGGCTCACCCAGTGACGTAAGCCAGCTAGTTTTTACAGGACTGATACAACACATTATATAAGCATACGCAAATACGCTGCTTCAGTCTCTTACCAGTGACCACTGCCCATCTTCCATACCGCTTGACAAGATCAATCTCACCAACCAGCTTTGGAACAACGTGAAGCCTAAGGATGCTGTAGGTGTTGAAGGCAAGAGTCATGCACTTTCTGACTGTGTACCAAGCTCCAATTAAAGCCAGGGCATCTACATAAGAGCTGCAAGAACGACTGATCTCTCTGTACAGGAGGTAGAAACAATCCACTGCAGCCATGGTGATCAAAAGCCTAAGGAAAACAAGAAAAAGCAGGCAACTATAATCTCTTCAGCCACATAAACTGTTCAAACCTTTGCGATTTGGCAGTTATATGTAGTCATATGCCACATCAGGGAGTGGCAACTAGAAAATGTCTTTCAACACATTCCCATCAAAAGTGATGCAACACTAGAAATAATGGAAGCAGTGCATCTTTAGGAATCAATCTGCACTACGTTCCAGAAAAGCAAACAAACACCTTGGTAATTTAAAACAAAATAACACAAAATCCTGCAGGTATGAGAATATAACAAAGTTTCCATGAAGGGCATTAACGGCAGCCATTTAGCCTATGTTTATGGGCTTACTTACTTATCCGTTGGGCTGTAAAGAATTGATCTACAATCCCGTGAACGACACAATCCAAGCCCAAGCGGATAAGGGAAGCTCAACGTGCAAAAACTACCCTTGGACCACTAAAATCACCTACAAAAGTGGGGATAAGCAGCAGGGGAGAGCTCAGCACACGGCAACAAGCTCCCCCCAGCACAGCCAGACAGGCTGAGGGCCCTTCCCTCCTCATCCAGCCTCCCAAACACCTCAGGAGCCTTTCCTGGCCTTTCACGCACATCACGGCGCTTTTAGCAGTTAAATACACTTCAAAACACGCACCCCCATGCTGCCACCGCAGTATCCCCACACGCACCGCGCTCCTCCCCGCAGCACCCCGGGCCCCCACGCTCCCCGACCGACCCTAACGGGCTGCACCGGAGAGAAACCAACCCCCAGACCACGGCCTGCCCGCCGGGGCCGCCTCCCTTAAGAGCCGCCTCCCTCAGGGGCCGCCTCTCTATCGGCCTCTCCCTCAGCCGACCCCGCCGCCATTACCGGGGCCAGGCCGCGGGGCCTTCTGGGCCTGCGCGGCGTCGCCATGGCGACAGCGGCGGTTGGGGCGGGGAGCGCGCTGCCGCCCGTTCCTCAGCAGATCCCATTGGTTCCAGGTTCGAATCCCCGGCCCGGCATCCCAAGTCGGGTTTTGGGGTCTGGTAAAGGGAAGTGGGGGTTTAATTTGAGGTCTTCTCTGATCTCAGGGACATTGGGGGTGAATTGTAACAGCAGCCGCAGTCCTCGCCAGATGACAGCTCGCTGGCAGGTGGTGCAAGGTGGTGTGGTGGAGGAAAAGCATCCCTGCCCCCTCGGCTTGCCAGCCGAGAGGAAAAAAGCAACTTGCTCCGCTTTTGAGGCTTTCACTGTGTTTTGGGGTCTTCACTGTGTTTTGCGGTCTTCACTGTGTTTTGCGGTCTTCACTGTGTTTTGGGGTCTTCCCTGCTCTGAGGCATGTGTCTTTCGGGGCCTCCACAGTGAGAGGTTGCTGCTGGGCAGGCTGGATAATCTCCTTGTACTGGTCTTTTATTTATAACAGGTTCCCCTGCTAAAGCCTTTAGACAGCTTGTCCGGCAGTTGGATTGTAAATCAAACACTGACTTGACTTGATTTTGTCTAAATCACATGTCCTAAAATGCAATCACAAAATGGAGACTTGGACACAGGCCTTGGAGGGGAGATCGTTGCCCAAGGGGTGGCAGGAGAGCCTCTGACCAGCGCTGGGAATGATGTGACCCCCACAGAAAACGAAGGAAATTCTGTCAGCACAGGTGAGCTCTTCCACTTGGCTTGCTACGGTGAATTTAGGGAACATTTAGAGAATGGAGTCAACCTCAATGGTAGATATCAAGTCTTGTAATTCATCTGGATACAACATGAGTTTATTCTTTCTCCCACTAAAGTCACTGAAAAACTTGCTGGAACTGAGAATTACCTCTGTTACCTACCTTCCTGTGACTTTTTTTTTTTCAGTTTCTTTAATTTTCTTTTTCTGGAGGTATACCTTTTGTAATGCCGTCATACATCTAGCCTGACCTCTAGAAGTTTTAATTACAGCCATATGTAAATGACCTGGTACGATCATTTTGTTTGCACTGCCTCTTTTTAAGTGTCAGGACTACGAGCACAACTAGACAGTGAAGAGCAAGAATCTGAAGAGAAGACTATTGAAAATGCAATTACTCAAACACAGTCTAAAGAGAATTTGAATGAGTACTGCACTGGAGACATCCTCGAAAGAGCGCAAAAAGGTAACTTTGTGGGAACTAGAAAAAAAAACAAAACAGTGTTTGCCATGACTCAGATACACCCATTATCATGGTCTCTATATATGCAAATTTAGCAGTCATCTTAAACTCAAATTATTGTTAATTAAATGTAATACTCTGTAGATGTCTAAGACCATAAGAGCACTGGTGCCAGTACTTTATTATAATTATACGTTGCAATAATCCTTCTTAAGACTAGTGGGTACTACCTGACTTCCGGATCTAAACAAATGCAATACTTCAACAGTTTATTTTGCTACTAGTTGTTTTACTACTTACATTCTATAGAAAGTTAAGCTTCCCTTCATTAAAAAGATCAGCAAATGTCATGGTTATAACACATCTTTTCTTGAAATTCATATTCAGTGTTCTCTGGTATTTCTCTGAAGTAATTGGAAACATGATACTTTTTCCCCAACTTATGTTGTTGAACTGCTACTTGTTTTTTTACTTACAATAAAGATGTTAAAACTCAAGAGAAAGGCTTCAACTGTATGTCCAGAACAGATCAACAGAATGAACAAAAATCAGATGGTGATCACAAGTCACTAACCAGCTCATTCAGTCAAAGGACAGAAGAAAAAGGGGGCTGTGTAAGGTAATATATTGTTAGTGATGGTTTTTATGTAAATTTTGGCATAATTGAAGTCAATAAGAGTTTCACTATTTTACATATTAATCTTACCTCAGGAGAATTATTTTGAAGATCAACTTGAGACTAATCAATAAATCAGGAATTGTTGGTATTTCTAGTATCTGTACTGCTTTTTTTTATGGCCACAGTAGCAAACTGCCTTTTAAATATATGATGTCTATTTAATGGATCTGAACAAAATTGTGCAAACTCTTGTGGAGGTCTTTTTTTTTGGATTTGACCATTTCTCAGTATGAATTCAGACAGTGCATTGTATTAATTCATCTCAATGTAAATGTGACGGTTGTCAAGATAATTTTTATTAGAGGGAATTCTGAGGTACCTCAGACAGATAACAATAAGGTACAGCTCCTTTGTAAGCTCTCACTCTAATTTTGATCCAGACTAAAACAGCATAGGCTGTGATGGCTGTTCATTAATGTGAAATGGGATTATTCTCTTGTTTTCTCCAAGTAAGCACATTTACCTGCAATAAAATTAAAAAACGTTTCATACTATTTTGTGACAATGCTGAAAGTCTGGGGACATGGTCTAGATTTGCAATGATACGTAAGGAGCAATGAAGAGTAACCGTCCATTCTTGTACCTGCTTATATGTTAGGGAAACTTCCCCAAGGAAGTTTATGTTGCTGCTGGCTTTAACACGCCTGTTCTATAGGAAACAGTTGGAGTCCTTTAAAGCCAAGGGAAAGACTCTCTCTGAGTTATAAGGAAGCAGATCGGACTCCGTAGACACAGGAAACTTCATCATCACAGGCTAATCATGTTGGCACACTTCAAAATTAAATTCTTATGAAGAATGATGTCAGAGAGCAACAACTGCACATAAGATAATTAGTGTTCTTATGGAATACATTTTGTGATCCTGTAATTGCCTGAGGATGCTGATAATTTGATTAAGTGCTACTGTAAGTAGCACAATGAAAGTCAGTGTAATACATTGCAACTACATAGCATTCAATAATGTACCTGGGCTCACAATGCAAGAAAAGGGTACATATTTAGAGATTTGGTTTAAAGTTTATAAACTTCAAGATTTATGGAGCAGTAACTGGCTGACAATCATTTTTTATATTGCCTCAAGAACTCAATTGACTAGTTAGATGACTGTATTAGAGTTTTGGTTCCTTAGCAGTATCAAGGTTTTCCGTGTGGTAAGTAACAATATTTAAAATAAAATAATTAAAAAAAAAAAAAAAGGAAAGAAAGGTACACCTTCACTGCTTTTATTCTTTTTTTTTTTTTTTCTTGTCCATTTTGAAAATATTTTCTTGCCAAGAAAATCTTACTGTTGTAAGATTTTGTCTGACAAATATTTATGGCCGTAAATGCAAAGTTCGATTCATTAATATGAGATTGAGAAATGGAAAATAAATGTAGCTATTATTCTTGCATAAAAGAGCTATTAATTATGTTGCATTAGAATGTGTTTAATAAACAAAGATTTCAGAATGTGCACTGAAAAACATTTTGTTTGTTTCTGCTTCCTATTGTTATTTTAGAATGACAAAAAAGATTCTGCGAGACATTTGTAAGCAGCAGAAATTGTACTTGACCCCATCCTTAAATGATATACTTTACTTGCATTATAAAGGTAAGGTGTGGACAAGACTGTATAGATTTATCATTCTTAAATAGTATTCTAGCAGGGAATCTGGTTTATGGCTAACTGAGGTATGGTATAAAACATTCTTTTAAATTAGAAACATTATTTAATTTGATAAAACAATGTAATTTTGAAACAAAATAAGTCAATATGAAGGTAGATAAGTGAACTGATTATAGACCTAATTTTGGGGGCTCATTCAAAGGATCAATAGGAATCGGCTCATTCAAAGGATCAATAGCAATCAAGAAAGACTATTTTTTCAAAACAGTAGCCTCTAAAATTAAGTATAATAACACGCTGGTCTAGGTTGCATTCAGAAGAAAATATATGCATTTTTTTCTTTTTAAATGTGCTTGTATAACGTTTTTAATTAGCTTTTGAGACATAAAAATGATCAGGAAGAAAACAAACAGTAAACACACTGCATGTTCTCAAATACTACTGAAAGAAAGAGCAGTTGCTAGAATGAACATGGATCATCCAGTTCTGATCTTTGAGCAGGTTTTCTGCTTTATACTGCAAGAGCATAGAATATTCCCAGTTGGAAGGGACCCGTAAGGATCATTGAGTCCAAATCCTGATTATTCATGATAGCATAAGAAATGTTTTAAATACAGCATGCTAGACCTACCTTCTACATTTAGCCTTCTGTTTGCTATTTTCTCATTATTTATTGAGGATCTAGAGGACTGTGCAAGGTACAGACCTAAATAGGTACCTTATAGGTATATTTTCTCCCTTTATGGACCAATTAAATCAGCAGAAATATTGCCATCAATTTGAATATAACCAGTCAGAGGCTGTTTCAGCAGCACTGATGTAAATACATTAAATAAATATATTTTTCCAAAGACTTATTTTTAGCCAGTACAATTTCATTTTGAAATATCTTTCTCTGCAGGATTTGACCGACTGGAGAACCTTGAAGAGTATACCGGATTGAGGTGTTTATGGCTGGAATGCAATGGCTTAAGAAAAATAGAGAATTTGGAGGCTCTGACAGAGTTGCGCTGCCTCTATTTGCAACTCAATTTAATTAACAGAATTGAAAATCTTGAATCCTTAGAAAAGCTGGATTCCCTCAACATCAGTAACAACTATGTCAAGACCATTGAGAATCTCTGTAAGAACTGTTGGTGCAAGATATTTTAACTTATAAGGAGCTAATATTTAAATTATAAGAAGCTAAGCTTTGACAGTTACTATTAGTGGCAGTAGATTTAAGATTTTTTTTAAATCATGTTAAAATGTTGCACACTATCTTAATACCAAAGTCCACAGGGTTTCCATTGAAGTCAGACCTATGTACTATGCAGCTTATAGATACGTAGATGAGAAAACATATAATAACTCCTTAAATGCAGATACTCAGAACAATATAGTATTTCCTTGCTTCATAATACCATCTCAGTACTTAGCTGTTTTGCAGAGAGGCTGACAATCCAGTTTTCACCATTTACTTTACAGTTAGGATGTGCTTTGGCAGTTGCAGACATGATTACCAAATCCTTTATGTCTGTTGAAAGGATTTATTCTGTTTTCAGCAGAAAATTAAAGAAAAAAATCCTCTATATTACCATTTGTGTACATTAAGGGTAATTTGAAACAGAAGCTCTTGCTTTTGTGTAACTGACTAGTTCAAAAGGTGAAGTGAAAACAACCAACCATCCTTAAAACAAACAACTATTTCTTGAGTTGAAGAAAGGATCTGTGGAGGCATAGCCAAAAAGTACGTATAAGCAGAACAACAAATACAGAAAAAGCTCCCCAGAATTCAATATAAACAATGATGTTGAAAGTGCAGTATTCTACTTGCTCCAGAAAATCACTGTGAAACAGTGACTCTTACCTTTTCTTTCATTGCTCTGTTCTTGTCTGACAGCTTGTCTGAAAGTTCTGAACACCCTGCAGATTGCTCACAACAAGTTAGAAACAGTGGAAGACATACAGCACTTGCAAGAATGCCCAAGTATTTCTGTTCTCGATCTTTCCCACAACAACTTAAGTGATCCAAATATTATAACTATTCTGGAAGCAATGCCTAATTTGGTAAGCTGAATACAGCTGAGGGTTTGTATCATGTATATGTGTGAATACTATTAAAAAGCTTTGTCAGGTAGTCCAGTGCATAAGGGCTCCTCGCCTAAAATGTTATTAAACTTGTTTAGTTTTTTAGTAGATTACCTGTAACAACCAGGATGTTCTATTTACCACTTGCTTTTGAAATGATAGGGAAAGTGCATATCCAAGTTATTGTGTGTGTTTTTGTTAGTTTTTTGAAACTGAACTTTGGAATTTCTTTCCTTTGTTTCTCTAGCGTGTGCTGAATTTAATGGGAAACCAAGTGATCAAGAAAATCACTAATTATAGAAAAACACTTACTGTTCGACTAAAACAGCTAACATACCTGGATGACAGACCAGTTTTCCCAAAGGATAGGTAAGAAACAGACATCTTTACACAGCAGTAAGGCTCAAATACTAATGAACCTACATCCAGTTTTTAGCAATATTGTCATGCAAGGAAAGGAAGACTGACTGGTAAAATATATTGAGGGTGGGTAACTTTCATTACAATAGAATTATACTACAGAGATCTACATACGTAAAAGAAACTAAGCATTTTTTTTCCAAATGATAATTAATTATTGAACAGAATTGTTTTATGCAAAGTCTGTGGGCCACAAGCAAATCCTGATTTCAACAGAAACTGAATAGGTGTCAGGGAAAGCAGAGCCACGATCAGCAGTCTTGATGGATCTTTGGTGTTGTAATCACTGGCATTTGGATATCTTTGTTTCTTTTGTTGCAGTTCCACATGCAAGATAAGATAGCCCTGTTGCATAAGGGATTGGTATTGCTATCTGATGGTTTGTTGTGTTTTTGTTTGTTTGTTTGCTTGTTTTTCTGTTGACGATACTTTATGCTGCTTCAAACTATTTCAAATTTCTCTTTTGTTAGAGAGAGAAGCTTTTATGACTATATTGCAGTGAGCTGTTTTGTTTTCATTAGAGCCTGTGCAGAAGCCTGGGCTGTTGGAGGGCTTGAAGCTGAGAAAGCAGAAAGGGAAAAATGGGAAACCAGAGAGAGAAAAAAAATCCAAGATAGCATCGATGCTTTAGCAGCAATCAGGCAAAAAGCAGAGGAAAAGAAAAGACAAAAGTATATGGAAGAAAGAGATGCAGGTGCAAAATGTGGAAACGAAGATGCAACAGCCACCCTAGAAGGTTTGTGGTTAGTATTTTGGAATAGTTTGTGTCTGCTTTTATTTGAATGTTTACAATAAATTAATAGTTCCCACCTATTCAGAAACAAGCAATTTTTGAAATGTACTTACGAATCTTCCCATAGTAACTACTTTATTAATCTTACTGCATTTTAGATTAACCAGCAAGTTTTTAAGCAATCATTGCCTTTCTCACTGCTGATAAGACAAACAAAACAATAGCAAACCACTTTCCGTCTCGGCTTTTCAAGCCGTTGTGCTCTACACCAGAGCAACCAGGTGCTAGTCAGGGCAGTAGCGGTTCCAGCACGTATTCCTGCCTTGACTTACTGCCCTTTTTTATGCCAGAAATTCTCCTGTCACATTATTCAAGATGGCATAAAGTCATGACCAATAGTAATCCCCAGCCTAGCCTTTTCTAGAACAGTATGCATGTTTCAGGATAAACAAGACTGAAGACAATAACAAAGAAGTGCTACAGTGCAGAAGAGTATTTGTGTGGTGCATTTTGGCATTTCACAGGCTCTGAAGTCAAACAGTTGACGATCAAGTAAAACTTTTTCAGCAACCTAGTAGATTGCGTAAAGGAGAGGATAACTTTGGCAGTTGATCCATCAAACTACTCAAGCACATATTTAAATGTAGTCACTTGTGAGTCCCCTCAAGGTTAACTATAGATACCAGACAATTACTTACTACAGTGTGTTCTCTAGATGAGATTTTGCTGGGGAATTGTAGATGCCGGTGAGTTGAGATGGGAAAATATTGCTGCACTACTAGGAGGACTGCTGAACCACGAATAGCTGCTCAAAATAGGAGCTTTTGGTGCATATTTTGGGCCAAGCTATTAAGACCATGTACAGTTTGGATATCTAGAATAAGCAATGGCAAGTTAACTCAGCAGTTTCAGTGAATTCATTTCTTCTGTAGGAGGATCTGCAAATTCAGATAACAATGATGGAAACTGTAATACATCAGAGACATCAAATCTATCAGAAGAGCAAGAAACTCAAGAGAAGACTGAGAAATTTAGAAAGAAAAGTGTTGATGCTCATGAGGAAGTGATAACACTCGTACCAGACAGGGGAGATAACACAGACTTCCCACCTGGAAGTATTCCTGCAAGAATTCAAGAAGATGCACACAAGTTGAGTTCGTACAAACACTTAAACTTCAACAAGGAGCTAGATGGTAATGTATCTGTATACATTCTTCACTGTTGAAGAATGAAACCAAACTGGGGAAGTACAGATTATAAGCTAAACTCTGTCTCAGTTTAGCTCCCCTCTGCTGTGATTCAAAACAGCTGATTCATAGCTAAGAATGTCCCATTAGATTTCCAATACATCATTAAAAAGTGCAAATAGTGATTTATAAACTTTAAGGGAGACAAAGATGACTATGGATAGACAAAGCACTGGATTCAGCAGTTGATTCTGCAGCAGTAGTCAGATCCCTAGCAGTCTGGTTCTACAGTGTTGCAACATAGAAAGCCTTTTATGCAGTTAGTTTTCTGCAACTAGTTATTTTTTATTCTTCAGATCAACCCAGAGAGAATACAAGTACCGAAAGGCCCATAGTTCCTGAACTGGATGAATATGCTGAAATCGAACAGATCAAACCAGAGACACCAGAGAAACTTCATCTTGATGTATGTATTAGATTCAGATTTTGAGAAATTAAGATTTGGGTATTGTCAACTCCCAAATTAATTCCTGTAACATCCTAGCTAAATAAAGCTATGGACAGACTTCTAAGAAAGGTCCACTGTTAGGAAAAGTAGAAGGAAACAGGAAAAATAATAATAAAGTTGTAGGGGTATCAATTATTTCCAGCATGTGGAAAGGATTTACCACTGCTACCAAAGTCTGGTTTGTCCTTTGGCCTTTGGGTCACCTGAAGCTGACCTTTTAGCTCTGTGATTTCTCTGTTGAGAGAGTTAATGAGGGCTTACATTTGAAAAATAGAAATCACAATAAAAAGAATCCAGTGAATAAATGTGTTCTTTTATGCAAAGCTCAAATGAAATATTCATTTGAAAAGGTAAATGATTGTGGAAAAAGCATAAGGAAGAAATAGCCAGCCAGCTACTGTAAATGCTCACTAGCAATATTCAATACTATAATTTGTTCTCAAGATAAAACCAAGAAATGCTGAATTTGCATTTTCCAGGTATATATTGACTGACATTTTTAATATACTCATCTATTTTCTAAGATTTCTATCTGATGATTTAAACATTTAATCACATTTAACCATGAAGGCATGGGTGATACCACTGAAAATACAATTTGAGTGCAAAGGAATACTATTCGATATGTTCTAATTACAACCCTACTGCTAAATGGATAGTGTCAAATTATGACACAATTAACAACAGCAAACTTTTGAGCTTATGACTTTCGAGAGCATTTAATATACTCTTTGATCCCTAATACAGAGACCGTTAACTAAATTCTTACTGGAATGTTTTAAAAAGATCAATTCTATCTTTTCTATGTCCTTAATTTCCCGGGAAAAAAATCCATCCTATTATTGAAGGACCCAACTCACTGCTTTAGTAGAGGGCTTATTGCATTGCTGCATCTTCCTGTTCAGCTATTTTTAATAATCAGTTTAACAAGGACAGTGGAGAGAACTGGCAGCAGCTCTAAGTACATACAATATTATTTTTCAAATAAATCTTGCAGGGCTGAAACAAAAGCTTTAAATACATAGCAATCCTGTAGGTCCCCACAAGGTGAAGATCTCAAAGATTCAGTGGATTTTTTTTTCTTCATGCTGTATGGCACCACTGTGTAACATAGTATAAAAAGAACTCTTCAGCATATGTACATGGGGTTTCTTTCAACACTAAAGACCTGTGAATATTCTAAGGATAAAATTAAGGATAAAATTAAACAAGAAGGATAAAATTAAAAAAATCACATACTAATACACACTTCAGTGTTCTGTGCTACTCTCTTCTCCAACTGATGTTTAGTAATGATGTTTAGCTGCTGGCAACAGCCTCCAATACTTACACTGCTGCAGATTTTCCGGAGACAGCTAGCATTGACATGGTGGGGATTGGCCGAGAAGATGCTGTTAGTGAGAAGCTCGGAAGCAGCACTGTAGTCAGTGTTCGTATCCTCGAGCCTGTAGATGGTCTCAGTAGTAATATAAGGGAGAAGAGTGGAGGAGGATTTGTAATGCAGTGGTTATGACATCCCTCTGTCAAGCAGAAACAAGCCAAACATGCAAGAACTGGTTTTTGTGCATGATCCTTGGCAGTGGTTGAGCTACATACCGTGTACCTAAACCAGGATAACTTTCACCAACGAAATTAACAGCTATTTCACGTCCCTATTTACATCAAATTCTGCTCATTAATGTTAGTCTGCAAATCTTAACTCATACATTTTTCATTGTACTCTTATAAAAGTATGTGAATTCAGGACATGCTGCACTAGACACAGCCACGTCAGAAAACATGTTTGATTTGTTGATTTTAATTCTGTAATAGTCTTCACACACCAAATGTACAGATTAGATGTTCCCGATGCTGCTATGCCAAGCAACTTGCTACACAAAACCGGTGAGCTCTAAAAACACCTTACTAAAGGAGATGCTTTTACCAGTATTAGCCTGCATTAAAAATTTGCCAAAGAGGTATTACATTCTACTTGTAATTTTGTATTTCCACCCCCATTTTTCCTTTCATGTCAGTAACTTGCATTTGTCTTAGATAATATTTTTTAATGTAAACATGAAATTATTGGGCTTGTCCAAGGAAAAACAATTCTCAGCAAGTTTACTGTTCCACTTCCTTAATTACAAGGCTTCCACAATAAAAACACTATTTGTTTTACAGTTGTGTTTAGATTATCAGAATTTACTGATAAATTGTTTCAAATAGATGGCAGATCTTATTTTGGCTGTTACCCATAAAGTTGGATTACAGTTGAGATTAAGTCTACTGAATGAGTAATAAACAGCTAAGAGACATAAACCACATCTCCTTTTAGAATCTTTGTAGTGTTTTTTTGTTTATCCATTTTCCTTCCTTCCTTCCTTTTGTTGTTGTTGTTTTTAACCTCCTAGTCACACAGCAGAGTATAAAAGACCATTCCAAGGTTATTGCCTTCTCATCTACTATTTCTGGAGACAGATGAATTGTACTTTTCCCACATATGCTTAACAGAGAAAGCTGTCATCGTGGAGAAGATGACAGTCCAGTATTTCTAGTTGTGGCCTCCTATCTGGAAAAGTATTGTGTTGAAAAAGCTCCCCAGTGAGATAGGTATGACATATTTTATTGATTAGAGCTAACTTTTCCCACTGGTTTTGTGACTGTCTTCAGGAACTGCCTGATTTAGAAGATATAGATGTAAATGAATTTCCCCCAGAAGAGGAAATCTTTGTTCAAAAGGTAAGATTCTTAACTAATTCCAGTGACGAAGCTTCCCTTATGAATGTTTTGCGAAATAAGGGCAATCTGAGTTGTGAAATGCTGTCTTGGAAGATACAATCTGTTGTGCACTTATAAACTAAAATAGATGTTTCATCAGATCTTGTATATCCAGTTGTAAATCTTCTTTCAATTTGATTTTTTTATATATATTTTTGCATTGTAAAAATAGGAGAATGAAAAACTAAGGTCAATTAATGCAACAGTTAAATAAAATTAACTTCTTAGTGGTATATAGCTTTTCAATTAAGATTACTGATAAAATATACTTTACTAGTACTAATATGCTGCAAAGGACTGATTAGATAGTACAATAGCCTACTACTGAATAAAATCAGACTTTTCAACTGAAAATACAGGGACCAAAACTCCTCTGCTTCGCTTAATACTACTGATATACAATGCATTCCAGCCCCTCTGGTTCATGCCCCCAATAGCATCGTGCTACACTCAGACTAAGCTGCTAGACAAGACTATAAACAGAAACAAAAGAGGAAAAAGAAAAAAAAAAGAAAAAAAAAAAAGATTAAAAGGACAGCTTTGATTCTAGTGTTGCTGATGGCTCATTCTTGCCCTGCTGGAGACAGGCTGATACAGTACACATTTTTGCAACAGCTTGGAGGAACTTGTAAAGTTTTCCTACAGTCCATTTGTGTAAGGCATGGGTTTTATTTGCTCATCTGGTCACAGTCTCACAAAAATGTTGCAAAATGTCTTGGCCAACAAAGCTTCCACTTAGAAGATGAGAAGGAATAGGGCAGGGAACAAAGAGGATTAATAAAGGAATGTGTGTTAGCACCTCTCACGCTCCTAAGGGTGTTTGGTTCTTAAATGAAGTCAGATTAGATACTAGATTAGATACTGGGTAGAGTCTGGTAAGTAATATTTTAAAAACGGCACTAGTTTGTGAGAGATCCTGGAAGATGAGAATGTAAATGTCAGTCACAGTGGTGAAATGTCAGCCTCTCAGTCTTGGTCGTGTTGCCCAAACCTTCCACTTTATATGAAATACCATTGGTTCTTTAGCAGAAATCCAGCCTTGAATTCCTGTAGCCTCCTAGTTAAGGGCATTTCCTGAGCAGTAGAACAGTCAAGGTTAAATTCCTGCTGTGACAAAGGTAAAATAATACATCTGAGCCCGTGAATCCTCTTGCCCTCGTCAGTGACTTGCTCTTGAAGCATGTGGTTTTGGGAAACAGGGGCTTTGTTTTTATTTTGTCTGATATAAAAATAATTTTTTTTTTCGGGTTGGATCGAAATTACCCCGTAAGTTGTACATCAAAGGGCCAGACTACTCTCTGATCTAGTCTACACAATTATGATGGCTGTCTTTTTTTTAAAATATGCTTGTACTCATTTTGATAAAATGATCAAAAAAAGAATTAGAGGCTACACATGGCTGAATTGCTGAAATATTCCTTTTTTTTTTTTTTTTCTTTTTTGAACTGTTAGTAGTTCATGGTCAGCTCATGGCTAATGTCTGCCATGCAGTTAACCCAAGATCAATCTGCAAAGAAGAAGAACTGTGGGTGTGAAGCAGATCTTCCATACATTTTGGGAGAAAAGCACATCAGGGATGACAATTGTACGGATTCAGGAGATAGTTACCTATCTTTCATTTGTTATACCTAGAAGGATATATTTACAAATACATTTTCTGCCTTTACAGCAACGTCACCCAAATATTGAAATAATTTCTGAAATGACAAATGACAGCGATTCTGCCTTAGAGGAAAACGCTAAAACCACATTTGAGCATTCAGTAGGAGAAGTTCCAACAACAATTTTTTCAAACATGTCTAAGACACATAAAGCACAAGAAAATGAACGCCTAAGACCCTTTGCTGAAGGTTTATTTATGGAGCCCTCTAATTCAGGAAGATACTTGGAGACCAAAGACAAACAAGCTAACCCCCGGAAAGCCTTGATACAAGAGGTTATCTCTGAACCTACTGAAAAACTACTCTTGTCATCAGTCTGCAATCAACCAGATGACCCAAGCCTGTGGGAAGGGGACAGCAAGATTACAGTTCCTTGCCCTGGTAAGATTACAGCAATACAATTAATCACAGAGTAAAAGGCAGGTGACATACATATACCAAAATAAAGGATTTGTTGAGCTCTTGTCAAAAAGCTTTAAAATCTACTGTGTTAGTTAACAACTTTTATTTATGTGGGAAGCCTAATAAATTAAGAATTAATTTATTTATTTTTTTTCACAGAATATCTTGCTTTGTATCATTTAAATTGGGCTCTACATTTCTTTTTCCAGTATTAAAGACTACCAGTGAGTTTCACTTGCCTTTCACTTGCCTTTTAACAGGGAATGGCAGTGATGGAGAAGTACAGACCCTGGCTGAAGGCAAAGAGTGTCCTCATGAACCACAAGATGACAAGTCAGTAAGAAGGGATTAGATTAATCACTTTGAATAAAACAAACCAAATCTGGAACATTGTGCCTGCCTGACTGCTTAAAGTTGTTCAAATGCAAAGTTCAGCAGTGGGACCATCAGTTAAAACTGACGTAACACTTTGTGGTATAAAAAAACCACTGCCTTCACCATGAAGACTTCAGTGTTTCAGTCAGAGGCAATGCAGCCTCCAACATATGACCTTCAGGGCAGAACATATGGTGATGCCAGCATGAAAGCAGCACATAACCCTCTGTAACGTGCAGGTAACAAGTGCCTTGTGTTCCCATTGACAAAAGTGCTAGAAATCCCTCGCCTCTTCAGAGCAGCTGGGAGCATTTACTACCACTGAAAATGAGGGCAATAGTGTTTTAAGGTTAAATTCCACTCTCTCACATCCTTTCTTTTTCCTTGCATCTTTCTAGAAATGTTTGTATCTTATGGTTTCATTACCTACATAGTTTCAATTCATAATGTAATACGTTTCTGTCATTTGAACTAAATAAAGATTCTACTTGTAACCCGATATATTTTTAACTTGTATCACCTCACAAGTAGATGTCATACCACACAGACATCAATGACAGATCACGATTTCTTCTAATGATATTTTAAGAATCTAATATTCGTAGACATTATAATTGCTTATGCAAAAATAGATGTGGAAATAGCATCCATGCATGGAAAACATGTTTTTACCTTTTAGGGCAATCTGTGGTGAAGCATCTACTTATGTCTGCCATTTTCCTTATTTTTCTGTGTGATACACGTCTCAGGATCTGGATTTCAAATATAAAAATAGCCAGCCAGTCAGTAGTAGACAGTTTTGCTATTAATAAGCAGACCAAATGAATTCTCTTATATTAGCTTCTCTTTTATTTTCCCGTGGCAGTTTTGTGCCAAAGTGAAATGGAAGAATGGAAGACAACAGCAGTGACTCCTGAACTGGCTTCTCTCTCCTTCCTTCTCCTTGCTCCCCCACCCCACTTTTTTTTTTTTTTTTTTTTTCTGCCCCTTCTGAAGTAGAGAACAGGTTTGTCTTAAAGTGTCTTCACAAGAATCTTCTCTTTATAAAGCAGTAAATTATTCCAGCAAAATTTATGATCTCAGTCCTAAAAAATACCTGCTTTCCTTCTCTGACAGAAGGATGGATAAGCCCTACTTTGAGGCTGTTGCCTTTTGTATTTTTGTGCTGTTTCCACAGTGCTATCAAAATGTATTTGTACATTGTGCATGCACAGAGGATTTTACATCACAGCGTGAACAGCAAGGTCAGCACGTGCAGGATGCAATTTCACTAAGCATGATTGCCTTTTGCATTGCTTGCACGTGCAGTAGCCTGGTGCGCGGCTCCTGACTGCCTGTGCTGGTGCTGAGCCCCCTCAAACATGGAGCCTCAGCACCAGGGCTGGTGTCTTTGACACCTCTGTCAGCACAGGCTGAAATCGTGCCGGGCATCACACAGGGGACCTGTCGCAGCCAGCCTCATCGCCAGGTCAGGATGGGAGAAGAGAACGGTGACCTATTTTTAGATACTGGTCCAACAGTGCCACATTGCTGAGCCCAAGAGAGCAGAGCAGTGAACTGCAGACTCACAGTACAATGAGGAAACCCATCTTCTTGTTGAGCTATCACATCAAGTTCATATCTTTTACTGCCTGTCTTGACATTCCCTACTTTACAAAGATGAAATAAGCAGGAAGGAGCCTATTATCAAATCACACTGAAACAAACAAATGAACAAAAAAGATAAACCATTTGTAAACAAAAGATTTGCAAAAAGTAATTCCAAGAGTGAAGTTTGAGCTTTTATTATCACTGAAATCAAGAAAAAAATATTCAAAATTGCTGGTCAGATTTCAGGAACTATAGATTTCTTTACTCTGAGCCTGACCTTAAGTCAAATATACCCACACTGACCAACATTTTTGACTAAAAAATTCATCTGCTTGCTCATTTGAAATGCTAGGTCTCTCCAGCTCCTGTTTTTTAGCATAGATGGTCTCAGTCCATTAGTGGGCCCTACTTTATCTCACAAATGAATCTCTTCAATTTCTGGAAGTTATTTTCACTTACTAGTGAGGACTTGGGAAGGAGGAGAGGAATAAGGGGTAGGGCGGAAGTAGAGAGAAATGCCAGAACAGGACTAAATGAGAAAAAGGAAACATATTTAATTAGTGTTTTCTGTAAAACTTTACAAATGTACAGCATAGTGCAAAAACACAGTCTCAGCACATCACCTTCAAGTAAAATTAACAATGTAAAAAGCCAAGGAACACAAGCCTGCTTCTTCACAGGAGTGGTTCTTGAATGCTGCTCCTGGAGGTTACCCTCACTCCATCAATCTCCGATCTCATGTTTATAGCAGAGCAAAAAGCCTAAAGAAAAACCCAGGAACCATCCAGGAGTGGCTGCTCACAGTGCGTGCAGCCTGCCACTTAACCCTATAAAAATGCTGCAGTCTAAGATGGTGCCAGGCCCCCTCATTGACTGAGCGTCGCCTTTGTCTACTTACAAGTAGCTCTCCTAAGTGGTTCATTTTTCACCCACAACTAGACAATCCAGTAAGACACCCAGGCACATGTCCAACTTCAGGCATATGACAGACTTGATAAAAATGAGGAAAACTGCTCAAAAGCTTGAAGTTATACATCTGCTTAAAATACCTTATTGAATCAATACATTCAGCATTAACATTAAGGCAATCTAGCGTTCAAAGAAGGATGTAAAACCCGAACAGGGATAACATACTCCATCAGGTGATAAGAGACACCAGAGAGTTTTCAATTTCCTTTGAGAAAAGAAGCAAACAGACTGCAACTCAATGTGTTTCCATTGCTGGAAATGACAAAATACAGTGGCAAATGGGCTGATCTAGATGAGCTTCCTAAGCACAAATCTGTCAAAAAGGAAACCTTGTCCATGCTACACTCAAGAACATCATCTAAATACTAGACCAGTGGGGCTGCCAGAATTTTCCCTTAGTCCTGAACACAAAAACAGTGGATGGAATGAATTCAGAAGCTCTCACAACATCACTTCTGCAAAGTCTGTACCTCTACAGTGGTGACAGCTCCCAGCATGCAGTAGCTATCTGGGAAAAAGTGGGCCCAGAAGTGAGTGTTTCTGAACTTTTCACACACTGAGAAATGGATGGAGAAATGGGCTGTGACAGGGAAGTCCATTTAAAATATTCATCTCTTATTAAGGAGAATTTGAGCTTGCATTCATCCTTACATTTTGGTGTGGATGCTACTTGACCATTCTAGATGCTCAGAAATATGATTTAGTACCACGAATCACCATGGCAATGTAAGTTATCAGAGCATTTCTTCAAATGACATTGGCATGGTTTATACTTCCCTGTCCAAGCCCTTAGAAAGCCTGAGTTAGGTGAATTTCCTGGGTCTAACTGCATTTGGGTGGCTTTCTTAAGGAAAAGCAACTCAATTAGAGGATACTGAGATAAATAATATGTTCTCATTAAAACTACAGCATAAAAAAACAAAGCTCTGCTTTGTTGAGAAACTCAGTTGTCAGAAACCACATGGAAGAGGAAGATTCATTCAACCTTCGGAGGCTGGTCTCAGGTGCACAAAGGCCAGAAGAAAAGTTAGTGGGACGCAGTGGACTAACCCCTCTGCCTCTGTCCTACACTGAGCAGGTACCTGCAGCTGAGAGTCCTTCTAAAAAGGGGCTCCAATCAATTAAACCGGTTCATCAGATTTCAAACGTTAATAAACCAACAGGCACATCTTCAGGGGAAATAGAACATGTCAAGGCCAAGGAAAAATATCATCGGACTGGACATGAAATACTCAGCCAGCATTGAAAACAGGACTGTGCCCTCCCAGTCCTGTTTGAAAATGGAAAACTGCATGTTCAGAAAAGTCTATCCCTTATTTCGTTTAAAAGTATGAAGTGCCCTGCCTTTATGCTGGAGAAAATAAATTGGGGAAAAAAAAAAAACAACAACGCTCTCAAATCAGGATGGGATGTTTGTGGGGTCTGTGATGGTCTGTAGCTCCCCTAGGGCCAGAGACACATTCTTGGAGAGGTCACTCAGAAAACCATCTTCTGTACATCCTGAGGGATCTTCATTTTCCTAACTCATCCCGGGAAGATAAGGGAGAGGCACAAGTACATCCCATCAAAAACTGACAATGGATAGTAAGAGAATAATTTTAGAGCATTGGTCTGGCACATAGAATTAATTTCCTACTTATAAAAAAACGCATTCAGAAGGGTCATGCATGTCTTAGCTGACCTGTGCTGCCCCAGTAGAATCCAACATTTTGCCATTGCAGACACCAGTTGGGATTACTTTATTTTATTTATTCCTTGATGGACTTTTAAGCTACTTGTCACCCAAATTTTCTTAGAAGGTTTGAAATTTGTAAAAGCATTTTCAAGAAAAACAGCTCCTACCAAGTTCTTGTTCCACATAGGAGCAAGCACCAGGAACAGCATTTTGTTTTAAAATCATTATCCTGGACAAACACTGAAGTCCAGGGGCAGAGCAGGTAATGCAACAACTACTGACCGTTTCCATCTACTCAAAAAGAAAGGTCACAACAACTCTCTTGTGGGTTTCTGAGTCACTTTTGTTTCTTTACATTCAAACTTGTGGATGCTTGGATGGGTGGGAGGGAGATGATGTCTGGGAAGCTACATCACTGGTTGTTGTCAGTGGAAGAGCTCAGGTTTAACGGGATATCCCCTTGGACGCCCACGGAGGACAGGTAGGAAACCATATTTTCAGGTGGAACATAAAGGGATGAATTTTCAGGCAAACTGATGATGTCACTTCCAAAGACGGACTGACGATCAGCGAGGAACTGCTGGGCACTTTCCAGAACAACATCTTTCCCTAGGAATGCAAACAGATAACAAAAAGCTCCGTTTCTGGAAGACATATTACCAGCCTTTAAACTGGCTTTGGAAATGGAAAAGAAAGGCTTTGCAAAGAGGGGATGCTCCCATTGTGCATTTCAGCCCCAACCTGCTGAATAATTCTCTCCAGTGTTGCTGGGCTTTAAAGCCTTTTTTGCTCATGCAAGATGCTGAGCTTAAGGTGGAGACCAGAAGTCCTTGAACTAAATTTTAAAACTCTGGGGTGGGACCAGGTGGCTATGCACAAGAATAAGGTTCTCAAAAGCTTCTCTTCCAGGTCTAGCTCAGATGAATACACGTGAAAATAATAATACATCACTATTCCAAGACCAGGCAAACACTTCTAGATTCATAATTAAGATCACTGACACACTTCATCAGTCACTAACAGGGAGAAAGATCAGCTGAACATTTCCTTTCAGGTCTGGTGAAACTGAGAAACGAGCATTCCTCTGGCTGCTGGCAGCTCTGAGATTACCTCTGCATCAGAAGCCAGAGGAAATGCAGGACCCCTACAGCTGCTGACATTTTAATACCCTAATTACATCCCATTCCCACGTCTGCAAGAGCTGCCAGTGCTCCTACCTGGGCAGGTGTTGTTAAAGGATGGGTTGAACGCTTTTGATGACAGCTCAGTCGCATTCTTCTCCAGATCCACCGTGAGTCGCTGCATCTTGATGCAAAAATATAAACTACAATGTACAATTATACAAAGACGGGAGCTTGTTAGAACTAGACCATTTCTGAAAATCAGCGCTTCAATGCTGCATTACATCCACCAGCAATGCCAGCTACCCTCCCAAACTCATCTGCGCTTTGTAAAAACAGTCAGTAGCACGTGCTCAAGGGCTGATACACCTGACAAGGAGAGAACAAATGGAAATGTAATCCTAAAGGCAGATGGCAGCACGTGCTGCGAAACTCATTGGACCCAAAGACTGAACTATTGAATACGGCAGCAGCCTCTCAGCCTTTTCTTTCATGCAATCCATTTAAAAGAGACCTCTACTTGCTCCCAAGACTTGCAAATATTATCTGACCCTTCAGAGACTCTCCTTCCCTCAGGAAATGCAATTGCTTAGCAAATTCAAAATTATTAAATCAGAACCTAAAAAGGATAGTGTTATCATGAGGAACGCTTATAGAAATTTGGCACTTCATTAGAATAGAGTGCACTTGGCTTGCACTTCTGTAGAAGTGGCAGAAACATCCAAGTCTTTATCCCACACAGCTGGCAGTGAGGGCTTTGAAAAATCACCCCCAGTCAAGCCAGGAAAAAAAAAAAAAAGAAATCCTTTTTTATCTAATCATTATATGCTCCTTAGAAATGTCTGTTTCAATGTCAATTCCAAACAAAACCCACTAAACTGAATTCTTCCTAGTTTCTTCTGTGTGGGTGCATACAAGCTTCTGTTCTAATGACGTGTGGTTTTGCTGCTCCTGAAACGTACGGGGATAGCTGTGTTTTGTAAAGGCACAGTCTGTAAAGGCCTTCAGCAGAAGGCACTTCATGAATCTATGGTATTATTAGGAAGTAACATCCTAAGACTGAGAGGGCCTGGAGCAGCCAGCTTCAATCAAGGACTCCAGGACATCATCAGCACACATCTCTTAAACCAGCTTTCTGGCTGAGTGGGAAAGACAGGTGAGAAGTACAAGCCAGCACCTTCAGCCTAACCTCAGGGGATGCTTTACTCACGCTGCTTTGCCACACTCTGCCCTCTGGCTATAAAGAAACTGAGCTTTCTTCAGTTAAGTTCAAGCTCTGCCTACAGGAAACACTGCTTCATATCTACATTACTATTATCTCAGAAATACGTGTCTCTTACCGGGGACAGGCTGGCTTCCATTTCAGCCAAATTCCACTCACTCATAGATAAATTGGGATTAAAGACCTGTTGGGAGAAAAATACAATTAGGGCACTGAAAGGCGCACCAGTTTCGTGAGAAGCCTGAGCAATCTGGGAAAAACAGCTCGTGAGCTGAGGTACAGTTTTATGATTCATTCTCGCTCAAGGCGTTCAGTTGCACAGAGAGAGAAAAGTGTGTCAGTAACAGGAAAACACCTCCTAATAAGAAATAAGAAACAGAAACCAGCAGAGCCAGTGACAGTGCAGGCCATTAGAAAAGCTTTCTGCAATGTCAAAATCAATCACAGGTGCTTTGGAACTGGCTTTAAGTGAGTAAGATCAATTTTTTTAGGATTTTTCATCCCTGTTTGTCCATGCAAGTTTACTGTGTGCCTGCATCTGAAGTGTCTTCTCAAAGGAGCGTATCTTTGACAGATTCTTTCACTACATACAAAGTTATTTGATTAGTGGCAAAAGCCTTTCATATACTAACTGCATGTACAAGAGAGAGAGTGAAAGAGAATTCAATCTTTATGTATCTGCATACATACTTAAGAAAAAAAGCCACCATCCATTTCTAGACAAAATTGACCTGAGAACTGCAGACAGAAAAGATCTTAGCAGAGAGAATTTGGCACTGGCTGCATTTCCCAGAACGTAAGGAAAAGGGGAAGGTAGTAGAGATGAGCACAATCTCAGAATATGCAAAAAATAAACCAACCCAGCCAAAATGATTACCAAGCCAGCTACAGACTCATAACAAACCTATCGTGTGTGGATGTGTTAGGTCTCATGATGTTACCTTTACCAAATGCACCATTTTGTGCTCCTAAAAGTTCAAATATATGGATTTCCACATGAAATTTTCAAAGTATCATTTAAAGCCTGAAATCCTGCCATTTCCTATGAGCAGCTCAAAGAAGAGCTCTGTTTCTTTGGCAGCCTGGGACAGTTAAAGTGCCACATGAGGCTGCACAAGACTAAGCCTCATGGTCCATCTGTTTTACAGCCTGAAGGCACCGCTGGCTCTCTCCCAACTCTTCTCGTTGCTGCCTGGGCAGAGGGGCTGGCACTCACGTCCAGGAGGCTGCCAGGCTCCAGGCCGTACTGCTGGCTCCGCAGCAGCAGCTGCACCCCTTCCAAGCTCCAGTCAGTGCCCTCCAAGGGGTCTGAAATATCTGTTCTGAGAAAAGACAAGGGAAAACATTGCCACGCATGAGTCTTGCATAGATCCATATAGAAAGCAGGACTAAGAAGCCTTCCTACGTGAGGTTTATGTTTAAACCGCAGTTAGAAAAACAAGAGCCCACTGTCAGCCTGGGTTTACGCCATCTCACTTGGATTAATATCAGAAATATAACCCAAAAGAGCATGCAGGAGACTGAGCTGATGGTCAATGAGTGAGACTACTCCTCTCCTGGGTGATGTATGTGGTCTGGGGATGGACAGTCTGCACAAAGCTCCCTAAGATTAGGAAAATTAAAGCTTTCCTTAGAGGAAATCCTTCTAGAGAGGCAGTTGGGATCCAGAACCAGCTACATGCCCATCATCCTGGGTCCAAGATGGCTAAATTACTGTTAACTAAAGGCTTTTAAGGGAGTGTCTTCTACCAGCGGGCATGTACCTGAGACATTCAGCTAAAGGAGCAATCGAGAGACCCGCTGTGTTTAATCCCCCAAAACTATAAAAATTTATCTTCAAATCCAGACTCTTTAAAATAAAAAAGAAGTGATTTTTTCTTCTAATAAAATGGTTTTAAGCAGCCAATGGGGTTCAGAACGAGGAATTTGGTTCTCTGTAGGTCCCAAAGGAAAATACACACCTTTCTGATAACTTTTGTTTTGTTTTGCTTTTTCCTCCCAATCCTCCTTACACCACATGCAGAGGCCGTCAGAACATATTCTGTAGTTAACTGCCATTTCATCCACCACACCTAATGACCCTGTGCTAATCCCCCTTGCAAGAAGGGATCATTCTCTCTGCCTTTCATATGCAAAATACTTACATGGCTTCAAAACAACAAAACTTCTGTCCCTTTGTAACAGACTTCTGCACTCAGTGACACAAGGTCCCAGCTCGCCACCCCTGTGCATGACCTGGCTGCCCCCTGAAGGCAGATCTAGCACTAAGGAGAGGCACCTTGGAAAGGCGACAGGAGATGCAAAGAGAGAGCAGACTAAAAAGAAGAGACCCCCATCTGATTGCCCAGCATAGAACAGGAAAAGAAAGGGAGCAAGGGAGCAAAGGATTTCCTTCGTAAGCCCAAATCTGTGGCAAATTCTTTGCTGACTTATCGCATATATGCCCTACGGTAGTGCAGGTGATGGTGAACTGTCCTCTAACATCGCTGTCTGTGTATCGGCATGCCAGACACAAATATTTCTGTGAGAGTTTCTGTAACTGAAGACTCAGCAAGGCAAATGAGAGGTATCATGAGCTATTGGGGATGTCATGGGGCCCAGTGGCCTGCAAGTCAGCACACGGATGCTGGTGTGGGCTCCAGCTTTCACACGGACCTGGGGCAAATGCCCCTCACTGCAGAAAGCCTCTTCCTGTTCCCGTGGCTGACGTGCATGCTCTGACAGCTCTCACTCTACTGGGGCCTTCAAGCAAGTCATCCACAGGCCCCCAACCCCTGTGAACTGTCCCCTCGGCTTCAAGGGTCCTCTAAGCAGGTGCCACGGGGACAGGAAGGAGCTCAAAAGGTTGCACAAAGTTATAAAATCAACCTTATTTGAATTTTGTTGAATTACCCAACTCCCTGGTAATGGGAAGAGAGGGCCACGAAACACCCAGGGCCACAGCTCTCCCTTGCTCCCCTCACCTGTCCAGCAGAGCTCTTCTGCCTCTTCTGTCCGCTGGCTGCGAGGTCCCTGGTGGGACTGCACCACAGCTGCCTTTGCCTTCCAGCACAGACTGAACCATGGCGACTGGGAGCACAGGGGGCTCGGGGCAGGCCCGGCAGCCTGGCACGTCGGGCTCGGTGGTGGCTTTCACTCCAGGGCTCACTGGCTCTTCCTTGATCAGCATGAGGCACTTCTCCCTGTATCAGAGACAAGACTCACCACACGTCTGCTCCACAAAGGCCTCGCTCTACTGGGAAGGGCAATAGCACAAGGGCTTCTCTCCCCTTTTCAAACTGCCCCACAAAGTCTTTCCAGTCCCCAGACAGGCAAATAAACTCTCCCAGCAAGCCTGTTTTCCCTTTTGCAATCTCCAAGGCAGGTCAGCGCTGGTGGAAAATCTCCAAGGAGCATGGGATCAGCAGCTATATTTTACCAAGCTTCCAGCATGTGCATGCACAGGGCTCTGTTGGAGCGAAGCAGGTTTTTGGGGCACAGCCAGAAGCAGTAGACAAACAAAAGCTTGGAAGACTGAAACTATCAGATCAAGGCTGGGCATCCACCCACAGAAGTGCTAGAAGGGGCCCATCCTGGGGTCTCTTTTACAGCAGAGCTTTAGTAAAGAGGCATATCAGAAATATGCTCAGCTGGAATACTTTCACTCACTTCATCCATCATGGCTATAATCAATTTACTCCATTAGATTGCCTTGCAAATATGGAAAATACACTTTCATGTATTCATCATTCCTCAGATAAGTGTTAGACTTGATATAGGTAAATGGTTACTGCGCTAGAGAGAGACCCAAGAAAAGTAGAAGCTTCCACCCTAAAGACAGGAATGGGATCAGAAAGACCTCCTCATGCTGGTGTTAGTACTGGACCAGAAAGCTCCCTAAAGATCCCAGTGACACAGGAGAGGATCTTGTGGCCTGGCAGCATTTGGGACAGAGGCTATTAAGATCTGACAGTCCCAGCCAGATCTTTTACTTGTTTGGAAGCCTTTTTTCAGTGGGAGAAGCACTCCCTGTTATTCCTAGGACACGTTATAGCAAAGGTTTGAACATTACATTTATAAAAATCCACCCTGTGCCACCTATAGGAAACTTTATAGCTCCTTGTGAAGCTGCACAACTGGAGCTTAAATGACAATGGCATGCAGATAAAGAGGCGCTGTGCACAGGAAGCCACGTTGAGGAAGTATTTTACAGCACTTATGGACTAGCTTTGCTGCAAGGCAACATGTGGACACATCCCACATGTGGGAGGTATGGGACACTACAAAGCCCTCCTGGGCATCTTATTTTAGATTATCTTTTCATCTTACAAATCCTAAACTGCTACAAGAAGCTCGTGTTGATTTAGCAAGTACCACACTCCTGAACTCATTATGGGCTCAGATTCTCTTCACGAGCCATGCAGACAGCACAGACCAGAGGCCACCAGGTGGCACTCAGTAATTAGCTGAAATAAGCAAATTGAAGATTATATTTTAAAAATTTCTGCTTTAGAAATCGCTTTCAGCATGCTTTTTTTTTTTTTTTTTTTTTTTTTTTTTTTTTTTTGACTGGAGCTCTTTATACTCTTCAAGCTAATTTTATGACTGTGGTTTCAATTATTAGGTAGATTTACAGACAATTTCTAGGGTATAACTGCCTTGCCTCTACGCCTGAGAAACTGTTTCCATGATTCATCTGTCTACTTACTTTCCACTGACATAGTTGTAGCTATTCTGCTACTAGCCCTGCCCTAAGTACACTGAATGTGTGTGGCAGGAAGAGATAAGCACTAAAATACCTCTGCATTCAATTCTTAAGTTACTGGGACCTTTTCACAGAAAAGTTGTCAAACATCGGAAGTTGTGATGCAACCTTTCTGTTCTCATTAGCAGAAAGATGTACAGTTTGATTCTGTTTCTTCTTTGTCAAAGAGAAGAGAAAACTTCCTCTCTCTCTTTCTCTCAACAAACTCAACAAATTTGGTATCTCATTCTTTGAGAAGGTCCAGACAATCACTGTCTTGAGAACAAAAATATAAAGAAACGTGGAATACTTCCCAAGGAAGGGAGTGAAAGTTCTCAGCATGAAACCCGTGGCGTTGTTTTAGAAGTCATGCTGTTATTAACACTACCTAGTTCTGAAAATCTGACTCACATTCCGAACTGGAGGTCTTTAAAAGATGTTTAAATGTAGAGCTTAGTGGTATGGTTTAGTGGTTTAGTAGAGGAATTGTTAGTGTTAGGTCAGAGGTTGGACTAGGTCTCTTCCAACCTAGATGACTCTGTGATCCTGTGAAAAGTATTCCATTACATCATGCCTATAGAATTTTGCACCTCAGACTCAAACTTGTAGAATTACAGCCAGGAAACACTCTTCTGAAGTTACTCTTGTCCACACCCAATTCTGTCCATTTTCAAACCCAAAGATGTTTACCTGTCGTTATCAGAAGGGGACTGCATATTTATTATGTTGGGTGGTGATGTTTCAGTAACATCAGATATGATGGGTCCTCCAACAATCGCAGGGCTGTTTAAGCAAGAGGCAGGTTCTGTCGATGGCTAAGAGGAAAGACAAAATAATATAGATTTATCCTTCTGCAGTGGTAAAGAGCACTGATAAGTCAGCTGGTTCTCCACTTGCCCAAGAAGGGGGAGAGGCACCTTACTGATTTGTAAGAGAAAACTTTTCACCCAGACCCATCTTCCAAAAGTCCTGCCCAAGAGTTCTGGGTGGTAGCGTGCAGTCTCTCCTGGACCCTGTCTGAAAGTAGTGCCATCCTATCCCCTTACTTGCTACAGGGCCGCAGCTCACTGGAAAAAAGCAGCCCAAGTTATCACTGATTTCTGTGGCAACAGGCAAAGTACAGGGCCCTGTCTCAGGGACCATTTACCCACTGTGACCTTGAGTTCCCTATACAGGAATGCAGAAAGTTCTTACCTAATGTACAACCTTTTAAGTTCCTCTGGTCTCTCCTCCAACCACACAGAGGTGCAGGTGTAAAACAAGCACTGTGACTGAAGTGTCAGCTACTGAGAGGTTTTACCATGCCTGACATTTTGCCTAGACTGCTCAGCTCTCATACTGTGCCAGCCACAGAATATGGCAGCACGAGCACGTGCAAGCACCCTTCTCTTCCTGGAAATGAGGAGCTAAAGGAATAATAAATGTCACTCCGCTTTGCAGACCTCTTCTCTTCTCTTCTTCACTGCCAGACTCTTGCCAAACTCTTTGCTCTGAAGTCCTTATTATTGCCTCAAACATTTTCCTACCCTTGGCCAAAGAAATTCCCCAAAGCCCAGAGGCTGGAGTAAACCTACCGACTGTATGAAATAGGGGTCGTGGAGGGGGTCCGTAGGCAAATGTCGGCTGAACTTGGACACTTGTGGAGCTGCCAACCCATTGTCGAGCATCAGAGGCCTGTGAAGAGAAACAAGAGGTTTGTTTTCCCAGCATGTACTGACTGACTGGTCAGTGACTGCTCAGACAAGAAACATCTTTCAGGCAAGGGTTGTTTCCCCCTGGGTACTGTGTTTTTCCTGAGGTGTAAGGTATGCTCTTGCTCAGTGTTACAGAGAAGGAAGGGAAGCAGCAGTCTTGGAGGAGGTCACCATCAAAAAGGGTCTTTAACCACCATGCAGAGAAGAGAGGATCTGGGTTTTCTAGATCTTACTTGAAAAAGGCAAGTCAAATAACATACATTGAGCACTACTTGGTTTCCAGATAAGGTGGCACTACCTGGACCCACAATCAAAACAAACAAACAAACAAACAAAAAACTTTTAGTAAAAACCTGAAACCAGGAGAAGCCTCAAAATGGCACTGCCCTTCCTCACGCCTTTTTTTTTTTTTTTTTGATGGAGATGTTACCAACAGTGCACTATGTGGTCCCAGAGAAACTGGGAACTGGTGGATTTTGCTTCACACCCACTGTTGTTAATGCTGTGCTGATCCCATAAAGCGGCCTAGCACATCCCTCTCCTCCTCTCACTGACCCACAGCCAGGAGAGGATTCAGTGTCCATTTAGAAGACAGTGCTTTGGCTGAGGGCATCAGGGAAAGTCAACAGGTTTTTTCTATAATCATATCTAACAGGTGTGATGGAAAAAGATCCTAGCTCCCTCCATCCTACAGACACTGGAACTAGGTATGTTGGGAGAAATTACGGGTTTGCTCAGACTGCAGTTAGATCCCACAGCAAAGGGATTATACATTATACAGCAGGACTCAGTGCTGATTAACAGCCTTCTTCTGTTCCATGATATTAACCAAAGATAAAGAATGAGAAAGAATATTTGAATCATCCCGACACTGACCTTGTTATGGCATAAGCTACTCTTTAGCACAAACCAAGGATCGTAGCTGTCCCTGTGACAATTACTTCGCAAGTGTCCATCTCCCTGCTCCATGAGCAACAAATGAACCTCCCTATCTAGCATTTGTTACCAAAATACTTTGGTGCCTAACCCATCTAACAGCCTCCCAGGTCAGGCGTGCCTGCAGGACCTACTGACCAAGCCATCCTGTCCAAACCTACCAGCCGGCACTCCTCTGGTCTGTGCCCAGCTGCTCTGGGCTGCATGGTACAACTTTCTGGCGGCATTTAAAAGAGAAGCAGGAAAGCAAGACAGTGAAAGATAAAATACTAAAGGTGCAGATATAGACATAAGAACTAAGGTGCCTTGAGGACAGCCCTTCACGCTTCCAAGGAAGCAGAAACTCAATTAACAGGCACAACACTGCAGATTTCAGCAGGGTTGTATCAGCAGGATCCCTCTTTATAAGGGGGCCAATATATTTGCTGTGCAAGTAGTTCTGTGCTCTTCTGCTCCTTTCAGCCCAGTCTCTCACTAATGACTTGCTTTTTTTCCCCACAGCAGTGGTCTATGACGTTTCTTGGGCTGCAAAGCTCTTGCAGGGAGAGCATGGCACTGACCATGGAAATCAGAGATCAGATCTAGCATCTCATTTCTCTGCTTCCCCACTCTACAGGAAGAAAATCTCTTCACTCATGCACCTCAGTGAGCCAGAGCAGCTGATGTTCTCCCCTTGAACCTCCTTCTTTGCTACCATTCTCTGAGCAGTGTATAGCCCTTCCAGAAGGCTTGGTAGAGGGGACAGGCAGAGGTGAGTGTGTCCAGCTTACTTGTACAGACAGACTAGAGGCTCCTTCATCAAATCCTGTGTTTCCTTCACAATCCTGACATGAAGTTTCAGCAAAGAATGAGGACACTGATTAAAGAAGATCAACCCCCTAGAGCAGCCATTCTTGGGATGTCTCCTTTGAGGCACGGAGAAGTTTCTAACATGCCTAAGGCCAAAAAGTAATAAAGGTGGAACTGGAGGCAGGTTCCTGAAGGTCACCAAGCCTGCGTCAGATACACACCTCTTTCAGTGACTGTGGGTCAAACAAAAGGTGCCTGTGGTCTAGCTGGGCCCAGCTCTCTCCTGCTGATGACAAGTGGCAAAACTGATGCCTGTGGGACCAGCACCGGGGTCCTGCCCTTTCTCCTCCCCCTAATGAGTGTTCCCATCTCCCATCCCGCACTGTATTCCCCAAATAAAGGTCACGAGCTGACACGGTGCTTCTCTAAAGACCACTGAATGGGGCATGTCAGCAGGTCTGACTCGGCAGTTCAGCCCATTCATTCCCCATTACCATGGTGCCCTGGTCCGGTGACCGCCTGCCTGGCCGAGCTGAGCTTGTGCTTTTAGCGAGGGGGCAGCATTATGCACCCGTGAGCATGTGTGCACCACACAAGGGTACTTACAGCTTCCTTTTTATCCCAGCGCCGCTAGGGTTTGATTGGAGCTGGCCAAACAGAAACTGAATCAGCTGTCAGGAGAGATCACAATCCAGTGTTAATCAGCAGAGTGATTCAGCACTCCTCACTCTCATCTCACGCATTCCTCCCTCCTGACACCACCCCGAAGCTGGGAGCAGCCATGAAATGTGGGAGCCAAACTGCAGGAGGTACTGGAGCCTGAAACAGGACTCTCAAATGAGTACAGCCCGTTGAGTGAAGGCAGCTAGATGCACACTCTCAGTGCTTACTCTCTCCACTCCTGTGCATGCAGAACTCCAATGAGGCCTATCCAACCTGGGAACGTGTCTGTGAAGTACCCAACCAAACCTGGATTTAGACTTGGCCTTCATAAAAGTTTTCAGAGCCCTTTATAAGAGGCTTTAGAAAATCTAATAAAGACTTTGCAAGTTAAAATGGACCCCCCCTGGATGGGGTCTCAGCTCTTCTGGTTGAGTTTTTCAGTCCTGTGAAGGTCAGTGTTGATAAAACCAGACAATAAACACGATGCAGGTTGGCTTTGAAGAGGAATCACTTAGCAACATATTCCCAGGTCAGCTTGAGCTCTTCTTTGACCTCCTAACAAAGAGAGCATTATTATTATATACCACAGCTGTCTCTTACTCATTGCTAAATGTAACAAAAAAGAGTTACATAAATGCCTCTACAATGAATGGTGTGGCTGGTCCAGCCTCAGAGCTGGAGGAAGATTTAATAGCCTCATGCATTTCTATCCAGTCCTATGACTGTGATGCCACGTGAAGGTCAGAACATGGCTCTCAGAGGGACCGGGAAATGTGACATGCTCAGCCCCATCAGCACCACCTTGGAATCACTGGAGAGGCCTCTTCTGTTCAGGTCATGATAGAGATTAAGGGAGATGGCTCCCTTAAAATGCCACAGTTGCTGGAGGTTCCCCCTGGGGAAATGGCTAGCCAGTTCTGCGGCCTGCAGCCTCAGTGCTGGCAGCAGGGGAAGGCTCCTCTGTTGTATGGAAGAAAAGGAAAGGTGAGGGAAGCCCTAAGGCATTGGTACCACCACAACAAGGGTGGTCTCATACAGGGCATTCAGTGAAAGCTGTGCTCGCTTGCTCGGGGCTTGGACAGAAAAGTGATTACTAACATCACAGCATGGACTGACAGGGAAATTAAAATCTTTTGCTCTAGGGTATGATTTATGCTTTGGTAATGACCATTGCCCATAGGACAAGCAGGAGTATCACGCAATTAGAAAGAAAGAGAAAATACATATACTGTAGTATCACAGTGTGGAGAAGATTATGGGACAAGACAAATCGGAGGAGGACATACATTGTGCAGTACAAGTGAGTTTTGAGTTTATACAATACCTTGTTGATCACCTTCTGTTGCTGTGAGTGGTTCTGCCGGAGAGAAACAACTTCCCGCCAAAGAACTTCATTTTGCCTGAAAGTGAAACAGAAACTTCCTTTGAGCACAGAAACATCCCAACAGCCCACAGTGTACTCAACTCAGTAAAGTTTGTCTCACTTTGGGACCATTGCAGCGCTTGGCACTTTTCAGATATCCCACCCAGGGTCACAATATTGCTTTCCTTGTTTTTCCTCCATTTCAGAACTACAGAGCAAAGCTTGGAGGAGAAATGAATAAAGAGAAGCCAGCTTATATAGAGGAGGGCAATAGGAGGACACGTTTGGTTTGGGCGGAACGTTTAGGCCAAACTCAGAATTTCAACGGGGTCAGATTTGTGATTTTGAATGATTTGGATCATCAAGACTGTTCTTCCTGCTGGGACAAAGAAAGCCCAGCCTCTCTACTACTGCTCCCAAAGACCAAGAGATCCTATGTATAGAGAGTGTTATTCTGCCTGCTCAGACCGCATGCATGTGGAGGTACAAAGGCATGGTTTGGTAGTCACCAGAGTAGCTAAAGGGATGCTTCCACATTTGAGAGCCTTGAACTAGGATGCAAGCAGTGACTTTATCAGTGGGAGTCACCAATTTCCTCCAGCACATTTTACATCCAGCTTGCAATTGCACAGAGCATATATAGGCCTACGTTTCTGTCTGTAAATGCAGCACCCAAGGGGAGTTATGGGCTGCCTTGAACATTCAGCCCCAGGAGGTGGGATGAGGGAGATGCAGCATTTATTTGCTGTGCTGCCTCCAAATCTGGATTCCAGCCAAATCTGTGCTGCAAAAGGTTTTGCCAGTGAATTTATCTCAAGAGTGTATGGAGATACCAAAACTGACAGGCCAGCAAAACCTCCCATATATGTGCAATTTATAAAGCCTTTTGCTGCATATCCTTTAGGTGGTAATACCCTTTCTTTTTATTGCCGCTGTACCTGGATTTCACAATGTGATTTCACACATATGCTAATTGTGGAAGGCATTTGTCCTGGTTTCAGCTAGGATAGAGTTAATTTTCATCCTAGTAGCTGGTAGGGTGCTATGTTTTGGATTAGGATGAGAAGATAACATGCTGATGATTTAATTGTTGCAGAGCAGTGCTTACACCAAGCCAAGGACTTTACAGCTCCTTGCTCTGCCCTGCCAGCGGGCAAGCTGGGGGTGCAGCAGGAGCTGGGAGGGAACAGACCCAGGACTGCTGATCCCAACTGACCAAAGGGGTATTCCGTACCATCTGACAGCATGCTAAACAATATATAGGGGTGGCAAGCTGGGCTGGGGGGCCGGCTGCTCAGGGATAGGCTGGGCATCGGTCAGCGGGTGGTGAGCAATTGCATTGCGCATCACTTGTTTGGTACTCATTATTAGTAGTACTATTAATATTATTATTATTAATAATATTATTATTATTATTTTCCTGTCTTAATAAACTTTAAACTGTCTTTATCTCAACCCCCAGGCTTCACTTTCCCATTTCTCTCCCCCATCCGAGAGAGGGAGGGGGCAGGGTGAGTGAATGGCTGTGTGGTGCTTAGCTGCCGGCCGGGTTAAACCACAACAACATTAAAAACTGAGGAAGGATTAAAATATTTAGCTATTGCACTTAAGGTGCTGGACTGCAATGAAGTTTTGCAGTATCTGATGTTCTCTCAAGGTCTAGGATTTCATATTCATCTAATGATACACAAATCTCAGCTTTCATTTTTAAAAAAAAGCTTCTGAGTCCTGTTGTTTAAAAAAATGAAAAAAAAAATCCAAGTGTTTTATAAGAATTAAAATTCTGGATGCAAATAAAAACCTCTCCAGATGTATGATTTATAAAACGCTATCCATTTACTAAATTCCTAGTGACCATGTCTGACTCAGAAAATCCCAGTCTCAGGCAGCTGGAGGGTCAGGTGACCGCATGCAAGAAGTACTGCATATGCCTGGTCTTGCTCTTACACAACAATTTTGGCCTTGTCAGAAGACACAGTCTTCAGAGGGAGAGAGGGGTCCAATGATCTAAACTACAGCCACTCCAGTATTCTTATATTCTTTAGGTCAGGCCTATATTTTGGATGTTGAGGATGACAGATAGATTTCTGACTTCTAAACAGTTGAATAGAGTACCACTGCTTTCTCTCCTAGGGGTGAGAAAGAGTTACATATCTCTTTTTACCATCATTTCTATCTGGAGGAAACACAGTTATCTAAGTCCCCAGATTATATATATATATATATATATATATATATACTTCCTGTGTGGCCTTGTCTGTGCTCACCTCATCTATGAAGGGAAAATATGGATGTCTACCTTCCATAGAAGACAGAGAGGCTGAGGATGAATTTGCATTTTGTACCTCATTGGGAACTCTGCACAGAAATCCTACATGTTGTCGTGTCAACAGATCTGGTCCCTATGACTAAAACGAAGGTCAGCTGTTTAGATACATCAAGCGCTAGCACAACAGTCTTAAGATATATGCCTGCGTCAGCATTTTCTCTGTTCATGCTTACTGCTAAGAGGATACATAAATAACAAAAACTCACGTTTTCAAAGTTAGGATGAAGATATGTAAGCAAAGAGGAGATTCTTAGTCAAAGATTGCTCTGACTCAGTATATGCTCCCTGGGAAGGAGGTGTGTAAGACTCCTCCTTTCAAGTATTCCCCAAGACCAACATCTCTCAAGAAGCAAATGCCCAAAAAGAAGCAGCCTGAGTAGGATTCAACTCACTGCTTCATGTCCTGCACTTGACACTCCATGTTCTCCTGCTGACTTCTCAGTATCTGTACCTCATATAGCAACCTGCTGAGGTCCTCCTGGCGCATCTTGGTCTCCTCACTTTTCACTACTGACACCTGAGGAAGAAAAAGTCCAAAGTGGATTTTACCAGCACAGGAAGGGCTGTGGACAGACACAGTCATCGCTGTGGCTTGAGTGCAGGACTTCTACCAGCCAGGCTCTGATGTGCTGAAATACTGGGACATGCAAAACATTCACAAGTGTCTGGGTATTACTGCATAGGCCAACGGAATAAAACACAGAAAAGAGCAGGAAAAATGCTTTCATACAGAGGAGGGTTGGAAGCAGGATATTCTCCACTAGGGATGTATTTCAAGTCAACTCAGAAAAATGGCATTATGAGGAACAGGGAAGAATTGAACTAGGTCATTTGATTAATTATTTCCTTTTAATCTATAGAGATCCTGAATTCAGTCTTGTGCTTTACAGGAATAAACCTGAGGAACTGTTTCAAATCGATAAATTATGCTTGGATTTCCAGAATGCTTTTGCTGAAGTTCTTTTCTGAAGTCAATGTGCTAATTCAGTAAGAGAACAGTTCTTTAGGGGAAGGTTAATAACCTGTTAAAAGGTAGCAATCAGACGGCAGGAACAGGTTACTGCTTCTAAAACAACAAGAGATGAGTGTTGGGAGACCCAGGAGATATGTTGTACTTATCTAGAAAAGGGGATAACGATTCAAAACCAGAGAATGGTGCAAAGCAAGCCTGGCTGTGCAGCACTATACAAAGATCTCGTGACATTAGGCAATGCAGAAAAAAATCCAACAAACCAAAACCAAAACCATAACCAACCAAAAGAAAAACTGATGAAAATCAAGCCCAGGTTAGAAACCAGATCACAAGGTGATCTTGCAGTTATGCTGAGCAGTCTACAGCATGCTAGCCCGTGGTCCAAGAGCGAACAAGTATTTTAGGTATTATCAAGAGAGCAAAGCAGTTGTGGCGATAGAAATCCATGTAACGACCACGTCTTAATTTTAGGGTGCTGTTCTGGTCAATCTCCCCCCAAAAAAGGATGTAAGAGGGCGAAGTGCAGGGTGGAGAGCCACAGTGACAGACACAAAAAGGCTCTTGCTTGCGAAGAAGCATGGCATTTTCTGCTCAAGACATCTGAGGAACAGGATGCAGTATTCACTACTTCTCTCCTAGCAGAAAGCCGAGGGGAAACCAAATTAAAAGAGACAGCAGGTTTAAAAATGAACCAAGGGAGTTACATCTCCACATAGAGCATTAATTAAGTTTTGGGGCATAGTATTAAGAGATGTTTTGATATCCCAAATATTTGGGTGTTTCAAAAAACACCACGTGGCTCTTCTGGAACCTTCTGGAAGGGGTGGGGGGACACTGCTGCTGCCTCAGCCTTCCCGCCTTGAGCCTTCCCGCCTCAGCCTTTAAAGGACCATTTGAGGGGCTCACTGGATGTTTTGATGTCCCAAATGTTTGGGTGTTTCAAAAAACACCACACAGCCTTTCTGGAACCATCTGGAAGGGTGGGGGTCGCTGCTGCTGCCTCAGCTTTCCCACCTTGAGCCTTCCCACCTCAGCCCTTACGGCACCATTTGAGGGCTCTCAGGGGGGTTCCACCCTGCATGTCCCTCCACCCGGCAACCCCTCACCTTCCTCTTGATGTGCTCCAGGAGGTGCTCGTGGCCCTGCAGGAAGCAGAGGTGCTGGAACTCGGTGTCGTCCCGCTCGGGCTTGACAAGCCCCCCTTGCTCGATGTTCACCACCTTCCTGAAGCCATCTGCGTAGAGAGCGTGTGGGTGAAGGGCCAGTAGACACAGGCCCTCCTCCCTGCCTCCTGCCCCGTCAAAAGTGATGGAAATCTACTTTGGATACTAAAAGGCTTTCTACACCACTAAACTGCCTTAGAACTCGCATTTACAACACTGCTATAGTATGCTTAAATAGCAAAAAGAAAACTTTACCAAGGAACTTAGTGAATTAGTCATCAACAGGAAACGGTACTTCTGAAAACTATCAGAAAAGAACCAAGTTTAATACAAATATGGTCTAGATGTGGCTGACAGCTACACCTAAACCTCCATTAAGGGATGAAAATGTCTCATTAGCGAGGTTTGCAGGGAGAAGTACTGCCCGTTCTTAGTTCAGCAGTAGGGCCTGGAGAATGGATAAGCTCTGGGCATGCTACACTCAAGAAAAGCAGTTTCTGAAGGAGGTTTCACAGTATGAGGCTGCTAGATAAAGTCCCATACAGCATGAAATGGTAAAGAAATAATAATGGGTGATCAAATTGATGGAAGGGAAGCAGAAAACCCAGTAGCTGAAATTTCTTAGCCACAATTTATGATTGAATCTAACAGAAATTTCATACACAAGGATATTGCTCTCCTGGGATCAAAGTGAAAGGTCGTCTTTGGCAAAATCTGTAACATATATGTGTATATGTGAACTCTCAGCATTTCTATCTACAATTCTCTTCCATGCTACAATGCTCTTCCATGTACTACCCCAGCTTTCTATCACTCTCCCTGTGTCTTGCGGGACCCACGTGGCCTAGGAAGTGGAGTTTGAACTTACACATGTTCAGCTGCCGGACGAAACTGGCCATGTTGTTGTGTTTGAAATACTTGGGCAGCACCTCTTTGGCAAACCGTCCTTGGTCGAACACATGGAAGCTGGTGCCATTCTGCAAAGGCGAGAAGGATGGGGGAAGTCAAAAGAACGCCCTGACCACAAGGGGAGACCAGGAGGGGGTGATTCCCTCGAGGCCTACAGCAGGACTAGTCATGCTCTGAATTGTCACCTTGAAGGTGAGAAGACTGACAACAACTTTTAGTGAATGATGTGCTCTTTTCAGTCCTCATACAGCCAGTCCTCTATGACCGCATTTCTGATCCTTTTGGAATGAGCTTTGCCACTGCTTGGTTCAGGGCCTCGGATGAGAGAAAGAAACTACAGACATTTACATCCAAAATGCTCGTAGCTCATGATTGCTGCCCCTTCTTGTGTCGGCCTCATAGAAAGACTGGTGTCTGAAGAAGGTCATGGAAAGTAGAAATTACCATCACAATCCCTCAATCTGCTTGCACAGATCTGACCCATCTGCTTCAGAGCACAGCAGTCCTCAAGGGAGCACTGCCCGGATACATGGCACAAGAAACACAGCAAGGAAAGAAAGCAAATCATCCCTGGAGATACTGCACTGATGCAGAAGCTCTACAGACCTTCTCCTGGTTATTTTTGAAACATACAGCCACAAGTGCAACCCCAAATTTGGCTGAACATAGCATACAAGTTATAACAGTCATGCTTTACAGCTCAAGCTAGCAACATGCATTTTAACTGGATAAAAGATCCATTTTTAGGTTGTATCACCAGGAGTTGTGATTGCAAAACAACACAAACCAGACTGGGATCACTGACAAGGGCAGGCACGCTGCAGCTCATGTGCTTTCCTTGCTGGCCTGTGAGACAGAGTGCACTGAAGCTGTCCCAAAACGTTTTGCAAACAAACATCCATGTGACCTTTTCAAGGCACAGAAAAATTGGCAATTAATTTTCATCTGCAATTGACACTTAGAAACAGCCTTTTCTGAATCCCTGACCTTAACAGCATCAGTGTCTCCAGAATATGGGGACAGGGGGACTTCCTTAAATCCCATCTCAGCTCTGGATGGATGGGGGCAGCCAGGCAAGTTTGGAGGAACCATGATATCAAACATGGAGTTTGGGGTGCACATAACATCTTGTAAACTTGCAGAGAACCGTATCTTCTAGGGGCTTACATGGGCTTTGCTTTTGTAGAGAGCAAGAGCTGCTAAGAGCTGCCTGGGGAGCCCAGCTGTGCAGCCTAAGCCCACCACTGCTTCAGGGAAGGACGGGCAAGATGCAGAGACCTCTGCCAGGGCAAAGGCAGCAAAAGGTATTTGAGCTGGATTTACCAACTCAGCTGCAGCTGAGTTTTAAGGGACAGCTAGCTAAAGATGCCAGGGTGTGTGTGGTGTTGGCAGAGCCCAGCACAGCCACTGTCATCCTCCTGCTGTGTTCGGTGTCACTACCAGTGATGTGTTAGCTCGGGGTTGTTCCACATCGGACTGGTTTTTGATAGAGGAGGAGAGTGGAAAGGCCCTATAGGCAAAGAGACTTTGGAGATGCTGCGTGTTCACTGACACACTGTGCACATACCAGCATGTTCCTGTACGGCAGCCATGCCCTGGTGGCCTTATATCATAAGAGTGCAAGCTGGGAGACACTTCAACTGTCTTCTCTGCCCAAGGCAAAACTGTCTCTACAGCCTGTCAGCCTTGGCAGATGCTTGTCTTACCTGGTTTTGGCAGACCCATGGGGCACAGACCCTCTGCCCTGCCCAGGCAAACTACTCCAGGAATTTCCTAGGAGTTTTTCCTAACTGAATCTTCCACTTCAAAAATTAATGTCACTACTTCTTGTCCCATCTGCCACAGACATGGAAAGCAGACTTTTTAACCTTAAACCAGCCTTTACTGTACATATAAAGAATTACCATGTTTTCTCTCCATCTCTGCTCCTTCAGGCTATAGACCCACAGTGTACTCAGTTGCTCTTTACACATCCTATTTACCAAGAGCTCTGATTACATCCAGAAATCTCAGACACACATAACTCCTCAGCTCCAACACCACTGATGGGTAGAAGAGGAGGATGCAATGTGGGAGCCTTAGAACCTAAAAGCTTTGCCTAAGTAGGTAGCTGTAAGGCTGCAGGAGAGCAGAACATAGTGTGGGAGGTGAGAAATAACTCTCAACCTAACAACAACATGTGGAATAATGTGCATGTAACAGCGAAGGGGCTATTTATACATGTTAGGTAATCTTTGCTAGTTTGAAAGTCCTTGTTCTAAATACATGGTACGAAAACTTAGTGGTTCTGGGAGGTATGGACATGCAATACCACCTTTGGAAAGCAACCATTCCCTTGGATAAAAATGTAGCTTAAATTCTATCCCAAGTTTTGTTTGAAAACCATATTGGACAAAAACACATGGCAAAAAGACTGCTTTAGACTTTTTTTTTTTTTTTTTTTCTCCATTTAAATCTCCTCTTATTATAGATTCTTACTTTTGGAGAACAAGTTTATGCACACAACTACTGTAAGTCCCTGCTGAAGACAAATCATGGCAATATTTGCAGCAAGTCTTACTCAGGTCAAAAATACAATGTGGTTTCAAAATGCTGTACCAGGGGGACAGATAAATAATTTTTATTCTATGATTTCACTCAGTATATTAAAACCTCCATGACAAATAAGAAGCCAAAACAAAGCAATCTATCACTAGGGAGCTACACAGACAAAATACACAACAACCATCACACAGGTTAGATGAAAAGTTGAGTAAAGCCCTTGCAAAATGCTAAATAATTTAAGGGGCCAATCTGAGATCTGGCTAAGCCATAGGTTTCAGACTGTGGTCTGAAGGCTGGCTGTGGCAATTTGCTGCCTACTTCCAAGGCAGTTGTGAGAGGCTGCTAAGAAACCCAGGTGAAGTAACACAAACATCAGCTAAGTTCTTTAAGGGCTCTGCATCTTTTCTAGAAAACTTTGGGGCCACAGACTGAAGCAAGGTGGAAAACTTTTCACTCTTAAAGAGCCTGGATTTGTATAGGGTTCAGTTCTAGACACCTTTTAAGGCACTTCAAGTGGCAACCGGCACTCGCTGCACTTACCGTACTCCAGCAGATGAGATGGTTCGTTTCGGGATCTTCCACCAGCGTCCAGAGCTTGGTGAGGAAGGCTGGCACATTGCTGGAGTACCCATCCATCACCAGAGAGCTGGGTGAATCCTGCATAGCTTTGCAGTGTCCCAGCTATACTGACCCCATCGCTGTTGGCGTGCCTGTCTCCCTGCACGCGTGTGCATCCAACAGAGGAAGAACCACTGAATTTTATCCCGGGCTAGTGGAAAGTAGGCTCCCAGGGAGTCACATCAGCAGTGCTGCTCGCACTCTTAAAAACTCAGCACAATGCGATGGCATCACCAGCCCCAGAGAACAATACACAGAATGAAAATGCACTGCAGCCGATCTCACAGCGCTGTGAATAAATACGCAGCGTCATGCAGAGGGAACACGTGCTGCACACCTTGCACTGGGAGGTTTGCAAGTCACCGGAGTGAATCCACCTGCTGAGAGCCTGTGGGATGCCCTGGCGTAGCAGCATCGGGTTTGTCAAAGCACTTGACGTATTATTTTGGAAAATTTGTGTCCCAAAAGCCGGCCAGCACAGATGAACAAGGCCTGGCCAGACCTCAGGGCTGCACATCGTTGGCAAGGTTTTGAAAAGTCAAAACCGTAAGTTGGCTTGGCTACAGATCTCATGTTATTTGCCAGGAGAAATGATTTGGCTCTTCAGTGAGATGAGAGGCTGATGAAAACAGCTACACATATAATCTACCAGGCAATATACTTTATTATTATTATTATTATTTTTACCTAGGTCTAAATAGGTGCTTGCAATGTAACTTTATGCCAGGATTATTTCAATGGAGAAACTGCTCTTCAAATAACAATTCACCAAAATCTTTGGCACAACAGGCAAACATACACACATCCGAATTCAGGTTCAAGATACCTTTGCCATTAGTTGTTGAGTGCAAGGTGGTACAAAAATCTGTAAATGCTCTTGCTTCTCCTAAGACACATTAACAATTTAATGAAAGCAAAAGTCTGCAAAAGGCATTCAAATTATAACCTGGAAATCTGCATTCCTGAGAAACAGAAAGAAAGGATGGAAAATGATATTTGCAGACTACTACTTGCCTTTTATTACTACCTTGCCAGTGTTTTTCCTTAAGTGCTCTTTTTCCTGCTTGCATCTTTTAACATAACTCACATCCTATTTAGATCCTTCCAAACTGGAGTCACCTGACATCTGGATACTGGGTGAGCTCATGATCACAAAAATGCCAGAAGAGGAATTATCAAATTTAGGGTGGATTTTCCATCAGATGACCACAGTTTGTTGCTATAGCCCACAGAATCCACGTGGCTAAGTACCCCAGTGAACACAAGATGGCTGCACTGAAGCTGTTACTTCTTCAACTGTCCATTGAAGTAGTTGCTGGACACCTGACACAAGGTACTTGACTAAGGTTCTCTTAAAACTTAAAATCAAAACTAAATTTCACTGGGGTCCTCTGTAAAACTCCATAATGGATGTTTGGCATTCCTGCTATTGCTAAATAAAGAAGCAGAGAAGAAAAAAGACTTGTCCTCCATATTCCAATAAAGAAAAGTTTAAAACAGGCAACTCTAGTTCTCTGTATAACCCTTTATCTATCACATTTGAGTACAAATGCTCAGTCTGCTGAACGGGTGTGCATCATATTGAACAGTCAGTGATAGTGAAATAGCATGGTCTCAGCAAGCACAGAGGGCATTTTACAGCATTTTCCTCATAGCCCTAAAGCTTCTCTCACTGTACTCCTGCAGCTCCCCACAGTTTCCCCAGGAAGGCAGGAGGTCACTGAACTGTCACTGGTTTCCAGGGGTGCCGCTCCTTGGTGATCTTGAGAGTGTATTGTTTCAGGCCAGGGCAGTGTGTGAGGAATGCTTCCACCACCTCCTGGCTGACCACACAGTAGCAGTGGATCTCTAACAGCTTCTGGCAGTGCCTAGCCAGATCTATTAGCGAGGAATTTAACTCCTCCGAGGACGTGGTCTGCAGTGTCAGCTTCTTTAAAGTACTGCTGTAGCTCTGGGTGACAAACCTAATCTGATTTACCATGTAAGTATAGGTGTTAAGTTGCAGTGTGCTCACAGGTATGTTCAGCTTTAGGATCCGTGGTATTTTGCAGGCAGGGACTGTATGATCAAATTCCAGGTCTACGCAGAGCTGAGGATGCTTTTGACTTACAGCAGCCCAGAGCTCTTCTGAGATGACAGGTATATATTTGTCCAGGCGCTCACAGAAAATGTCTAAATGCATGAAAGCTGCTCTTTCTGGCTTGAGCAGTTCCAGAAATACATCGTCAGACAAACTGGCATAGTAAACCCCCAAGGCTGAGAGTCTCGGACATGCTCTGAGAACTTTCCTTATAGTGTCCGGCGCCACGTTGCATACCAGGGTGCGGTTGTTGATGAACAAACTGTGCAAGTTTGGGTTGGTGATAGCTATGAGTTCAACAAGCTCATCATCAAGAGTAAAGGGCATTTTTCGGAAATCAATATGCTGCAGATCTATCTGGTTTCTAGAGTCACATATATTCCGTATGCTCTGTAGGATGTCCTGGCCAGAGTAGAAATAGGGGTTCTCCCCATGGCACACGATGCACAGCTGCTGCAGTTTGTGACTCTGTTTTGCCAACAGATCTAAGATGTGCCTCACATTCTGCCGGTTGACCTCTTTGGACTGGTCAAACACAATCTTCAGGTGTTTGATTTGGCTGAGGAACTGGACCAGGCTCTGCAGCATGCTTTCCGCATCCTCTGAATCACACCTGAAAAGGTAAAACAAACTGTTAGTCACTGTGGAAGTTGAACTAAGCAAACACAGAGCAGATTCTCTCCTTTACTAGTGTTTTGGCAGGTACCAATGGATGCCTCAGACCTTTCATCTCACTTGATGCCTAGCAAGTTACTGTGAGGCCAAACACTGGAGAAGGAGGGAGGAGGTGAGAGGAGCCAGTCTCCAAAAAGACCCATCAGAGAAGTAGCTGTCATGATGAGGATGATTATTCAATAACTTTGTTTCTTGCCATTTTTAAATAACAACTTAAAGGAACTTAGCTGAGAATGTAATACTTCCCCCAACACCTAAACCATCAGCAGCATTTAAAAAAAAAACAAACACAACACAAAATAACACAACAGCATAATTTCCTTTATTTTAGAAAGATGTGCTAGTTAGGAACTATAATATCACACACAAGTCAAAATTAATGTCAATAATGTCACAGTCTAGGGGTGTATGTCATAGTATGTGGGGTGTAAATATTCCATGTGCACTGATACATAATGAGCTTGTTATTCCCGCAGAGATGCTCAGACTTCAGAAAACCGCTCCTCTTACCTGATCTCTGTGAAATGCCAAACCGAGCTAGAAGAAACAGCTCTAGCCCACTGTTTGCACACCTGGAAGACGGCATATCTGTCTTGAAGAGAAAGGTAATAGAAAATTTGGATGAGGATTTCCTCTGGCATGTAGTTCCACAGTTCTGGGACTGGAGCAAGCATTTTGCTGAGTCAGTCAAGCTTAAAAATTAGAGAAACTTCCAAAAGGGCAATTAATTTTCAAACATCCCTGTTCAAAAAAAGAAAGACACATTAGGATTTATCAAACCAACATGACTAGATTGCAGAGAAGGTCAATACTTTTTCAAACTTGAAACTTCATCAAATTTTGAAATTCAACATAAAAACAGGGAAAATTCACTGGCCAGTTGTTTTACACATTTTTTCAACCAAGCCTAGGAAGCTCGTGATGTTTTTCAAGAATTAAAGATGTAAGATCAAACCTTTGGAAAAAAAAAAAAAAAGCTTATTTTTCCTGCAGCAAGGTTTTGCTACTCTAAGTAATAAAAATGCAAGGGAATTTTCTAGCACTGTTGCCCTGTTATTCAAAAAGCTGAGACAGATTTCTCAAACTGTAGGGGGAAAAAAACAAAAACAAAAACAAAAACAAAAAACTCTTTGCAAGCAGAAGCCCTGAACAGAAAACAGCCCCACACATCCATTTTTTACTGATTGTAAAACAAAAGGCTTATAGCAGAACCCGGTAGCTTAATTACAGTGGCCCTTGCCGGAAATAAGACATGGCAGTTTGACAGAAATGTTTTATTACTGTTAATCCACTTCTTATAAATTGCATTTACACAAGTCTGACTTAGAAATGCAAAAGCACATTTTGATTAACCCTTCACGTGAGCTACAAGGCAAAAGAATAAACACCTGGGACGAAGGCTGAAGCTGACAGCATCGTACAGAATTCTTTCATCCATCTTCTACATTTCTGCTCAAATAAAACCACCAATATGAGAGTTTTTTGTTCCTCTCATAAGGAAGCAAGGGATTTTTAAATGACAGAACTTTACAGCCTGCAAACATTCCCCTTCCTGGGCTAGCACTGAAGACTGGGCAAGATCTCACGACCTCACTACAAATTTTGGGCATGCCCTCTTGCTTTTGAGGGCCCAGGTCCAGGAGTCACAGCATTATCTCAGTACCACAGTTTTCATTGAACTGAAAGCCTACTTTTGTAGAGATACTTTAGGTAGGGAACGAGTTGAAAAACATGAAGCAAGCACAGGGCAGCGATGCAAAAAACAATGTAGAGAGAAAAAGAACTAAATATTTTTCTAGAATTCACTGCTTTGAAGTGTGACTCATTATTTTGTGTGACAGCAGCAGCATAGCAGCTATTTTATCTTATCTACCATCGTATCAGTGACAACCCCCTTTCCACCCACCACTGAGAGCTACAGCGGCCAAATAATACAGTCCTGCTTCCTTCCTGGGAACTTGCTATCTTCTGTCATTTTCTCTGACAGTCGCCTGACAGCTTGGACCCTGCTTTTAGCTGCTTTAAATCCCTCTAATAGACGTTTGCCAGAATGCTAAACCACTCCTGAAATCTCACGTGTCCAGCTCCTTTTATTTTCATGATGTATTTTTACCTAAAGCCTTTGGAGTCATGTGAAAAGACTGTGAACCTCTGAGAAAGTAGAAGAACATTTCTAGTCATGGCAATCATTTGGAAAAGCTTCAAAACACGGCCTGAGAGAGCAGGAAGGCAGACAGAAAGCAAAAAATAATTAGCGTTATGTTAAGTAATTGCATGGCTTTCAGCGTGGTTCACGGCCTGCAGATGCGGCGGGTTGGCCCGGGTCCACCTTGGGCAGCTGCCCTGGTGAGGACAGCTGGGTTTGGGCCGGCTCACGTGAGCCACTGAGGTGTCAGAGGTATCGGCCGCGCGAGGAAGCGGCTCTGCCCACTGCTGCGTCGAGCTTCGTCAGCCGTCAGCGGGCAGGGCCCAGCCAAGGCGGCCCCGGCCCCAACAGGAGCAGAAGAACACGGGGAAGCCCCTGGCAGCCTCCTCGGCGGCCCCGCAGCGAGCCCGAGCGGGAAGCAGCGTTACCTCTCCGAGCAGAGCCCAGCCTCCTCCACACTCTGCAGCTCCCCAGCCTGCGCCCCAGAGGGAGGAGCAGAGGAGGAGATGCCAAAAATAACAGCCAAGAGGCGGCTTCCCTGCCCACGGGGTGGGAGCCGGGATGCTGCGACATGCTTTATGGGAACGCACGCGTTAAAAGGCCTTCCTGGCTCCTACTTCAGCACCAGCCCTCCTTCAGGGGTTTAATACACGCTGCGGGAGCTGCCAGGCTTGGTGGGAGCCCCCATCCTTCCACAGCCTCACCTTCCCCACTGAATCCAGACCCCCAAATCTTGTGCTGGCTGAGTCTCAGCCTCTTCCCCTCAGCGACAGCTTCACTCCCCAGACAGGGAACCGCGGGGTGAGACTCAGAGTGCTTATCGAGCACTTTGGTTTCACCACACGGGATGCTCACTCAGCACCGCTCGGCAAGGGCTGGCAGAAGAGAAACTAGCTACCAGCGACCCTTTCCTCTTTCACTCCCTCGGTACGCTGCACATTGGTTAACTTCACAGAGGAAATGTTTAGGGGACACAAATGGGTGGCACCCCCCCGCAGCAAGCCACCTGGTTGTCCCCACCTGGCCCTGGGAGGCAACTCCTTCAGGACGTCTTTTGGAGGGGAAGCTTGGGATCAGCCCCCGCTGCCATTTAACCCCACAAACCCTTGGGTACCTGGACTCACTGCTGTCTCAGGCTGGCAGCAGGCAAACACCTGGCTGAGAGGCTGTGGGTGCTGCCTGCCCCTGGGGACCTGAGCATCCAGGAGAGCCCGCCTGGATTAACCCCTTCTAGGATTTATTTCATGCAGATTTTTCCTTTAGCTAAGAAATTAGCTCCTAGCATTGAGATGTTGTAAAACGGCATGAAATAGGTATGTATTTTATATGTATATACACATTTTATATGCGATAATGCTTCCCTCTCGCTCAGAGGAGGACACATACACCAGACCTGGGCAGGATGCTCATACCTGAGGCTGAGGATCCAAATCCAGCTCCTTGCTTTGTGTACCACAGAACCAGGGGATTTGCACAAAAGCTGCTTTGCTCTTTGCGGAGTTCCCACACAGCCTTGCCTGGCTCAGAGACGGGAGATCTATCACGGATCCCTGCAGGAAGGAGCAAACCAGAGCATCAGCTGAACTCAGCACCTCTATGGACCCCGCTGTCCGACCCATCCCGCAGGAGACGCGAGGACCAGGCTGGTGTCCCTGCCTCCTCACCGAGCTCAGCACCACACTGCTCTGCCCCATTTTAGTGGGGTCCCAAAGGTCTCCTGTCACAAACAGTGCTGGGCTCCTGCTCATTTCTTTTGGCAGCTCTCCTCCTTCTCCCACCGTGCTCCCGGTCAGCAGCGACCCACGGAGCCCGCTGGATCTGCCTGCAGCAGAAACCCTGCACAGTTAATCCTGAGCAAACAGTGGTTGTTAGGGCGGCTGTAACAGGCTGCGGGGTTGCTCTGTTCCCAGCAAAATGATCCCAGGACACCTTATTAAAATGAGCTCTAGAGAAGGGAGAGGGTGAGAGCTGAACTTCCTCTGCCACTCGCTAATTACTGACCCAGCCAATCTTCCTTTTCCCGTTTACCACTCGCTCTCCTCGGCAGCATCAAGGGGGGAAGCTGACAAGTGCCAGCTGGGACCCCCCAGCCTCAAGCCACATTGGGGGCTCGAGCGACCGCTGTCACCGCCTACGGGACCAGGATCCCAGTCCCGGACACGGGCAGCTTTCCGAGCTACCTGAAGGGAGCCGTTTGCACCTTACACGTCCTCGCGCACAGGAGCGGCCGCAGGGTGGGCACCCTCCTGCCACCGGAGCCCCTGGCTGCCCTGCGGCATCCAGCCCAGCGGCGTAAAGGCGAGGGAGGCCCAGAGCCTCTCTTCTTCCCCTTTGGCTGCCGGCTGCCGGTCTTGGCACGGTACCAACGCTCGCTCGGGCCGCGGAGGGGCTGTAGGAAAGGGGAAAGAGTTGGCGGAACCTTGGCTGCCCTCAGGGCTGAACCCAAGGCCCGCGGCTGCACTGAGGGCTTAGCCCCAGGCCCCCGCCCGCCATCCCGGCAGCGCTGCAGCAGCGGGCGGTGCCGTGGCCCTGCAGGAGCGCAGAGGCGGAAGCAGCGGCGCCGAGGCCGGGCGGCAGCGGCTGCAGGAGGTAAAGAAGCCACCCAGAGCCGCTGGAGGGGCCGGGGGCTGCCCTGCAGGCGGGCAGAGGGGGCTGGGGTTGGGGGCCGAGCACGGCAGGGACCCCTTTGTCCCAGCTCCCAGGGATGCCCGGGCACCGGGGGAAATCGCGGCGGTACTTTTTGCCTTGACACGAAGGCGGCCCCCTCGCAGCTAGCCGTTGACTAGCCAGCCGTGCGCCAGAAGTGGGCAAAAAGGGAGCTAGGGATGGGCAGGCACGGTGCTTGGGGCTTAGGGCTGGGCTTGGCAAAGCATCCTGCTATGGGGTGAGTGCTTGGCATGCCACCCGCTGCCCCCCGAGGCTTTGGGCATGACAGCCAGGGGCTCCTTCCTGATGCTGGGCATATTGTGCAGGCTTCCTGGTGCTGCCCGGGTGGTTGCAGAGGGGCAAGAGCCTGCCCTGGGCAGGGAGATGGGGTCCGTGCTGCAGTGGTGGGAGCAGGACCAAGTGGCTGCTGTACTCGTGTGCCCCTCGGGGCTGGTAGGGGGCACCCGGGTGGCTGCACTGGAAGAGATGATGAATTGTTCTGGGGGTCAAATTGTTTAAATATCCCCCATCTGCAGTTTCCTAAGGTGCTACTTAGCTTTCTGTTACCTTCTTTCTGTGAGACTGAAGGAGATGGGTGCCCCAGTCCCACACTTCCCTCTGCTTGGAGGTTCAGACTAGACCATCTCACATCTGTGAGATGCTTTTCGCAGATGGCTGTGTGTCCTGGGAGACCATGACCCAGAAACACTCGCTCCCCATCCCACAGGCATTTCTTGAACTCCTTAAGTTTCAGTATGAACTTCATGATTCACTGGTTATTTCCTGGAGTTTCTGAACCAGTAAAAGGCTCCATGCTGGGCTCAGTTCAAGGTTATATTAAGGAAATGAGGTGGGTCCCCATTTACATCCTGGTGCACTTGACATGCTGCAAGGGTTTGCAGGCCAATCTGGTGGTCATTCCCAGTGACCAAAGAAGGGGCCACCTTCACACCCACGATCTGAAGGACAGCAGACGAGGGGGACGCTGCCATGTCACCACAACACAGCAGAAGGCAGAAGTGATGAAGGCAGAAGGCAGAAGGGAAGGGATGCCCGTGGGGAAGCAGCTGATGGTGTGACAGAGGTGTAAGCAAGTAGTCAGAAAGAGTGGGCAGGACTTAGGAACAGGGCTGAGCCAAAAGTCCCCAAATTACTCGTCACCGTGACGTGCGGGAAGGGTTGGCTGCGAGCTCCACTCTGCGTGGGAGCAGCTCCTGGGGGCTTGCAGCAACCAGCTCATGGACATGCTCAGGCAGCGTGGACACACCAGGAAGGAGTGGTGCTGTGCCCATCTCCTGCGGTGCTGTGGCCATCCCCTGCATGCTCTCTGGCAGCCACAGTCTCAACCTGGCACTGCCCGGTGTCGGCACCACTGAGCAGCTGGAGTTTGGGAGGTGTTTTGGTTCATTTTTGCCTTGGGAAGCAGAGCTGGGTGCAGCTGCAGCAGATGCAGCGTTGCGTTAGCTGGCCAGCGAGGGACAGGCGCGATGAAGATGGAGGGCTGGATGCATTGCTGTCCAGGAGTGTTGCTGCAAGAGGCAAATAATGGGAGAAGAATCATAAAGGAGCTAGGATGTAAAATGAAAGGATATGCTTGAGTGTCCATGAGTCAAAGCTCACCAGTGCACAGAAATCTGAGACACCTTTTTATCTAAACTCTCAGGGAAATCAACTTTCAGTTTGCCTTCTGCAGTCTTTGGTCCCAGAGTACAGCTTGGTTGTAACCTGGCTCTGTGCTGGGGAGAAATAAGGCCATGCACTGATCCTTCAGGTACGCAGTTTTCCCTCCAGAGGGGCCACAAGCATGTGGCAGCAAGGGAGCTGTGGGCACTGTAATGTATCCCTCAGCGAGGACAGCCAGGGGACCAGAACCTCTGAGTGCAGCAGGGATTCAGTTGATGGTGAATGTGCCAGAACCAGGACTGCTGGGTGCCCGTGGAGCACCACAACCATCCTTCCTTAGCTGAGGACTGAAACTCTTTGCTTTGGAGTCTCTTTGGGCTAGAAATGAATGGAATCCAGTGGAGAACGAACTCAGAGCTTTGTGAGCTGCCAAGTCTTAATGACACCATGCCACACTGTGCTGTGCTTTACAGAATAGCAATAAATTCCTTAAAGGTTACACTTGCTTTGACAACATCGCTACTTCCTCTAGAAGTCAGGGTAGATCCCTGTAATCCCCTCATGCTTGTGCTTACTGCTTGCTGTATGCACCTGGTTCCAGGCTGTTGTCTCCATGGTCTCTCAGCTCAGCTGTGTGATTTTGTAGGGTGCTGAAGATGGCAAGCAGCTCGGCTCCCTGGATTGGCAGCGCTTACCTCTTCCTGCAGTCAACGTGCAAGACTATCGCTCTGCCGTCTCTCTACGAAAGCTCCCAGAAGAAACCCAGTGTGTTCAAGGCACTGAAGCTGGCATTAGCAGGTACCCATCCTCTCTGATCCCTTGGCAGGCTGACCATGTCATCTCTTCATGTAGCAATGCCACGCCTTTCTTTAATCTCACACACACATGGGTAAGGAAATCCGGTGCTAGATTGAGGGGAGCACTGAGGTTTGGGCTGGGGTTTGACTTTGGACACACAGCTGGATGTAAAACCTTTGCTGTCATTCATGGTAACATATCTTCCTTGCAAATGAGATGGGCTACCAGCACGGCCACCTATTGCCCTCCAACTGGTGAACCCATTGCTGCTGTAGCACTCAGGTGTGTTCAGCTGTGTGCCCATTTCCTGGAGTTATTAATCTGTCTAGATGGGCTGCAGGAGAAGGTTTCTTCTTCTTTTGGCTACGGTGTAATTCTGTAGGTCTCACCTCAGCTTATCTCAGGATTCTGCATCAGCCATGGACTGTGCTTATTTATTCCTTAGGAGGCTACAAAGGAGACTCCGAGGATTTACAGTCTGGTTTTGTTTCAGAGATTTCTGCTTTCATGCAGAGCAGTCTCACACAGTCTGCTGGTGAGCCAGAGAGCAAGCAGGAGATGAACTGACAAAAAGAGGAAAGCGATTCGTTATTAGCAGCACTGCAGGGCTTAGCATCTGTCTTGATGCTCAGAAACATCTGCCAGTGCTGTGCTCAGGTGCCCACGCCACCCGTGGGAGCAGCCAAGTCAGGAAGGAAAGCCCAGTTCCATGGAGGGGCTGGCATCTCCCTTCACAGCAGGACTCTGCTTGGCAGGTGACCCCAAACTGGGGGCACAAGATGATGTGCTCAAGGACAGGTCTGCCATTCAGGGAGACCTGGACGGGCTGGGGGAATGGGGCACCAGGGACCTCATGAAATTCATAAGGACTCTGGTCCTGAGAAGGAATCTGGTCCCCGAGAAGGAAGAACCCCAGCAGCAGAATGGGCTGGGGACAGACTGGCTGGAGAGCAGCTCCGCTGAAAAGGACCCAGGGGTCTCCACAGATAGCAAGCTGAATGTGAACCCTGCCAACAAAGAAGGCCAACAGTAATAAGGGAGGTGATTATCTCCCCTACTTAGCACTCATTAGACCATATCTAGAATACCGCACCCAGTTTTGGGCGCTGCAGTACAAGAAGGACATTGGGAGAGTGGAGCAAGTTCCCCAGAAGGCCACCAAGATGTTTGGTGGCTGCAGCGCTTGCCAGGTGAGGAGATGCTGAGGGAGCTGGACTTGTTCAGCCTGGAGAAGAGAAGGATTCAGGGGGACCTACCACCAACCTTCCCATACCTACAGGGGGGGAGTGCCACACTCTCTGTGGTGGTGCATGGGAGATGAGAGACAACAGGCATAAACTGAAAGAAGGAAGGCAGAGCCTGGATATAAGGACAAACATTTTCCCCTCAAGGACAGTCAAGAAGTTCCCCCAAGCAACTGTGCATTCTCCATCCTCGGGGGGTTTCAAAACTGGAATGGATAAAGCCCTGAGCAGCTGGGTCTGGCCTCAGGGCTGACCCTGTTTCGCAAAGGCCGTTGGACTAGAGACTTGCTGGGCTTCCTTCCAACTCGAACTGTCCTGTGAATTATCCTGCTTTCTGATTGTTTATTTAAACACATTTATGTGGGAGGGGAGAAGATTGCAATTGGTATGAAAAAATCTTTGATTTCTGCTACAGAAACATGATTTCTTCTTTGAGAAGCCTACTTTTTAAATGAGTGATAGCCAGCAGACATTCTTTTCTGATATAAACAACCACAAGTACATTAACTTCAACTGTACTTAACCATATTTACATCAAAAAAGGCCTTGAGATGCAGATGGTGATGAAAGTATGTTTCAGTATCTACCCTTGCACCAAGCTGACTGCAGACTAATGGCAATTTGAAGGGTTTATCATATTTACCTAGAACAGCTTTCACAGTGCTCTCTACCTGTCATACAGCTGAGCCTATATTGATTAGTTGGGTTTGTGCAGCTATCCTGTAATTTCTTCTGGCAGTCATCAGTCTAGCAAGTTGGCTAGTTTATCCAGTACAGCCCAGCTCGTCTTGCAGCTTGATCCCAAGATATGAAACAGCAGGGAGCTTGACACAGTTGTCCAGTTAGGCTCGATTTATGCCTGCTTCGTTTCACTGGAATGTGAATCTGCTCACACATTTAAAGGAAAGCCCACAAAAATGTTAAATGCTACCATGCTCATTCAGACCTAAAAAGGACATGAAATCTGAAGCTGTCAGAAGTTTAATGAAGAAATGAGTGCAAAATCCTCTCTCTTTTGAAATAGCTGTACACCATTCATAACGGTTCCCATGTCTGTACAGATTTTCCCTCCCCAGCCCTCTTGCCCTGTTACATGAGCTTTTGTTTGATCAGCACTTACAAAAAAAAACAAACAAACAAACAACAAAAAAAACATAACACGAAGGAACTAATAAAAACAAAAGGACATTTCTGATCAGCAATTACAATTGGAATTAAAATCTCTCTCCTAGGTGCAGAGTCCCAGTCACACACAGTCCAAACTAAAACTTCTGATGCAACCAGCCCTGTGTAAACCCCGTAAAGCCACCATTATTAGCACAGATTTTAAACGCCAGGTCACTTGTCCCAGCCAACGCAGAGCACGCAGGTCTGCTTTGCTTAACGTCTCCCCTGGGCACATCTAAATAACGCCTTAATGTGTGGTTTAGAAATACCTGATATATTGCCAGTCTGCGCTGATACAGCCGTACTGCCCTGTGCAACAACAGGCCAGGAGGTTAATTCGGGTCTGGAAATGGTACAGCCACAGCCAGCCTCCCACGGGACTCTGCTAAAAAAAAAAAAAAAAAAAAAAAAGAGAAGAACACATACTTTAAACTTTCATCATCAGCATATAAAATCCCTGTGGAGACAAGGTCAGTGTACAAGGCTAATCAGAATTAAACTTGCTGGGAGAAGGAAGGACAAAGCCCTGACCTCTCCCTCTTGTCCATGTCTCTCATGCTCCCCCTGCACTAATGTTAGAGGGTGCAACCCTGCCTTGTCCTTGCTGACATTTTACCATGAATTAATTCCCTGGGCAAAGTAGCTAAACTAGTCAAGGTCCACTCTCAAGCAGCCAAAATTCTTGTGGCTGAGTCTGCATGTGTAGCTGAGTCTGTCATTTGCCATTTGTGTGATGCATCAAAGGCTCCGAACCAGACAGAAGCTCCCTCATGTTACAGGAGTGGGGAAGAAACACCAGGTCTCTTTCCAGAACCTTCATCATTGCACACAACTCCAGTCACAGGGACTGGAATCTGGCTCAGCACCGAGCTGAACTGTGCATTTTCATCTATAAGATGCACACCTCTGTTGTGCTACCTGTTTAGTGTAGCCATTTCTGTCCTAGAAATGGAAACTTAAACTTAAAAACTCCCCCAATATACTCTATTGGGATAATTACCTGGACTGTAGCACCAGCTGGACACCATACTTCAGAGGATTTGTGGTAGCAGGGCAGCAAAAACTTAATCCTTTCCTCTTGGTTTTGCATACAGGTTTTCCATCCCCAAGGACTTTATCATGGAGAGAAGACGATTCAAAAGCTACTCCCTTGCAGGCTTGGTGGTGGATGGGAGTGGGTCTGGGTTGTCTGTCTCATGCCTGGATAGTGACTCTGCTCACTTCTCCCTGCCAGACTCCACCGGCAGCATGAACGGTGTGGACATGCTCAAAGTGCACTGCAGCCACCCACACCTGATAGTGCAGCTCAAGTTCTGCAAGCAGGAGAACTGCCGCCGCTTCCTGCAGAGCTACCGGGAAGGAGCGCTCCAGGAGTCCCTCCAGAACCACCTCCAGCTCTCCCTGGCCATGACCACAGTGCCTCTAGAGATGGAGCTGAAGGCTGGCAACGAGCACCTCGACAACATGCTGAAGGATGAGGATCGCTGCCTGGAGTGCATCTACAGAGAAAAGGTGAATGGGAGAGGGAGGGAAGCAAGGCAGCGATGACTATCACAGGATGCAAGAAGGGGGTTGCAAATCCTGCTCTGCTGCAGCATGCTGGGCTGTTGAATTCTCCATCCTTCAGCTCTCAGCTGTACTATGGAGAAACAGCTCTGCCCTTCCCCAGAAATTATCTGTGCACTTACCTGGAAGGGCCACAGCATTACCTAAATTGGCCAACAGCGATTCTGCTAAACCACTGCAGTCTCTGTGTGGCTCAGTTAGTGTGGCTGTTATCACCACTCAGATCAGGCACAACATGTCTCGACACACCTGTGAGGCTGGCAGGGAGGAGAGCAGTCCCGTATGGAGCAATCGCTGCCCAGCACCTTCCTCCCCCACCTCGCACACCTCCTCCTCTGAGCAGCAGTGGTAACTGCTCCTAAAAATGAGCACGATTGCACCAAGGGCTTGTGACAGAGCAGGGACAGGCAGCATCTGCTGCCAGCAGGAAGGCTGCCGTTCTGAGGGCAATGTCTCTCTCTCAGGGATGACGTCTAACATCTTGCTCATCTCATGCTTTGGCACTGGCACGCTAATCCTGCTAGCGAGAACAGAGGGATCTTGTCATTTCACCACAAAACCAAGGCACTTGATGTGATTAAACTCCTTGCCTTTCTCCTCTCCTTTTTTATTTCCCACCTGGAACTAGCAATACCTGAAAGTTCTGGTTCCCTCTCGATGATCCCCAGAAATAGGTGGTCACCGACTCCCTGGGACGATTAGGCACAAGAGGGTGTTTGGATAGGGTGCTTTTCTGCAAGCACGGAGATGAAATGCAAACCATTCAGCCCTGGACCAAACACATATCACAAACCCTGTTAAGTTCTACTTGCTGCTCCCTCCCTCTGCTAAATTAGCTGACTGGACAAAGAGATGGGCTTATTTTGTTCCCCACAACTGACTCAGTCTGACCGCTGCCTAACAGCAGAGCAGTGAGAAAGATCCGTCACAGGCTGGGGGCACTGCTGGGAACCAACCTCTTGTATGTGAGCTAAACACTGAACCGAGTCACAGCACTCACCCACTTCGACTCTTCCCATGTGCTTTGACTTATTTCTTTATCCCCTTTCTCCTCTCTTGACCTCTTTGGATGTCAGATTATTTTGGAGGTCTTGGTTAGCAAGAAAAATTGGCTTGCAGAGGATGTAGAAAGTGCTAGGAACAAAAAAACTTATGTAATGGAGGGGCAGGCAGAGAGAAAGGGAGTAGCAGGAGCTGCCTACTTTGGTGGCCATGAGCTGTTAGATCAGGCCACCCTATTCTGTGGATCTGACCCTCATGTGGAGTAAATCAGAGAAGCCCCACCACCTGTGGTGCACCCTATTTCTTGCAGAGGGCTGCTGACAATAAACCCAGCCTAGGAGCGGGTTCAGTGCAGCCTGTGAGCCGTGAGAAACCCAGGGGAGATTGCCTATTTCATATCCCATTACAGATTCAAATTCACACATTTATGGCCAGAACTCCATCAGATTATCTTACTCGATTCCCGATTTACAACCCAAGCCGCGCCGACAAGCTGCCTTCCACCGATGGCTTTGCACGGCGGCAATCCTGGCTCCAACCACTGATGCTGTTTGCGTTACAGCCTGACCGCCTGCGGGATGAGGAGATCACCGATCTCGAGGAGTATTTCAAGAGCCTGATCCTTCACCAGAACATCAACAACAACCTGCCTGCAAAGGACTGCGCATCTCTGAACTCCCCATCTCTACCTTCCCAAGGCAGCTCTTCCTCCTCGCAAGTCACCTTCCTCTTTCAGGGACAACAGTTTGGTGAGTGGCTGGGACCAAGCCAGAGAGCCCTCAGTCTTCCCTGCCACAAGGCAAAAAGGGAGGATTAATGTTCCTATTGGGGTCTACCTCAGGTAAATCAAGGATCTGCAGCATCCCGTAAGGAAGGAGGTGGGATAGTACTAAGATATTCCCATACACCTCAGCACTTTTCTTCCTGGGGTGACTCAGAGCCAGATGCTTCAGAGTCTGTGTCCCTTTCCAGCTCCCTCACATTTTAAAGCTCCTTAATACTGAAACGAGAATTGCAGAGTAGTTTTCTTTCCCTCCACATTACTTGATCGAGTGAGTCAACAGCACGGGGGCTGGATCAGACTGGGAAGGCTGCTGTAGAAGTAACCAGCCTCGCTTTCAGAGAGGACTGCTTAGCCCAGGCTCTCTGAGGCACACCGTCTGTCTGTCTCTGGTGTCTGCCCACTGTAGACAGCTTTGAGATAGTCTCACACAGCAATTTTAGCTTGAGATCACCTATTTTTTTTTATTTTTTTTTTCTGAGTGTGTTTAAACTGTGTATACAGCTTCCAGTGTTAAACAGCTGAGCTCCTGGCTCCTGGTCTCTGTTTCAGTATTTTAAGGATGCTTAGGTAGGGAAGGGGGCCTTGGTCAGAAAAGCCTGGCTGAGTTGCTTTTGAAAGGCTGAAACAAATAAAGAGGATGAACAAATAAAGAGGATGTCCGTTAGAGAAAAGCGAGCTCTCGCAAACTACAAGGCATTTTCATCCCAGGGGAGAAAAAGAGAAAATAGACAGTGCCAAGCTTGTGCGGTGGGGACAAGCCCACGTGCCCTGCTATCACGGAAGGACTTCAGAGGGAGAATGACCTGAGCCAGGCAGGGAGCCCAGAGGTGCCAGGGCAGATGGCTGGGAGCAGGTAAGTTGCCACCCAAGCCACCACCGCTGCCCCTGGGGAGTGCAGACTGAAAGCGGAGAGTGGTGTGAACAGCGCCTTGCTTCCAGCCTGCTCTCTGCACAAATACTGCAGGGTGTCCCAGGGGACCTTGAGGGGACACATCCAGCTCATACATGCATAGCAGGGAGACTACGTGGGGAGAGTGACTCCGGTTTTATTCTCCCTTTCCAGCAGAGGATTGCTGTCTGAGCGCACACCCTGCCCACGGGGTCTGGTCCCTTTAGCCTCCATGCTCTCACTTCTGCTCCCAACTCAGCGCTCCCCTGGTGTTAAAACACCAGCGGACAAGCAGAGCAGCTCCACAGCTGTTTAATAACACACTGTGCATGCCGAACACACTCCCTGCTCCACCAAAAACTGAGCAAACCTTGGGCAGGCCCTGGCTACATCCCATCAGCCATGAAACCCAATGTTTTATCTGCTCTCTGTTCCTTTCAGCCAACAGAACACTCACCCCAGACGACCACCAGAAATTTGCAAAGCTTGTGTCCAAGAAATGGAAGCAAGTGGGTCGCTCTTTGCAGAGGAACTGCCGGGCCCTGCGAGATCCTGTCATCGATAACCTGGCCCTCGAGTATGACCGAGAGGGACTATATGAACAAGCCTATCAGCTGCTGCTCAGATTTATCCAGTCGGAGGGGAAGAAGGCCACAATAGCGCGACTAATCGCAGCCCTGGAAGAAAATGGTCTCACCAGCTTGGCCGAGGAGCTCTTGGGCCTCCATTCCCATGAGGACTCCTAGAGCCCAAAGGGCAGTGGCATTGTTGAGGGCTTCCTTGCTTTAGCTAGTGTCTGAGACTGCTGCCAGTGTCTGGGAATGTAAAGCCCTGAAAATCACCGCAGGTTTCTGTGTCGGTGGCAGTGCCGTGGAGGAGAGGTTCTGCGCTCCCAGAGGCCAGCACAAAGCTCTGACGTTCCTTATTTCTGTTTCCAGAAGTCAGCTTTGCCTTCCTATGAACTGGTGAGAGAGGCTTTCAGCCTGACTTCCTTCCTTCACAATGAAGCAGCCAGACAAGTTAAAGGGCCCGAGGGGAGGAAAAGGAGAAAAGCAAGGAAGGCATCTCAGAAAATTCCTATGGGAAGCAGACACCACCGGTGTTTTTCAGATGTGGCCCACGGCCATCACCTGGAAAGCTGCAATATATATATATTTTTATATTGAAGACATTTATGCCCTCAGGCATGACACTGAGCAAAGACAAAGGAAACGTCATTTTTTAAAAAATAATTTTCCTTCTTTGCTCTTCAAACAAGGAACACCTGTGGCATGTGCATCTGTCCTGCCCTGCCCCAGCATAGCTCCTTCCCACATCTTGCCACCTGAAGATTCCCCTTTACCTGGGACAGTTGTAATCTTCCACAGGGCACAATATCACTGCTGTAGAACACATTTCCAGCACCAAACAAGCAATATGTATAAGCTTAAATTCAAAGAATGATTCCCAGCTCCTTCTGGACTGTGGTGATCACTAATATATTGACTAGATCGCATTCAGCTCTTCCTACCAATCTGAAGAAGCCTCCATCTGTGAAAAGGAAAACACAGCATTGGAAGAAAAATATACAGTCCTACAGTCTGCAAGTTCCCTATGGGCTGCAGATTGGAACTGCTCTTCTACGGTGTGTTGCAGCATCAAATACCACCCTGAGCCCAGCCCACAGAGCCAAGCAAGCCCCTCTGACCAGCTGGCTGCCAGTGCCTTCGCTCACTTCTTAAAAACCTGCCCTGGGCCTGCTGAGTTCACCAGAGAGGATTGCTCGCTCCTGGTGTGTCCCAAGGGTCAGGATTTGCACCGAGCGTTTCTGTGCTGCGTTGTCACTGCGTGACAATTGGGCATCAGCTCCTGGGCCTTGATTTACCTGCCCTGCTTTTGAGGGGAGAATATTGCTTCCAAGAGAAGGCAGCCAAAACCCAGGGTCGACTCGTGTTCAGTTCCAGTGGGATAAGCCTGCTGTCTCCTGGTGCGTTGATGCAGACTGCAACAGAGCAGAGTTTTACCTTTGCCTATAAGAAAGCACAGAGCAAAAAGTTTCTAGTGTGACATGGATCCCATGAAGCACAGCAAACAACCTGACTACCTTTGACATATTCCTTATGCTTTCCTGATACGTTATTTTTTTATAAGTTTCTGTTAATTCTCTCCCTCTTTGACCTTCCCAGCCATGGGAACAACCAGTGGAAGTTATGTCAGGTGTAGAAAGTGGCTCTGCCAGCACATGAAAAGCCTGCGCATACACGCAAGTATCAGGCCACTGGCAGTCAAGACAGCACCAGCTTTCAAATAGACAAGCCCCGATGGCCTTTTAAACCACAACTCACCTCTTAATCCTTCGCTGGAGTCAAAGCTTAGATTTAGTAAAGAGAAAAGCAAACTTGGATTCAGGTGTGGGCTCAGATCTGAGCTCGGGGGTCTGGTGTTGCTCCCTTTCCTTCTCCTAAATGCATGCTGGAGCATCAGCTCACTGAAGACTCACATCAGCAAGATTTAGATGACCAGTTTCTATCCAGTCTGGGTCTGCATGCTTCAAACAACCTGAGCATAACCTGAGGAACTTGGCCTTTGTCTGCAGGTTTTGGATCCCCAAGGTTACATACACTGTGTAGAAAGGAAATGGAAGGGGTCAGAGAAAGGGAGAATGTTGTCAGGGTGTCAAGCTGTTTCCTTAGCTTCAGAGAAAGCAGGACTTCATGCAGGCACTATTTCTATAAAGACTGTAGCCCCGTGGCATTTTATTAAGTCATTCTAAGTTCGTGCTGCTGCAGCCTCATCTTCCCCGTTCCCGCTGTGTCCTGTCCTCTCCCTTTCAGCAGTACCAGTGCCTCTGCCAGGTTTCAGTTAGGGACCAGCACAGTGATGCTGAACCTTCATTAGTTTTGGCTGCTATGGAACCCTACCTCAAAGCATGTAGCTTGCCTTGGCTGGGAAACTCTGTTTGGCAGCAGCCCAGCCAGCCAATGGTATAAACAAAAAAAGAACTCCTCCCCCCAAAACCAAACCAAACCAAACCACAACAACAACAAAAACAACAACAACTTTAACACAAAGACACATCAGAAACTTGAAAAATACTTTAAAGGGCAAGAGGATTTGCTCTTGATTTTGCAAAAAATGTTTTTAGAAAACAAGATCATATGCACAGCCTGCTGTCTCATTTGTAATGACTCTTTCTAAGCTTGCAGTCTACAGCTATTCACGTGCACATTTATACACAGTTACAAAGCAGCGACCCACTGGTGTGAGCTGCTGGCTTTTATTTCATCTGTTAATGCTCAAAATGAGGGTTATTCTTCAGCATCTATTTAAAGTCCAGAAACTTTCTTTGCTGCTATTGCTGTATTACAGAGGACTAAGCATGAATGCTCTTTTTTTCTTAATGCAAACCTTGTGCATTTTATTACTCTGCGAGCACTTGGCATATGTGTTTCCTCTTACTCACAGATTCCCTCTCAAAAGTGCCATTAAGTGCTGGAGCTCCTGGCAACCTTTCTGGAACATCATCATCTCTAACAGCATTCACAGGTACCTTATTTGCAGAGATGCAAAGGAAAAGGGTTTTCCATTGATATTCCATAGTGGAATCGTGCTGAGCACGTGGCGCGGTTTAGGACCCTTAGCGGGGGCTGTTTCATACTTTCTTTTCAGTGAGCAGTCATCATCATCAACCATACGTTAGATGCTACGTAAACCTGATTCTGGTCTCGGGCAGAGTCCTTCCTGCTAAAAGAGATGGTGTTGTGTGTTTTTTTTTTCAGTATTATTCGGCACAAGCATAGATAAAGACAACTTTCACAAGTGCCTTCAGATGAAATAGATAAATTGGATCGCAAATACCTAATGTTGTTTGCATTGATTTGACACTTGGTTATGGCTTGATTCCAAACTTAGGTCTGTTTAATCCAGAAGCCTGGGCTGCTTTACACCACAGTGCCTGCACCTGATCTTACACCACGCAGGACAGGAAGAAGCACTCGCAAACAAAAAAAGATTAGCAGAGATTTGTCAAAGAAATTAGAAGCACGTCTTCTTTACCTCTGATAGTAAAGCGATGTGCAGAACTGGAGAGAGTTAAATGCTGAGGATTACTGGCTACTACACCAGGAAACTCAGTGCTTAACGATGGACCCAGGGGCTCTAATAAGCATCCCAGGTGGCTACCTGGCTGCCAGGCTGTTGAAAGAGGAGCGCACTCGTGCAGACCACATTTCCCATCTCGATTATTTTCCTTCTTGTCTAGCGTGTGAGATAAGCTATGAGCAGTGCTGCAGCTGAATTTGGCCTCATCCCATTACAGCTCTTCTCTATGTATTGAGAAGTGCCTGAAAAAAATATTAGGTGGTTGGGGAGGCTGGGGAGGAAGCAGAATCAAACATGCATCAAACCAGCACACATTAAAAGCAAGTGAAGATACTAATCAGTTCTATATTAAAAAAATGAAATAGACAAAACATAAAACAAACAGCAGAAACCAGGCCAAAACATGCTCAGAGGAAGGGATCCAAGAGGGCTTTCTTGTGGCAGAGATTGTTTTTGTAGCTTTAGCAGTGTTTCACATTTGAAGGAGGCTCCTTTCAGTCTGCCCGAAGGAATAAAAGATGCATCCAAAGGAGAATTTGAATGACTTTTTTTTTTGGCATAGCTGAGCTGGTGTTCAGCTGGACAGAAAGGAGAGTGAAAGTCAAAGTGCTCACCGCATAGACTTTGATAGGAGGTTTCTGATAAAGAAAACTCAGAGAACACCTTGATCCAAAATTGTCACAAAATAAAATATCAGAGTGCCCTGGAGGTCTGAGTCAGCCCTCTTATCGCTCTTAGATGCCTGTTAAAAATACACCATGGAGTTTCACTTGCCGGCTGACGATGACGATGCAGAATCACAGCAGATTAATCAAGATGGGTAGAGAAGGTGCTCGCTCCTCTCAGCTTCAGTTCTCATAAGCCACAACTGCTTGCAGTGGACAAGTTGACTCGAAAACAAGGAAAGGGTTTCAACATTATTGATCGGAAGCACTTAAAAATCATGAGCCAGAACTTAAAGAAATCATAAAATTTACTTCCAGATTTTCACAGCAAGTCAAATTAAGAACGAATGTCAAGTGACAGCTTGCAGCAATGCCTTCCAGGTTTCTGTTTTCAGTTTCAGCCCTACAGTCGAAGAGAGATGGATTATTTTTAATGCAGAATGGGATGCTGATGTCAGAGCACTGCCGAGCTTTATGAAAAAATGTGAGTCTCCAAGTAAAACAGAGTTTGCTGGAGTTTCATAGCTAGGAAGTCTCAGAGCTGCCTCTGTTTCAAGATTTGGGGGAAACTGAGGCAGAAAACTTTGCACTGCTGTCAAAATATAAAAACCTTTAAGGGCAAAGAGTGTGTAGGCTGAGGGAAAATACTTGTTCAGAGAAGTCATAGGTGCTTGGTGTTGAAGATGCTCCAGGCAAAGATTTTTTTCCCAATGTGAGCAAATTGTGCTTTTTTTCCTTACCTGTTAATTTTGCCATTAACTTCAAAATCTTCTTCAGCGCTGAGAAGACACCCCGCTGCCTGGGTGACCGTGTTGTCTCACATCTGCCATTTCCACAGGTACCTTAATGCCATCCGAGTTGCACCACAGCAGCTCCCCACTGACTCAGAACCTAACGTAGCTCATGCAGCATCGTGGAGCTCCAAATTCGATTACTTAAACTCAAAATTTTGGTATAGCTGTGAACTTCTGCTATTGTACACCCAAAACCAAGGGAATACTCAAATGGATTTCTTCAGTCTGACCCATGTTGGGAGTGGATAAATGGAACTGAGGAGGTACGCTGCTGGCTGAGGGTCTGGCCATTTGTCTTTTGCATAGAGATGGGCCCAATTGGTGAGGCAATTTAAGGCCTGGAGTCAAAAAAGTATATATTTTTCTTCTCTGGATCTAACTGAGCTTGAATTTTTAAAGCCAGTGAAGGGATTTGGCCATACGTCTCTAATTGAAATCAGTAGGAGATGCGTGGTTAAGTCCCTTAGTCATCAGCGGAAAAATCCTTTGCTGACCTTTCTAATTCCAAATTTCCATGATACTCAGCATCAGATCTGGATCAGCCATCTCCAGCTCTGGGATGCGATGCCATGTATACTCAGGTCTGAGGCATTCGACCTCCACGGTATTGTCTTTTATAGAAGAAAGCACTTTGGTCTATTTTTTTCCATTCTCTTTTATAAATAAACATATAGTTTTGATGAAAAGAGCCTTGGAAACTTTCTTTTCTAACACTTAATGGAGTCGTAAGAAGAAAGGGGGTCACTAAAGTTCTGACCACATCGGCTATCATCAGCTGTCTGAGGAGCATCCAGCTGAAGTTTCTGGGTGCACAATAGGGTCCTGCCCAAAGTCATGCGTTTCTAGGGAAACACTCCAAGGCTGGTGGCCCACCTACAAGTTCATGGCTCCGATCTCAAGTCAAAACCAAGCTAATCCACCGTGTTTTTTCAGTTTCCAGCTACTGCTTAGATGAAGCTTTTCAGCAAACACAGCCAGGAGGGGAGCTCTGTCCCAGACCTGATGTGTGGCAGAAGTCCCCGTGTTTCTTTCAGTGCCATTATGAACCTGGGGCTCCTCCAAGCCCACACCATCACTGTAATCCCACTGTAATCCTCACCCTTAGTGAGCTTTCTCACAAATTGCGAGCCCTGTGGGTGGGGAGGCGACAAACTTGGACTTCACGTGTTCTCCAGTGGGTTTGCACAGGAAGCTGCTGGCTGACCTGACAGCTGAACTCGGGGAAATCCCTTCTACAAACTTGAGCAGAGCACTATTTCACCCTAAAACACTTAAGTCCCGGGCAGTACTTTAATCACGAGATCAGCCCTTCTTTAATTAGCACAACGCTGTACCCCAGCTGCTTGGCTTGGCACCTCCTGGAATATGACGATACAGGGGGGTGGGAAGACGTCTGGTACGTGGTGCACTTAACACCATGTGAAAAAGGCAGGAAGTCCCAAAACCTGGGTGGGGGAACGTGGTGGAAACACGGGCTGTGAGAGCACGATGGTTTGAGGGAACGGTTCCCCTGGCTCCACAGCTCTGAGCAAAGGAGGACAGCCCTTACCTCCGTGACTGCCACACAGGGGAGGGACGGAAAACAGCCTGGGGCTGCTGCTACAGAGGAGACCGAGAAATGTACCTTGAGCTGGCGCAGGGAAAGTGCAAACGTGTGTAACGTTTATGGCCGAGGTTTCTCATCAGCCACGCTACTCAGCAAGGAGCAGCTACGTGTCAAACAGCTGCAGGTCCGGAGGAAATAGCTTTCCCAGCCTGGAGCACCCACATGCAGGGTCTGAGGGTTGCTCTCCGGAAACTTGTTCACATCGTGGCTTTTCCCGGTGACATCGTGTTCAATAAAGCAAAACACATGAGCTGGATTTAAAAAAAAATACAGACACACAAAAAACAAAAACAAAACAAAACAAAACAAAAAACATTATTACGTTAAGTTTGAAAAACCGTCAGGTAACTGTGAAAACAACCAAGTAGATCAAAAGCTGTTTTTATGACAAGTTTGGTGTAAATGAAAAACTTTGCATACTACAGGGGCCGCTATCTGGAAGGGGAAGAAGGGCTGGTGCTTCCATTGCAGAGAAACCAAGAGATAGGGAAGGGTGCAAATGCAGTCAGATTGGTAGCGACAGCCATTTAGATTTGGCTCCAGATAAAATTTTGTACTGAAGTAATTCAAATTAATTGGAAAAAAAAAGTGGGGTTTTTGGTTCAGTGTTTTGGGAGGAACCCTCACATCTCTTCAGCCTCCACACCTTCCGTTGCTTTCCTACTAGAAGGAAGAAACAACCCCAACGTGGATTTTCAGCTGACCTGAACCAAACCTCAGTTTCTTATTGTGAGCCTTTACAAAGTAAATAATCACAATGGGACTAAAAATTAAAAAATGCCAAATTACAAAAGAAAAAAATTGACAACAAAACTATTAGAATAAAAATCCCACCCATTTTTCCGGTTGTTGTAAGGAGTAAAAGAGAGGAGTTACTGGGAGCCCCCAGCCCGGCACCGCGTCCGATCCCTCTCTGTCCGTGCCGCGGGGCTGGAGGACGTCCACGCTCCCCAGGCCACGTCACGTGTCGGTGCTGGAACCGGCCCCAGCTCCTTCCCCGGCGCTCTCGCTCCATCGCCCCACGACGCTCAGCTGGTGCCCGTGGGGAGGGAGCCCCGTGGGCTGAGCCCCCGCCGGCCCCACAGGCGTGTGGGGAGCTTTTGGGGCTCTTTGGGTGAAAACAGAGCCCCAGCCCCGCTTTGCTCAGCGAGGATTTCCTCGGTTTCGCTTGAAGGCTGAGGAATGTCTCCCGCTAACGGCATCCAGATGTGCCTGCTTGGCAGCCCGCAGCTGGGACACTACCGGGGGGACGCAGGATCAGCGCGATCACAGGGACTGTAAGTATCTGCTAAGGGCTGGGGGGAGCTGGGCTGCGAGCGGGGGGATTCTCCCATCTCCTCCTTGCCACGCTGCCCTCTGCCTTTTGCATCGCGGGTCTGGAGATGTTTTGCAGTGCAGAAACCCCAGTTGCAATCGTTAACGCACAGCAGAGCTGCCGCAGCCCCTGAACGTGCAGTCCCCATACTGCACGGGTTGTGCTCTATTTTAAGAACTTTCTTTGCATGTTTTCAGTTGCTTTTACGGGAGAAAGTTTGGGGCTTCTTTAGAGAATGGCTGCAGTGCTGCGAGGCAGGGCTTTCTCCCAGCCCCGAGCAGCATGTTACGTTTGCAAATCATCTCCTTCCAGCAAGGGGACACGAAGCTTTCCCTGGGGTTATGCTGTTGTGTGCTCAGAGCGAAACGTCGGAATGTTTAAGCAAGAAGAACAACGTTCAGTCCCAGTGAGGCAGGAAGTCACCGATCAGGACTTGTAGCAGCTTTTGGCAGATTGTGCTAAGCTCACGCCTTGGGAATCGGCTTTAAATTCGTGGAGCAGGTCAGCGTGATGTCCCTCTCACAGCTGTGCCCAGGTGTAACTGCAGGGCCACGCTAAGGCGTTGTCATCGCTGTTCCGTGGCGCCGCATCAGGGAAAGGATCTGTCAGAGGTGCAGGGTGGGGAGAGGAGGGCGGTTGCTTTGATGCGGCTCTTCCTTACCCCACCATGAGCCTGCAAGGTGTTACTCTCCTCCTGCGCTGCTTAAATGAGCAGAGGTGCCCTTCCCAAACCACGCCACGTGGACCTGAGTGATTTAAGGCCATGGGACCGTGCCATTCCCATGGGGATGCTGCAGCTCCCTCGCTGGGAACCCTCAGCTTCCAATGCCAGCCTTCAAGCACTGAGCAGGAGCTCCGACGTTTCTCCACTGTTTCAGTTTTAACACCTGACAAGAAGCTTCCCCCACGCAGGTAGAAGCTAAGAGGAGGGAACTGAGCAGCTGTCTGCAAGGCCAACGTGTGACGGGTGTCGCAAAGCGAGGCTGGCAGGAGAGGCTGCGATAAAACGGGGCCGGCCAGCTGGGAAACTGATGAAACCACACATTTCAGGACTGGGGCAAAGCAGAGAGATAAATAAGGGCTCCTCCTGTCTTGCAACAGCAGGGAGCCCATCTGTTCATTCGCAGCTCTGCCAGGGAAGCTGGAACAGGCCTTTGGATGGAGACCCGCGCTTCTGCGACCAGCAGAGCTTTTGCCTCCAGGTGCTGCGATGGCAGTGGTGACACTGCACGGGGCAGGAGCAGCCATGGAACTGGCCAAAAACCTCTGAGCAGCTCCAGCACGTAGCCGGACACCCAGAGACCCAGCGCTGGGCTCCAGGGGGGCTGGTGCCTGCTCCGGGGGCTGCAGAGCAATGGGCAGCCCTGTGCTGCTTTCGCCTGGCTCTGGCTCTCGCTGCTGAGCCCTGGGAAAGCTCCACTAAGACATTCAGCTAATTAAATCCTCCAGCCTGGTTTTGGTTTGTTTATAGCCTTTAAAATTGAACAAGACAGGCTCTTTTTTCTGGTTAGGCAGCTTAGCGATTGTTTTTCTTACTTCATTTTTCCGGGGCTTTGCACTAACCGACATGCCAAAGGGCAGCTCTTGCCTTTCAGCCCGCCCTGACTTCCAGGCACGACTGCATCATTCAGCATCCCTTCTGTGAGTCTAGGGCTCCAGCTGAGACCTCTTCATCCTGCAATGCACAGGCAATATGTGTCCAGCACCAAAGCCACATAAAGCATCAACAGTGAGGATTTGGTTTTTGCCTGTGGAAAACAAACAAGATCAAAAAAAAAGAACCCATGCAAGACAAAACCTTGTTACGTGACACCCAGGTACAGAAACTGTAGACTGCAAACTAACACAGAACTGTATTTTTTTCCCTTTAAAGACTACAAAACCAGCTCAAACTGTTAAACCTGAGTTGTTTCATGCATGTTTTCATGGACTGCATGCTGACATCTTCCAGCAGGCACCCTAAGAAGCCCAGGCATCCATGGGATGAAAATTGCAGGCAAGATCTGCACCGAGAAAACTCAGCTGAGATTTTGAAACCTTTGCATTAGCACTTCACTTCTGATTTCTTTACAAGAGGAGGACGGCAGCCTGGCACAACTCAAAGGGAACAAAACAACTGTTGTGCAAAAACCCACGGTCATTGCATTTGCCTGTTCAGCAAAGTATTTAATTTAATCCAGTGGTGTGGATGTCTAATAGGAGCATAAGCTGGAGCAACAGGAGTCTGAAGGAGCCTGGGATGCTCCTGGCACCCTGAGGGGCTGTCGGAGGCCAGAGGGGTTGCCAGCAGGAGGGGAAGGTCTGGAGGAAACCCGGCATCACCTGGGAGCAGCGCTGGTGAATGGCAGCTCTGTTTCTCTGCCCAGCACAGAGTCTGCGGAGGGGGAGCCTGGTCCCAGAGCTGGGCAGCAGCTGCGCCAAGGGGAGGGACAGCACAGAGGGCGAGGCTTAAAGGAAAAAGAAAATCTAATAACCTGCTGGTGAAGTCCCCGTAGCTGTCAGACAGCCTGGAAATTGCAGAAACCTGTTGGCAGCAAGGAGCAGATTTCTTCTGGGGGACCAGGAGGCCCTCAGCGCTCGCAGGACCTGATGCACAGGGCAGTTGGTAACGTGGTCACAAAGACACGTGGATTCCCAGCACAAGAGCCAGTCCGTGTCACTTTGGCAGAGAAGGCAGGGTTGCAAAACAGCTGAGCACAGCCTCTTGCCACCGGTTTTGCTGTGAGGTCCTCCAGGACCTGCCCTGGGAGCTCACAGCAGGACAGGAGCAGCAGGGCTGAGCAAAGTAGTAACACTTTGTGCAGGGAGGTGAGCGGCAGCACGTGGATTTAACGTGGGGAGATGCTGCACAGAAATGATTCCGCTTCTGCTGAGAGCAGAGCGGAGGAGACAGAGCGGGGATGCAGAGAGAGGATCACAACTCTCCTCTTCTGCTGGAGGCCCATTCTAGCTTCTGCTGGCAGCTAGCAGGCACAGCCAGGGTGGAAAAACTGCTGGAAACAAGCTGGGAGTGGGACATGCGCACAGCCCTCCTGCCGCCTGCAGGGCCCCAGTGTTGGGTTTTGAGCCTTGTTCGCATGAAACAGGTTCAACAAACACAAAGCAGAAGTAGCCAAAACCTGACGTGCTGTCTCAAAGCAGCCCCGACACCCCCAGTTTTCCAGGTTCCCCTGAGGACTGCAGAAACTCAAAGAAGCCAGTGGTGGTGGATCCCCAACACCTTCTTTAGCTCATCTTACAGAGAAATGGGTAAAACACCTCCGTCAGCAACCACAGCCCCTTCGGCGCACAACCCAAACCTACCAGCAGCTGCTCCAGCTTCAGGAACGAGAAGAGGACCTGGGTGGGAACACTTGGCAGGGCGGCAAGCTGCTCTGGGGCCAAACACAGCCTCACTTTGCCGTTTTGGACCCTCTTCCTTGACATTTTCAGTTTGCTTTGATACCACAGCTGCTTTTCCCGAGGCTGAGCAGGTTGAGTCACCACGTTCCCAGGCACAAAGCAACGTGCCAGAATCACCAAGACGTCTTGACCGAAATCCAGGAACGGGATCCAGAGGCTTTTCCCCACGTGTGAGCAGAAACACCAAGTACTGGAGACATGACAGCTGCTGCAAGAGAAGGAAACTTCCAGGATGAGCCCAAAGCTTCATGTCATTCAACTGAGAATTAAGGATTAGTAGTTTTTTATTCATTTTTTTAAGTCATCATTTAACTGCTTTTATAGCAGCACTGCTTGGCCATCATTCAGAATCCTCCTCTCAAATAAATGAAAGCCAGGAGGCTGGTGGCTGCAGATCGCTCTTGGCCTGACCAGACAAGGAGGGATGGCTTTGGACTCAAGGCTGCTCACCTCTGCTTTGCACTAACTGTGGAGCAAAGTGCTCTGGGTCACCTAGGGCTCCTCCACCTCTTCCCATCGTCACAGCAGCCTCCCCGAGGCAATGTTTGAGGCAGCAGATTTATAACCTCAGCAATGCTTCACAAGCTGGACAGAGACCCCCAGAACATCCCAGCACAGGGGCATCCGTGTTGGATGTAGACGAGAGGCAAGATGCTGTGCTGCGAAACACTCTGCTGTGGTCTTTTATCTGGCATCAAATATTTGCTGAAAGCCCCATATTTTTTTTTTTCTCCCCAGTGTCAAGGAGGATGAATAATCTTTCTGGCTCAAGGACATGCCAGAGTCATCAATCGCTCTTGAGCGGGGGACAGGACAGCTTTTCCCACACTGACATCCATGTATAGAGCTGACACCTGTGTAAGACTTGAGGACATTTCCTCCAGAAGAAGGAAATACATAACCTTGACAGGAAAACCCATATAATCTAATCAAGGATTCACATCAAAGGCTGGCAACTCCTTTTGAAAACTATGGCTATATATTCAGCGCTGAACTGCTTCATTTCAGCATGAAAATTGCTATTTCAGATTCTTTTCTTTCAATAAATGAAAACACAGAAGAAAACCTGGGCTATCAGCCCAGGCTTGTAACAATTTAGGGCTTTTCTTGGCTTTTTTGAGGGTCCCTATTGCCAGATCCTGAGATGCTGGCTGGATAAATCTGTAAGTCATGGAAATCATGAGTTTCATGACACACACGTTTTATTCCAAACCCTAGCTGATAAAATTAAACATGGGATAGAGCCAGGACTTTTATCCAGCTCCTTAATTACCATCTGGAGCCTGGCAGCTGAAATAAGATCAAACTTTTGCACAGAAAAGGGAAGAAAAATTGCCATTAAAATAGGGAAAGAGAGGAGACTTTACAAAGAGCTTAAGCGGAGACACCCAGACATCCCAGCACTGCCAGGATCCATCCTACCAGGGGCTGCGCATCTCCCGCTCGCTATAGAGCGCCGTGGTTGCCTATCCCCTTACAGCAGAAGTAGGAAAAATTCCTCAGTTTTAGTTTCCAGGAGTTATTTTGAGAAAGGGTCCCTCTTTCAGGTATCTGAATATCACCCAGCAAAACTTGTTGCTTCTGATCTGTGCCCACGTAAGAGGGACAGCATGGCTTTCTGTCTCCTTAGCAGGTCCAATTCAGTGCCACGCCCTGGGTGTAGTGGGACTTGCCTTTCATTTCCTGCAGCTTCTGGAAAATTATTGAACGTAATTTGAGGGAAAGCCTGCTGGGAACTGTGTCGTGACAGATAAAGGACGATTTAGCACACGAGACACACCGCAGGTTGCTGCAGAGACCACAGTCAGACTTGCCAAGGGTAACGTGCACAAAACAGACATAAAATGCAAACAGCCTGCAGGCATTCGAAAGGACTCTTTCACAAGGCTGAAGATAATTGTAATTTGAAAGCTGGGCTGGTTAAAACATCTGTCTGGCCTAGGAGGAAAGCTAAAGGTACAGCAAAGTTATGCTTGGAAAAGAGAGAGCTGATACCATGTGATGGCACACTGCTCTCCACTTCAACAGCAACTTGGAGAGGGGGGTTAAATAGCGATGAAAAAAAAAAAGTATTTTCAAATACGGAGATCCAAGAAATGTGCATCTAACAATTTTAAATGTGCTGGCCAAGAAATCAACTGTTTTATTAGTTTTAATTTTTCATAAATCTTGAAATGCTGCATCCATGCCTGGGGGTAAGGCTGTGCTACTGTTTAATACTTCAGGGTTACACGCTCGTCAATCTCATTTTGAGCTACAAAAAGCTTACCTTATGCCTGATACAGTAATCGTGGTTAATAAACAATTAGCAGGGGATACAATCCATGATAATGAAGAAAGATTTGCTGAAAATGGGTGCCACTGAGCTAAGGAGGGTCCTGGTTTAGGTCAGAATACACAGTTCTGACAAGGCTGTAGCTGCCTGAGAGCCGTGAGTCAGCCTGATGGCAACGGGGCTCGACTGGAGGCTGGGAATCCACCCGCCTGCTCTCGAGTTTAACAATGCTGAAAACAGTTAAGTACAGGAAAAATTGTGTAGAAAACCACAAGTCCTGGCTCCTCCACCCTCTTCTGTCCTGCTTCAATGCTTCAGTCCCTTAAGCGAAGACAGACTGCGGTGCAAGCAGACCGCTTTGGCTCAAGAAGTTTTTGGATAACATCTTCTCAGCTCGTTCAAAGACAATGACAGCAAACTGTAATACCTTCAAACATATCTCCTACTAATACAGAACAGGCAAAACAGATTTGTAAATCACGTAGGGGTGTAAACGATTGCTGGTGTGCCTACAGCCGGCTCTCTCCCTGAACTAGATTGACTCCCTGCTTTCAGCCTTCTTGTAACTCTCCTTTTTTTTTGTTTGCAGCTGAAGAACTGATGGAATGAGACAGGCCATCTCTGGGAAAAGTGTAAGTGGAGAATCAAATCCTGTATTTCAAAAGGCAGCTTCACTGCCCATATGTGAATAAAACACTCCTAATGCTAGTCTCTGCCTTGCTTCTGTGTTCTGGGATTTACCTGTGCATCTCTTGCTTAGTGGTTAGGAGCAGGGCGGCAGAGGCAACGTGCCTGTACCCTTTCTAACCTTATTAACGGAAGAGAAGTTATTTGTAACAATTTAATATTTTATAAAGATTACTGGCAGCAAAAGGGCCCTATGTGCATTCAAGAGTGTGCGTAATGTATTCATCTTGAAGGCGTAACTCATAGCTGGGTTGAGAGTTCATTTTGCGTTTGGGGAAAAGTGCAGCGATTGCCCAGCTACTGAAAAGCTGCCTGTCAGCAGCCAGTTACCAAGTCAGAAGGAATTAAAACCCAATGATTTCTGGAAGCATGGCACTGTCCATCGTTCCCTGCTTTGGGAAGAGCAAGGTCAAAAAGCCTCTGAATTGGCAAAAAGCATTCCAGAGGGAGGGACATGGGAGGAAGGGCAGATTCATGGTGTATTTTGAGAGTGGGGGTATTTTGGGAGTGGTTTTCAGGACGCTGGATGACTTCTTGGTGACTTATACCTGCGCAAGTCACAAAGCCTGATCGCTGGGATCTGTGTTAGGTTTGGGACCTGTGCATCTCTTGGCGAGTTCCTTAACATGTCTTGGTGTTTCCATGAGTAAAATGTAGTTGCTGGCTAGTTTTCTAAATCCTCCTTGGTGACGTGCCATGCCTTTATTTACAGATGGACATTGGTGTCAGGAAGCTCAAGCACAGCTTTTAGCAGTCCCAGGAAGACCACGGGGACAATGAGAGTTCGGCTCAAAGGGGATGCGATCTGTACCCTTCTCCTGGTGGTCGCACTTTGCTCTTTACTCTACACCCAGCTGGAGCATTTCACCCCGAAAGGGCACAAGGAGCCGACGCAGAAGCAGCCTTCAGTAACACAGCGAATACTCTCCGACCCCAGAGCACCTGGGAGACCCACACCAGCAGAGGCAACAGCAGCCAGACCCCAGTTAATTCCCACTGTTAGACGAACAGAAGCAGCTAACACCAGGGTCCAAACTACAACCCCAGTCCCAGCAGCTGATTCTGCCTTCAACTTCAAGCGCTATCTCCTAAACAAGGACAACAGGAACTTCAACCTCCTCATCAACCAGCCCAAGAAATGCAGGAGAACACCCGGAGGTCCGTTTCTGCTCATCGCTATCAAATCGGTAGTTGAAGACTTTGACAGACGGGAGATCGTCCGGAAAACTTGGGGCAGGGAGGGTTTGGTGAACGGGGAGCAGATCCAGCGAGTGTTCCTCCTGGGAACACCAAGGAATAGGACAGCACTGGCCACATGGGAGACCCTGATGCACCAGGAAAGTCAGACATACCGTGACATTTTACTTTGGGACTTCATGGACACTTTCTTCAACCTGACCCTGAAGGAGATCCACTTCCTGAACTGGGCTGCTGAATTCTGCCACAATGTGAAATTTATTTTTAAAGGCGATGCTGACGTTTTTGTTAACATCGAGAACATTGTTGACTTCCTCAAAAGACACGACCCCACTGAGGACCTCTTTGTTGGGGACATCATCTACAACGCCCGGCCCATCCGCGTTCGGAAGAGTAAGTATTATATCCCAGAGACCATGTACGGGCTCAGCATCTACCCAGCCTATGCGGGAGGAGGAGGTTTTCTGCTCTCCAGCTGCACCATGAGGAAGCTCTCCAGGGCTTGCAGAGAGGTGGAACTCTTTCCCATCGATGATGTCTTCTTGGGCATGTGCTTACAGAGAATCAACCTCAAGCCCATTCTGCATGAAGGTTTCAAGACCTTTGGGATTGTCAAGCCTTCTGCTGCCCCGCACCTACAGACGTTTGAGCCCTGTTTTTACAAAGATCTCATGGTAGTTCACAGCCTGAAAGTTGCTGAGATCTGGCTGATGTGGAACCTGCTGCACAGCCCGAGGCTTTCCTGTACTCAGAAGAAGCAAGTGAAGAAGCCTTTCCAATGGAAGAGGAAAGCTCAAACAGCAACACAGGCATCACCCCTCAGATAATGCAGGCAGACTGCAACAAAAACACAAGGCAAAACAGCTGAGAAAGGGAACCTGGAATTTTTGCAACCAAATGAACAGAGTTTAGAAGTAGAGGGCTTTAGCACACCGTATTTACAAGAAGCAGACAACAAAAACTATTGCAGAAATGTGCCAAAATTCCACATTTGCACACACATACCACGTAGGTCCTACTCCAGTAACACGCCCAAATAATCCTAACAGTAACTTTAATTTATTATTATTTATTAGAGTAACTCTAGTGCTTAGCAGGCCTATGTGTACAGACACATTGCAAAACGCAGTCTGTGGAGACGTGTCAGCATTGTTAGACATGTGCAAAATGGAAGGAGAAAGAAGAGACGAGGCCAAGAAGAACAGGGATTGCTGTCAACTTGTTCCTTTGATTAGGACTGGAATTACTCAGACTCGATGAAAAATAAGCAAGCTACACAATTAACTAGAGCAAAGGAAATCAGGTGTCCTCAGTGGGTGCTCAGATGAAATCACCACTGCCTGGTTAGCTTTCTGTGAGCCTCAGAGAAGAAAAGAGCTATTGAATCGGAGTCCCACATGTTGCAGAACTACAAGAAAACAAGCCTGGGGGCTAGGGCTGACACAGCTGGCTGAGCAGAAGCCATATGAGTAGGTAACTGGGAAGGGGTAAGATCACTGAAGGGCCTTAAAAAAAGGAAAAGAAGAACTTTCAGTTGATCCCTTTTCATGTCTTGATTTTTCATTAATTGTAGCAACACGAGAGTTCAAAGACATGCTCCACTGACACGCTGTCAGGACTCGGGAGAGCAGTTTATGGCACTTCAGTGAGCTCAGGCTCCACGTTACACTGACTGGTGCTCAGCGAAGGCTCAGAGCTGTCCAACAGCATCCAACATCTCTTACCACGTAATCCAGATCTTCAGAAAGCTATCTGGAGAAATCCTTTTGGCCTTCTGCTTGTGAGAGTGAAAGCACAGAGCTGCTGCTTGCATCACTTTTGAGAGCTCCTTCAGACCAAAGGAAAACTTGTCAATGGACTGGGCTGGTTCCTCCAGACCTCGGTGCTCTTCCTGGCACACAGTCAGCTGCAAAGAGCAGCCAAGACTTTCAACATTGCTGCGGGTGTCATGTGAAGGAAGAAAGCAGTCTTCAGACAAAAGGGCTTCAGAATAAAAGCCTTTCTAAACTGATTGAAAAAAAAAAAAAAAAAAAAAAGAAAAAGGCAGCAACACAGAAATTTTTCTGTTGGTAGATGACTTTGCATGTTTCAGTTAGTCTGTAACTTCATAAATATTTTAAACATCCGACAAGAACACTGGACTGGTTCGTTTTTCAAAGAACTGTCAATACTTCAGAGCACTTCAGAGCTTTTTGTTTTTCCAGCAGCAGATTACCATAACAGAACATCCTTTTCTTGGATATCAAAGAGGAAGCAAATCCCTCCAAATCAGGGTTAAAAAGCTATGGTATACTTGAGGCAAAGAGCCTGGATTCACTTTTGATACTGTATTTGCTAATCCTTTTGCAATCTTTTCCCCCCTCAACAAAACTTTTATTCAGAGTATCCCAGATGCCATGCCCCTTCAGGAGGACACATCCACACAGCTTCAAAGGCAATCACAGTGTCATGAACCTCCAGGAAGCTGCTTTCCCTTAAACAGAGCCTGCTGCACAGCTGCACTTCAGACCTGGGTGTATCCTTCCTCCCATCCAGCTGCAGGCTGGACTTTGCTCTTGTATTAACTATGCACACAATGTGAAGGAAAATATGCTGGTAGTGTCTATCAACAGACTATTGAAAAGAGACTTACGTGTTAGCGTAATCTTCAGGCTATCGTAATCTTCAGGCCTTAACGTATTTCCACGGAAAGGCTGGCCATGTAGAAATCAAAGAACCAAAAGCCGATTTCGGGTATTTTCAGGAAGAGAGCCTGAAATCTGAAATTCTCATGCAAGCTTCACAAGGAAGCTCTGGAAGGTGTGGGAATAAGCCAAAGCCTCAGTGGTGGGAGAAAGCTGTGCCCATCTGCTAAACCATGTGATATGTATTTATGAGTTTGTACAGAAACATATTACCTGAGATTAGTTTACAGTTTGGGAAGTTATTTATACCATAATTAAAAGATAGCATGCAGGCATGCCTCCAGTTGTCAGAGTGAGTCTGTTGAATGCATCTGCATATACACAAGACTAACACCACATGTATTTTTCATGAAGACAGCAACTTGAAAATGCATTATTCATTGTTTTGGATAACTTGGTAAGTCTTTCCTTATGCTGGACTTAATTTAATGATAACAATAGAAAAACAAACACAGCTTACCTAACGATTTCTTACAAAGCAGCTGGTCAGGTTCAGCAGTCTTTACTAAGATCTTCCTTTTATGTTTGGAGATGCATTAAGGTTTGGCTCCTCCCTCTATAACATCTTCAGATCTGCGATCTACCCACAACAAGGCATTAATGAGTACATTTTATTCCAGATCAAAGTAGCAGTTCAACATCCTCCTGTGCCAGCACACATCCTGGTGGCTGGCAGAAACAGAACTAGGGCAAGCTGTTCACTCCATTGCCTTAGTCTGTGGAATAGCTCATTTCTCTGTCCAGTTAATATAAATCTAACATCTATTAATGAAAGATACATCTGCTTTTATTTGTCAGTCTTCGCTGTGCGGCCCGTTTCATCTGTTTTTAAAAGTTTCCATTTGTTTCTGCAGTTAAACTGGAAGTTTGCAGACCCCAAATGACAGCATCATGTGCTGTGAAAACACTGGAGGGCAGAGCTGTACCCACTGCAGTTTATTAATCTCTTACTGCTACAGCAGGCAAGAAGCCTTTGAATGAAGATTATTTCCTAAAAAATGTGTTTTTGTTTTTTTCCCCAGAAAATCCTAAAATCCTCGGTGCTCAATAGAATGAGTAGGAAAGACCCTCTACTGACTTCCTTTTGAAGCGAACTGCTAGATGTGGATCCAGCTCAGCTCTGAATGCTCTGGTACAGCTTGTTAGGGAAATGAAAAGCATGCAGATTATTTTATAGAGATAGATTAGTTAGTGATTGCAGAGATTGCAAGACGTGTAAAAAAAAAAGCATTGCTACTCACCTTATACATCAAGGAGGAAGGGAAAACTGGGATACCTAGAGAAACTATAATGCTAAAAATATACATCACAGGCTCACAGGGAAAGTTATATTTAAAAGCTTACATTTGGCTCCATTTTCAGCAGCAGAGACCACTGAGAGAACACTGAAATGCTTGAAATGCCACTCTGAAATGAAGCTGTTTGCTTCAGATCCTCAGCTGTGGACTTCGGTACCTAATTTCAGGTGTGGCAACGGAACCAACTATGCATTTCCTACAAAGGGCCTTATTTCCCATATGAATTTGTTTTCCCTGCAAGGAAGAGAGCACAGAAGCACGTTAACCTATGCATTAAGCATGTAAAAAGCAGACACCAGCCACTCCACTTTACCTCTGTAAGCACAACAAAATTCACAGATTAAACATAATCTACTCAAATTTTGTAATGCCTCATGATGCCTCCCAGAAGACCCAAAACATCCATTTCAGAAGGAAATTCTGGGCGGCTTTTATTAACTGGCTAATCCAACACACCAGGTGGGGCTTTGCTACAAAGCTTTACTTGGTAATTTTGTTTATTACTAGGTTTTTTACATGCTTATTACTATAAACTGTGATGAGAAAAAAACAAAAACGTCCTGTGTGGGTACCACCAGTTGCAAGTAGACTCCCTCAAGACAGACATAAATATCCGAAGCTAGTAAAGCATAGTAGGTTTTATTGAATCCCAAGGATCCACACACAGACAATTTGTTCCGTACTGTATGTAAGTAGCCAGATTTGGTCATTATAATGAGCTGAGCTGGCCTGAACCTCACATTCAGCACCTCTGAATGCATCTCCGAACTTATAAACCGCTAGAAATGCCAGGATCTCTCATTAGGTCAGGCCACTGCTGACTTAGACACCATAAAAAAGAAAGCCAAGACAGCTCTGAAGTAATGGAGTGTTAAAATACTGCGCTTCCTGTCCGCAGTTTAATTATTCATCTTTTACAGTGGGTTCTCGGAAGCAAGCCCAAGCTGCAGAAATCAAACAGCACAAAGTAATCGAACGTCTCGGAGAACCCTCGCTAAGTATGAGAGCCAAAAACATTCCCCAGAGTGCTGAGACCCCAGCAGACCCAGTGAGGAGAGACTGAGCCCAGGCCTGGCCTGGTTTGAAGAATTGTTGAGCTCCCGATAGAGCTGGAGGTCTCAGCAGCCCTGAAAATCAGCCCGACACATTTCCCTAATGATGCTGCTAACTTCACTGAGGATTGTCAGAACCAGTAGTGCTTTAAAATTCATCTTACCATGATTTTTCCAGGCTTACAGTCAGTATGGAAACCAGACTGAGAAATGAGAGGGAAAAATAAAACCCGAAGTACGAGTGCATTTGAGTCCCTCCAAGAGCAGCAAACAGCTCCCCAACCTGCCCTGGCCAGTTCTCCCTACAACTCACCCAAACTGAGCTCACCCTTCTCTCTACCTTCCCTTTCCATCCTTTGACAAATCCTGGGAAAAGCACAAAACTACGCAGGTCCTCAGTGACTGTCTTGTCCTCTGGGGGCCGACGGAGCTGGATGGGAATAAAGCCGTGATATTTCAGGGGTTCAGATTTCCGAGACCAACTGAGGTGCAAAGGCACAGTAGTGATGATTCAGACTGTTTTGATTACTTTCTTGATTGGACTGCATGCTCATAAGCATGCAGAGAGAGACTGGTATTTAAAATAAACACCTCTCTGAAAGATACTAAAAATGGAACAGAAGTTAAGCACTAACGTGAATCTGTGATGTAGGTTTGAAATACTAAGACATTTAAAACCAGCTTCCAAAATCGCAATATGAATACTTTAAAATGTCCAAACTAATAGCATTTAAAGGGGAATAAGATAGGGCATGCAAGAGAAAAGGTTATATTAAAGCATAAAAGTCTGATCCAGAATGAAAGTTGTCATAACGCTACCTTACAGCGCAGTGCCCAACCTCATCAGCAGACTCCAGCTCACCTTTCCCACTAGGTCAAGCGGAAAGCCTTCCCAGATCATGAAGAGGAGCAATTCTGCCTGCTGGAAAAAGAAACATCCCCACAAACCACCCAAAATACTTACATATAAGATTTATCAGATAAACACTTTTAGTAGTTTAATTAACTACAGCTAAAGAATATGGTATTTAAGTTCAACCCCGCTTCGTTAACTCCAGATCCAATTTTAATGCTTACTGAAGATGTAACTCTTGTGCATCATTTTTCATTTTCCCGTGTTTTCCTTCAGCCTTATCTTACCTCTGAAGCATCCTGGGTCACAGCTTCCATGAAGAAACCCAAGCAGAGCTGACTGGCATTTTACCAGCTCCACAAACACACAGCAATGTATTTGGCTACGTGTTGTGCCAAGGTGGCTGACCGGAGGAGTTGTAGAAGAGGGTGCCTTTGTGTTGGTGCAGTTGTGATACAGGGGTTAAATAATAACAAAGGTGCCTACGGGACAAGAGTTGACATGAAACAATTGTATCTGAGCTAGCTCAGAGCACGTTTTGCATCACAACATCGAAGTTTAGCCTCTAACAACCTGTAAAAGTCAATGTGAACCAGGCACTAGCACCCCTGGGTTCCCTTGGGAAAAGCCAGCTGGAGCATCCAGGCTGCGCCTGCTAAGGCTGAATCCCCACCTTGCTGTGATGCCGAGCCCTGGGATAGATTTTTTTTTTTATGGTTCTGCTGGAAAGTCTGCATCATGAACCATCATAGGCACGTGAATCAGTCCTCACCCACCACCCGATAGCTATTTCAGCAAAAAGATCTGTTCAGAATGAGAAGTGTAAGAGTTCCTGGCAACAGAAAATTGGGTTTTCTTGACAGGAACTGCAATTTTGGGAACAGAGGCTTCTAGCGTTACCCAGCAGCACCGATCAATAGAGCACTGCTTGCAGCACTCGTAGGAGCCCAGGGACTGCGTGCAGGCCTGTGAGCACGAGAAGAAAATCAGCTTCACCTCCGGAGGAAGGGCTCAAAGCTGTTTTATTACCTGTAAGTAAATGAAAACCTGTGGACAATACTGAGATATTCAAAGCTAAGCAGGCAAGCACACGCACATATTCTCACCGTTTCTGTACGAAGCAAGAAGGCACACATCACAAACGGATTGGATGCAGGTGCTTTATTAAAAATGCACTTGTACTGAACACTGGGTCAAAGAAACACTTGTTTCATGTGAAACCAAAATGATGGCCCAGTGCACATGTGGCAAACATGCAGGATCTGTATAAAAGTGTACACAATTCTGTGCACGCACTTGGATGGGATCAGACACTGCCCAAATCTCTTGGTTCCTTTGGGAGGGGGAGGTGATGCAGCCAGCATCACCCCACACCAACTCCCCTAACGCATCAGCACCAGCTTGGCTTCGTCCAAATAGGAGAAAACAAAAGGTATCTCAGAGAAGTGAGCTATATGAACAGCTGCAGTTACAGAGGGCGAGAGGGGAAAACCCAAAAGAGCTGGTCCACATTATCTACCCCTGCCTTTCTGTAAAGGAAACTGCAGACTGACCGAAAAAACATACAGCAAAAGAGCAAAGCAAACCCAAGAAGTGAGGGAAAGTGCTTTCACTCCTCACTGATAAATTGAAAGCACGCTCATCTGAGTCTTTGAAGGCTCCTTCTCTCCTCCTCCTGCCCAGCTCTGCAGAGCAGCAACATGCTCTTTACAGATTTTAAGGAAACGACAGAAGTACCTTCGCTTGGTACTTCTGGAAGGGTGAGCTTCTAACAGACAAAATGCTCTCTCCTCTTACAGAAGAGATTGCTGGCAAATTGAAAGGCTAAAACTGGGAACAAAGCAGTTAAGAACAAGTCAGTGATGTAACAAGCTGTTTTTCTTAGCAACAGAGCAGTATGTTTTTCAAGCAAAGCCACTGATCTTCCACATCTCAGGACTGACCTTGAGAAGTACCTGAGTTGTTAAGAGTACATTTAATTATCTACAATAGACATATTTTTGACTCACTTAAGTATTGTAAGTGAAGGTGGGAGCCACTGAAGCTGTTACACCCCTTTGGCTAGCTGCTGTTAATCCTGTCCTAAATCTCAAGGTCCATGCTACAAGCAGCAGTCCTGACCTCACTCTCCTGAAGAACTGCAGCTGAATATGCTTGAAAGTGGGATTTTGGTAACACTTGCGGAGCTGTTACTCAAATTGTCCTGTCAAGAATTCATCTCTTCCTGCATCTAAATTGGAGTTATAGTTAGAAGAGGATTAGTTAAAATTAAGTGAAATTGTTAGCAGTATCATCATCGTATTTTAGTAACAAGCATACATCTACACACCACCTCAAATCACAGTAAAATGCTGAGAGCACATTGAGCCAAACCCACTAAGCAAGGTCATTTTGTATCCCCAAACCGAAGCGTGCTACAGCACGGGTGGCTCAGGGTTTTACCACGTGTAGGCAGGCAGGGCAGGAGAAATGCCTACACCTGCACCGAGCTCTAAGCTGCTTCAAGGCAAGCAAAATTTCAGTGCTTCACTGCTGGAACACCTCAAGGCACAAGTCAGCAGCACAAGAAGTCACATTTGCTCCTCTTACTGCACGCACACATTTCTTCTGTCCTGTAGTGCGGTATTCAACCTCCCTGAAATTCGACCAATTTTAATAAAATACCTAAGGGCTGACGTGGGTGTAAACAATTCTGTTCTTTAAACACGGTAAGAAAGCCGGTGTTATTTACCATACCTTAACAATTTCCTTCCCTGCTGCAGTGGAAAAAATTATACCTACATGCCTACTCTGAAACAGGCTGTAAATTATGTTAGTTTTTGTACTGCTTCTCTGAAGAACATACAATACTGGCTGTGAAAGGAGGGACCCTAATACGGTACTTCAAATATAACACCTGAAAGACATTAAAATAAAAATGACTTATTGATAAGAAAAAAAAGGCAAGAACATCCATGGTTTTATTACAAAAACACCCAGTAACTGTATTTAACACAAAACAGTAACTGAGAGTCTCGTTTTATTTTGCTTTCAGTGTACATGCTCATTATTATTCCATTTAATTTACAGAAGGGCTATGTAAAATGAAATTAAAATTAGAGAGGGAACAAAAGGAAGGTTGAGGCATAGATTTTTCTTAGCAAGCAATGATCACAGGAGACAGCACAGATTGAACAGGGGTTCAACAGGAGTGACACCTAGGGATAAAGGTAAACAGTAACTTTTTCCTTATCCATTAGATTCTCCATGGGGCTTTTTGTTTGTTTGTTTTAACAAAACAGTTTAGAGTATCACAGTATACAGGAAGACTAAATGGCAAAGAACGTCTCACACACGCACCACATTTATCCCTGCTACTGGTCCAGGATCCAAAACTTCAGTTAACATTCGACTTCCTAGCTCTCATTCATTGATAAACTATACAGGATTACACTGTACATGGAGTTAAAATTACAAAAATGTCGTATTTACAAAATCTGTACACACATAGTAAAACTCACAAAATCGTCATCTATGTATCACAAGTTGCTACACCAAAATATTAAAAATGGGATAAAATTATACATTTCTCTTGTCCATTTTTAAAAAGGGTTCAATATTTCAAAGACAGACCACCTATTTCCCCCAAATAAGACTGATAAGAGAACTAGAAACCTAAAGTATCCTCCTGGGATAAAATGTTGCGAGCAGCATCTCCCAACTAGAAAGAAGCCTATATCCTGTCTGCTGGGGTGGGGTGTGCAGTTAGCATCTATGTACAGAAATGGTGAAACTACAACGAGGATGTCTTTGGCTAAACCTTTGGCATAAATTAAAATCACACATCAGACGTTACAGAAAAGGTTTTCTTGGTGATGGCAGAGCTGGGGGATTTCTTTCTGAGATACTGTTATATACAGTTTTTCTTTCTCTAAGGAAAGAGGGTAGGAAAAAAGGATTTGGGGAACAGATGAAAATGAGGCAACGCTAGTTCTTCATCAAATTTTTCCATTGTAAGAAACATCGTATCAAACCTTTTCACTAAAACATAATTCGATCATAGAAATAACCTCGTCCAGAATTTCTTTTTCTGAAACCGCGTATGAAAAAATTAGTAAACCAGCCATGGCAGAAAAAAATTGTTTCAGCACATCAAGTACATATTAGTGCAGGAAGGTGGATTAACTCGATCCACTGTATAAATAAGCTTTATGCACAGCGTACATTAAATAACCATCACACCCCACTCACACCCAGTACACAGATGCTCCTCAGTGAAGATAAACGTTTATCAAGTAATTAAAGTGTATGTAGTGCAAATGTTACAACCAAGTATTATGCACATGCTACTTGCTTGGTTTAAAGTTACACGAAGATGTGGTGCCTGAAATCATGGACATATATACATCCTTGTCACACTTGGTACAATGTCCTAAGCCACAGAAATACCGATGTGTTTTTATCTATATATATACACACACGTTTTCTTAAAATGTGACCACCACATCAATACAGTAACACAAACAGACTAAAAATCAATACCTGCTTCCAGATGCTCCAAGGCTCAGAAAGTTTGTGCTTCTAACTCTTGCAGTCATTACGTGCCCCCGTTCCGCACCCCCCCCTCGCCAGCTGAGACGGCGGGGGGACAGTCTTCAGGTCTGTGCTGCATAGGATGAGGGCAACTGAGAGGAATAAACGACGGCACAGGCACCTAAGCTGCTTTCCTCCATCAACAGTTCCATGCCCCATGATGAAGGGTTGAGAGAATTTCCCCTCCACACCGTTCCTGGGTGGAGGCTTATTGAAAAAACAAAAATCATAACGTGCTTTCCATATTATAAGTGGCAGCAAATCAAGGCACGCTGTACTAATTCTGTAGCATTTAGATTAGCTGACTTTGCAGGGGATGCTCACTGGGGAAGGTCCGATGTTCTCAGCTGGCTGCTGGGCCGCGTTGGGCCATACAGAGTAACAGAAGCTATATGATTATTCTGCATCACCTGCAAAACAATGGCAGGGAAAAAGGAAAATTAGAAGAACTGTAGACCAAACGGGAACTTGAGTGAAAACAGCAAATATGGAGCTGATCTGCCAGCAAAAAGAAATCCCAACAACAAAAGAAAGCAACCAACGTGTTTAGTGAACAGCTCATTGCTGGTTCCTAAAAGCGGTCTCCAGATTTCTATGACATTTAAACACCAGCACGCTCCACCAGTACCTGGAGCTGAGCTCAGGCATCTCCTGCTAGTGCAAGCCCTAAGTGACAGACTTGAAGTGCCAGCTCCAACATGCAAATGTACAGCCTCACACAAGAGGCTGGAAGGTTGCCTGCTCTGCTAATCATCTCTAAAAGCGTAGCTCCTCCCAAATGCTGGCTTTTGATGAAATAGGAAATAAGAAGCCAGTAAAAAAGTAATAACAGCAAAGTCCTCATCTTCTTTGCTCAAATATATCAAGCTTTTTTTTTTTTCCCTTACCTCAAAGATCATTCGTTGCAGTCCAAAGCAAAAGGTTGACCCGAAGGGGTTAGTGTTGTTCGGAGATGATGACCTGAACAGAAGAGAATAGGAAAAAAAAGGACACATGAGGACTGGGAACTTCTTGGGAATAATAACCAGTTAATAGAGGCTAAGTTATGGCATCTTTATCATGTTAAGTAGTTTTCATAAGAAGAAAGTAAATCTACGTTACACAACATCACTGCTAGTTTCCAAATGAGCCAGAGGAAACCTCTGGTTAACGTCCCAGAAGGGTTCCGAACACCAGGGGAGAAAGGAACCAAAGCTAACAACGATCTCTACAGGAAAACTTTTCTTTCACTGAACTTGGACAGGAAGAATCCTGAAAATAAACAGGGAAGACAGAACCGCCATATAAGTTATTGAAAAAAAAAAAATGTGCAAGATCTTTTGCCATTCTTCATCTTTTATCTCTCAGCCTCTTTCAAGTGTATTTACTATAAGCTATTTATTACTCCATGTTAAGAAGTATTCTGTTTCAGCATCTTACAGACTAATCTAAATTTTATTAAACAGTACTTTTCAAGATTACTTATCTTTTAAATAATTTGGATTTTTTGGATCATATATGTGATGATAGCAGACTCCTGCTGACTGGAATGCATTTTAGATTATGGCCCCAAAACATTAGGGAACAGTTAGCTTTTGGCCTTTCTTGTAACTGGTTGGTTTCTCAAAAGGTCTGCCTGAGACATTTAGAGATGTGCTCAGTAAAGCAAGCTCTGGTTGACTTCGAACACAGGAAAAAAATAATATAAAGTACCCTATGTAATCACTAATTCGCTCCAGCTTTATTTTACTTGGCTTCTGCTCTAGCTATCTCACTGTCATAAAAACAGGAGAAGGGAGGACAAAGAGCACAATACTTAAAAGGAAAAAAATCTGAACATATGCAAGCTTGATAAAACGCCTTGTTTGATATACCTCAAAATGCTAAAGTATTTTCAGAGTCCCCATAAGTTAACACTTCTGACCTAAATCAGTCGGATATCATATCATATAGCATGGTAGCTCTGCAAACAGGTGGTGCCTGTTTTACCCAACAACCAGCTCAACCCCTGTAGGAACAGAGCAATCTTAAGCTCTCTGTTCCATCTTCAGTCTTCAAGCTCTGTAGAACAATCGCATACATAAAAGCAAAACTCCTTCAGTCTGCTGCCATACGTTCCAAACACTGTGATGCATGATGTCATGCTGCTGAAATGCATGTGCCTATGGTACAAGCAATCTGCACTATTTATTATACATAGAGATACTCCTTTTGTATCTGCTGCTTTGCTCTTTGGATTTTACATTTCAACCAACTTTGGAAATGTTTTCATTCTGCACGTCAGCCTTTAACTCCTCTGAGAACAGTTATTTAGTATTGTTAGTGGCCAAAAGGTATGAAACCTAAACAAAGAATCTCCAAAGTAGTTAGTGCAATAAATATTCTTCCTCTACATAAACTCATTCTGTTATCAGCTCAATCCCCGCCAAGCAAAAGAAAGACTTTACCTGTGAAGTACCACTGGCTTCTCTACAGGGTGCCCCAGAAGGTCCTGAATACTGTCCCACTGCAAGGATGTCAAAGACCTTGTGTTAAAATCAGTCACGGGGGATTATTATTTTTTTAAATCTAGAAAGACAGTCACATATTTTTGCCACATGCTCATTTGCCAAATAACATAGAAACTGTATTTACAGAAGTATTTTGTGACTAGAGACATACTCAGTAATGGAAACTATCAGGCCTAGGAAATGCTCTCAGGGTTTTTTCCTCATTTTTGTCTCAAACTAGCTTTAAATTAGAATTACTATGAAAAACTCTGGGTCTTATGGCAAAAACGTATCTAGAAAACCCAGTAACATTTCTGAGACACCTTAGAGAAAAAGTGTTCTCTAAGCAGCTGCTGTAGGAAACCTCAGCTAAATATCCTTTTACATACATTTGCAGAGGGGAAAAATAGCATCCCTGCTACCTCTCCCAAAAACCTTTCCTTCATTTAACAGGCAGGTTTGGAAAAAAAGAGGAAAACTGCACTGTTTAATGATAGGGAATTTCAAGCAATTTTCATCATTGTAAATAGACTTAATAAAAGCTGAAATACAAGATTGAAATAAGTTAAAACACTGATGGATATAAGTAACTCAAATCAAAAAATCGTAGCTTCCAAGTTCCTGACTACTTTTCCCCCCCCTCCAGCTTGGGACCCAGAATTCACCAAAGAAATTATACCCTAGGAGCCAAGAGAACAGAACTGACCCTGGGTGAAGCTTAACTGTAGAGTCACTTCTGAGACAAATTTCTTCAGAATTTTTTCAACTTCAAGAAGCTCTTAAACAGGCAGCAGCAAGTGCCGAGTTGGGAATTTCACCTAGAGTCTGCTGCCCCCAGGAGGTGTCACACTGGCAGTGACATTTTGGTGAGCCCTGCTGCTACCTGAAAAGCAACTAACTCATTACTGGCACCCTTCAGAAGAAAGGACCATCGGACCTTCTTGGTTAGTTACTGCATGTCTTCAAGAGCTACATTAGACAGAAAAGCCCTGTGAAAGTTTTAAGAATTTTTCTTCCAGTTTGCATTCAGCCACCACTTCTGTCACTTTTCTGTATCACTATACCGTTGTATTTCTATCTGCAGCTATCTTAGAATGCAGGGTATGCAGTAATTAAGTTTACTCAAAGCGTGTTATTACAAATGCCTTCAATCCCTAAAAGACAACTAAACATTTGTACTACTGAACAGACTCGCATTAAGTTTTGGCTTTCGACTTTTCTATTTTAAAACAACATAATAGAACTGCTATCATTTCTTCAAATGGCACTGCAAATCAAATAAAGACCATTTAGGAGGTTTAAGGAAAAAAGGAGAGCAATCAGTTCTGTACAGACTCACCTTGCTGTACGTTGTACACGTTTCAGTCTGTGAATCAGCACTATCTATGAAAGAAAAACAGAACAGCCTTTGTAATTCATGCTCGAACAGTCTCCTGTATATCTGAACTAAGGTCCCTAAATAAAGGATTAGAGGGAGACATACAATAATACATCAGTTCATATACAAGTTTACTAGCATTTGCTAGCAGCCAAGAGTTGTCATCAACACTGATTAAATGCTAGATAATGGGATTAAATAAATTTGCCTATTTACAAGTTCCAATATATATGTTTGCATTGTACCGTTGCACAGAAGAATGTCAGCATGAAAGAAACTACTTCCCTGTGCTAAGTGAACACACCTAGCACAAACACTCATCAAGATAACACAGCGTGCCACACATCTAGTCCAAACACTGTTGCATTTGGAAAGGAGGCTGGCAAAACTGACACCTTGAAGCTAAAGCACCACTCTCTAAAAGACAAAGCAAGCAGAGAGCTTGGGAATTGCAGTCCCAGAATCATTCCTGCAGAAAGAAAAAAAACAGCCCTGTATCCTTTAAACAATAACCACCATCTGCAGGTGAGGACAGCATCATATTTATGCTCATAGTCTCAAAAATTAGTAGTTTGGTGGTTTCGGGATGGTTTTATACATACATTTGGGGAGCTCTGAATACTGAAAGTCTCTTCCTGAAGCAGCAGGAATGAAGCTAGACACTAAAGAAGCCAAACATAGCAAATGGTATTTCATTTGATTGAAAGCTCCTCTTTATTTTCCACCCGCTAAATAAACATGGTCTCCTTACGGTGAAAGTTCAGTGTCTGTGCAACTGAACTCTGTCAAGTTACTGCCTGAAGCTGAGGCACAGAAGGGAGTAAATAAAGCTGCATCACGTGCTGCCACCAGATGGAAAAACACGGGCTCTTCCTAAGTCTTGTAGCATTTGTTTTTAATCAACCCTTCTGGTCTCTAGCTTATATTCAGGATGCATAATAAATACAAAACAAACAAAAGACAAAACAAAAATAAAATAAAAAAAAGAAACAGATGCATTCAGGAGAGCTTCATGGTGATATACTTGAGCTGAACAAAAATAATCAGAAGCAAACACCTTTGAGGTGCTGCACAATAACCTAAGGGAAAACAATTTAAAAAGTGAGCAGAACTTTCATGCTCATCCTCCTGGCTGAACTGCAAGTCAATCTTCAAGTAAGCCTGCACACACAGATGTAGTTTTTCCAGGTTTTTATTCCTCCGTGTGCTCACACTGCTGTGACATTCACAGAACTGCATTTTACAGAGTTAAGTACTTTCTGTGAAAACCACTCAGAGGAAGAGAGCATCCCCTGCCAAACCCTTGCAAGCATCCAATGTTCCCTGAATAGTCAAAACACACTTTCATAGCATACCTGTTAATTCTTACATTAAAGAAGGCTACACCTTGACCACAATCATCCTCAGTCAAACAAAGTTCCCTATGCTTTCTTTAGATCACTTCCACGCACAGAGCCGTGCACATCTAAGCATCTTGCTGAATCAGCACCACTGTATCGTAACAGAATTTGGGAGGCGTATATAATGCTATTTTCTGAGCTTGGAGATTTTCAAGTAGGCACTAAAAGACATACTTTGAGCACAGCATGTAGATATATTTTGAATGTTTGTTCTCATTCCCGGCTATACCACTTTTTATTGAGTATCAATTTATACTGAATGCCATCAATAAACCTTTCAAGAGTGAGTAGCACATCATTAAAAATTAACAGTGGAATGGACTGACCAGCTCAGACCAACACTGCCTTACAGAGCTTCTGAGTCCCTCGGTACAAGGTAACTGATTTGAGCAAAGCAGAGTGGCAGCATCACAGAAAATTAGCGATGTTGCCACTAAATACCCATATGACCCATGTAAGTGAACAAGGTAGCATAAATAAAAATCAGAAAACTGCTGAACTCTTCCTGAAGCATTTTTCACTTTTCACTTTAAGAACAAGAAAACATGCCCCAAAACCTAAAATCTCTCCTCTGTCTCACTATTGACATCCTCTGATAATCAAGAATGCATTAGAAATGAAAACTGATTGTATCTCCCTCTTTGTTCGGTGGAACACGCTCCCTGAGGCTGGACATCAGCTGGCCTACTCACCTCGCTTAATGACTAGCGGAATCTTGAATTCACAGCGGTGGTAGCTGGAAAGAGCAAATCATAAAGCTATCAGAAAATAGAAGAGCCACCACAAACTACAAAGCACAAACTTAGAACTCCTAATAACCAGCTAAATTAAAAGTCACATGCATAATAAAATGAAAAGGAGAGTCAAGAGCATCAGATTAAGAAGAAAAAAATGCCATTTTTATTTTCTACATCAAAAAAGCCATCAGCCTGGGAATGCCCTAGCACAATTTTCTAAAGGATACAAAAGGTCCTTCAGCACAAACTGCTTTCATTACAGACTTGATGGACAAGTACTCAGCTTAGAAAAAGTACTGCAGATTTCTCTAACATATTTTCAGGCAGTTGAATATTAGTTCTCTTTGTTCAGGCATCCAGTCACTTACTCCTTAACTCATATGCCTCTTCTAAAGAGTTTTCATTTGAAAAGAACTGAAAATATGCCAGTCAGACACATTAGAGAGCAAAATAAATTGAAAATTCTGAGCACTGACTGGAACAACGTCAAGAAAAAAAAAAGCACATCACCTACCAGTAATAGCAGACACTATAGTTGGATCAAGAACTACTTGAGAACATACTTGGCAACATAAACACATTTAAATGTAAGAAAGAAAATAGTAATAAAAACATGATAATAATGATGGCTGAAAACCTCACTGGTTACCAGGTATACCAAAGGCACTGAGGCAAAAATACATGACCTCTCTAAAATGAGTATAAAGTTTCCTTTCCTGATGTTTTAAAACTCTTGAGCAGATCAGTTCTTTACACTCACATGTTAAAGTTGTAATGACCAGGATAATTCGTATGCAGGACAAATTTCTTCACCTTATGAGTGTTTGCATCAAAGAGAATATCCTGTTGAAGAAAAAGGCAGACAGATATGAAGCAAGTTGGAGAGAAGAAGGTGGCTTTCCCCCAACTACCCTGAGATGAGTTACAATAGCATCTGCATACAGTGATAAGTTTTGATCCTACTTGAACCAAGTGGAATTGTGAGTAGTATTTGGGAATGACGCTTTTTATAAATTCAAATAAACACACACTTCTTCCAGTACTCAATCACAACAGCAGTTTCATTTGCTCATGTTGGCAATTCTTTTAAGGAGGTCTTGTCTTTCTGCTTATTATTTACACCCGTGTATACTAAAGCAAAAATAGCTGTGCTAATACAGTCAGGAGGGACATAAAGGTTGAGCTACATCCTACAGCTCCGCAAGCTTTCACAGGTGGCATTCTGGCACACCTATTTCAGTTCTACAGGACAAGAGCGTGCCTTTCAGAAACAAGAACTCAGCTACCTATGCATCGAGCACAGCAGAAGGAGAAAACCAAAAGAGAACACCAAAGCACAAGCATAAAGAGCCCTCCACCCACTGCTCGATAAAACAAAACGTTACTGATTGAATTCACAAGCACTAGAAAAAAGTTGGTGGTGTTTTTCTTAATTCAGAGATTCCTACAGCAGCAAGGGTTTCAGTTTCTCCATGGCTTTTGGCATTCCAAAGCAGTTGCTGTGTAGCAGAGTCAAAACATTGCATGCATTTGTTTAGGGAAGCTTCCCACTCACCACTCCAAGTGTGAAGTAATTGAAGAAGTAGTCATTGCACTTTGATGGGACCTGCTTATGGGGCGAGGGTGAATGGATTTTCATCTGCAAGAAACATTTTTCAGATATATTTAAAAAGGCTCACAAATATAAACGCCACTAATAACCCTACACTGAGACAATTGCCATAACCTTATTTCAACACTGAAGTCCTTGTTCAAAAGTATAAGACACTGTGCTTCATGACAAGGCCACTGGCTGCTTGCAGAGGCACACCACGTCAGATTTTTCTTTTTAGTTATCGAAAGTAAAAGGCTTACTCTTACGTTATCATAAAAACATCAGGAAAGGATCAAAATATATGCTAAAGTTATTTTAAATGAAATGTTTAAAAATAAACAGTGCACATTTGCTATAGCTTATTTGGATAGAAACATCTCAATTTTTATCAATTTTCAAATCAGTTAGAACATGGCAAATGACAGATAATGTATTTGATTTTTAAAATTTAAACAGATTTGCATTGATTTAGTTTAAAATGTTTTTTAATACCAAGTCACGTAATGTTCACTCTGGCCTATTACATGTCAAATGAATTGCTCAGAATCTGCGCTACATGGCGATTTAACTTCTCTGGCCTTGCAAGACCCAGGCCCTGTGATTAAACAGAGACATTATGGAACAGAGACAAAGTCCTCTTTCTGGGTGAATGAATTTCCTTACCTTATCTTCAGACTTGTAGAAGACTTTGTGCGGAGACCCCAGAGTGCTCAGCACATCCTGGCACGAATCACCGAAGTACACGCACCGCTCAAATACCCGCATCTTGGCATCAGCTAAAACACCTGGGCCACAACCTGAGGAACAGAAAGCGACTCAAGAGTTATCCTGCCTGATCACAGAACCCATCAACAAATCAACAATAAAAGCTTAGTGTTAAGTGTAACCCTTTATTTTACGAGGGCTCAAACACAGTGAAGTATTTCTTATCATACAGATGTATTTGCTGACTGTTGCACAGATCCTCTTCTGTCCTGATTTCAGCTAGGATGGAGTTAATTTTCATCCTAGTAGCTGGTAGGGTGCTATGTTTTGTACTAGGATGAGAAGAGTGTTGATAACATGCTGATGTTTTAATTGTTGCAGAGCAGTGCTTACACCAAGCCAAGGACTTTCCAGCTCCTCGCTCTGCCCTGCCAGTGGGCAGGCTGGGGGTGCAGCAAGAGCTGGGAGGGGACAGACGCAGGACAGCTGACCCAAACTGGCCAAAGGGGTATTCCGTACCATCTGACATCATGCTGAACAATATATAGGGGTGGCTGGCCAGGGTGGGGGGCGGCTGCTGGGGGATGGGCATCGGTCAGCAGGTGGTGAGCAATTACATTGTGCATCACTTGCTTCATACACTTTAGTAGTAGTACTATTATCATCATGATCATCATTATTATTTTCCTGTCTTAATAAACTGCCTTCATCCCAACCCAGAGACTTCATTTTCCCATTTCTCTTCCCCATCCCAGAGAGGGAGGGGGGAGCGTGAGCAAACAGCTGTGTGGCTTAGCTGCCGGCCAGGTTAAACCACAACATCTTAACCTCCAGTTTTAGCAGTGTTGTCTTCACTTCCCTGCCATTCAGACACTGACTTATCCTAGTTAGTCAGTCTCAATTTCATCATCTGGTTATTAGCAGTAAGTACCAAGAATTATTTCTATCTCCTCACAGCCCTGAATTTTAGCAGCCAGAGTTGTGTTCCCAAACCTACAAAGTGGCGTGTAATCTTAGCACTTTCCCTAGTAGCTAAGAAAGAAAAGCCCATAAAATGAAATTCCTCATCCATATCAACTCCGTGAGAGAACAGACATTCTTTACTGAAGGTTCCCATAGCTCATTAACCCAATATCAAGTGTGTTCCTACACAAATGATGCGTTAAGAAAAGATCTTACTGAATTGCCATTTCATAGATGAATGGCTGACATACGTTGCTGGATGTTAAGAAACAGAAGGACCTTACAGTTTGCGACCCTACTTGCTTTCAGGCATGTAGCATCATACTAGAACGCACATACAAGTACGCAGCAATTAATGCAAAATACAGGATGTGCTCTCAATACACATTGAGCTTTTCTTGCTATACATTATTCATGTAGCTATTTCCCAAATACAATAAATCAGAAAGATGTGACTGAGTTGAATTTTTAAGCAAGAGTTACTTCAAATGAAAGTATTTCCAGAGAAGCTTATGCTAGAACATGTGTATGGTATGTGCTACAAATGGGTTCCTGCAAACTTTTGCAAGACAGGAAGACCACATGCCAGAATGGTCTCATTTCAATTTTTACTCTGAGCATCGGTGTTGTATTTTAGTAATTACACTGTTCAATGACAACATTTCCTTAAAGCTGCCCATGTATACACATACATGAACAGAACTTGACTCTCTACCTTAGAGCTGGTCCCATTTCTGAAAACTCACATTATTATGGTAGTATAGCTAACTCCTGCCCTAGCACATGAGGATAGATGTTCCCTTCTCCCAAAAAAAAAAAAAAAAGAAAACACTGCCAAGTCTCAAGTTACAGTCACTGAACAAGGCTCCCTTGCAGGCATTATGCCTTTCCCCAATTTTGAAGGCCCGCCAGTCCCTAGAAGCACATACAAGGACAAGCTACTCATCAGCCTCTGTCACTCTCACTGCTGTCTCTTACAGCTAATGAAAACTGAACTGAATTCAAAGTGCAGTCTATGGCTGCAGCATCAATACGCCTCCCACTGGCATTTTTAAAAGCCTTCCAAAATTATTCACAAAAACATCCACACATACAGTTCAGTGGAATCTCAGAAGATGCACATGCACACAAGGTTTCTTCACTTCTAATGGTTTTTCCAGCAACGTACTTGCATTTTTATTCTTCACGTACACTTGGAGACCACCACAGTGAACAGACACTAGTGACCAGGGCCCAGGAAACATGACAGCAGGCAAACTCACCTCCACAGAGTTTTGTTTCCAAGAGTTTAGAATTAAGTATATAAGAACACTTGGAAACCACCTATGCTATGGAAATATCACTAATATCCTATGCTTAACCCCTGTTTTCCTTAAGGGAGGAAGCAGCTCCATGTTCTGAGTGTCACCAGTACCTGCAGTGAGTAGGCGAAGCCGTAAACCTGAGGGTCCAGTCCCATCTCTCAGCACATCGACGTTCTCAGCGTACACATTTCCAAGGAAACAGCTGAGGGGCATCAAGGGAGCCCTGAAACCAATCGCACAAAGATGCGCATAAGACTCCATCTTCAAATTGTCCATTAGCGAGCTGGTGAGGGTTCACTGGAATGGAGCACGTTAATTTTGACCAAACAGCATTTAACTCAGACTGAAGATCACAAGTTATATTAAACACAAGGAACAGAAATCCTGGTGAAAGAAGAACTACTACCAGGCAGGATTCAAATATAGGACCTTTACATCTGATGGAAAAAAAAAAAAAAAAAACAGCAAGTTTCAAAGACTCCAGAAATTACAGAAACCATATCTAGCCTTTGGAGAGCCCCCACAAAGATGTGTCATTTCAGACTTTTCTCAGGAAAACAGAAGTTCCCTAATATATATATATATATATATATTTTTTTTTTTTTTTTAAAGATACCTATTGCTTGAAGTAGGCACGTGACCCAAATGTGGCAGAAGCCCCTTCACCACGATGGTCTCACTGCACTTGGCAAGGTACTTCACAGCCCAGAACGTGAAAGCAGCTTGTGCAGATAACCCTAAATAATCGTGTTGCTTTACCGGGACTGTTCTCATTTTAATTCAATTACAATAACATTTCAGAAAACTGTCACAGCAACAAGTGAGGTATTTTCAATCGAACAGCTGCTGGTTTTGTGCACGAGTTTGATATGACTTTCTCCTCCACATGAATGAATGACCTGGCTGGAAGGCAGGCTTGGAGCTCACACACACCAATGCCCCTGTGACAGTTGGCGCTTGCACGAAAGCCCAGCATGGCATGGAAGAGCACAGACAACAGTTTTCTGAAGTGCACTTCTGTCACATTAGGAGACGCTGTCTGTGTAAGTAAGGTTCGCTAACTCCTTAGCAGTCATCTGCTGATGTGCTAACCTTCTCTTGCCTTTAAATCACAACCATCTCTCCAAAATATACCACCGTAACACTTCAGGTATTGTAAACTCTTCCTTTTGGTTTATAAAAAGTCCTTGAGTAAGGAACCCCAGGAACAATGTTTTTAGAGAGAGCAAAACATCAGATACTGCACCATAAATTACTGCTTAGAAGAAGGCCGAATGCAAAGCCTTCAAAATATTAACTGTGTTCAAATGCAAACACTCCGTTAGCATTAAGGCATGAAGGTTAATCTCCTCAGAACAGTAAGCTCAGTCAGTGGCAAAGATACAGAATATATGGCAAAGGCATAAAATATACAGCAGACTATATATATGCCTTCAGTCTGAAGGCACTATTTTTATATAGCAAGAGGGTTTAACCCGTGGTAGGACCCTGCCATGACATACCCAGTACCCGTACACTACAAAACAACTCACCACCTACCACACAGGTGTGATTTGCCTAGGGATAGGTTATAAGCATGCAAACAAAACACAGAGCAAGAATTATCTGGCCTCATCTCTTACTGGATTCACTGTATTTCCTCCTTCACCTCATGAATTGTTTTTCAGTTCAGCTCAGTTAGCCTGCAGTAGCTGAGCCAAGCTGGTATTACAGCACCAAAAAAATCAAACCAGCACTTGTTTACAAGGCTGGAGGACAGTCCTTGTGGAAATCAGAAATACACCGGTATCTAACAGTATCCTGCATGCTACAGAATTCATAAAAGACCCAAACTGAACTAAAGATGTAATTACATTTAGCATTTGCAAAACTCTAGCTAAATGAGGAAGAAAGAGCACACTGTAAATAACCCAAACAGCATGAGCAGCTGTACGTACTTGGTGTCCTGCAGGCTGTTCCCGTTGTAGATGTACATCCGTTTCACAGTCGCACCGTGCGGAATTTGCAGAGATGCTAGACCATGGGCAAAGTTAGGCTGCGGATATAGACAATGATTCATGTTGCGTGATACATTAGATAAAATTCAGGTCAAGTATTACCTCGGAAGTACAGTATACACTTACCAATTCACATAAGTCTCTAGCCAAAGACACAGGGGTTAAAAATAAACAACGCTGTGTTGTAGAAGGTTGAATCTTTTCTTATTACACTACTTTCGGATTCCTACACTGGGGTGAAATGCTCACTACATTTATCCACCAAGAGATGGCACTAGTTTGTCAATTAGCCATCTGTGTACTGAGACTTCAGCTTTCTTGTTTTTATCACCGGCAACTAGCAATAGCAAAGTATTTGTACTGAGAGGCTGTATTTAAGTTCTGAGAATTAAGCTCTTACAGGTAGAGCTTGTTTTTTCTCTCCCACTGCACTAATTTCATCCTTTTAACATTTTTACAGGTTTGCAAAATGTTCTGACCTGATGAACACTCATTCTTTACACAGATTTTCCACTATCACCACCCCATTCTTATATACACTGTTTTGGTAGGGATTTAGAGTGCTCTCATCAAATAGATCAAGTCCCCAAGAAGTCAGATTCGTTCTGCCAGTGCAGAACAAACTGATTTTGTCCCAAGAGACAACAAAAATAACATGCATGAGATGCAAATCATTATCCTGGTCAATTTCAGCAAGACATCATGTAAGGATAATGTAAAAATCTATTCCTAGAGAAAAAGGTAACCCAGAGGAATGAGTTTCACTGCTGTGGTATTTAGAAGGGAACCTCCAACACCTATCAGATCTAGAGATGCTCTGAAGTCAATCCTCTCTCTGAATTTGCTCTGAACACAACCACCTCAAAACACACTGACAGCTTTCTAAAGTAGCTGACTGCTAGATACGTGGCTCATTTCTTAACAGAAACAGTGAGCAGGCTTTCCATCATCTCCTCACCTGCAGATTGTTACTAATTATATCAAAACCCCAAGGTTTCCTCCAGATTTTTTTCTTTTACATATGCAAAGACAATGCAGCTTTAACTAGTTTTGCATTCCTACACAACCCTCTCTAAACCTGAAAGACTTTTACAACTGCAAATTTCATCTCACTCTTTATTCAGCCTGTCCTAACTGTTGTCTCTGAAGAGCTCTACACACGGTCTTCTTCCCTGTGGACTGTTTTATACTACTGTTTTCAAAACCATTCTATCCAACTATTTCTATCTGTTTTTAATCTTGAGAATTTTGTTTTTCACTGTGCGAACACCGTTTTTACTAACCACATTTAAATGACTGGGTAAGTAATTTTCTCCAATATTTTGACAGGTAGAAAGAACTGGATCATCCCCAAGCACCACAACACGTCCCTCTCAAAGCATATTTGTACCACGTTTTCTGTAACTGTCCTTCGTTATTTTCTTAGTCAATTGAAGCACCTACCACATCAAGATGCAGAGATGCAATGGCTAGAATTGATTCTAGTAACTTTTTTATGCACATTTTCAAATCTTTAATATAACAACTGACTGTCTTCGTAGCTCAGCCATTTCACTCAGAGATGCCTTTGTAAGTCTTGAGTGAAAAGCTTCTACTTTTTCATTCATCACTAGATTTCAGCTTTCCTTCTAGCATTTCTGAACCCAACTCACTTTTGCTACTGCTAAATGGTAACTTCCCCAAGACATCTCCCTGCTCTCTGGCATGCTGAAACAAGTTCTAAAGCACCAGGCTGTGACATGAAAACACGTGCCATCACATTGCTTGATTTCCCCCACTTGGTTTTGACCCTTTTTATGTTCCTTTTTATCATTAGTACCATACTGCAAGCATTCTTTTTAAACCAATGACCATAGATAATACAACTGAAAGTGTTTCCAGCCTCATACAAAACAAGCTATATGCACATTTTCATTAGTACAAGTGGAAGTCACAGAAGACCTGACCTTGTTTCCACTATAGACAGCGATTTGCAAAGATTTCAGAGAGCACAGTTGCACGTTCAATCATTCAGCAACTCATCCAAACATTTGGTGAACATGCAAACAGGCATTACAAATACAGCTCATTCACTTGGCTTTCTAAAAGCACTCGTACTAAAGGACACTTAAGATGAAGATAGATTTTATGAACTCTACCCTAGTTTTGTTGCATAATCGCTTTGATGAGATTCAAAAATAACTGATAAAAGAACAGCCCTCAATTAGATTGCTTAATATTTATGTATTTGCATAGAGAGCGCTCGTATTTTTAGAAGGCTCCTTTCAACAACAGAATTACTAGTCCCAGTGCATGATGCAAGCAAAACCTCTAAGCATATGCCTCCTGCTAAAAGAAGGAAAACGTTTAACTTCAAAATGATCACACAGCACGAATAAGAGCACAACCGAGGAGGTAAATTCCTTCCAAATTACTGGCTTCTTTTGCTCGCAGGCTAGACACGCTGTAGGTGATGTTTTGCAAGTAACGTAGAGGCAAAAAGACTACCCATTAACCAAGAATGATTGCTGACCTCGTACTTTGGAGTTTCAGTCCAGGAGTCTAACTGAAAAGAAAATGACAGTCCTCTGAAATTGAGGTGAAAGAGCTGTTCAGCTGAATTATACACTAAAAAGGAAAAAGAAAGGGAAAACAGAGTTACAAACATAAACAAAAAAATCACAAGTTCAGATTTAACAGCACTTGCATCAAGTCAATGAATTTACCAGATCTCAACACGTGGGAGGAACACGGTTACGCAGGACCATAGCTGGTTTGCTTTTAATCTGCCGCAGTAGAAACACAGCTGTAAGAACCTTAAATTAATTAAAATAAGAGCTGCCTATGTAAGCCCATGGGCATTAATGTGTCTAACAATTGTTATACAATGCATCACAATCAATCATACCTTAACAACACTAAAATACTTTAAGCAGCTAAACAACTCTGTTTGCTGTGGTGTGAAACCCTTGTACAACATGGACCAAGAGCTCTTTCAGAGAGATCTGCCCAGAACATTGAGAAATTCAGGATTTCACATCGCTGGGAAGTAAGGTGCTGGGGGGGAGCAAGCTCACAGGTGCCTGTCCCACAGGGAGCTCCAGGTCCCGTGCCCCAGTTCAGCTAGCTGTCTTCCCCGGTAAGACAGCACTGGGAGGAAGTGCTTCTGACACACAGGTACTAGGCCATTTACAACAATAATTAAAAATAGCATCATCAGAAACACCCGCCAATAGGCCAGCTTTTACAGAGAGCAGTAATAAATTAGAACACACAGGCTCCCAGCTGTCATCACATCGTGAGACGTCCCAATTTACTGCAATAAATTGCTCAACATCATCTATAAACAGCAAAGAAAGTCACCCCAGTGTTTACTTTAAGACTTACTCCCTTGTGAGACTGGAAAACTGAGAGACAATCCCAGGGGACTGGGAGCTTGGGAACAGAGGATTAGGATTGATGCTACCAAACTTCAACCTGTCCCTGGTAGCCGCTGCGAGGGACACAGAGCTCTTCTGACACAAGAGCTGGTTCATTTGCAAAACCGTTTGAAAACAGCAGAGGCAAAAAAAAAAAAAAAAAAAGGAAGAGAAACACTCCAAGAAAAGCTCCTTTCTTCCACTTTACAAAAGGAAATTGGTTCACTATTCTTTTCTCCCCCCCCCTTTTTTTCACATTTAAGAAAACACAGCAGTTCATCATTTACAGGGAAAATTCATTCCACTGTGGCTTTTTTATTATTATTTTTAAACAAAGTGGCTTTTAAATGTTCAGCTTCAGAGACATGTCACAAGATATCTGGATGATGCCAGACTGCCCAGATAGAAATATAACAGTTAGGCAATAGGCATTAAGCTTTCAGAAGTCATCATTAGCCTTTTCTGCAGAATGTGCTGGTTAAGAGCATTTTCCCTGCCTGTCACTCCCATCAAAACGTGTGGGGAGAGGGAAATGTTTTGATCTGCAGGAAAAGTACACAAATCTCTCATGTGATAAATTATGATGCATCTTTTCCAAAGCCCACAGCCAGCTGGAGAAGTGTTTTTCCCCTAGTCATGCCAAGTGTGATATCTGATTATACAAATCACATTGGTTCCCATCCCCTGCAATGTTTGTTGATGTTTAGGTTTAAAGGGCAAGGAACTTTTTATCCCCAAGACGTTCTCTCATGTGTCCCTCAAGACCTTATGTCACAACTACCTACGTCGCTTTTTTGCTGGTGGGGGGTTTTTTGGACTTCCTGCACAGGTCCCCCGCAGCCTAATTCTGCTAAAAATAGCTGACGGAAGCAAAAGGCCTGCTGCTCTGCTGCCACACTCCAGGCAGCGAAGGCGAGGGAGTTTGCCTTCCAGGAAAGCAGCAGTGTGAGCAGTTGGAAAAGTTTCCGTGGAGCTGGATGGGACAAAACAACAGCTATCAGCAAGCCTGAGGATCAGAGACAGTCCCGACCAAAGCCGAGGCAGATCCCACAGCCAAGTCCCGCTGGTGTCAAGCACAAGACTCTTCTGGCACCCCAGGTAGGAGAGCCCGGGCAACCTCTGAAGTCTTTGTGAGTTTTACAGAGCTGGAAATCGGGACCTCCCCTCCCATGCTCCTTGCGAGGCCGCAGCAGCAGGAGGGAAGGATGTTTTCTTTCTCCTCATGACTTCGGCTCAATCCCACAACCCTTACCCACGCTGAACGGCACTCGGGCGAAGAGCCACCTCCACGAGGACGCAGAACAGGATGTGATTTCAACAGAGCCACTGGCAAGAGCAACTGCTCCCCAGCAGGAGCTCAGGTCAGAAGACCACGGAAGGAAGATGGAAAAGTGGGATAAAGTCTTGGCTTTGATGGAGCTATTGACCTCCAGAGTGCTCATATTTCAATCAGCTCCATGGCAAAGATACTGCAACATTTCATCCTAACATGATCCAAAAGGTAATGAAGGTGGTTACAGTTTTTCTGATGACTTTTCTTTTTTTAAAAACCACCAATTCGGCAAAGCCAAAACTGCTCACTGAAGGTTTCAACACAGAACTGTTGCTAACCTTTTGAAATATGTTTTGAAACCATCACCGTGTCCTGTGGCAGGAAAGTGCTGCTGCAACCACTTGGGTTTTAAGTGAAAGACGACATTTTGTTATGAAATTCTGGTGGATGTAAATGCACAGAGATAAACAGTGAAATACTTTCAAAGTTAAAGGGCCTGCATTGTTTTTTGGGGGGGATGACAAACACATTTGAGGGGAGTAACAGTACAAAGAAGAGGAGAGAGATGGCTATGCCATAAAGACTGGCATTTTGTATTCGTGTCACATTAAGATGGGGGTAAATTTCTCTTCCCACCTTTCTCCCCAAGCCAACTCAAGGTTTTTTTGGGCATCCAAACACCATCATCATCCTCCCCACATGCTGAAAACTATTTTTTTTTGTTTTGCTTCCTTTTTTGTGTTTTAGAAAACAGAGGAAAAGAGTTACCAAAATTCATCCTACATGATACAATTCAAACACTGTTCATTGCCACACTACTTACCACAGAGCACTTACTCCAGCTAAGGAGGTTGTTCATAAAACACTGAATTTCCAGAGACACTGAATAAGCCTTTGCACTAGTGAAATGGTACTTGAGGCCAACAGCTCAAACACGCTTTCCTAGCTACGTACCGCCAGACGAAGAGCACCAGCTGATGAAGTACAAATGCGAGATCTCTTAATTGAATATGACAGGTGTACAAGATCTGACAAACTCTACAGGAGGACGCATGATGCCAAACTACGTTTTTAAGTGTTTATATACCACTTTAATGCAGTAATTAAACACACTATTCCTATCATAAACAATGCTTACAGCTGGGGTAAGCTTTTTTTCAGGTTCTTAATATCACAGTTTTGCAAGTGCTTTCTCCTCTAAATATATGCAAATAAATCATTGACAGATTATAATTTTAATTTGTTCTCTGACAAAGAAAAGGAGCTGCTTTTACCCTGCCTCAACTCAACCTAGGTTCTCGTACGCACTACCCCTATAATAGCTGCCTGTAGTTCTCAGAGTTCCTGCCCAAGAGGAAATGCTAAGATCACAACTGAAGTGAAATTCAAAAAGGCTGACTCCGGTCCTTGGAGTATTATGCCCTGCAATCTTCCAAACTTCATTTATCTCAATCTGATATTCAACGACTTCAGCAAGCTTTTATGCAATGGTATTACTTGAGCCACATGACTCTCCACAGTTATTAAACCTTGCTCTGTGATGTGCAAGAACTGCCTATAGAGAACAGGCACGAAGACTCGCTATGCAGCCGCCATCAATCAGAAGGAATGCCAGCCTATTTGGGGTCACCTCAGCTACTGCAAATGGACCCAGTTCAGCTAACAATAGGAAAAGATGCTCTAAAAAGGGTATCTTAACTATATGGAGTTCATCTTTCTTGCTATGCCAGTTTGACTCCATTTCTTGAAGGATCCTGAGCAGTTTAATTACAAATATCCTCTTCTTCAGAGTGTCACCGTTTATTTTCATCACCTAACAAAGCCCTGAAACAAACACAATTTTCACACGTGAACAGGGAGCTTAAAGAAAGTACTTTTCCTGCTACGCAGGTGGTGAAAAGCCAAACATCTCCACAAGAGCCACTGTAGGTTCAAGTCAGGTTAATCAAACTTGTCCTGGTTCTGGTCACGCTGAACCTAGGCTGGCTGCAAACCTCTCCAGTGCTCCCAGTAACAGGAAAGAGGTGCAAGGAGACACAGCTACACACAGGCTCAGACTTGATCCCAGCCTAGAAGGAATATCACCATGTTCTCAGAGCACAGAGCCTGAGCAAGCAGTCCTGGCCAGCTCTGCATGGAGATCAGCTCACGTGTCTGTGCGCTCATGGTATACTAAATCCCTAAGGCCACTTGAGAGCAGACCACACTTAAGAACGTGTAAAAACACCAGCGCTGCAGCTCTGAGTTTTCTGGTACTGGCAGTTCAAGAGAAATCATTAGCAGTACCTGAGAGCAGCCTTCCGTGCCAACGACTCTCTGCCTCACTATTCCACTTAAATATCTTGTACGTTGAATTGTGACTCATTTTATACGCTAGCCCAGCGATAAGAACGTGACTGCTCTGGAACACAGCTTCAAGTCATTTGGCAACTGAAGTCTCCACACGTTTCTCCAGGCAGACTTACAGGCAAGACCTTATAGGAAGAGGTCTGTCGATGCAGGTGTACTTCTCATTCTCAGAAATGTTTTGGCTTACCTCCTGGATGCGTTGCTCCAAATGACTGATCAATTTGTTCTATGGTTGGAGCAATTGCCTGAGAGTTAAAATGGACACCACTGAAAAAGAAAATAAAACAAATCTGCCTTAAGAGTATGAAATGGATGCTGTAAGCGTTTACTAATGGCAATACCACTAACTGGGAGGAAGTCTCCAAGACTGAAGGAGAAGAGCAAGCTGGTAATTTAACTTTCTTGAACCCAGCATTCGGTTACCTACATTTTGACAGTTACTTCGTTTTCCTAACAAGAATTATTGAAAAACAAATTTAGGATGAAAAAAGGAGGGAAACTAGTCACTGTAATTAAAAATAGATCACGGGAAGTTTTAAATCGCTTACCAGTATTTTAACTTCACCTTAGTCAAGTCATAAACTTCAATCACCTGAAAGAGGAAACAGAAACATTACTGTGTTTGCAAACTGTAACAGGGCAAATAGGCAAGACTGGCTAACAACTCTGCTAGGATCAATCACATTGGCAGAGACAAGACTCCAAAAGCTGATTTATCAACACATCTGAAACAAGTCCTGAAGAACAACGACAGACTCAGTACAGCCCATCCAGACCCTGTGCAGATCAGCACTGATTTGCAGAAAGCAGTCTTTTCGCTAGCATAGCAGCATCTTGCTTTCTGCACAGATTTCTCTTACGCAAGATCAAAGGTGAGTGAATTAGGGGGATCCTCTAATTAATACCAAGCAGCAGGTCATTCTTCGGGTTGCTCTTACTACCCCAAAGAATGCGTGTACCGGGTAGTAAGTGCTTATGCCGACCAACTGTTTCAACTTTCCCACTGTTTTTCTTCAGACGAACCCAGCGAAGCCAAATGGTCACATTCCATTTCAACACTAGGCAAAAAGAGACCCAGCAATCTCCCCAGACATCACAAAACATCCAAAGAGCAGTCCGTAAGCAACCAAAACCCCAATACCTAGTTCTGATCTTTATTAAATATTTTACACTGTATTGAATGTGCCAGAGTGCTCCCCTGGAGACAGTACCAGGAATGTCAATAGTGGGTATGGATCTTTTGTGCTGAACACATTAGTGCAAACTTGCATCTGAGATTGATTTCACGGGATTTTTATGTGACTGTTACTGAGTCCTGAGGCTAGGCTGGGCTTTAAGCAGATGATTTTTAGTGAGTAATCACCGTCAAACACAAGCTCCTTCCACCCTACATCTGTGTTCCTGTGTCAGCAGGAACAGGAGAAGAGGTGGAGCACATCATAATTGCTGTAAAGAAAAGGTAGAGAGACTTTCATTACTTTGGAAGGATGCGCTCTTCAGCTGGACATAAAGCAGAATTCCCCAGGGAGCTTGCTACCAAGCAGGGCTAAAAATATCACCAGCTAGGAAGGAAGTCTTGGTTTTGGGAGATGCCTGGCAAATACCCTCCCGACAATCCCAGGGGAAAAAAAGATACTATTCGCGATGCCTAAACCACTGTATAAAAATAAGTAACAAAAATCCACATTTAGTGGTATGCTGTTCACTCAAAAAGTTGGAAGAGTTCTCCGAAGCATTTCTAGCTTGCTTGGAAAGCCCACACGTTTCAGGATACAAGCAACAAGTACAGCACGGAGCGAGTAACATTAACACTGGCAAAGCCAGCCTAAAGAAGAGCAAACTAATTTTTCTTCTTAATAAATATACTTTGAATTACGCTTCTTGGAAAAGTGTGGTTATCCAGTACTTCAAGCCAAATGCAGTTTGACATGTCCAGATGTCCTTTACTGAGCAGTTTGTTAAAAACAGATTGCTTTTATGAACAAATAGGCAAGATTTTACTCATTTTTTTTCTCCCTGCCGCTTGAGAACGCGTCTGGAAGTAGAGAAAACCACCCCACAGACAGATCTAGCTTTGCAGAAGCTATTGGAGGGCACCGGGCACTCCCCAGAAGTTCAGCTGAACCACGCCACCGCGGAGGAACACAAATCAAAAAGCAACGAGAGAACAGTCGATTAAGACTAGTACATTGCTCAGACGAGGTCCTCCTCGAGAGGAAGGCACCGACAGCAGCCAGCAGGCACCAATTTGCCATCAGCCTCTTCCCCCAATTCAGACAGAAGATCTATTCGTGTCAACATTTCTTTTTGCTAACCGCCAAAGAAGAAACAAGCAGAACTCAGCAAAATGTAAATATAGTCAAAAGAGCTCGTAAAAGCCATGAAAGACACAAGGATTGAAGAAACACTGCGACAGGCCACAGCACTAGAGTTACTTTTTAAGCTCCAGAAGCTGTTCTGGCAGGAGGATTAAGGTGATTCTTTCTGTGTGCAGAGGAACAAACATTGGGAAGACCAAGGACTGTTCAGTGACAGGGCTTCTACGCAACCATAAGGCAGTTGTCTTAGCTGAGCCAAAGCTGGTGTATTGTCACACTCGCTGCCTGTGAATTATTTCTGGTAAGACTCCTAGAGACATCCAGGTGTCTGCTAACCAGTAATAAAGGAACAACGCTGGATAACCAAGCTTTTTCTCCCCCTGAAGAGGAGCCTGTGCAGGAGATGCTGTTGACATTCACAGCAGAAGAATGCCTTCAGAACCTGGCCCAGGATTTACTCTTTCACGATAGCTCCCAACTCCTGTAGTAACACCTCCTCATTGCTTTGGCTCCTGAAGGTGAACACAGACAATGCACAGACCTTCCAACACTCCTGAAGGAAGAGAGGGAGCACTTGAGGAACGCTGGCTTTGCTCCTTTACCACTAAATTCTTCGCATCTGTCAAGGCTTTCAGTTTTAGAAGCTTATTTCAACCTCTCACAACCAAATCCAGCAGCAAGGCTGTATTTAAAACAAAACAACACACAGGGCAAAGCAAGAAAAAAGCCTCCTGATTTTTCCAGTTTTGCTGCTGCCAAGCAACACTGAAAACAGTCTACTGTCTCAAAAATAGGCAGCACTTATTCTACACCTACACCACTCTCAAACAAGCTCACTTCCGAGGTGATCCCACAGCATTTCTTCTACAAAGCTTCCAGGCCAGTTTCATAAGCCGCGTTCATAGCCCCGTAAGCACTCACACAGCGTTACTCCCCATAGCGAAACCCAAAAAAGACAGATAGAGCTGACCACTAAACAACTACGTGATGGGGAGAAAGACAAAACAAAAACCTCTTGCATGTTTCCTAGAACCCTGGGTGCTGAAGTGACAAAGCCAGCTCCTCAATCTCTTGGCAATGAAGAGCCATGGCATACACTAGCTTTATCTGAAAACATCACAGGCTAGTGATGTTCACATAAATGGAAGGGAGCAAGCTATGCACTTTAAGTCACATCAGTTTTGAGTTCAGACTCCTCATTATTGTGGAAAGATTTCCTACAAGTATAGCTTACACTGATAAAGATCCATCTGACAAAGAATCTGCAAGATGTTATCTTAGAAACTGTGAATTCAATAAGCAATCTGAGTAACTGGAAGTTCCAACTTCCAACAAAAATGAAAATCATGCTATTACAGGAATGAATTTACAAACAATCTTCCGTAAGACAAATACAAACTGCAATCTGGCACACTGCTACATCCCAACAGAGCTTTTTGCGATGAAGAAGTACCAGACTGACATTTTGGAGAGCGACATTCTGCTGCTGGTTTTACTGGAGGTGTGAGGAAAGGAAACAGGGCTCCACCTAACGTTGTTCCAAAGCTGGGCAGTATGGATGCGAGCACCATATTCCTAAAGGGTAAGCGTTGATTTTTTTAGCTGTACATTTAACAGTACATTTCTGCTTTCAAACGTCAAATAGCTTGGCAGCCAGAGCACTGCACTCTCACACAATTATCCCCATCTGTCCCTGGGCACGGAGCAGGTTATGCACACCACGTGGGAACCCTGCTCAATGCAGCTGGGCGTTTGCCAGAAGTCCGAATTTTTGACCATCACGCTAAGAAGTCACTTTTTAAAGGCTGCAGTTTGGAAAGCTTTTTAAAATTTCATACTGATTTAGGCTCTGAAGGCTCACAGCAACTCATTTTACATCATTTTCAAAACAGATTTTTGGAGAATATAAATGCCATGGCAAGTTAGCAACCAGCCTGCCCTTTGTTTTGCATCTTAACTACACAGAGCATCCTAGAGGGGCACAGCACCACCCAGCCACGTAAAAGCACCAGTGCAGAATTGCTGGGCTGAGGACTCTGATCGCAGAGATAAAAAAAAATAATCGAGAGCAAACTGAAGCCAGTACAGGAGGCTGCTCACAACAGGCCAGAATTTGGCCTGCTGAGAGAAATGAGGCACTCACAGCCACACAATCGTTCTGTGCATGTAACAACTGAAAGCTAATAATGAGAAGAAGTTTACTCTGAAAAACAAAATGGCAGCACAAATAAAGGAACAACTTAGAAAAAAAACAGACTCTCTCTTTGCATTAACTAGTGATCTGATTTCAAATCACAGGCTTAGCTATAGTAATGGCCTTTACTTGCTTTTGCTGCAACTTGAGACCCGATGAACAAGAGAGATCACGCTGGGCTGTTGTCTTCTTACTGCCCCCAGTAGAACTGGAAGTTTCCTTAATCCTATAAACCAAGATTCAACCCACAAACCAAAAAATGCAGTTTGTTATCATGCTATAGCATTAAATATGCCACATTAAAGGTGTAAAAGGGCCACATACTTATTTACACTACTTTAAATATCAATATATCCTAGGGTTTTGTTCTGCACTGCTTTCTTTACAGGAAGGATGTTTCATTACCTTAAGTCTCTGATTGAAAGCATCAAACAGCAGTTTGATTCCATCCTGAGTCAGGTTAAGGATGAGGTCATGGCTAAGAGGTGACTGTAAAACAAACAAAAAAACACTTAGGTTTTGCATTTTAAGGCTTCTTCATTGAGATACATATCATTGCATAAACTGCCTCAGAAAACAATTGTCTGTTCAATAAGCATAACAAATACATTTGGCCAAGCCTCTCAATCCCTTCAGTTGTCTTACAACAAGAAATAGAATCTGCACCTTGCAAGAGCTCCCAACAGGGCAGCTGCCCAATACTTTAAGTTAGGGAAAAAGAAAAACTTGGAAGTTAACATTCCAAGTTTGGCATCACACAGAGCCATCACGCAGGGACAGGCTGCTGCAGCCCTGGCACACAAAATCTCAGCCTGTCTCACAAAGCCTCGCATCAGAACCATGACAACACTCAGCAGAACGAAGGTGAGAGGGCTCTCCACTTCAAAAACCAGGAGTGTCACAGTCTTTTTCAGGCCTGAAAAGGAAGGCTTCAGGTTCTCATGTTGTGAATTTTGGTTTCCTTAGTTACTGTGAATCATAATAACTCAAGGCTTAATTTGTAGTCTGCCGGAGTCAATAGGAGACATTCCACTGGCTTCATGGTGTCTGGATAGGCTCTGTGCCACCTCCGTCTGCTGCGAAGCTCTGGAAGCTGCTCGCTCCTGGGCTGGTCCTACTCATGCACACTGAGTCAGTTGGTCCTACGTTAGTTATCTGATCATTTACCATCTAAAACATCTTCTTCAGAAAGCTCTGCCCTCCGCAACTTCTCCGAGGAGGAGGAAAGAGGCTGAACAACAGGCAGGTGACAGCACTCCTGCCCCAGAACCAAGCGATTATTTAGCAGAAGACCAAACTGGAACAGGACATCTGGGACACTTTCAGGCTTCTAGTGTGAGCAGCCACATGGCACAGCCCTTTTTATGAATTAAACATACGCTACCTTAAAGCTGCTACTCCCTTGCTCTTCTGGGAGGAGGTCTGTGTTTTGACTACCGGAATTCTAATTTTCATCCCAAATTTTCTCTTCGCTCATGTCAGCACTGTCACCTAGCCTGGATACTTTTCGTACATTCTCACGTGCCCCTCCCATCCCTTCCCAAGCCATCTATTTAAGTAACCAGATCCTAGATGTCATGTTCCTAGGTCCAAAGGAGCCAGAGAGCTTCCAATCTCACGCGGTGCAGATCTCCCATTCTGCTTGGTCACTCCAGCAGCTTTCCCTGAAGCAGCTTCAAGTTGCCTTGCACAGTGGTGCCGATACTTCACTACTGCTCACCAACCTGTTTATGACACAGCCTAGAATTGAAGCAGCATGGCTTCATACAGCCATGAGCCTGAGAAAGGAGGTTTAATGTTGATCCTGATCTTTTTTTTTTAAAATCCCTCATAAAACTAATTTAGAAAGGCTACAGATATAGCAACAAACAAAACAAGTGCAGGATTACATTTAAAATAAACCAACATGGCTTTTCTGATATTGGATGTGCTCTGCGTATCTCACTGGTTCCTAAGCACAATTTTATAAGCTTATTCCAAAACTAATAAGGGCATTACAAGTACTTTTGAGTGGATGAGAAAAAAATACATCTGAGGAAAAGCTCGGTAATTGTTTTAGACAATAGCTTCTATTCTACACTGGCATATTTTCTTTCTTAACAAAAAAGAAGTTTCAAGGGTACAAATTTAGTTCATGTGACTTTTGATGTGCAAAACAGATCCTCAGGTACAGAGGGAGATGTCAGGAAGCAATGGGAAAGGCCTTTCTAGAGGAAGCAGTTCAAATGTGCAGTCACACTCCTAACACACAAAAAGCTGCAGGAAAAACCCTCGTCACTACACAACCCCTCTGACAACCCCAGAGGGAGAGATGGGGGAAAAGGCAGGTAAGCACCCCACTTAACCCGACCAAAAAGGAGTTAAAATTCTTTAATCACAGAAAAGTGTTCATTGAGATGTTTTTGGCACCGTTTGGGCATCCCATTTGTGTCAAGTTAAAAGGAGAGCTGTGGGCAGATCTAATTGCATTTAATTGTCATATAAATTTTTGAAAGGAAATTCTTGCTGCTGGAGTTCCAGGAGCAGAAATTAGATGCCACAACTTGAAGTAACATTTGATCACTGCGCTCAAAGACATTATTTCAGAGAAGAAAGAGATGAAGGCTGTTCGGGTATAGCTTAGGCAGATAAAATCTGTGCTAGGTAAAGTTTGTTTAAAGCTCTGAACCTCCTAAGCACTGCCCCAGCAGGTCTTGGTGTCCAGGTGCAGAAGTGCATGATGTCCCCGCACAAGGGCAAGGGGATGGCCACTCAGCTGCATGCTTAGACTGGCAGGTGGAAAAACCTGCACCAATACCAGGCACTGACTCAAAAAAAAAATATGGATATTTAAAAATGATTACAGTTTGGGGAGCAAAACCTATAAAAACCCCTGCAGATACAGTGAAAATTCCATACACGTGGTCAAACACAACACAGCTTTTAGACATACAAGTCCTATGAGACATGCAAGCCCACCACGCTTTCTAGCACAGGGCTGATCTGATTCTACAAAACTGAGAGGAAAGGGAATCTCTTCATTTAGCTAAACAAACCTCAAAATAATTCTGGAATGCACTGTAGGAAGAAAAACTAAAAAACCTTTACAGCATACAAAAAAAACAAGGAAGGCATTCGCTGCCAAATGGATGCCCCCATGCCTTAGACACAAGGAGCTAAGTTTTCAACGTGCAAAGTAAATATTCTGTCAGCATGAAAGCCAGAAATCTACATAATCTGAAACAAAACAGGATAACTCATCTAATTACATCAGATATGTATCCAGCAGCAAACCACCAGAGCTGAGCTTGCTCCTTAGTCATTCAGTGCTCGCTGCAAATGCATGAAGCCTCAATCAGTACTCCTGATACAAAATGAGCTGTTGGCAGCCTTTGCCTTCTCCCTGACGCATAGATCTACAGCACAGGCATAAAATCTCCTGATTAACGTGCGTTTCACACAACGCACATCTGGAGAGCCACAGACCTCCGCAGCCCCCATCTCCTCTCCTCTTACACTTCCTTCAAAGCAAAGGTGGGCATAGAAGACATTTTTTTTTGTCTAGCAGAACGGTTTCACCTCCAGCCCCCTTTTTGATGGAAGTCAAGCATATTAAGAACTAATGACTGTTTAATTATGAACATCAATTAAAACATCTAGCTGGTTTAAGTGACCACATTCCCTTTCTGCAGGCAGAACTGCAGATCCAGAGAAGCACGGAGGCATTTCCAGGGGCTTCATCACCCCCAAACCAAACATGAGAGTGAAAAGTAATGAGTGGTTGGCTGCTTTTAAGTGCTAACACACTAGACGATGATGGGGGGGGGGGGGGGGTGAGGGGCAGGGAAGACAAGGATTATCCAGAAGAACATTTCCTTTTATGAAGTAAAACCCATACTGCTCCATCACCACATCTACAAAAGTGGTATCTGTTAAATCTTGGCACTGCGCTGAGATTAAGCTTGATGTGAAACCGTTACAAGATTGAACGGTTCAGCAATGCGTGGAATATGCCCACTGATGTGACACGGTATCAGTACACCCCGTTACGCCCTAATTCAGGGGCACAAGAGGTAAGAGATGTGGGCAGCCCACTCACTACTCACCTGCTCACTGTAGAGAACCTGGACATTCTTGATAATGCGACAGTGTTTCTGAAGAATTGCTACAGCCTGAGCCAAGGGCATTCCTGTAGGTAAAAACAGAGGATTTCTCCAGCTCAGAGACAGGGTAACAGCATTTTTGGACAGAAAGGTTGCAGATGAGATAAAAAGTCATCATCAGCAAACAGTACATTACAACATCCAGGTATGCAATCAACAAACAAGCCTACCTGACTCATGGTATTGGCACAAACCTGTTTTCTGGAACAGAAAAGTCATTATTTACCCACCAGCTTGTCAGGCACGAAAAAAGAAGACTACCTCCAGCCACAAAATTAAACAGCAAAGGTTAGGCGGACGAGAGCACGCATCTTTCTACAAACCACATGCAAAATTCTCTGCTTTGACAATCCAGTGAGTGACACAACAGCCTGGACTGAGCTCCACGAGAGCTGATGGGTGTTCTTGGGAGCAGCCTGCAGGCTCCTGGCTGCATTTTAGCACACATCCTTCAGTCAGTTTGATAAGCTACCAAGTAGCTGCATGAGGAAGTCTGAAAACACTGAAAGAAAATTGAACCCTGGAAGAAGAAAGCACTGCAATATTCACAGCTGCTGGCGCAGCCAGAGGAGTCCCGAGGAAGGGACTTCATCTCCTCGGTTTACAGTTCCTTCAACACGCACCATTTCCTAACAAAGCAGGCAGCAGATTTGACAAAGAAAAGTAAGTTAAACACACTAGACCTGGTTCAGCCGCAGTAACCAACGTTACCATTCACACCGACACCATCCCCAGGGCTATTTTTACAGTGTCTCTCCCTACAGCAATAAATTTTGGAAGTGCAGCAGGACAGCTGAACCTGCAGCAGGCGCGGTGGCTCCGCACGGTGCCACCTCCCCCTGCACCGCGCTCCAACCCTTGGCTGTCCTTCCAAACGGAATGCCAGCGGGTCCCGGGATTCTCGTTAAAAATGCCACGTTTGAGCATGAGCTCATCATTTTGAGGTTTTATTCCTTCCTAATTGCTGCAAGTCAATTGTGATTTCGTTATCTGACACTTTATTCACACTCCTTGCCCCTTTCTTCTCTACTTCTGGTTCTTAAGCTTTAAGAAAATTGACTCGAATAGGAAAATTGACCACCAGACCTGCACTTTTATTTAGGTAGCAGCTCGGGTATTTCGATTTAGAGATACCAGCTACATCCTTCAAGCAGCCCGTGCACGGTGTTACGAAGTACCTGTTAGCCATTATCTACCAAAAAAAACCCTCTTCAAATACAAATCACACACCCCTAGCTCACCACTGGTACTGCTTTAATGCAACACCAGCCTAAGACCAGAACAATTTGTTTCCTACAGAGCACCACGTTACATGCCTCTTGCTTCTACACTGCAGCTTTTCTGCTATTACAAAATCTAATTTTGGCAAAACAGAGTTTTCTAGATGAGAACTACCATGCTTTGCTTTGTAAATACCACATAGAACTGGTTTCGGTAAAGTTGTTTCCCAGAGCGTGGGCTAACGTGAAAGGCAATTTTGTGACTGGAAGTTTTACACCAGAAAATGACAAATTCAGGAAGAATACTGATTATTTTAATAACAGCAACAAAATTTAAACGCAGAGAGGGACACGACAAAGCAGCACTGTTTCCTATTATCCAGGAAATAGCAGTTGCCTTGTAGTCTAGGCAGCTGAATCCCGGAGTGTGTTTGGAGAAGACAGTTATGTATTGGATAGTATTTTCAAAACGGAACAGAAACCTAAGGAACAGCAAGAAGCTAAGATCAAAGAAGCTGCTGCAAGAGTCACGCATCTCTGAACCCAGAAGCTATGATCCCCCAAAAAGCATAAAGCCCATTTCCAAAGTCCGGGATTCTGGGAGACGTACAGGGGCATGACCATTAAACCTCCTGAGGAAGGAATGCCCGAGGCTCAGCAAAGCCGGCGAGCAAGCTGAAGGAACCTGGATGCTGATGGCGAGTGCCAGCGGTTGGTAAGGTGTCATTAAAACACGCCGGGAGAAGAAGTGAACACAAACTGGAGTGGGGTTTGGAGCCCGGTGTAAACTGATGCAATCCCGGGGCCGTGAGTGTGCAAACAGATAGCTCATGTGACTCTTACTCACAGCTTTCTCATGCTGGAAGCAATTGGACAAGGGCTGATTTCAGGCGGTTTTCGCTGACTGGGAAGCAAGCGGGTTTTGCCATGCAACTGCTCAGCAAGGCTACAAACAGGAATTGAAGTTCTCTGGGAGCAGTCCCAGAACCTGAACTGCACACGGAGGAGCCGGTACCCTCCCTTCGCCTCCCTTAGCAGAGAGGCGAGGAGGGAGTGAAGAAACTGGGCTGGTTTTCTCCACCCTTCTCGCACACAGACACGCAAACACCCCTTTTCCTCCCCAGCCTGCAGCCGTTGCAGTCAAAGAGGAAAACAAAGAATTCTTTTTCCCCCGCTCACCAGCGTGGAACTGGGAAGCTCGCAGGGCTTCCAGCGCATCAGACGGGTGACCAAAGCGAGCCACGGCAAATACAGCACACAAAGCTCGGCGCTAGGACTCCTGGCACAGACTTTCCCCTTCTCTAAACACTGGGGGGGACACAAGATACTCCTCGCAGGCACACCGCTGGCCAACAGCACGGCTTGAAGGTGGGCAGCCCTCTGACTCTGGGGCTTCAAGGGGCAGGGAGAGAAGGAGCGAATGCAGATGGTAAAAAGATGAGCAGAAAATGCAAGAGTCAGCTAGTCGTAATGCCCAAACAAAGGGAAGTGAATCTTGGTAGGCAAAGAAAGTCTAAAAAGCAAGAGAAATAGAAGTGTGCCTGAGAAATTATACGTGTCTAATGCTAATAACACAGCTACAGGCACTGCAAAATCAGTATTTAATTGTTCTCTTTTAAAAAGGCAGGAATGTGGCCTGAGAGGAGCAGCGACCCAGGTACCCAACTGAACACAAAACTCAGCCTCGCTCAGATTTTTTAGCGCTCTGCTCACACAGTGAGTCAACGCTGGAGCCAGAAACAGCATCCAAAAACTCACGTAGAAAATTTTCCTGGCATTTCCCCTGTCATCTCCACTGTGGGTACACGACTGGGAGCCAGAGGCAGGTCAGGAGGGCTGCCACGAGCGGCTCTAAACAAACGCTGAGTGGAAGGAGCACCACGGGCAGCAAGAAGCCCGTTTACACAAACGCTTCCAGCCTCGGTACCGCTCCCACAGCCCGGCCAGAGGTATCAGAGACAGCTCTCGGACAGGAGCGCTCGAGCAGGACAAAGTTAAGTGTCTCAATCCCTAGTCAGCCTCCTGCTCCGCACCAGCAGGTCGTGCTAATTATATATGAGACGCATCACGTGGTGGCTATGTTTACTCCAAGAATTACAGACGGGTTTCCTCCCTCTCACATCTATGCGTGTGTACACACAGACGGAGACACAGCATGTAATTTTAGCCATGGGATTGTGTTAACGGGCTTCTTTGGGGGCGCTTGGGAAAATGAAAACAACCTTATTAAAAAAACAAACACGAGGAGAACTGGGGAGGAGGAGTCAGCAGCGTATCTTTACGAGCACTGCCAGGGAATATAATTTGAGATCACATTTATTTTCAGGTAACATGGACACTAAGGGATCGCAGAAGGTCATGCAGAGCGGCAAGAACACGGGAACACGTCAGTGGTACGAGGAGATCAGCGAGGTTTCAGAAGGGTGGGACCGAGGTACTGCTATAATTAGCCCCCAAAGCCATTCTAACACTCCCTAACCACTGCACTCTGAGCCTGCAGAAGCACAAACGGCCCTTTGTGTGCGATGGGTTTCCCATCAGCAGCTCCACACCACAGCACCGCTCCCTTGGTGTAACCGAAGTTCATGGAAGCTGCATGCTGCCCTTCTTTTAAGCCTGTCCCCTTGCTGTCACAGGTGACAACAGCAGCAGGAGCAGTGTTGTAACTCAAGTTCTGGCCGACACGCAGAGCCCTGTTTACCTCAGCCAAACTACTCTTACCACTAACAAACACCAGCAACAAAGGCGGAGAGCTCTGACAAAAAGAGCCCCGTGCTGGCACCTCAAACAACCCATTGAAAAATACAACAGCTGCGGCGTTTTCTGAGAACTTCAGGGACTACCACGGTTCGCCTCAAGGCACAAGTCACCTGAGGACGCTCCAGCTCTGTGCCTAAGTGCCTCGGGCTAGCACTAGCCAAATTTGTATCGGCTGGGGGAAATTCTCCCTCCTCACTGCAGCACGGGGAGGATCGACTAGTGGGTAAAAGCCTCCCAAATGAAAAATAAGAGCTGCTGGAAGGGAAAGCACTTGTTATTAAGCACTAACCCTGAGAAAGCCTCTCAGAAGTTTGCCTCCCCTGCTCCGATGTCGCAACCCAGCAACGACACAAAGAAATTGTGAAACCCAGCTCGCATTGAGGGTCTGGGGAGAGGCACAGCACCTCGGCTGAGCATTCCCACAGCGCTGCTATCACCGGGCAGGCGGCACTCAGCCCGCGGCCGGCACGTCCCTGCCTTCATTTCGGGGCCCGGGTTAGCCTGGTCGAAGGAGAGAGCAAGACAAAAGAAGGCGAAGGGCTGGAGGAAAGCCTGGCAGCTGGTAAACAAAGCAGGGGGCGGCGTGCGGAGCTGGAGGCGCCCCGCAGCAGCTCAGGGGGTCAATAAATCCAAGAGAGAAACGCGAGGTGCTGGTTTGAGCCGGGGACGGGCCGAGGAGGGGGTGAAGCCCCCTGAGGCGGCCGGGGGGCACTTACCGAGGGTGAACTCCCATTGCTCGTTGCCCAGGGAGCGCTCGGGCACCACCTCCAGGTCCAGCATTGGCGCGGAGGCCCCGGCTCACGGGCAGCGGCGGCGCCGGACCCCTGCGGGCAGACGAGGAAGGGAAAAAGGCGAGTGAGAGAAAGCTGGAAACCCCCTCAGAGCCCTCAGGGCCCCCCGGCCCCCTCAGGGCCCCCCGGCCCCCCTCAGCCCCAGCGCTATCACCATAGCAACCGCCCCCACCCCTCCAAAAAAACCAACCTCCCCCCCTTCCTCTACGCCCCCCGGGGCTGTGGGGGGCCGCCCGGTCCCACAGCAC